>NC_090648.1:425785646-426526116 GCF_040937935.1 Hyperolius riggenbachi | reverse complement strand
GTGTGTGTGTCACATGTCTCTGTGTACAGAGCACTGCAGGGGGAGTGTACAGCAAGTGGGTGATTAATCACCATAGCTCCACCCTACAGAACAGAAGAGGAATACTGAGAATACAAATGATTTACAACAAAACCTGAATATCAGTTAAACTCCAGAGCTCATTCCAACCTGAAAAATCGCAAATTCCTTCTGTTTTCAAAAAGGCAAGCTTCTGTTTTGCATAGCATTTTAGTAAGGAGGCTGTTTGGTCTCTTTCAGCCCTTTACACACTCCTAGGAGTTCTGGTTCACCATGAGCTTGCTGGGCAATCTGTAACTCTTGAGACAGAGGAACGATCAGAGTGAATAATTAATCTTGGTGTAGTGACAGTGGTGCAGCTCAACATAGCTGTGATATGCAACTAGAGATGGCCCGAACCTCCAATTTTCGGTTCGCCTCCGCAAACTTTTGAGAACCGCAATAGACTTCAATGGGGAGGCGAACTTTGAAAACTAGAAACATTTATGCTGCCCACAAAAGTGATAGAAAAGATGTTTCAAAGGGTCTAACATCTGAGTTTTTGCATGGATGAGTGGGATATACGCCAAAAGTGCTTTAAAACATCTTGCATGTGTATACATCAATCAGGGAGTGTAATTAGAGTACTGCTTCACACTGACAGACCAAACTCACTGTGTAACGCACCGCAAACAGCTGTTTGTGTAGTGATGGCCTTGCTGGATTGGTGCGCACAGAGGCGTATCTAGGTAAAACGGCGCCCATGGCAAACACTGAAATTGTGCCCCCCCCATTAGAACCCCTGAATAACCACACCCCCACCCCAGAGCTTGCAGAGTAGCGCTGCAGCTGAGCCTCATACTTTACCTTGTTCCAGCAGCGAGATAGGTCTTCATTTCTTCCTCTTCAGTGTAGCCGCACCATGCAACCTATCACCTTGCAGCTCCCCATGCGAGTCAAGTCATGGTACAGTGTCTGGAGCTGCAAGGTGAGCGCTGCACTGAAGAGGAAGTGAAGAGGTCCTGTTCCGTCGTGAAGGTTAAGCATGAAACTCCACTGCTGCACTATTCTGCAAGATATGTGGAGGGTGGAGACAGGTACTGAACATATGAGGGTTGTGGGGGAGGGGACACAACAGTGCACACAAGGCACCATTTTTTTCTATTAGCCCGTGCAGGCGGTAGAAGAGAGCAGCGTATTATGCCCCTGCTTATACTCCAATAACCACCACACAACAGAAACTCACACAGAGAGTACACTATACTACAAAACACACATACACCCCCTGACATAAGCTCCCCTACACTCCAGAAACCACAGCAGAAACTTACTCAGAGGATACACTACACTGGTAAACATGCACACACATACACAATATATGACATCGCTTTGGTATATTTAGTCAGCAAGTGGACAGTCACTTATTATATTACTACCTGATCTGTGTTACTTATTTTCACCAGCAGCCAGTTGATCTCGCTCTGCTGCCTGTTCTGCCCGCCAGCTGCTTCTCTGACAGTCACTCTATGTGCATTGTGCACTGCCACCTGACTAGCCGCTTCTGTAGCTACGCACTTTCCCACCCCCATCAGCCCCAGCGGCACGGAGGCAGCCTATCAGGAAGGGGAATCGCCGGGAATGAAAGGCAACAAAGAGGCCAGCGGGCGCCGTTACTATGGATACTGCAGACGCTGGGACTGGTCACCGGGGCAGCGCATCGGGGAGGAGGACTCTCTGGACCTGCGGTGCCCGGCGGAGAAGCATGCCCGGCCGATCAGGAGGAGGATTCGAGGGAGGCGGCAAGTGGAGCCTGGACGCGAGTCGCCCGCCAACGTTGCTATGGCGACCACACTGACAGACCAGGCACAGAGGACAGAGAGAGCAGCTGTTTGGACCCGAGGATTCGCTGCGCTGGGGATGGACGGCAGCAAGTGGAGGCGTCAGGCGCGAGAAAGAACTGAGTCACCGACGTTGCTAAGGTGACCACAGAAGCCAGAGGCAGAGCAGCAGGGAGGAGCAGAAGTGTGAATAGGCGGCCACGAGCGGCGCATACATACACACAGTCCCGTTCTCTTGAAGGACCTAAAGGGGTGATCTATTGCTTACAGGGGATGCGCCCCCCCAGGTGAGTGACAAGGGACGCCCCTGGCAGGTGCCCTATGTGCACCCCTATAGATACGCCACTGGGTGCGCACCATGGCCAGAGTGCAGGCGATGGCGGTTTTCAAGCCCATATGGTTGGGCTGAGGTAGCTGAATGACAGAACAACAGTGACTGAGTATCCAGCTGATCGAATTTGGTCTGTCCACAATGAAGCAACGACCTTATTATCTATCTTCTTGGGTCAGGTGTGCCCCCCAACCCCAACACACTCATATAGCCAGCAGTCATTGCTTCATTGTGATACGCAAGCCCCTTCACCGCGGCAAGGTAACAATCACAGAGGGGAATTGACACATGTACATGCCTTTTGTTTTGTTGTTGCAGCTGCAGTGCAGCCAGAAAAATTAGGCAGGCATGTACACGCACCAGAAAAATTATTATAGCGCCTGGAGTCCTGGTGGACCCTGTTGGTGGTGGCAGTCAAGCGGCCTGCAGGCAGAGATGCTGTGTGGGGGGACTGACTTAGTCTTTGGGCGGGCAGTAGCCCTCTAAGATCCATGCCTCATTCATTTTGATAAAGGTGAGGTACTGAACACTTTTTTGACTTAGTCGACTTCTCTTCTCAGGGACAATGCCTCCAGCTGCGCTGAAGGTCCTTTCTGACAGGACGCTTGAGACAGGGCAAGCCAGAAGTTGGATGGCAAATTGTGACAGCTCTGGCCACAGGTCAAGCCTGCGCACCCAGTAGTCCAAGGGTTCATCGCTGCTCACAGTGTCTACATCCACACTTAAGGCCAGGTAGTCAGCTACCTGCCGGTCGAGTCGTTGGTGGAGGGTGGATCCGGAAGCGCTAAGGCAAGGCATTGGACTAAAGAATGTCCGCATGTCCGACATTAGGAAAGTGAAGTGAGAGCTGTAGGCCATAGCTGTGGCTGTTTCCTGCAGCAGTCAGAAGTGTGTGTGTCACATGTCTCTGTGTACAGAGCACTGCAGGGGGAGTGTACAGCAAGTGGGTGAGAAATCACCATAGCTCCACCCTACAGAACAGAAGAGGAATACTGAGAATACAAATGATTTACAACAAAACCTGAATATTAGTTAAACTTCAGAGCTCATTCCAACCTAAAAAATCGCAAATTCCTTCTGTTTTCAAAAAGGCAAGCTTCTGTTTTGCATAGCATTTTAGTAAGGAGGCTGTTTGGTCTCTTTCAGCCCTTTACACACTCCTAGAAGTTCTGGTTCACCATGAGCTTGCTGGGCAATCTGTAACTCTTGAGACAGAGGAACGATCAGAGTGAATAATTAATCTTGGTGTAGTGACAGTGGTGCAGCTCAACATAGCTGTGATATGCAACTAGAGATGGCCCGAACCTCCAATTTTCGGTTCGCCTCCGCAAACTTTTGAGAACCGCAATAGACTTCAATGGGGAGGCGAACTTTGAAAACTAGAAACATTTATGCTGCCCACAAAAGTGATAGAAAAGATGTTTCAAAGGGTCTAACATCTGAGTTTTTGCATGGATGAGTGGGATATACGCCAAAAGTGCTTTAAAACATCTTGCATGTGTATACATCAATCAGGGAGTGTAATTAGAGTACTGCTTCACACTGACAGACCAAACTCACTGTGTAACGCACCGCAAACAGCTGTTTGTGTAGTGATGGCCTTGCTGGATTGGTGCGCACAGAGGCGTATCTAGGTAAAACGGCGCCCATGGCAAACACTGAAATTGTGCCCCCCCCATTAGAACCCCTGAATAACCACACCCCCACCCCAGAGCTTGCAGAGTAGCGCTGCAGCTGAGCCTCATACTTTACCTTGTTCCAGCAGCGAGATAGGTCTTCATTTCTTCCTCTTCAGTGTAGCCGCACCATGCAACCTATCACCTTGCAGCTCCCCATGCGAGTCAAGTCATGGTACAGTGTCTGGAGCTGCAAGGTGAGCGCTGCACTGAAGAGGAAGTGAAGAGGTCCTGTTCCGTCGTGAAGGTTAAGCATGAAACTCCACTGCTGCACTATTCTGCAAGATATGTGGAGGGTGGAGACAGGTACTGAACATATGAGGGTTGTGGGGGAGGGGACACAACAGTGCACACAAGGCACCATTTTTTTCTATTAGCCCGTGCAGGCGGTAGAAGAGAGCAGCGTATTATGCCCCTGCTTATACTCCAATAACCACCACACAACAGAAACTCACACAGAGAGTACACTATACTACAAAACACACATACACCCCCTGACATAAGCTCCCCTACACTCCAGAAACCACAGCAGAAACTTACTCAGAGGATACACTACACTGGTAAACATGCACACACATACACAATATATGACATCGCTTTGGTATATTTAGTCAGCAAGTGGACAGTCACTTATTATATTACTACCTGATCTGTGTTACTTATTTTCACCAGCAGCCAGTTGATCTCGCTCTGCTGCTTGTTCTGCCCGCCAGCTGCTTCTCTGACAGTCACTCTATGTGCATTGTGCACTGCCACCTGACTAGCCGCTTCTGTAGCTACGCACTTTCCCACCCCCATCAGCCCCAGCGGCACGGAGGCAGCCTATCAGGAAGGGGAATCGCCGGGAATGAAAGGCAACAAAGAGGCCAGCGGGCGCCGTTACTATGGACACTGCAGACGCTGGGACTGGTCACCGGGGCAGCGCATCGGGGAGGAGGACTCTCTGGACCTGCGGTGCCCGGCGGAGAAGCATGCCCGGCCGATCAGGAGGAGGATTCGAGGGAGGCGGCAAGTGGAGCCTGGACGCGAGTCGCCCGCCAACGTTGCTATGGCGACCACACTGACAGACCAGGCACAGAGGACAGAGAGAGCAGCTGTTTGGACCCGAGGATTCGCTGCGCTGGGGATGGACGGCAGCAAGTGGAGGCGTCAGGCGCGAGAAAGAACTGAGTCACCGACGTTGCTAAGGTGACCACAGAAGCCAGAGGCAGAGCAGCAGGGAGGAGCAGAAGTGTGAATAGGCGGCCACGAGCGGCGCATACATACACACAGTCCCGTTCTCTTGAAGGACCTAAAGGGGTGATCTATTGCTTACAGGGGATGCGCCCCCCCAGGTGAGTGACAAGGGACGCCCCTGGCAGGTGCCCTATGTGCACCCCTATAGATACGCCACTGGGTGCGCACCATGGCCAGAGTGCAGGCGATGGCGGTTTTCAAGCCCATATGGTTGGGCTGAGGTAGCTGAATGACAGAACAACAGTGACTGAGTATCCAGCTGATCGAATTTGGTCTGTCCACAATGAAGCAACGACCTTATTATCTATCTTCTTGGGTCAGGTGTGCCCCCCAACCCCAACACACTCATATAGCCAGCAGTCATTGCTTCATTGTGATACGCAAGCCCCTTCACCGCGGCAAGGTAACAATCACAGAGGGGAATTGACACATGTACATGCCTTTTGTTTTGTTGTTGCAGCTGCAGTGCAGCCAGAAAAATTAGGCAGGCATGTACACGCACCAGAAAAATTATTATAGCGCCTGGAGTCCTGGTGGACCCTGTTGGTGGTGGCAGTCAAGCGGCCTGCAGGCAGAGATGCTGTGTGGGGGGACTGACTTAGTCTTTGGGCGGGCAGTAGCCCTCTAAGATCCATGCCTCATTCATTTTGATAAAGGTGAGGTACTGAACACTTTTTTGACTTAGTCGACTTCTCTTCTCAGGGACAATGCCTCCAGCTGCGCTGAAGGTCCTTTCTGACAGGACGCTTGAGGCAGGGCAAGCCAGAAGTTGGATGGCAAATTGTGACAGCTCTGGCCACAGGTCAAGCCTGCGCACCCAGTAATCCAAGGGTTCATCGCTGCTCACAGTGTCTACATCCACACTTAAGGCCAGGTAGTCAGCTACCTGCCGGTCGAGTCGTTGGTGGAGGGTGGATCCGGAAGCGCTAAGGCAAGGCATTGGACTAAAGAATGTCCGCATGTCCGACATCACCATGAAATTGCTGGAGCATCCTGTCCTTGCCTGCGTGGACATGGGAGAAGGATTACTGGCAGTGGTACCTTTGTTCCATTGTGCTGTGACATCACCCTTAAACGCATTGTAAAGCATAGTTGCCAGCTTGTTCTGCAAGTGCTGCATTCTTTCTGCCTTATGGTGATTTGGTAAAATCTCCGCCACTTTGTGCCTATACCGAGGGTCTAGTAGCGTGGCCACCCAGTACAGCTCATTCCCCTTGAGTTTTTTATACGGGGGACCCTCAACAGGCTGGACAGCATGAAAGACGCCATCTGCACAAAGTTGGATGCAGACGTACTATCCATCTCCTCTTGCTCTTCCTTAGTGATGTCAGCTAAGTTCTCCTCCCCCCCAAGCCACGAACAATACCACGGGAAAGTTGAGCAGCACAAGCCCCCTGCGACACCTGCTGCGGTTGTTCTTCCCCCTCCTCCTCCTCCTTCTCCTCCAAAACAACACCTTCCTCATCATCTGACTCCATGTCCCCACACGACTCTTCCTCCTCCTCCTCCTCCCCCCTCTGTGCTGCCGCAGGTGTTGAGGAATCATCTGCTTCTGTTGAGAACAGATCCCACAACTCTTCCTCCTGTTCCTGTTCCTGTTCACGCTCCTCCACAGCTTGATCCACAACTCTACGCATGGCACGCTCCAGGAAGAAAGCATATGGGATCAAGTCGCTGATGGAGGCTTCACTGCGACTCAACAGGTTTGTCACCTCCTCAAATGGCCGCATGAGTCTGCAGGCATTTCGCATCAGTGTCCAGTACTTCGGCCAGAATATCCCCATCTCCCCAGACTGTGTCCTTTGATTGTAGTTGTAGAGATACTGTTTGACAGCTTTCTCCTGTTGTAGCAGGCGGTCAAACATCAGGAGGGTCGAATTCCAGCGAGTCGGGCTATCGCAAGTCAAGCGTCTCACCGGAAAGTTGTTTCTCCGCTGAATATCGGCAAAGCGTGCCATGGCCATGTAAGGCCGCCTGAAATGCCCACACACCTGCCTGGGCTGCTTTAGGATGTCCTGTAAGACTGGGTACTGAGACACAACTCTCTGAATTATGATTGAGCGCATGTGCCATGCAGGGTACATGTGTCCACTTTCCCAAATTTAAAGCCGAAATGAGATTGCTGCCGTTGTCACACACCACGTTGCCGATCTTCAGTTGGTGCGGGGTCAGCCACTGATCCACCTGTTTGTTCAGAGTAGCCAAGTGAGCTGCTCCGGGGTGCTCAGCAGGACCCCGAATGCGAAGTTTACCCAAAAATTCGAGTGATTTTTCAGGTTTGCCGAATGCGAACCCGAACAATGCAATCCATGCCAAATCCGAAATCTCCCGAATGTACGCACTCTAATTCAGCCGGTTGGAGCTGTGGGTTCGGTTTCGGCTTCGGGATTCGGGGATGACGTCATCGGGCCAATCAGAAGTCCTCCAGCCGAGGACCTGGCAACCCTAGCAACCAATCAGAGGAGGGGAGCCTGGCCCTAACCCTCCTCTATATAAGGCAGTGGCCATCTTGCGGAGCCACGTACTTGTGTGACTGTGCTGGTACTGAGAGTATCTCCAGTGCTGTGCTGCGTCTGATCAAGTGCATTTTCACTGCTAAACCTAGCGTTTTGCTTCCTAAACACATTTATTGTTGTCTTATATAGTTAAAGTGGCTTGCAAAAGTATTCGGCCCCCTTAAAGTTTTCCACATTTTGTCACATTGCTGCCACAAACATGAATCAATTTGATTGGAATTCCACGTGAAAGACCAATACAAAGTGGTGTACACGTGAGAAGTGGAACACAAATCATACATGATTCCAAGCATTTTTTTTTTACAAATAAATAACTGCAAAGTGGGGTGTGCATAATTATTCAGCCCCCTGAGTCAATACTTTGTAGTACCACCTTTTGCTGCAATTACAGCTGCCAATCTTTTAGGGTATATCTCTACCAGCTTTGCACATCTAGAGACTGAAATCCTTGCCCATTCTTCTTTGCAAAACAGCTCCAGCTCAGTCAGATTAGATGGACAGCGTTTGTGAACAGCAGTTTTCAGATCTTGCCACAGATTCTCGATTGGATTTAGATCTGGACTTTGGCTGGGCCATTCTAACACATGGATATGTTTTGTTTTAAACCATTCCATTGTTGACCTGGCTTTATGTTTAGAGTTGTTGTCCTGCTGGAAGGTGAACCTCCACCCCAGTCTCAAGTCTTTTGCAGACTCCAAGAAGTTTTCTTCCAAGATTGCCCTGTATTTGGCTCCATCCATATTCCCATCAACTCTGACCAGCTTCCCTGTCCCTGCTGAAGAGAAGTACTCCCAGAGCATGATGCTGCCACCATCATATTTAACAGTGGGGATGGTGTGTTCAGAGTGATGTGCAGTGTTAGTTTTTCGCCACACATAGCGTTTTGCATTTTGGCCAAAAAGTTCAATTTTGGTCTCATCTGACCAGAGCGCCTTCTTCCACATCTTTGCTGTGTCTCCCACATGGCTTGTGGCAAACTGCAAACCGGACTTCTTATGTTTTTCTGTTAACAATGGCTTTCTTCATGCCACTCTTCCATAAAGGCCAACTTTGTGCAGTGCACGACTAATAGTAGATCTCTGCAGCTCGTCCAGAGTCACCATAGGCCTCTTTATTGCATTTCTGATCAGTGCTCTCCTTGTTTGGCCTGTGAGTTTAGGTGGACGGCCTTGTCTTGGTAGGTTTAAAGTTGTGCCATACTCCTTTTATTTCCGAATGATCGTTTGAACAGTGCTCCGTGGGATGTTCAAGGCTTTGGAAACCTTTTTGTAGCCTAAGCCTGCTTTAAATTTCTCAATAACTTTATCCCTGACCTGTCTGGTGTGTTCTTTGGACTTCATGGTGTTGTTGCTCCCAATATTCTCTTAGACAACCTCTGAGGCCATCACAGAGCAGCTGTATTTGTACTGACATTAGATTACACACAGGTGCACTCTATTTAGTCATTAGCACTGATCAGGCAATGTCTATGGGCAACTGGCTGCACTCAGACCAAAGGGGGCCGAATAATTACGCACACCCCACTTTGCAGTTATTTATTTGTAAAAATGTTTAGAATCATGTATGATTTTCATTCCACTATTCATGTGTACACCACTTTGTATTGGTGTTTCATGTGAAATTCCAATAATATTGATTCATGTTTGTGGCAGACAGTAATGTGACAAAATGTGGAAAACTTCAAGGGTCGAATACTTTTGCAAGCCACTGTAGCTAGTATTTTGATTGTTTTTAGTCAGCTAGTGTATACTGTATACTGTGCTAGGCTAGTGTTAGTCTTTGTGCAAGCTAGGCCTGCTAGCCTAGGTAGCCTTAGCCTACTACTAGCTTAGGTAGGTTAGGGATTCTAGTTAGTTGTGTACTTAGTAGTACTAGTTTAGTTAATTATTTAATTATTTATTACTGCTGTAGTCTGTTACTTTATTAGTTTCAGTACTGTGTTAGTTAGTTACTGACTGTGTACAGGCCACCACCAGCATCCGTTGTGAGTGACCTGTGACTGTCACCTGCCCGAGCCTATTGATTGATTGATTGCGTCTGACCATGTGTGACCGATTGTAATTGTCACCCACTATCTGCCGCACGACTTACTTATAGTGTAGTTAGTACGCTAGGTATTTCTTAGTTACCTGCGTGCGTACTACTACTAGTGTCTACTACTAGTGTCTACTACTAGTACCCGTTCACTTATTTTTTTTCTCACTGTCTGTAACTGTGTGATTTTATTATCATCTGTAGTGTGTGTAATAAATAAGAGTTACAACACAGGCTACCACCAGCATCCATTGTGAGTGACCTGTGACTGTCACCTGCCCGAGCCTATTGATTGATTGATTGCGTCTGACCGTGTGTGACCGATTGTAATTGTCCCCGACTGTCTGCCACACTACTTAGTTATAGTGTAGTATGCTAGGTATTTCTTAGTTACCTGCGTGCGTACTACTACTACTCCTGTCTAATAGTACTACTAGTCACCACCAAGGCCGACTACATGGGGTCCTTCAGTGGGCTTGACACCAGCAGCGAGGAGCCTGTGGACCCCATGGAGTACTGGGTGGAGCGCTTGCACATCTGGAGGGAGCTTGCGCAGTACGCTCTGGAGGTATTGTCTTGCCCCCCTTCCAGCGTGCTGTCTGAGAGGTGCTTCAGTGCGGCCGGTGGCATGGTCACCGAGAAGCGCTCTCGTCTGTCCACAGAGGTCGTGGACAGACTGACATTTTTGAAGATTAACCAGTCCTGGATAGAAGGAACGTTCCTGGCACCTGTTGTCGGCGAGAGGAGGACATGAGGTGTCTGCCTGGGAATTACAATACATTGCCTGCTGCCATACGTGACAACTCCTCCTCCTCCTGCTGGTCTGCTGCATTTATTTATTTATGAATTTATTTATGTATTTATTGTATTTCTACGTGACTACTCCTGCTGCTGCTGGCCTGCTGCATTTATTTATTTATGAATTTATTTATGTATTTATTGTATTTATATGTGACTCCTCCTGCTGCTGCTGGCCTGCTGCATTTATTTATTTATGAATTTATGAATTGATTTATGTATTTATTGTATTTAAAAAGCGGCAACATATTATGCTGCGCTCATTTTCATCCTCCTGCTGTCAATGGTCCCACCGCCAGGGTCCACACAATGCATTGCCTGCTGCCAGTGCCACACGTCACTCCTCCTACTGTTGCTGCTGTATTTATCCTCCTGCTGTCAGTGGTCCCACCGCCAGGGTCCACACAATGCATTGCCTGCTGCCAGTGCCACACGTCACTCCTCCTCCTGCTGCTGTATTTATCCTCCTGCTGTCAGTGGTCCCACCGCCAGGGTCCACACAATACATTGCCTGCTGCCAGTGCCACACGTCACTCCTCCTACTGCTGCTGTTTGTATCCTCCTGCTGTCAGTGGTCCCACCACCAGGGTCCACACAATACATTGCCTGCTACCAGTGCCAAACATCACTCCTCCTTCTACTGCTGCTGTATTTATCCTCCTGCTGCTGTATTTATCCTCCTGCTTTCAGTGGTCCCACCGCCAGGGTCCACACAATACATTGCCTGCTGCCAGTGCCACACGTCACTCCTCCTCCTGCTGCTGCTGCTGTATTTATCCTCCTGCTGTCAGTGGTCCCACTGCCAGGGTCCACACAATGCATTGCCTGCTGCCAGTGCCACACGTCACTCCTCCTACTGCTGCTGCTGTATTCATCCTCCTGCTGTCAGTGGTCCCACCGCCAGGGTCCACACAATACATTGCCTGCTGCCAGTGCCACATGTTACTCCTCCTCCTGATGCTGTATTTATCCTCCTGCTGTCAGTGGTCCCACCGCCAGGGTCAACACAATACATTGCCTGCTGCCAGTGCCACACGTCACTCCTTCTACTGCTGCTGCTGTATTTATCCTCCTGCTGTCAGTGGTCCCACCGCCAGGGTTTACACAATGCATTGCCTGCTGCCAGTGCCACACGTCACTCCTCCTACTGCTGCTGTATTTATCCTCCTGCTTTCAGTGGTCCCACCACCAGGGTCCACACAATACATTGCCTGCTGCCAGTGCCACACGTCACTCCTCCTCCTGCTGCTGCTGTATTTATCCTCCTGCTGTCAGTGGTCCCACCGCCAGGGTCTACACAATGCATTGCCTGCTGCCAGTGCCACACGTCACGTTTTTTTCAATTACACCTATTTCAATGTGATTTCCCTTTAAAAAAAATCCGAATTCGTGAACACAAATTTTTTACCGAATTTTGAGCCCGACACCCGAACCGAATCTGAATCCGAACCGAATTTCGTGGTCGAAGGCGAATTCGAATGTCATGCGGACCCGAATTCGAATGTACCCGAACCGAATTTTGGTACATCTGAGCATGCCTGGTGAGAAGTGCTTTGAGGGGTGACAGCCTTGTTGTAGCTTGAATAAGGCTGCTCCCCCTCTCGATATGGTCAAACCCGCGGTCGGGAACCGTATCTGCAGGCGTGCCGCGGGGCCAGTTCCTGACATAATTGGTGGCAGTGGTGGGATTGTTTAGTAGATTAGTACGCAGTTTAGCTCTCTATTCTGAGTACTAAAGGCTGGAAGCTGTTAGAAACGACTAGCCTACAGAAGTCTACTCAGTGCAGAATCTATATACTTTTTTTTTCACAAAGGTACTCACTTGGCATTTTGCTTCCCCTCCCCCTTTTTTCTTTTTATTTGGCAATACGATGGTTCAGAACGCAACCAGCTATAAGAAACCAAATTAAAACAACTTACTAAACCTGTGTGAGCACAGAGGCATTGAGACGGTGAGAGGCCAGACTAAGGAGCAGTTCGTTCGTGCCCTCGAGGAGTATGACGAGGCAGGGCAAGCCCGTGCTCCGACGCCAGCAGATGCAGCTCACAACACATCAGAGGAGGAATTGCTCCCGCCACAGGATGCAAGTGGAGACGATGTCCTGGATGATCCACCGAACATGGAGATGACATCTCTGGAAGCTGACCCACAGCTACTAGGTTTGGCTGATCCCGAACTGCGCCTAAAGCTGATCCTGGAACATCGGCAAGCAGAGAGGGAAATACGACAGGAAGAACAGGAATGGCGACACCAGCTGGAGCTGGCTAAACTTCAGCAGCAGAATCAGTCTGCTGGACCTGCAGAATGCAAAGGTGAGCGAGTCCACAGAATCCCCCTGGATAAGTTCCCCGCTATGGACAAGGACTCCCACATAGACACTTTCCTACAGGGGTTTGAAAGGACTTGTCGTCAGTATGGGGTGCCCCGAGAGCAGTGGGCAAGATACCTCACACCAGGGCTGAGAGGCAAGGCCCTGGAGGCGTTTGTGAGTCTTCCCCAGGAGGAAGAAGCGGACTTTGAGGCAATTAAGCAAGCTTTCATTAAGCGATACCACCTCACGCCAGAGGTGTATCGCAGACATTAAGGACGGTGCAGTGAGATCCTAAGGACAGTTACCTGGATCATGCTTGCAACCTGCGCACTGCCTTCCAGCAGTGGCTAAAAGGACTGGCTGTCAAAACCTTTGATGCCCTGAAGGAACTGATGATCAAGGACCAGTTCCTACACACTTGTCCTGCTGAGGTCCGTTTTTTTGTACTGGGCCGAGAGCCAAAGACTGTGGATGAGGCCACGAAAGTCGCTGATTCCTACACAGCCCATCAAGCATCCAAGTCCCGGAGGACTACGGCACCCAGCTGGAGGGGGGGGAACAGATTGCTAAACCTGCTTCACCTGTCACCCAGATCAGGCAAGCACCACCATCTCCTGGATTCAAGCCACCAAACACTGACACCCGGAAATGCTTTGTATGCGACAAGGTGGGTCATTTCAGTGTGACTTGCCCAGAGAGGAAGAGGGAGGCCCCAAAATCCAGTGAGTCCCCAAACCCCAGTTTTGTGTGCCACCAGAAATGCCACTAGCTATGCAGAGAATCTGCAGCTTGTCACGGTTGGGGGTAAAGTTGCCACTGGGCTGAGAGACACTGGAGCAGAAGTAACTCTCATACATCCCAGCTTGTGAACCCCGAGCAGTACATACCTGGGAAAATGATTGCTGTTAAAGGAGTTGGGGGTGCCACCTCAGCCATACCCACCGCATTGGTCCACCTGGATTGGGGGTCCGGCAGTGGAATGAAAGAAGTTGGCGTAACTGACAAAATCCCCACAAACGTTTTGCTGGGTACTGACCTGGGACAGTTAGTAGCCCGGTATGAGCCTAGTCCAACCCTCGTGTAGCCTGCCTCCCCACCAGAAGTCCAGGACTCATGCAAGGTACTGTTTGATAACTCTGTGCAAGTGGGGGGTGCTGGTGAGTCTCCGAGGGCTACTAGGAGCCAGCCCTAGTAAGTCTCCAGTGCCTAGGCCTGGAGTGGGACATATTGATACAGAGTAGAGGTGTACAGAAGCGCCAAAAGAGTAAAATACGCTAAAATCATCTAAAAACGTTCAGGAGGCGGTGGTGGACCAGACACTCCAAACAGACACGATGCTGTCGATATACTTAATAACATTTATTCGCATACTCCTAGTGACAACTGGCAACGCGTTTCACGGGCACAATCCCGCTTCATCAGGCAATAAAACAACAGGAGTAACACACTGTAATTGACAGATATGGAAAAGAGCATAATCAGAACACTGTGAATTGTATTCTTATGTACAAAATATTAGGATAAAATAGTATCATGTAGACATAGTGTTTGCATATATGTCGGGGGTTATTATAGTGTGGGAAAAACATATCTTTAGGTGTTGTGGGTGGGACGTAAAAGGAAAATGTGCAGGAAGCAAATTACAATTATCTATGCCTATGAAAAATTATATGTAGGCTGGGTGACAAAAAAACAGGATTACGTCCTGGTAATTCTTTTTTGACAACCCTCCAGGACAGTGACATTGAGACTTGGGCTCCGCCCCCCGGAAACAGAAAACACCCAGCGTGAGCTCTATAAATCTGTTCCCAGGTATCCACACCTCAGTTGTGCCCAAGAACTGAACCTAGTCATACTGGATACCCTATTACTTTCTAACCCACATCAAAATACATGATGCTTAACGGGTGGGAACGAAGGACTGTCCTGGAGGGTTGTCAAAAATAGAATTACCAGGACGTAATCCTGTTTTTTTTGTCCAACCTTCCAGGACAGTGACATTGAGATGATAAACAAGGAATTACCCACTTTAGGGCGGGACCACAGCCTGTAGAACTTTCCTCCCGAAGGACTGTTCTCCTGCTGTCATCAGATCTAGACAGTAATGTCTGACGCACGTGTTGACACTCCTCCATGTTGTTGCCCGGCAGATCTCCGATGCCCCAGCTCTATATGCCCAGGAGGTTGCCATAGCTCTAGTAGAGTGTGCTGTGATCTCTTTGGGTGACTCCAACTGCCTCAATTTGTAAGCTTCCTCAATACAAACCTTGAGCCATCTTACTAATGAAGCTTTTGTCATTTTTTCTCACACTTTATTTCCAGTGAAATTGACAAATAACCTGTCTATTTTCCTGAGTTGCTTCACTCTTTTTAAGTATAATAGTAAGCACCTCCTTACATCCAGCTTGTGCCACTGTTTCTCTTTGGGATGAACTGCTTTATTGCAGAAGGTAGGTAATATTATCTCTTGCCCCCTATTAGGCACTGATGATACTTTTGGTAAAAAATCAGTTACCGTCTTCAATATCACTTGGTCTTCAAATATAGAAAAAATTTGTTCATCACTGCTTAGTGCCTCTAATTCACTTACTCTTTTTGCAGAGGTAATAGCTATTAAGAATATGGTTTTAATTGTCAGATTCCTTAATGACATTTCTTCTAGAGGTTCGAATAGCTTCTCCATAAGTACATTGAGAACTAAAGATAGGTCCCACCTAGGACATGTGTAACGATTGTGGAATCGTCTCCGTGGTCAGCGCACCAGACGTGCGCTGACACGGCGGATTTCCTCCACAAGCGTATAAATTTGCAGGAACCCAGCAGTAGGTGCAATGCACCTGCAGAGGGAAATTCCTGACGGCAGGTGGAGCTGTGGAGTGCAGAGGAACAGCTCCTCTGCTCTACCACACACGCCAGACAGGAATTGTACGAAGGGAAGAACCGTAATCTCAAGAGAAGCGATTGAGAGTGAGCACAGAGACAGATTGTGTGTGTGTGCATAAAACTAGTCGCCAACCCGCGACTGTGCACACACCACAGCAGATACGAAGCAGGAACGTGATCGCGAGAGGTGCGATCGCCAGACGTGACACAAGGCTACAGCAAGGCATAGCACGAGAATAGCAAAGGCACAGCAAATCATACAATGAGGAGATATGGAAAATAACAAACGCTAGCTAACCGCGAACACCGCACTCATTCGCAACAGTGCACGCGGTTATGCGCGGTCTCCACGTGGTAAGCACAATAGAGACAAGCACGCCTAACTAACCATCGACAGACAAACATGAAACAGAGGACGCGAACGCTTGCTTAACGGTTACCTCACCGAGCCTTCAGCAAGCGGTCGTAGGAGACAAGACAGACACACGAAAACAGGGACAAGCGAGAGATAGGATCCACAGCACTAGCGAAAAGTGGCTAGCGTGATCCAGGAAGACAGAACAGAAGGATCCACAGCGCTAGCGAAAAGTGGCTAGCGCGATCCCAGGAGACAGAACAGAAGGATCCACAGCGCTAGCGAAAAGTGGCTAGCGCGATCCCAGGAGACAGAACAGAAGGATCCACAGCGCAAGCGAAAAGTGGCTAGCGCGATCCCAGGAGATAGAACAGAAGGATCCACAGCGCTAGCGAAAAGTGGCTAGCGCGATCCCAGGAGACAGAACAGAAGAGATAGCTGGTAGCAACCGCTGCACCAGCTATACTCCAAGAACAGAGATCAGAACCATTTCCTGTCCACCACCGCTGGGACAGGACAACAGCAACAGAACAAACAAACAGATAAACAATTCTAACTGCACTTAGGGAATCTGCCTAGCACAGTTTCCAGGAATTACTCTAAGCTGATCTTCAAACCAAGAGCATGGCTGACACTCTCCCGAGTGTTTCACAGGAAGACTCCTTATGACCAGCGAAGCATTGTGGGAAAGACATAGTACTTATAGTACATGCCTCCAATGAATGTGGCCAGGCAATTTGCATGACAACGTATGCAAATTCCTCTGCAAGCACAAGCTGCAAAACTGACAGAAGCTCTTCTTTCCAGAGTCCTGCAGCATGCAAACCTACACCATGGTCAGAAAGCTGCCTGCCTGCACAGGCAGCTGAGCAAATCATCACAGTACCCCCCCCTACAGGGTCGGATTCCAGACGACCCTCAAAACTGATATCTCCAAACCACTTTAACAGAAGACTCATGAAGGTCGGGGCAGCCCGACAAGGTCCAATTCCAGAGTCAGTCCACCCGAAACCGACCTCATTGGAACCAGAAGCCACCGAAACATGCCCATCAGTACTACCAGTCGCAGTATAACACCCATCAGGACTGTGAACGCCAGAGAAAAAGCCATCGACACCCTCCAGACAAAACCCACCACCTTCCAAGGAGCGTCCGAAAATACCAAACCTGCCACAATACCTGTTCGAAGTGTCCCTTACAACACAAAAGCCACCGTTGATCTTATCCAGGGTACCAAGCAAAATTTCTCCCGGAATCTCCCAGAACCTTTTGAAGTTCCACAGAGATCCCAAGAGGGCAGAACAATCACCAGGCTCACATGGAGAATTACCAAGAACCCCCATGGAACCAATGACAATTCCGGATTCAGAATTACGAGGACACCCATCAAGATCAAGACTTTCAGGGACCACTTCTGGGCATGCAAGCAGGCAGGCCATATCAGAGCATGTCTCCACCGAGGAACGCTGGTAACCGAGGCACACTTGGGCTTTCTGGGTCATAGAGCACACTGGGGTACACCAGCACAGGAGAAACCTCCGGACATGTCGGGGAACTGCCAACCTCAGAGTCCGGCACGACAAGACCAAAACCAGTACCGGGCAGAGAATCATCATGAGTGGAGGTCACAGGCACTGGACTTTCAAAAGAAGACTCAGATATAAATTCAGAAATTTCTGTGACAATAATATCATCATTGACTACATATGAGTGAAGCTCCATCAGAGCTGAAAAGGTAGCCAGCAAGGCAGCAATGCCTACGGAAGAGGGTAACACCTCAGAAGGACTTGGGGGGCAGGAGACATCTCCTACAAGTTCTGCACCCTTTGGGAGGAACTCGGAGACCTCCAGAGCATCAAACAAGACCTCAGGAACATCATTTTTCAAGTTTTCTAGGAAGGATTCTGAACTAATCTCACTGCACCCAGAATTCTGCGTAGCAGTCAAACTAGCTTGCAATTCCAAAACTGCAGAAAAACAGGTGAAAATAGCAGCAATACCTAGACGAGCCTCTAGGGACACTGCAGGAGATATTGTACAAGGCAATATTGACTCATCCAGAGTACAGGGTGGAGAGTCAGAACTTTCTTCAAAACAAGAAAGGGGTTCCCAAATGTCAGTGTGATTGGACACCATATTGTTATTCATGGTACAGGGCAGGCTCAGAGAAACCTTCTCTGGACCCAGCAAAAATGCTTCAGAGTCAGATTCGTAAAACCAAAGTGCTGTCCCACTCTTAGACTCGGCTAACGATGTCGAATCCGAGGAGACAGAACGCAAAATTTGCGGATCCAAGATCGCTTTAGGTTGCGAAACTGATGCTTCCATAGCGCAAACCTCCGCGATCTGCGTAGCAGACTGCAAGGCATCTGGGACAGAAACACTGGAGAAACTGTCATTAGGCAACAGGCCTTCACAGGTGTGAACAGAATAAGGCATAGATTCATTTGCAAAAGAAGTGGCGACAACAACAGAAGAAATTTTATTAGACACATCAATCATTTTCGTAAAGTTGCATAACTTAGGAATTTTCCCCATAGTAGGTTCATAAATGGACGATCTCAGAGAACCTGAGGGAAAATATCTGTCTTTCTTAGACAAAGGACCACACAGACCTTTTGCAGCCATACGTGCAGTGGCGACATCAGACCGCACTGGTTCAACTTCCACACAAGCAACTGCTCTGAACGACTTGCACTCAGGCTTCAAACACTCAGTAGCTTTGGGAAAGGAAATGCATTCAGAACTCACTTTCTTTAAATCCAGAGGATTGGAACAATCGTCCGTTGACAATGTGTTTTTACAAGAATTAGCAGATTGAAGCGCATGTAGTTCATCCAAAATCATTCTCCACACGTCAAACAGCGGAGTCACAAAGTCAGAGATACATTCACCAGTCTTGATTAAAGTGCACGCAGACTCAATGCACGCATACAAAACTGCTTCATTTTTATAAAGGTAATGATTGCAAAACGATCTCCAATCACCTTCCAATTCATAGACCAGCAGCTCGATCTCCCATTTCTCAAACGGGGGTTCCCATGCACACTTAACAAAGGATGAACAATCATAGTGCGCACAGTCTACAGATGGAACTGGAGCAGGAACAGAACGGGAAACTTTTACCTCTTTATTGGGATCAATTGATTGGTGTGTGTGTAATTCATCCAAAATCGTCTGCCATACAAACATCACCAGATCCACAACACACTCATCACATTCATCAGAATCAATCAAAAGATACATAGAGTCAAGACAATCATTCAAGACATCTTCGCTTTTTGCGATGTAAAAATCGCAAAAGGCTTTCCAATCAAAATCAAATTCTTCCACCAAGGCCTTGATTTCCCATGAGGCGAATGGTGGTTCAAACAACCCGGTATCTAAATAATCTCCATATGGGTGGGGATCAGGAACGAGTACAGATTTTTTAACTGCTTTAATATAGCGTGCGATCCTACCTATAATAGGATCCACATACGCTTTTGTCTCAGGCAATGACATCTGAAGCAAATCAAAGGTTCCCTCTGCCCTGGGAATTTTGGTTTGGCTGGTCATACTGTAACGATTGTGGAATCGTCTCCGTGGTCAGCGCACCAGACCACGGAGTGCGCTGACACGGCGGATTTGCTCCACAAGCGTATAAATTTGCAGGAACCGAGCAGTATGTGCAATGCACCTGCAGAGGGATATTCCTGATGGCAGGTGGAGCTGTGGAGTGCAGAGGAACAGCTCCTCTGCTCTACCACACACGCCAGACAGGAATTGTACGAAGGGAAGAACCGTAATCACAAGAGAAGCGATTGAGAGTGAGCACAGAGACAGATTGTGTGTGTGTGCATAAAACTAGTCGCCAACCCGCGACTGTGTATACACCACAGCAGATACGAAGCAGGAACGGGATCGCGAGAGGAGCGATCGCCAGACGTGACACAAGGCTACAGCAAGGCGGAGCACGAGAATAGCAAAAGCACAGCAAATCATACAATGAGGAGATATGGAAAATAACAAACGCTAGCTAACCGCGAACACCGCACTCATTCGCAACAGTGCTCGCGGTTATGCGCGGTCTCCACGTGATAAGCACAATAGAGACAAGCACGTCTAACTAACCATCGACAGACAAACATGAAACAGAGGACGCGAACGCTTGCTTAACGGTTACCTCACCGAGCCTCCAGCAAGTGGTCGTAGCAGACAAGACAGACACACGAAAACAGGGACAAGCGAGAGATAGGATCCACAGCACTAGCAAAAATTGGCTAGCGCGATCCAGGAAGACAGAACAGAAGGATCCACAGCGCTAGCGAAAAGTGGCTAGCGAGATTCCAGGAGACAGAACAGAAGGATCCACAGCGCTAGCGAAAAGTGGCTAGCACGATCCCAGGAGACAGAACAGAAGGATCCACAGTGCAAGCGAAAAGTGGCTAGCGCGATCCCAGGAGACAGAACAGAAGAGATAGCTGGTAGCAACCGCTGCACCAGCTATACTCCAAGAACAGAGATCAGAACCATTTCCTGTCCACCACCGCTGGGACTGGACAACAGCAACAGAACAAACAAACAGATAAACAATCCTAACTGCACTTAGGGAATCTGCCTAGCACAGTTTCCAGTTTCAAACCAAGAGCATGGCAGACACTCTCCCGAGTGTTTCACAGGAAGACTCCTTATGACCAGCGAAGCATTGTGGGAAAGACATAGTACTTATAGTACATGCCTCCAATGAATGTGGCCAGGCAATTTGCATGACAACGTATGCAAATTCCTCTGCAAGCACAAGCTGCAAAACTGACAGAAGCTCTTCTTTCCAGAGTCCTGCAGCATGCAAACCTACACCATGGTCAGAAAGCTGCCTGCCTGCACAGGCAGCTGAGCAAATCATCACAACATGACTTTTTAATTATTGGCCTTGATCTTTCTACTGATTTCATAAATCTGATCACCAAGGGATCTAAGGCTAATTTCTTATCAACGAAAACCGAAATTGCTGCTACTTGTACCTTAATTGTACTTAAGGCCTACTCCCTCACAATTCCATCTTGCAGGAACTCAAGAATTGTCGGTAATTTATTGTCTTTAACTTTATTTCTCTTTTTCCAGTCTAAAAAAGTCTTCCAATAGTTAGAATAGATTGATTTGGTTACTTTCTTTCTGCTATTCAGAACCGTCTTGATCACTCTGTCTGACAAGCCCTTGGACTTCAGAACATCCCTTTCAGAAACCACGCTTTTAGACGCAGATTTGGAACATGTACTCATCTGTGTTCCTCTTGATCTAAAAGCAATTCCTCCTGCGGGAGGGGTAATGGATCTTTTTTCAGCATCGTTAGTAACAACGGGTACCATGATCTTTTTGGCCAATCTGGTGCCATTAATATAAGAGTCATTCTGGACAGTTTTAACTTCTGTAATACAAGAGGAATCAAGGGGATTGGTGGAAAGGCATATGCTTTGCTAAATATCCAATCTTGGGCCAATGCATCTATTGCACAGGCTCCCTTCGGATCCAGAGAGAAAAACCTTCTGCACTGAGAGTTCGTTTGATTGGCGAAAAGGTCTATTTTGGGCCACCCCCCTCTGGTCGTTATCATTCTGAACACTTCTGGATTGAGCATCAGCTCGGAATTTGACAGTCTTTGTCTGCTTAGAAGCTCGGCCATTTGATTTAATGTCCCTTTCAGATGGACTGCTGTTAGGGATAGCAGATTCAGTTCTGCCCAATCTAAGATTTTCAGTGAAACTTATAGAAATTTCCTAGACCTTGTCCCTCCTTGTTTGTTCAGATAGGCTACTACTGTTATATTGTCTGAATGAATCTTTAGATTATGCCCCTTTAGACACTCTGATGCTTGTAATAGGGCCATATGAACTGCCTTCATTTCTCTGAAGTTAGATGATTCTTTCCTTACTGGGTCTGTCCATGACCCTTGCAGGTATAGTCCGTCCACGTGGGCTCCCCAACCCATCAAACTTGCGTCTGTTGTTATAATCTTTGTTGGGGGAGACCTCCATAGTCTTCCTAACTGAAGATTTTTTATATCCATCCACCAAGACAGTGATTCCTTTACCCAGGATGGTATTGACAACATCCTTTCTAAATCACCATGATTTCTGTTCCAGTTTTCCAGTAGCCAGTTCTGGAGAACTCTTACGTGAGCCATTGCCCAATCTACTGCTTGTGCTGTTGAGGTTAGTAGACCCACTATACTCATGCACTGCCGTACTGAGATGGCGTCTGCCTCTAGAAGGGTGACTATTGTCAACTGCACTTTTGTCACCTTGTCCTCTGGCAAGAACAGTCTTTGAAGGGGTGAGATTATTATGAACCCCAAGAATCTTAGATACTTTTGAGATTCCCGTCTGATTGGGATGTGCCAATAGGCATCTGTCAGATCTATGTTCACCATAAACACGTCTGCATTCAGCTTTCTCATCGTATATACAGTTTCCATTCTGAACTTTTCGTAGGAAATAAAGGGGTTCAGTGGTTTTAAGTTTAAAATCATTCTGAATTTTCCTGTTGGCTTCAAGAATAGAACCCCTGGTTTCTTTCCTGAGGTGGTACCTCTTTTAGGACATTTCTGTCCATCATGTCTCTCAGTAATTCCTGTAATGCCATCCTGGCTTCTCTGTCTTTCGGCATTAAAGTCTTCACAAATCTCACCGGGGGCTTTTTTTATGAATCTTATCTTGTACCCGTCTTTTATTAGGTCTGAAAATGAATTGATTTGAGGTTATCTTTCTCCACTCTGGATAAAAGCGAGATAACCTGCCCCCTACCTTCAGCCTGGCGTCACTGGTGCCTGTAACTCTTAGTGACTCTGTTGAAGCATCAGTAACATAATTATTAGATTTCTTAACGACACACAGAGCTTCTAAAATGTTCTTTTTAGGAGCATCAGTTTTGACTAATTCTTCCACCCTCTCTATCCATAATAAAGTGGTCCTAGAGACACAGGTGGTGGCTGCAGCAGGCTTAAAATTAGTTACTGCTGCTGTATAAGTTTTTTTAAGTGACAAATCAATTTTCTTGTCTGCTGGGTCTTTGAGGAAACCCAAATCCTCAAAAGCAAGTTAATTTTCCCTATTCATTAGACTGTACGCTGCATCTAACTTGGGACAACCTTCCCATAGTTTTGCATCTTCTTCCGCAAAGGGGAATCTCTTTCTAAACCTTCTGGAAAAAGTTTCTTCTCTGGGTATTTCCATTGCGTATTAATTAGGTTTTTTGTTGAGGAATGTACAGGAAAATTTAAATGTGGTGCGGGATCCATACCAGAATATAAATTCTCATGTATGGACACCGCAGCGGGAGTGGTCTGATTAATATTTAAGGTAGTGTGAATAGCCCGAACTAATTCATCAGTCTCTTCCACCGGAAATCGGAATCTTGAATGCATAAGTTTCTCATCCGCATCACTTTGATCTGACATATCATCCTGTGATAAATCCCTGTTAACCTGTCCTCCAGGAAGAACATCCTGTATTTCCTCTTCTTCTTCATCCGAAGCTTATCTCGGCTAAGGATTCTCCTTGGGAATAACTGCCACAGGAGGTACCATAAGAGTTGACCCTGTAGGCAGATTTTCCCTGAATGCTCTAAATGTCTCTACCATTTCATGCCTCATGGTAGTCATAAACTCTTTGCAGGAGGCAGTATTCTCTTCATTAATTAACTTTGTAATACATCCTTGGCAAGATGCTTTTGTCCAGCTATTTGGCAAAACAACCTTACAGACAAGGCAACTCCTGGACCTGTTAGAGCTATCGGATAAGTCTGAAGTCTCCTGAAAAACATATGAAGAGAATAATACCATGAGATGAATTACTATAATTCATTAAAGCCTGTAATTAATCACATAAATCCTTTCTTGAACAGATGTGATGTTTATTCATATATACTCTGTATATATACTGAGCTGTTTAAAGCGGAATGTAACCCTGCATTTCAACTTTGCTCTAAAACATTATTTACAGCATATTATATGCAAAAAGCATTTTTTTTTACTAGACCAGCATTGGAAGGGTTAAACACAGAGGTTTAAAGTTCCGTGGAGAGATATGCAGAAGTTCAGATTGTTACATTCTATTTAGTTAAATGTATCTATTGAGAAATGTTACACACTCTTTGGCTGTCCTCCAGCTCCTTCTCAGTCAGAGAGAGTGAGTCACATTCAACACTTAGATACATTTATGTAAACAAAATGTATCTATGTCAGCTTCGGATGCGTCTGCAGAAATCTCCAGGAACTTTAAAGCACTGTGTAACCCTTCCAATGCTGGTCTAGTAAAAAAAAAAAATGCTGGTTGCATATAATATACTGTAAATAATGTTTTAGAGCAAAGTTGAAATGCAGGGTTATATTCCGCTTTAACATGAAAAAGGAATATCATATTATCTGTAAAATAAGCTTAAGTATAGCAATCAGACAGATAATTTCGGATGCATACCAACTCAAGTGTAGCTCATCTAGACAGAACGTAGAGGCATTCAGCTGCTAAAATATATTGCAGGAGAGAGGGGAACATTTTTTTTTTAAACTTAATATATTCGGTGATACCGCACCAATAAATCCCTGACACCTGCAAACTTAGAAGGAAAACATCCAACATTATATACAGCTAACCCAGTAACCAGCTCACTCCCCACAATTCAGGTAGCTATGCAACAATTACTTATGCAAAACACATTGAGCTGCACAAAAACCAATCAGTCACCTGTGCACTAATGCTTTTCTGAACTATCAGAACTTTTACAATACTTAAACTGGTAACAAACATATTGCTCCATTTAAGTAAATAAATCACAAAGTAGTCTAACATGCTTTTTCTGATCTATTAATTAAAATTAAGATCAGTGCAGTTATCCATGTTTAACTGGTTTTGAACAACAATGTGCTGCCACAAAAAAAACAGCTTCAGCAAATATCCTTGATCTAGCCACTGTCATTAATATGCTGACTAAATACATCTGAGCAGCATAATCAAACCTCAGAGCAGTGCGGCGACCAGTCAGACCATGATCAGACGCGGCTCCCCGCAAGATCTCCGCCGGCTTACCTGATTCTGAAGTTTTTGTGTGTCCATCCTCGGCAAAGGCCAAACGCTAAGTGCCACGAGGAATGCACACAACGCTGTTTTGCAGCCGCGCAAATGCGTAAGTGACATCACTCGTCGGGCGGAAGTACCGCTAGACTGGGGGCAAAGCCATCCTACCTCCGTGCAGAGCCGACATTCCCCCACCGCTGCGTCCGGACCTCCGTCAGGGCTACACCACGCTGTCCTCCATCTAGCATGCACAGCCGCTCAGGTGGCTGCTAGAGGGGAAACCTGTTTAAGCAGGTAAGGAGCTTTCTGCTGCATCAATGTTAACCAACCCTCCAGGGTAGTGAAGCAGGCTCCCCCAGGTAACTATTACAGCACTGCCAGGCTGCTGACCAGCCGGCTCCCCTTACAGAGCTCATGTTCCCAGGGAAGGAAACACACAGCTGAGGTGTGGATACCTGGGAACAGATTTATAGAGCTCACGCTGGGTGTTACCTGTTTCCGGGGGGCGGAGCCCAAGTCTCAATGTCACTGTCCTGGAGGGTTGGACGAAAAATAACCCAAATAAACCTTAATACAGACAATAATGAATGTAAACTGCCATAGCCAACAATAATAGACTGCAATATGTGAAAATAAACCAAATAAATTACAATACGTAGGTACCCCGGTATGGGAATGGGGGTGAAAAAGAATAGTGTGTGGAGTATGGCTAAAAAAGGGGGAAGTACTGTACAAAAGGAATAGCAGGAGGGATGGTTTATAAAAATACTGGGGGACATAAATTAAGCAGGTAGAGGTAGTGAGCTACCTCACGTATGAGCAGGGGTCAAAACGGGCAGCATATCGTACATAAAAAGTACAAAGTGGGAAAGTAGAAGTCATTTACCAGCCAGGGGTCCAGACTATGTTTGGCACCTCTGTGCTGGCTTGTGGAAACTGAGTCTGTTATATAGGTAGGGCCGGGGTCATTATTCAATAATTGATGGTGGTTGGCTGGGTCAGTGTGGGAGTGGGTGTGGGCAAGCTATGCCTATTAGTCAATGGGGAGGAGAAGTAAGTGGTGTGCATCCTGTCAGTCTGATGCCCGTGTGGCGCCGCTCCGGACTCATGCTACACGCCAGAGCGGTGGGCGGAGCTGGGGCTGACAACTTGGGCGGTGCGCCGATGACGTCGCACCCCTAGTTGCTTGTGCGCATGTGCATAGGAGGGATTCCCCATACGCAGTATGTGCGGCTCAGAGGGAATCCTGTGTGGTGTGCGCAGGCGTTCTAATGTGTAAAGGACCGAGGTGGCCATGTAGGTTAAGGGGTGCCACCGAGAGGATTGGGACAAATCGATATATACCATTATTAAACTCACTACATGGCATATATAAGAAACTGGTCTCTAGGCTAGGATAAGAACAGAATTATAATGAAAATTACGTAGTGGTGTATTGCTTACACCATCTGTATTGCAACACTGCCACCTACTGGACAGCAACTAAAGTGCTATAGTGCTTGTTGCTATTTGAATTTCCTATGGGGTGTATGAATAAAAACAATACTACAATTGATGGGAAATTTTGAGGATTAAAGGGATAGAGATAAAGTACAGGATCTTCTAAAAAAATTAGCATATTGTGATAAAGTTCATTATTTTCTGTAATGTACTGATAAACATTAGACTTTCATATATTTTAGATTCAGCCTCCATAACACCTGAGCAGTGCCACAGGCTGATTGCCTCCATGCCATGCTGCATTGAAGCAGTCATTTCTGCAAAAGGATTCCCGACCAAGTATTGAGTGCATAACTGAACATAATTATTTGAAGGTTGACTTTTTTTTTGTTTTAAAAACACTTTTCTTTTATTGGTCGGATGAAATATGCTAATTTTTTGAGATAGGAATTTTGGGTTTTCATGAGCTATATGCCAAAATCATCAATATTAAAACAATAAAAGGCTTGAACTACTTCAGTTGTGTGTATTTGAATCTAAAAAATATGAAAGTCTAATGTTTATCAGTACATTACAGAAAATAATGAACTTTATCACAATATGCTAATTTTTTGAGAAGATCCTGTATATCATGTTGGGAAAAAATAATAACTAAATATGTAGAGAATGATGGTTATGTATATGAAGTAAAATAAATTTTCTTTTATAGGGTGTGTAAAAATCATAATTATTCATACAGTACAATGTAACTTATAGGGAAACTCATATTAATAGCATTGAGAACATATAAAAATATAAAAATTGTAAACTTTGCACTAATACATATAGATGAATACCAAATAAAAGCAGAGATCACAGGGGAGCGATGAAACATAAAGGTAAATGGTTAAAAGAGAGGACAGATAAAAAGAGAAACTATTGATTGCAGAGTATGTAGAGTTAATAGATTTTCTCGGGTAGTTCATTCAAACCATCCGGAGTTAGAGTTTTTAGCATCTGAATCCAAAAAATTTCTAATTTTTTCAAAATGTCAAAAGAATCTGAACAGTTGTGTGGGATTGATTCAATAAGTGTAATACGGAACTGTTCAGAATTGCTGTTATGTTACCCCATGTGACGCGAAACGCTGTGAAGAGGATATTTATTCAGTATATTTCTTTTGTGTTGCCCTATTCTACTTCTAGCTAGTTGGGTAGTTCTGCCCACATACTGCAACCGGCATGGACATGTGATGACATAGATAACATATTTTGATGTGCAGGTAAGGCTATTCTTAATTTGATATTCGGTATCGGTGACGCTGGAACGGAATGAAGCTGTGTGGACTATGAACTGACAAGCAGAACATCTTGTGTGGTGGCAAGGGGTGCACCCAGAGGTCCCTGTGGAGGTTGTCTGTGTAATGTCAGTAGGACCATGTCGTATTCTACTGGGTGCCAGTAAGCTGCGGAGGTTGGGGGCACGTCTGAATGTGATGGCGGGTTTGGGTGGTATCATTTGATGTAGGTGGGGGTCTTGCAAGAGGATCTCCCACCTTTTGTTAAGTATACTGTGGACCGAGGTGTGTTGAGAACTAAATTTAGTGATGAACCGGGGTGCGTCGTTGTTCTGAGTATTTGGTAGTGGGGGGTTAACGGTTTTGGCTTTTTGGTAAGCATCTTGTAATAGTTTTTTGGGATATTTGCGGTCAGTGAACTTTCTCGTCAAAATTTTAGCCTGGATGTTATACTGTAGTGGGTCTGTGCAGTTACAATGAATTCTTTTGTATTGACTGTAAGGAGTGTTTTTGGTCCATGGGCGGTGGTGAAAACTATGGTAATGAATGTACTTGTTGGCATCCACGGGTTTAAAAAATGTTTTAGTTTTGATTTGGAGTGATTCTGTATACAAGATGAGATCTAAAAATTCGATTGAACTGGGGTCTTGGTGGGAGGTAATTCTAGGCCCGCGGGGTTAGTGTTAAGATATTGAACGAATGATTGTATTAAATCAGAGGTGCCTTTCCATATAAAAATTAAGTCATCAATGTACCTTTTGTAGAAAATAATGTTATTGGAAAAGGGGTTATTGTTATACATTTTAATGTGTTCAAAATATCCCATAGCTAGATTTGCATATGACGGGGAGAATGAACTTCCCATGGAAACGCCGCTGACTTGGTGGTAAATGTTATCCTGAAAGGTGAACACGTTGTTATGGAGGATGAATTCTGTACATAGTATAAGGAAGGACTGTTGTGCTGGTGGCGCACAGCCCACCTTGTCGGCCCCAGCTAAGCCCACCGCTCCGGCGTGTAGCATAAGTCCGGAACGGCGCCACACGTGCATCAGACTGACAGGATGCATACCACTTACTTCTCCTCCCCATTGGCTAATAGGCATAGCTTGCCCACACCCACTCCCACACTGACCCAGCCCACCACCATCAATTATTGAATAATGATCCCGGCCCTACCTATATAACAGACTCTGTTTCCACAAGCCAGCACAGAGGTGCCAAACATAGTTTGGACCCCTAGCTGGTAAGTGACTTCTACTTTCTCACTTTGTACTTTTTATGTACGATATGCTGCCTGTTTTGACCCCTGCTCATACGTGAGGTAGCTCACTACCTCTACCTGCTTAATTTATGTCCCCCAGTATTTTTATAAACCATCCCTCCTGCTATTCCTTTTGTACAGTACTTCTTCCCCCTTTTTTAGCCATACTCCACACGCTATTCTTTTTCACCCCCATTCACATACCGGGGTACCTACGTATTGTAATTTATTCGGTTTATTTTCACATATTGCAGTCTATTATTGTTGGACATGGCAGTTTACATTCATCATTGTCTGTATTGAGGTTTATTTGGGTTATTTTTGTCACCCAGCCTACATAAATTTTTTCATAGGCATAGATAATTGTAATTTGCTTCCTGCACATTTTCCTTTTACGTCCCACCCACAACACCTAAAGATATGTTTTTCCCACACTATGATAACCCCCGACATATATGCAAACACTATGTCTACATGATACTAATTTATCCTAATATTTTGTACATAAGAATACCATTCACAGTGTTCTGATTATGTTCTTTTCCATCTCTGTCAATTACAGTGTGTTACTCCTGTTGTTTTATTGCCTGATGAAGCGGGATTGTGCCCGTGAAACGCGTTGCCAGTTGTCACTAGGAGTATGCGAATAAATGTTATTAACTATATCGACAGCATCGTGTCTGTTTGGAGTGTCTGGTCCACCACCGCCTCCTGAACGTTTTTAGATGATTTTAGCGTATTTTACTCTTTTGGCGCCTCTGTACACCTCTACATAGTAGTTATCCACCCTTGGTGGAAGGGTGATACACCCTCCTTTTTCTTCTATCCACAGAGAGCTTAACCCTGAGTGGGGACAGGTTTAATCTCCCCACCTGCTTCTTCAGTGGTTGCCTATGCGGTAATTCTGGTTTGTGAGTATAAATTACTTATGCTACATATTACCTCTCCACTTCCAAAACATACTACACTATATTGTGCTTTCGGTTTTCTGTTTTTCTAATATTGATACAGAGAATGCAGAAACTGAGGATATAATTTATGACGCACGGCAATCGATGCAGGAACTGTTGATATCACTTGTGCAGTGCTGAATAGCGAAGTGTGTAATACAGATAATGTTGATGTTTTATGTGATGTACCAGATGACAATATGTGTAGGGATGATAAAGTTGATATCATATGTGTTGTGCTACATAATGATGCTGGTCATGTGGACACTTCGTCGGCTGCAGGAGTAACCAGCAGTGTTCGCTGGGCTGCAGCAGATGAACTGCCCACTGACGGGGCACATGGCACCAGGTCAGATCTTTCCCCTTCAGTTGATTTTGAGATCAAAGGTATGAGCAATGATATGTGTGATACAGACACTCCCTCCACTGTAATGGTAACCAGCAGCGCTAGCGGGTCTACAGCAGAGGAACTGTCCACTGAAGTGGCAGATGTTGCCGGGTCGGCAGCGTCCACTTCGGGTCCTCTCAGTCTGCAGCCTCCCTGGCATGTGTGACAGGCAGCACTGAGCTCTCTGGGGCTGTTTCGATTTGACATCAACCTGGAAGAGCTCAGGGGTCTGGCCAGCAGGTCACCAGCTGGAAGGGGCAGGCTGAGAGGGTTCTGGAAAGTTATTCCCTCTGAGCTGTCCGAAGTGGAGGAGGCAGACCGGCAGATAATCGTTCCCCAAAGGGACAGAGAGATAGCTCCTGCCACTATAGACAAAGTGCGTGTAGTGACTGTTGGAACCCTTCCTCAGCTGCAGCACTGTCTCTATGGTCACGAATTTACGGTCGTCACTGACCATAATCGCCCTGGTTGGTTACGTCAGGTTGCCGGGGGCAACGACACATTGTAGCAACCTGGCCTAGTTTTCCAGCCGTGTAGCTTGGAGCTAATTGCCAAGTGGGGAATCCTCATGAGAATGCTAAGGAGTTACCCCACCAGGCCAGGCTGGCAGTGTAGGCGCTGGCAAGGTGATTCATGGGAGTCACCTGCCAGCATCATTTTGAAAAGGGGAGGTGTGAGGATATATGTGGTTATGATGAGATGTACGGTAATATGCAGAACATAGCAGCCATATTGTATCACGTGGAAGCCATATGTTCACCTTTTCTGTCTGTGTCATATGTGTATGGCTGAAGGAAGCTGCTACTTTGAATTTCTGTTTTCAGTTCCTCTGGAAGTTGGACGCTGCTAATTAGATCTTCTGTAGGCCAGTATATAGTACATTTGCATCTGAAGGGTGAACTTTTGTGAATAGTAGGAGCAGGAACTGCTAAATTGGTTTGCTAGCCTCTGGCCAGGAAATGGCTTATTAGGCAATAGCAGTTAGGTCCTTACCTTTGATCTGCTATGAAATACTGTATCATATGTGTATGTCTGCTAAAGCCAGTCTGGCTTTGGGGGAAGCTGTGATTGTCTGTATGACAGTATGAAGTATGTTAGCATTCAGTTCTTCTGGACACTGTGGTCCCCAGCAAGGAAACAGGTAATTACATAACAACCTCCGCTTTTGTCCTGCATCTTGAAAAGGTGTTGCATTGCTTTAAACTTTGTATTCATGTAAACAGCTACCTGTTGACCAAATATACAATCCCGACTAACTGAGTCTGGGAACTTCAAAGGGTAACAGGAAACTCTGCTCAGCAAGGATGTGCTGTCACACCTGAGGAAATTGGATTATTCCTGGATCTGGACATTTGAGTGGCCCCGGGCCACAAATTTTGCTATAAAACATTAGCTAGGAGGATTTAGAGTTGTAGTTCTCTGGAGATAGCAAAGATGCTAGGACTATCCTGGTTCCTGCCCAGACCGCGTTCTCCCGCAAACAACGTTCAGACCTCAGATTGGTAACGTTATTCCCATTTTATTTTAAGCAAACTGTCTTATTGTGTATCTTTTTTATTGTAACTGTGTTTTTGTAAATCTTTTGTATATATTATTTTCTGCATTGTTCCACTTTTCTTTCTGGAACATTAAATCTTTATTTAATAAGTTTGACTTCTGATGTACTAAACTAGCTCATAGCCTAGAAAGAGACTACAGTGTCATTTACGTTACAAGTTCAATGCCTGTTTTGTGCCTTGCTACTGTACGATTGTATTGTGTGTGTGGCGTTCCCGTGTTTGGCCTAAGCGCAAAGCTCACCCACATACGAAAACGCGGACTGAGTGCAGATCACTCGACAGCAGAGTGGGAATCGTTGAAGTGTCTAGCAGCAGCTAGTGGTGGCAGTGAGAAGTGCTTTGAGGGGCGACAGCCTTGTTGTAGCTTGAATAAGGCTGCTCCCCCTCTCGATCTGGTCAAACCCGCAGTTGGGAACCGTATCTGCAGGCGTGCCGTGGGGCCGGTTCCTGACAGGGTGTGCTTAATTATTCAGCCCCCTGAGTCAATACTTTGTAGAACCACCTTTTGCTGCAATTACAGCTGCCAGTCTTTTAGGGTATGTCTCTACCAGCTTTGCACATCTAGCGACTGAAATCCTTGCCCATTCTTGTTTGCCAAACCGCTCCAGCTCAGTCAGATTAGATGGACAGCGTTTGTGAACAGCAGTTTTCAGATCTTGCCACAGATTCTCTATTGGATTTAGATCTGGACTTTGACATGGCCATTCTAACACATGGATATGTTTTGTTTTAAACCATTCCATTGTTGCCCTAGCTTTATGTTTAGGGTTGTTGTCCTGCTGGAAGTCTCAAGTCTTTTGCAGACTCCAAGAGGTTTTCTTCCAAGATTGCCCTGTATTTGACTCCATCCATCTTCCCATCAACTCTGACCAGCTTCCCTGTCCCTGCTGAAGAGAAACACCCCTAGAGAATGATGCTGCCACCACCATATTTGACAGTGGGGATGGTGTGTTCAGAGTGATGTGCAGTGTTAGTTTTCCGTCACACATAGCGTTTTGCATTTTGGCCAAAAAGTTCCATTTTGGTCTCATCTGACCAGAGCACCTTCTTCCACATGTTTGTTGTTTCCCCCACATGGCTTGTGGCAAACTGCAAACAGGACTTCTTATGCTTTTCTGTTAACAATGGTTTTCTTCTTGCCACTCTTCTATAAAGGCCAACTTTGTGCAGTGCATGACTAATAGTTGTCCTATGGACAGATTCCCCCACCTGAGTTGTAGATCTCTGCAGCTTGTCCAGAGTCACCATGGGCCTCTTGACTGCAATTCTGATCAGCACTCTCCTTGTTCGGCCTGTGATTTTAGGTGGACGGCCTTTTCTTGGTAGGTTTACAGTTGTGCCATACTCCTTCCATTTCTGAATGATCGCTTGAACAGTGCTCCGTGGGATGTTCAAGGCTTTGGAAATCTTTTTGTAGCCTAAGCCTGCTTTAAATTTCTCAATAACTTTATCCCTGACCTGTCTAGTGTGTTCTTTGGACTTCATGGTGTTGTTGCTCCCAATATTAACTTAGACAACCTCTGAGGCCGTCACAGAGCAGCTGTATTTGTACTGACATTAGATTACACACAAGTGCACTCTATTTAGTCATTAGCACTCATCAGGCAATGTTTATGGGCAACTGACTGCACTCAGACCAAAGGGGGCTGAATAATTACGCACACCCCACTTTGCAGTTATTTATTTGTAAAAAAAAGTTTGGAATCAAGTATGATTTCCCTTCCACTTCTCACGTGTACACCACTTTGTATTAGTCTTTCACGTGGCATTCCAATAAAATTGATTCAGGTTTGTGGCAGTAATATGACAAAATGTGGAAAACTTCAAGGGGGCCGAATACTTTTGCAAACCACTGTATACTGGAGGCACCTACCTAGCTAAACTATATTGGAGGCACTTACCTAGATAATCTATACTGGGGGTATCTACCTGTCTAACCTATACTGGAGGCACCTATGTAACCTACACTGGAGGCACATACCTAGATAAGCTATGGGGGGGGGGGGGGATGCACAATTTTTACACCCTCGCCCTGGGTGCAATTTAGCCTAGAAACTGCCCTGAGCGTGAGTGTGACAAGTTAGACATAGCTCTGAAGGGAGGAGGGGGAGTACATTACTGTAGCTGCTGGGGCCCAGTGTGTGTGGCTCTGTGTTCACTGGGCCCCAGAAATAACTTCCCTCCCATCCTGTCTATCATGGTCTATAGGCAGCTGTCGGAACACTTATATAGGACAATCATTTAATAGCACAGCAATTCTATGTAGGCTCCTGGATGCATGCCACATGACATTGGGAGCCTAGGGAATATTGCTGCCCCTGCAGACAAGCTGCATTGAAGAGGATACAAGTGGACTCAGCAGCAAGGGAGCAGGTATAAGTCTTCTGCTGCTCTGCTATTGGATGGGGAAGAGAGAGACAGGTCACTTATTCTTATCTGGGTCATAGTTGCAGTGGTTGCCCTCACTTCCTTTCCCTGGCAATGGTGTCACTTATTCCTATCTGGGTAATGGTTGTGTTTGTTCCCATCACTTCCTTTCCCCAGCAATGGTGTCACTTATTCCTATCTGGGTCATGATTGCGTTGGTTCCCTCTCACTTCCTTTTCCAGTGATGGTCATAATTGGTTTGATACCCCTCACGTCCTTTCCTCTGTGATGGTGGCACTTCTACCTATCTGGGTCATGGCTACGTTGGTTCCCCTTACTTCCTTTCACCTGGAATGGTGTCACTTATTCCTGTTTGAATCATGCTTATGTTCGTTCACCTCACTTCTTTCCCCTGGGAATGGTGTCACTGAAGATGAGAAGTGAAGTGGAATCTCACAGACATAGATATATACACCAGGCAGATGTTCCAGCCTTTCCTCACACCACTCAACATTAGAAAAAAAAACACCAATAGTTTCCACTGCAACTTTTACAGAATCGACACACATAAGCACAGAGTTTTTGTGGGATCTCCATTTTATTGCAATTCTTGTATAAAAACAGAAAAGCTTGGTGACAGAAGAAGATCCATCATATTCCACAACAAATTAATTTTAACCACCAGATGTTTGTGTTCAATGCCTCAATAAAAAATAGACAAAAACAAAAAAAGAAAAACGAACTCATAAAAATGACCACAGGAGAATGTAACTTCATTGATGCCCTCTGGAATCTGCGACCAACTGAACTGCATGCACTGGTTGAAATTTAAGGCTATGCCATTATGGAGAAATAAAACAGCAACACTTTTAAAGCTAGGTAGCAAAAAGCATTTGTAAAACATAAGGCCTGAAGGTTCATAATTCTTCAGATTGGACTTGGTTCACTTTTTTCTTGCCGCTCGGAAATACCAATTGTACCATTTTGGTTTACCTACTGGTATTGGGTTTTTGAATATTTAACTAAGAGAAGTTATATTAGAACGTCCACCAGGGGGAGCTACAATTCTCCTGCTTCCAGAACGAAGGCCACTCTCATCACCCTGGTTCCCTGCAGAAAATTGAAAGAGTGTTAGTTAGATGGAGTTTCCTTAATTAACAGTAGCCCAAAGAAAAAGAAAATGTATGTCTCAAATCATAGCTACCATCCATAGGCTCTCCTGCACCTTACATGCTACATTTATCATTATGACTGATTTGTAATATTAAAGCAGCAGGGACAGCCAAACTATCCCAGGAAAAAACACATATATAAGCAGATAAATACTTGCAAAACGTATTTGTAATGAATAGCGGAGATACGGCCGCAACAGCAAGCGGCATGGCGGCTATCTCCGCGTCTCAACTGGTGGTTTCCACCGCGCAGTTACACGCTGGTGCTTTGACGAGTCCTTCCATTGCTCACAGACTAAGGGCTACGCGTGCGCGCACCAGGCGACAGGACCTTTATGCAACTAGAAGGGGAGTCAGCTGATCAGGCGATCAGCTGACTCCAGCTATGCTCCGGATTGGCTGAGTGACTGTGGCGGCGCTGTGGAGCTCTTGCAGTATATATAGGACAGGTCATTCAGTTGCTCCACGTCTGCTGTTGCAAATGCTATGTGTTAGCACTCAGACCTAGTCAGATCCCAAAGTGTGCTAGAACCAGCTGGAGCTGGGGATCCACACTTAGCCAGATTCTGTTGATAGCTTAAAGTACTAATTGAATTGTATTATTTGTTATGACCTTCTGCTAGCCTGACTACTCTTCTGTTTACTGATCCTGTACCTTTGCCTATCTGACTCTGCCTGAAACACTACTCTGATCTGGCTTTCTGTCCCTGTACCGTATCTGTCCGCTCGTTGCCAAACCTGCTTGTCTGACTCTCCTATCCTCACCAGTGAGCCTAGTCACTGGTGAGGGATTCTCTGCCAGTATCACCTACACCTCTGGTGAATACTAGCTGCAGTACTATCTGAATCACCTGCTCCTCAGATGGTCAGTAGGTGCAGTACAGTCTGAATCACCTGCTTCTCAGGAGATTACTAGCTGCAGTACTATCTGAATCACCTGCTCCTCAGGTGGTCAGTAGCTGCAGTACAGTCTGAATCACCTGCTCCTCAGGTGAATAGTCACTACAGTTCTATCTCCTCTACCTGCTCCTCAGGTAATAGTGGCTACAGTACAGTCTGAATCACCCATTCCTCAGGTGATCAGAACATTGTTGTAACATAGTTCCACCCGCTCCTCGGGTGAACTACTTCACTACTGTCTGTATCTCCAGCTTGCTGGAGTTTGTATTCCTGTGTTACATAGATATATCCTATCTCCCAGCTCCTCTGGGAATAGCGAATATCTCTGTCATTACTGTTGCACCAAACACATACCCTCACATTGGTTGTCCTGGTCCTGGCTATACCAGTATTATTGGTGATTCTGCAGATCACACATAATAAGGTATAGCGTCTGTATTATTGGTGATACTGCATATCACCACATAATCAGAGAAATCTGTTCTTGCTGACACCAATCGTTACAGTATTGTACTGTCCACATTTTGATTTCAGTGAATTTTATATAGTGAATAAAAAGAAAACTGGTACAGGCATTTTAAATTTTTACTGTCTCTGACTGAAACCAATCTCTGACTGAAGCCAATCCTGATGTAATTTCCTCCCTTACTCTTTTTTTTGTTGCCAAGAAACTGCACTGCCATGTCTAGCTTGCTTTGTAAACACACGTGAGCACTAGAGATGGCCCGAACTGTTCGCAGGCGAATCTCTCTGGGCCCTGTACTACTTCCGGGTCACTATGACCCGGAGTAGTACGGCTGCGCTGGCCCGGCAGTGCGCATCTTTGATCGCGCTCCCGTTGCCGGGCACTCTGCGCTTGAGCGTGATGTCACTCATGACGTCACACACATGCGCAGAAAGTGCCCGGCAACAGGAGCGCGATCTAGGATGCGCACCGCCGGGCCAGCGCAGCCGTACTACTCCGGGTCAAAGCGACCCGGAAGTAGTACAAGTGAGGAGTTCGCCGGCGAACGGTTCGGGAACCGACATATCTAGTGAGCACCACATAGATTAGATTTTAGCAGATTCTCCCTTTTAAAGGGGTTCTGTTGCGTATTTTAAAAACAAAAACTGACACTTACCTGGGGCTTCTAACCCCCCCCCCCCCCCCCCCCCCCCTACAGCTGTCCTGTCCCATGCCGTCCTCTACAATCCTCTGTTCCCCCACCGCCGGTCACTGTCCAATTATTAGTCTAACTAGACGAATGCAACTGCACCTGCACGGCTGTGCGCGTCCTCGCTCCCGCTCGCGTCTCCGAGAGCTTCCTGCGCAAGCGCAGTAGGAGAAAACTTCATACAGCGCCTGCGCAGGAAGCTCTTGGAGATGTGAGCGGGAGCGAGGACATGCAGAGCCGTGCAGGCGCAGTTGCATTCATCTAGTTAAAAGAATAATTGGACAGTGACCGGCGGCGGGAGAACAGAGGATCGTAGAGGATGGTGCGGGGCAAGACAGCTGCAGGGGGCCAGTAGCAGCCCCAGGTAAGGGCTCAGCCACACTATAAGTGCTTTTCTGAGTGATTTGTGAGCGATTAGCGCTTTCTAAACATTTTTTAAAAATCACTCCCATTCACTTTCATTACAATCGTGGTAAAAAATCATGTAAAAATCGCTGCGATTGCGTACACGAAAATTGCAGCGAGTTTTACACAATTTTTATAAAAGTGAATAGGAGCGATTTTTAAAACGCGTTCAGAAAGCGCTAATCAATCACAAGCGCTCAGAAAAGCGCTTATAGTGTGGCTGAGCCCTAAGTGTCAGTTTTTGTTTTTAAATACCTTACAGAACCACTTTAAAGAGACTCTGTAACAAAATTTTCAGCCTTAGTTCTTCTTTCCTATACGTTCCTTTGCCTGTTCTAATGTGCTCTGGCTTACTGCAGCTTTTCCTAATTGCACAGTGGCTGTGTTATCTCTGTTATATGATCTAATCTGTTTTCTTCTGTCGGCACAGTCGGGCTAAGGCTGGAATGTGCAGGGCTGCTTGTGATTGGTAGATGCTAGACACACCTCCTCCAGGCCCCCTGCAGGCTCTGTATGACTCACACACTCTGCTTATGTGAGCCTATCATAAGCTGGTTAGTTTGTTTGTAAATACTGCCTAAAACTGGCAATTACAAGCCAGGTTTGCAGCAGAGAGTGGCTGAAACAGCACAGAGGGGCCCAGGAGAACATAATGAATAGAATAGTATGCTTTTTATTGCAAAAATTTTAGAGTACAGATTCTCTTTAAGCCTTGTGTAACACTGAACTGCCCTCACCCAATCAGGGAGGAGCAGGAATATGGGAGTGGAGATAACGCGCTTCCTTCTCATGGGCAATGATAACATTTATTACATCAGAAACATTTATGATTATAATGGAATCCTTGCAATGCAGGTTTAGGTTGTAGGCTGCAGAATAAACATAGAGCAGCGGATACTGATTTTATGACTGTCAATCCCGCTTTAATAAAACCCTTTTTTGCTAATATACCACTTGTATGCTTGACCATTTAATTCACTTCTCTGTTGTGTGGTTAAGCAGATCAACCTGTCTTATTAGTTCTCATCGGCAACTGTGAATGGACTGTAGGAGCTCAGCCAAGGCAGCTCTACATATAGCAAACTCTGAGGCTTAACCCTTTCAGTGCATCCTGCAAAAGTGAAACCAAGTAAAACTTTTAGAGCAGAGAGGAGGTTCTGAGTTTAGTTCCACTTTAAAAAATGAACTCCCTCTGGAGTCTGTGATTGGAGAGAATGCTGATAGATCACATCTGGTTTGTGGCAGGAGGATCAAGAATGTTGAGATTCTGGGAGATATTTTTTAAGACTATATCACATTTTACTACATAATAAAGCTAGAATCCCAGTAATTGAGCTTCAGCTACACAGACATGATCCCAGGTTTAACAGATGTTGAATATTGTTATCTCAAATAACAGATAGTGTCTCAATAACAATCTATAAATTTAAATGCCTCTCGATCAACGTTCAATCATTTAGTTGGTTGGAAAATACCTTTCTTTGAGCAACTGATGCCTTCAGAGCATTGAGAAGCAGTTCAGAGCAAAGCTTGTGGGTGTGATCAGGCCACTAATAAGATTTGGTCTAATATCAAGTTAGAAAAGGTTGTAAATTATCAAGATGAACTAAACACAGATCATGGCCTCAAATCACTAAGCTTATCTCCTGTCTTTATCACCATGGTGATGAGGCATGTAGTATTCAGGAAACATTTTACCTCAGGCAAACCTAAAGTTAACTCTTCTGTCTTTAAGTTAACTCTTCAATCCTTAAAGGGAAGGTTCAGGGAGGGTGGGTAAAAAATAAAAATCAAATTCCACTTACCTGGGGCTTCCTCCAGCCCGTGGCAGGCAGGAGGTGCCCTCGCCGCCGCTCCGCAGGCTCCCGGTGGTCTCCGGTGGCGCGCCCGACCTGGCCAGGCCGGCTGCCAGGTCGGGCTCTTCTGCGCTCCAAGGCCCGGAACTTCTGCGTCCCACGCCGGCGCTCTGACGTCATCGGACGTCCTCCGGGCTCTACTGCGCATGCGCAGAACTACTGCGCATGCGCAGTAGAGCACGGAGGACGTCCGATGACGTCAGAGCGCCGGCGTGGGACGCAGAATTTCCGGGCCTTGGAGCGCAGAAGAGCCCGACCTGGCAGCCGGCCTGGCCAGGTCGGGCGCGCCACCGGAGACCACCGGGAGCCTGCGGAGCGGCGGCGAGGGCACCTCCTGCCTGCCACGGGCTGGAGGAAGCCCCAGGTAAGTGGAATTTAATTTTTATTTGCTGCCCACCCTCCCTGAACCTTTCCTTTAAAATAACTCCAGAATTCTAAAGTTAAAGACAGGCTGTTAATTAACTGCATGTGAAAATAACTATAGGGGAGGTAACTTAAGGAATGAAGAGATAAGATAACTCTTTCACTGTGCGGTGGCAATTTTCTCTTGCCTTATTATCTCCAGCATGATCTTACTGAATTGAGGCCCATGTATCATAAATCATAGTTTTCTTATATCTTAAAGTGAACAAGAGACGAAGCACCCTCATGTATTTTACCATATATATCAGTTAGACATTAGAGAAAACACCCACCCTGCTCTCTGTTTCATTCTTCACCGCTTAGCCTGCTTGTTAGCAGCCCTGATAAAATCCCCGACTGAGCATTCAGTCTGGCTTTGCTCAGGAATCATTATAGATTAATCATTATAGAAGAGCCAGAAGGGGTCAGGCTTGGGCTTGAAAAGTCATCAGAAAAGACAGACTCAGCTATAAAGATACTGAGCAAAGCCAGACTGAATGCCTAGTCGGGGATTTTATCAGGTGCCGGAAAACAAGCAAGCTGGACAGTGAATAATGAGAGAGCAGGGTAGGGGTTTTCTCTAATGTTCCCACTGATTATATATATATATATATGGTAAAATACATGAGGGTGCTTCATCTCTGGTTCACTTTAAGACCATGCAAAAACTATGAGTAAAAAAAAAAATTCTGCCTATATCATTACCATTTTTAGTTTAATACACTCAGACTGTAATCAGGCATACACTTTTTCACTGTAATTCTTATTACTAGATTTTGCTATGTAACATCATTTTTTATCAAAAATCAATTAATTATTATCGTTTTTATGTTTCTGATCAACTGAAAATGTGACAAGGTGGAGGTAAGGTGGACATTTTTGAATGTGAGCAGTTCAGGACCATACTTTGACTGTTATGACTGGATTAGAATGCACAACTGAAGCAGTGTGGTATGACTCCGTCTGTATTTACTAGGAGCCAAGAGGGACTAGTCTATGCAGTGCACAGTGGCAGACATACGGCCGTGCAGCCGCACGAGGGCCCCTGAAGTTCCGTTGCTTCAGGGGCCCATTAAGTATTGCTGTTTTTTTTCCCCCGGGGGGGCCCAACTCCTATCCTCCCCCCTCACGGTATGCGCGGCGGGAGAGCGGCAAATACAGGAAGTCTCCGGGGCTCCAGCAGGCGCTAGAGGCTCAGCCGCTTGGTCTCCGATGTCTCCAACTCTGTATACTGCTCGCTACTAAACCAGGAAGTAGCGAGCAGTATACAGAGTTGGAGACATCGGAGACCAAGCGGCTGAGCCTCTAGCGCCTGCTGGAGCCCCGGAGACTTCCTGTATTTGCCGCTCTCCCGCCGCGCATACTGGGAGGGGGCCCCCCGAGGTGAGGGGGAGGATAGGAGTCAGGCCCCCCACCCGGCTACCTACCCACCCACCCGGCTACCTACCTACCTACCCACCCGGCTACCTACCCACCCACCCATCCACCCCGCTAACTAACCACCCACCCGGCTACCTACCCACCCACCCACCAGGCTACCTACCTAAAGACCCACCAGGCTACCTACCCACCCACCCACCCGGCTACCTACCTACCCACCCGGCTACCTACCTACCCACCCGGCTACCTACCCACCCACCCGGCTACCTACCTACCCACCCGGCTACCTACCTACCCACCCACCCGGCTACCTAACCACCCACCCGGCTACCTACCCACCCGGCTACCTACCTAAAGACCCACCAGGCTACCTACCTACCCACCCGGCTACCTACCTACCCATCCACCTGGCTACCTACCCACCCACCAGGATACCTACCCACCCGGCACATATTTTCTGGGCATATCTGCCGACATGATTGCACGTATTTTCTGGGCATATCTGCCGACATGATTGAATGTATTTTCTGGGCATATCTGCCGACATGATTGAATGTATTTTCTGGGCATATCTGCCGACATGATTGAATGTATTTTCTGGGCATATCTGCTGACATGATTGAATGTATTTTCTGGGCATATCTGCTGACATGATTGAATGTATTTTCTGGGCATATCTGCCGACATGATTGAAAGTCTTTTCTGGGCATATCTGCCGACATGATTGAATGTATTTTCTGGGCAAATCTGCTCACATGTGTATTTTCTTGACAAAACCTGCACAATTATGTGAATTCTCTGGGGAAAGGGTCACCAAAACTTGGGCCCACTGTCTTTGCGTTGCACTTTTCAAGGGAACCTGAGGTGAGAATAATATTGAGGCTGCCATATTTCTCTCCTTTTAAGCAATACCAGTTGCCTGGCTGCCGTGCTGGTCCTCTGCCTCTTATTCTTTCAACCATAGACCCTGAACAAGCATGCAGCAGGTCAGGGGTTTCTGACAATGTTGTCAGAACTGAGAAGATTAGCTGCATGCTTGTTGCTGGTGTAAATCAGTTTATTACTGCAGCCAAATAGATCAGCAGGGCCGCCAGGCAACTAGTATTGTTTAAAAGGAAATAAATATGGCAGCCTCCATATCACTCTCACCCCGGGATCACTTTAAATTACAGTTAGCTCCGCCCTCATCTGGTCATTACCACGCCCATTTTTGCCGCGGCGCTGTGCACCGCAGGTTCTATCCACATCCATATAGCCACGCCCATTTTTTTGCCGCGGTGCGGCCCACAATTGCAATTTTGCACAGGGGCCCACTGCTGGCTGTGTCCGCCACTGGCAGTGCACACTGCTAGAACCCCATGGTAAGGCAATGCCATTTGCACCTTTCCCAAATCAGAATAAAGCAGCTATAAAGGGACATGTCCCATCTAGCTGTTTCCACTACGGTGGAAAAATGGTCATGTGAAGTGCTTTTGCATAAGATTTAATAAACCTACAGTACATGGGTTTCCTCTTTCAGATCCTGGTCTGTCTGCACTGGGTGCATTTAAAAGTAAGCCTGGGTTGGTTACTCTGGAAGCATCCATGAACACACATCTTCAGGTAGGTTAAAGGGAAGGTCCAAGCAAAATAAAAAAAATGAGTTTCACTTACCTGAGACTTCTACCAGCCCCACACAGCCATCCTGTGCCCTCGTAGTCACTCACTGCTGCTCCAGTCCCCCGCTGGCAGCATGCTGACCTCGGAGGGCGGCGGGCCGCATTGCGTACATTTTTACGCATTCCCGCTAGTGCAGGAACATTAACACATACATTTTTACACGTTACCGGTTCAATGTGTAAAAATTTACGCATTAAACCAGTAATGCGTAAAAATGTATGTGTTAATATTCCTGCACTAGCGGGAATGCGTAAAAATGTACGCAATGCGGCCCGCCGACCTCCGAGGTCGGCAAGCTGTCAGTGGGGGACTGGAGCAGCAGTGAGTGACTATGAGGGCACAGGATGGCTGCGTGGGGCTGGTAGAAGCCCCAGCTAAGTGAAACTCATTTTTTTATTTTGCTTGGACCTTCCCTTTAACACATGTACGTAGTGTGGGTAGTTATATACTTACCAGTTAAACTAAATGCAGAGTGGTGCAGATTTCGGACTGGTGGCGTCTGCCTAGTTGGAGACCCTTTAGTGGAGCCTGCAGGACCACCAGCCTTGGGAGTTGATGACAAATCAAAGACAGGCCCATCATACATGCCTCGAGGTACAGCGTGCATCTCTGCAATCTATTAACAGACAAAATGGGATTTTAATAATATTAATAATGTTACAGCTGAATCACCATTTTCTCTGTAAACACCAAATCCATTTCTTGCTGGTCTCAGAGGAGCCCCTGACTGAACTGCCCAGAAGATCTATCTTCTTCTGACAGTAGCCAGTCATTCTATTACCCTTCGTTCCTACGGAGTTGAGGAACAAAACATGTAATGGACTGAACAGATCCCATATTTGGTTTTCACCAAGTCAGACAGGAGCCGGGCTAAAATACCTTTTAGGGCCCATTCACACTTGCAAAATGCTAGCGCTTTTGCTAGTGTTTTGCTCTGGCGATTTTTGGCGATTAACGGGAAAAAAAATCGCCATTGCCACTTGGTGATTTTTCCATACTCGCGTTTAGCGCTTCTATAGCACTAAATGTGATCGCTGGAAAATCGCCTGAAAATTGTGCAGGCTACAATTTTGCGTTTGCCGATTTGCGTTAATCGCTGGCGATTAAAGCAAATCGCCCAAGTGAGAACGGGCCCATAGGGTATTATTGCACTAGCGCTTTAATAAGCGCTAGCGCTTGAGCATTTTGCCAAAATCGCTCAAGTATGAATGGGGCCTTACAGAGGATGGTCCCAGCATTCTAAAATAAGGTAAGTGAAACAGACTTCTTCCTGCTAAGTAGATATGTTCCATAAGATGGGTGGTATGTATGCAAATGCAGGGCTGTGTCAGAGATGGACTCAGAAATGGTGCAATTTTAGGGTACCAGAAGTTAGAATCTGGAAAAAATGTACAGATTCCGACTACTAAAATTTAAACTGTAATTAAAAGAGAAAAAATAAAGAAAAGTTCTATTTTTGAGATAAAAGTCATTATAAATAACATATACAGTATTAGCAGTGCTTAGTCCACAAAATTAGATAAATCCATCAAAAAACAAGTTACTCATGCTGCTGCAGTAAATCAGTCACTGTATTTTTAAAGACACATACAGGTAGATCCATAAAGACATACATACAGGTACATCCCCGGCTTACGAACGCCCGACTTATGAAACGATCCTCCGATACGAACGCCCGCCGATCCGCCGTGATGACGTCACGCAGCCAAGGACTACCTCTTGTGCCCCCTTTTCTAAAGCAGAGTAAGCACAGCAGAAGCCACTACAAGTCTCACCTCATCCATGGCAACTACAGGCCAATCAGCGGTGTCCTCTCTCCCCTCAATGTTCCTCCCAGCGGCTTCCCTAGCGTCACGTAATGACGCAATCAAAAAGAGCCCCCGCGGCTCCTTCTGATTGCGTCATTACGCAACGCTACTAGTGAAGCCGCTGGGAGGAATGGTGAAGGGAGAGAGGACATCGCTGAATGGCCCGGAGCCGCCATGGATGAGGTGAGACTTGTAGTGGCTTCTGCTGCGCATACTCTGCTTTAGGGGGCACGAGAAGCACAATAGAGACAGAGGAGGGCAGAGATGACACAGAGGTGGACACTGGAAGCACAGGGGACAGAGAAGGCACAGCGTTCCGACTTAAGAACGGATTCAGGTTAAGAACGAACCTACAGTCCCTATCTCGTTTGTTAACCGGGGACTACCTGTATACATATCGGATTGTGACTATACAGTCAGGTCCATAAATATCTGGACATCGACAAAATTCTAACATTTTTGGCTTGGCTTGATGTGCTTCAACTGCAGACTATCAGCTTTAATTTGAGTGTATTTACATCCACATCAGGTGAATGGTGTAAGTATTAAAACAGTTTTCATAAAGTAATGGGACAGAATAATAATCATAAATCAAACTTTCGCTTTTTAATACTTTAATTACAGCCTGAAGTCTGGAACGCATAGACATCACCAGACTCTGGGTTTCATCCCCGGTGATGCTCTGCCAGGCCTCTACTGCAACGGTCTTCAGTTCCTCCTTGTTCTTGGGGCATTTTCCCTTCCGTTTTTCCTTCAGCAAGTGAAATGCACGCTCAATCGGATTCAGGCCAGGTGATTGATTTGGCCATTGCATAGCATTCCACTTATTTCCCTTCAAAAACTCTTTGGTTTGCAGTATGCTTTGGGTCATTGTCCATCTGCACTGTGAAGCACCGTCCAATGAGTTCTGAAGCATCTGGCTGAATATGAACAGATAATGTTTTTGTTCCTGACGATCGAAGTTGTTTTTTCCTGTCAGCTCCCTCTACAAGTACTCTACAAGTACTCTTACCAAGCACTAGTTTTTATTTCTATTTAAAAGCTACTCTACAGCCATTGCCAATGTTGACTTTAGTTAAAATGTATCTCTGGTGTACATAAAAACAGAGAAATCCGCTAATGCTTAAAGTGTACCAGAGCTCAGCAACATAAAAATATTAATACATACCAAAAAATGCTATTAAAAACAAAGAAAACCCTGAGAATCCCCCATGAGAAGATGGACTGTCCCAAAACCTGTCGGTTCTGCCAGATTTTAACTGCCTACTTTTTTCGTGATAGTGGTTCTTTAATTAAGACATAAAACTCCAAACTGCAAAGTGTTTCACAGGAATCTCCTGCATTTTCATGCAAAAATTGTGGTAGTATCTGTAGCACAGGGATAAGGCTCAGCACCTCTGTTACCTTGGGGGAAAAAAAAATCAAATACTTACTCAAGCGGAGGGAAGCGTCAGGATCCTCCAGAGGCTTCATTGGCGGCCCTGGCTTACTGCACAGGCATGGCCATGCTCACACAGGTGCAGTATGCTAATGTTTAAAGAGGAGCTTGGTTGTGTGCTTAGAATCGGACAAGAGCTTGTCAGATGCCTTTGGTGGGTCCGGGCTCTGTGAAGGTGAACCAGAGGACGGTGTAGGGGAGCTTTTACAGGATCCAGAGGCTTCCCTCTTCCTAGGTAAGTATTTGACCGAGGTACGCCTCAAGTGCACTTTAAATAGTCATAAAAAACTATGAACAACCATGACAAGTCAAAGTAAATCATCCTCAAATATTGTTTAATAAAATGGTGTAAGAAAGAAAGTGTACAAGATCCCTACAACACACACAAAATAACATATTTAGTGACATAACTACAAATAATGGTACCTCCCGGCAAAACACTTTGATGAGGCCTGTCACACCCCTTTCCCCATCTCCCCTGGCGACCCCCTAGGAGTCATACAAAAATGTAATCATCATGATCCCCCACCAATAACAAATGTAGTTCTAACACCTGATAAGAGGTATAGACCCTAGTATCAGAGGGAGGGTGGGTAAGTGATTGGTACCAATGACAGCTCTGGGCTGCTTGCCCCATAATTATGCCACTGTAAGGGCTCAGACACACTACAAGCGCTTTTCTGAGCGCTTTTTAGCCAATAGCGCTTTCTGAGGGCTTTTTAAAAAATGTTCCCAGAAATTATTTAGTTACATAGTAACATAGTTATTTGGGTTGAAAAAAGACATACGTCCATGAAGTTCAACCAGAGAACAAAGTACAACACCAGCCTGCATCTTCACATATCCCTGTTGATCCAGAGGAAGGCGAAAAACCCTTACAAGGCATGGTCCAATTAGCCCCAAAAGGGAAAAAATTCCTTCCCGATAAAAATCCCTGGATTAAAAAAAAAAACTCTCAGAAAAGCTCTTATAGTGTGTCTGAGCTGTCCTAAACATTAGTGTCCAGTTCTAACCCAGTAGCTCTACTAGCTAAATACATTCCCACAAACTAAAAACCACTTCTGCTTTCACCGAACAACGACCGGCACTACCATCTGAAGTTGCTTTTAGCTTTCATTTCATTGTTACTTGCAGCAATGTAACATTGGAGTAAAAGAGCAAAAAGCAGCTTCCTATGATGGTACTGGTCATTCTTCAGTGAAGGCATTATTACAAAATAAGTTTGTGCAAGAATAAATTAATTTACTAAGTGCTATAGTGGGCATACCCTTATCAGGCACCCTAACTCCTTATTGTTAAGGTGAACCTCCGGACTAAAAATCGACTCAGCAGCACTGAAAAGGCCTGGTGTTTCTTTAACAGTATCACAGCATCAGAACTTTGTTTCGCTTATCCAAGCCTCATTTTTAGCTGCACAGAAGAAAACTGCCCGGGCTTTTTTCCCCTGATGCTGTGCAAAGCATGATGGGATTTCTGATGTTGTTGCTCTCGTTCTGCTGTTTTGGTGCAATTTTTTTTTTTTACATTTTGAATTTGACATTTGAAGCCTAGCGTGTGCAGCTGGGAGGGGTTATCAGGACAAAGGACAGTTGGAACTGTGTCTCCTGCTCCTTGTCACCTCCTTTCAACCAAAAAGATGGCTGCCCCCATGACAAAGATGGCAGCCCCCATGAATCACAAACATTTGCCTGTTCTTTTAAAAAATTATATTACCTATCTATTCTAATTAACATAACTAATGTAACTTAATGACAGTATGTTTGTTTAGACTCAAGTTCCCCTTTAAGCATGTTTATACTTCATTAAGTCTCACCTTAGTCCTGGCTTTGATCCTCTTGTACACGTAGTCAGGGAATGGGCTACAAGAGATAAAGCGCCCAGTTCCCTGGGTCACATGAAGAGTTCCATCCTCAAACATGATTTTGCCTTGACAGATGACCACAAGGGGCGCTCCTCGCAGCTCCATGCCTTCAAAGATATTGTATTCTGCAGCCTAAAATACATACAATGAATAAGATTGGTTTATGTTCACCGCTGTCCACAAGGCCTGGTCAATACTGGGCTGATTTGTAGATTTCAAAAGGAAAATCGAGAGAGCATAATAGTGTACTGTTAGGGTTATGTAAATTTAGAGTTTATTTGCATAAAATAATATCCACAAACACAGGCTATCGCTAAGGCAACCACTGTATAGACGAGTGGGAGGTTTAAATCTGACCCCACTCAGGTTAAGAAGTCACTCTCTGTAGAATGAAAGAAACGGAGACACCCCTACACTAAGGGTGGACAAACTTTGCAACAGTAGTAACAAAACAGAGGTACCAAAATGGATAATATGCACTAAAACAGTTTAAAAAGGGAGGCAGTGGTGGGCTTACCTTCCCATAGATAACTCGGTTTTGTCAATTTCAGGTAAAAATAAAAACTTTATTATACATGTTCTTCTAAAAAAATTAGCATATTGTGATAAAGTTCATTATTTTCTGTAATGTACTGATAAACATTAGACTTTCATATATTTTAGATTCATTACACACAACTGAAGTAGTTCAAGCCTTTTGGACCACTGAGCAACAGTACAGTGCTGCTTCTCTGTAGCCCAGGTCAGGCGCTTCTGCTGCTGTTTCTGGTTCCAAAGTGGGTTCATGCTTCCATCTGCTGAAAAGCTTTATGGAGATGAAGATTTCATTTTTCAGCACGACCTGGCACCTGCTCACAGTGCCAAAACCACTGGTAAATGGTTTACTGACCATGGTATTACTGTGCTCAATTGGCCTGCCAACTCTCCTGACCTGAACCCCATAGAGAATCTGTGGGATATTGTGAAGAGAGAGTTGAGACACGCAAGACCCAACACTCTGGATGAGCTTAAAGTGGACCCAAATTAAAAATACAAGATTTCAGAAATAAAATCTATTTTCTAAATTATAATAATACATAGCAGCCTTTTTTTTTTTTTTTTTTTTTTTTTTTCAGAGTTTCACAGTTTTATTAGAGTATAGAAGCACATACTGTAGACAACTCTCTTCACAGTGTATGTACCACTTTCTGAAGTCAATGACAAGTGCCTTTCTCTATAGTCAGCAGAGCCACGTGGTATAATAGTTCAGTATCGCTAGAACTGGAAGAATGTCTTTAATTCCTGTGACCAACTGGAAGGTAAATTAGCATGCTCGTGGATCTCCCATAGAGCTTTAAAGTCCTTCTGTTCAATGCGCAGGAGCTCACTGATAGCAGCCTTTTTTCAGCTGCATGATGACAAATATAAAATATTTTACATTTATTGGAGGAACCCCTCCCTTCCTTTCAAATTGCCGGGATTTTTCAGGCAAACTGGTGGAGTAGATGGTGTCCAGCAATGGAGGAATTGCTAATGGCTGCCCCCAGTATAACCCTAGCTATGAAAAGAGAAGAGTGAAAAGCATGCACTGAAATGCTCATAGGTTTGAAGGAGTGTTTACTTATCTTTGTATGTGTCAGAGTGGTGCAACTAAATATTTTTAATTAAAAAAATGTTTGGTTTGGGTCCGCTTTAAGGCCGCTATCGAAGCATCCTGGGCCTCCATAACACCTGTGCAGTGCCACAGGCTGATTGCCTCCATGCCACGCCGCATAGAAGCAGTCATTTCTGCAAAAGGATTCCCGACCAAGTATTGAGTGCATAACTGAACATAATTATTTGAAGGTTGACTTTTTTTGTTTTAAAAACAATTTTCTTTTATTGGTCGAATGAAATATGCTAATTTTTTGAGATAGGAAATTTGGGTTTTCATGAGCTGTATGCCAAAATCATCAATATTAAAACAATAAAAGGCTTGAACTACTTCAGTTGTGTGTAATGAATCTAAAATATATGAGAGTCTAATGTTTATCAGTACATTACAGAAAATAATGAACTTTATCACAATATGCAAATTTTTTTAGAAGATCCTGTATACTCTAAAGTGCAATGAGTTTCGCAGGTATGACCAGCTCCATCAGGCAGAATAAGGAGTAACGAGAATGAGCTATGAGCGCTTGGCTGTATTGGAGCTAGTTATAGTTACTCCTTAACGTTCAATTAATGTCTCTCCTCATTAACACCGGCGTACCTGCCGGGGATACGACCCCCTCAGCCGCAGGGGGGGCCCGGGGCTGCTCTGGGGCCCGCTCACTGTGCGCGGGGGGAGCGCTGCTCTGGACCCCCCAGCAAGGTGCTCAACTAGCCGCAGCGTCTAATAGACGCTGCGCCAGTTCATTCCCCGCAGCCCCGCTCCAGCAGCCTGCATAGTCTCCGGCAGGCAGAGCAGGGCTACGGCAAGATGGCCGCCGAAGAAGCCCTACACTGGAGACTATTTGTGTCTCTAGTACAGGGTTTCGGCAGCCATCTTGCCGTAGCCCTGCACTCTGCCTGTCAGCGCGGGAGATGTGCTGCAGGAGGACTCGGGGAGCTGCGAGCCAGATGCCGGGAGAGGAGAAGACTTCTGTCAGGTAAGTGAACTGTTTATTTTCACAGGTGCATTTTTTTTCTAGTGTCTGCTGCCTACATTGTGATTTTCAGGTGTCTGCTGCACACATTATGATTTTCTGGTGTCTGCTGCCTACATTGTGATTTTCAGGTGTCTGCTGCCCACATTACGATTTTCTGGTCACTGCTGCCCACATTGCGATTTTCTGGTGACTGCTGCCCACATGAGGATTTTCTGGTGTCTGCTGCCCACATTACGATTTTCTGGTTACTGCTGCCCACATTGCGATTTTCTGGTGTCTGCTGCCCACATTGCGATTTTCTGGTCACTGCTGCCCACATTGCGATTTTCTGGTGTCTGCTGCCCACATTACGATTTTCAGGTGTCTGCTGCCCACATTACGATTTTCTGGTACCTGCTGCCCACATTACGATTTTCAGGTGTCTGCTGCCCACATTATGATTTTCTGGTGTCTGCTGCCCACATCGCGATTTTCTGGTGTCTGCTGCCCACATTACGATTTTCTGGTGTCTGCTGCCCACATTGCGATTTTCAGGTGTCTGCTGCCCACATTACGATTTTCTGGTCACTGCTGCCCACATTGTGATTTTCAGGTGTCTGCTGCCCACATTACGATTTTCAGGTGTCTGCTGCCCACATTACGATTTTCAGGTGTCTGCTGCCCACATTACGATTTTCAGGTGTCTGCTGCCCACATTGCGATTTTCTGGTGACTGCTGCCCACATTGCGATTTTCTGGTGACTGCTGCCCACATTGCGATTTTCTGGTGTATGCTGCCCACATTAGGATTTTCTGGTGACTGCTGCCCACATTGCGATTTTTCTGGTGACTGCTGCCCACATAAGGATTTTCTGGTGACTGCTGCCCACATTAGGATTTTCTGGTGTGTGCTGCCCACATTAGGATTTTCTGGTGACTGACTGCTGCCCACATTAGGATTTTCTGGTGACTGCTGCCCACATTACGATATTCTGGTGACTGCTGCCCACATTAGGATTTTCTGGTGACTGATGCCCACATGGCGATTTTCTGGTGACTGCTGCCCACATTGCGATTTTCTGGTGAACTCTGCCCACATTACGATTTTCTGGCCCACATTACGATTTTCTGGTGAACACTGCCCACGTTACGATTGTCTGGTGAATGCTGTCCACGTTACGATTTTCTGGTGAACGCTGCCCACATTACGATTGTCTGGTGAATGCTGTCCACGTTACAATTTTCTGGTGACTGCTGCTCACGTTACGATTTTCTGGTGACTGGTGCCCACATTACGATTTTCTGGTGAACTCTGCCCACATTACGATTTTCTGGTGAACTCTGCCCACATTACGATTTTCTGGTGAACTCTGCCCACATTATGATTTTCTAAAGGCCCACATTACGATTTACTGGTGAAATACAATAGCTAGATTACCAGAGAAAGTGGTGTGCTTTCTCCTCCTATAATTACATATTTATTGAGACCAGAAGGTATAACAGGTCAGGAGACCGGCACCGGCTGCATGTAGACACTACATGTTGTGCTAAACCTAATCGTAATGGGGCAGCGTTTCACTGTAAATTATTTGTAAAGTGGGCAGCATTTTACCAGACAATCGTAATGTGGGCCAGAAAATCGTAATGTGGGCAGAGTTCACCAGAAAATCGTAATGTGGGCAGAGTTCACCAGAAAATCGTAATGTGGGCAGAGTTCACCAGAAAATCGTAATGTGGGCAGAGTTCACCAGAAAATCGTAATGTGGGCCTTTAGAAAATCATAATGTGGGCAGAGTTCACCAGAAAATCGTAATGTGGGCAGAGTTCACCAGAAAATCGTAATGTGGGCAGAGTTCACCAGAAAATCGTAATGTAGGCAGCGTTAACCAGAAAATCGTAACGTGGACAGCATTCACCAGACAATCGTAACGTAGGTAGGGTTCACCAGAAAATCGTAATGTGGGCCAGAAAATCGTAATGTGGGCAGCGTTCACCAGAAAATCATAATGTGGGCAGCGTTAACCAGAAAATCGTAACGTGGACAGCATTCACCAGACAATCGTAACGTGGGCAGTGTTCACCAGAAAATCGTAATGTGGGCCAGAAAATCGTAATGTGGGCAGCGTTCACCAGAAAATTGCAATGTGGGCAGCAGACACCAGAAAATCGAAATGTGGGCAGCAGTCACCAGAAAATCGAAATGTGGGCAGCAGTTACCAGAAAATCGCAATGTGGGCAGCAGACACCAGAAAATCGCAATGTGGGCAGCAGTTACCAGAATATCGCAATGTGGGCAGCAGGCACCAGAATATCGCAATGTGGGCAGCAGGCACCAGAATATCGCAATGTGGGCAGCAGACACCAGAAAATCACAATGTGGGCAGCAGGCACCAGAATATTGCAATGTGGGCAGCAGGCACCAGAATATCGCAATGTGGGCAGCAGACACCAGAATATTGCAATGTGGGCAGCAGGCACCAGAATATCGCAATGTGGGCAGCATACACCAGAATATCGCAATGTGGGCAGCAGTTACCAGAATATTGCAATGTGGGCAGCAGGCACCAGAATATCGCAATGTGGGCAGCAGGCACCAGAATATCGCAATGTGGGCAGCATACACCAGAATATCGCAATGTGGGCAGCAGTTACCAGAATATTGCAATGTGGGCAGCAGGCACCAGAATATCGCAATGTGGGCAGCAGGCACCAGAATATCGCAATGTGGGCAGCAGGCACCAGAATATCGCAATGTGGGCAGCAGGCACTAGAATATCGCAATGTGGGCAGCAGACACCAGAAAATTGCAATGTGGGCAGCAGGCACCAGAATATTGCAATGTGGGCAGCAGGCACCAGAATATCGCAATGTGGGCAGCAGACACCAGAATATTGCAATGTGGGCAGCAGGCACCAGAATATCGCAATGTGGGCAGCAGTTACCAGAATATCGCAATGTGGGCAGCAGGCACCAGAAAAAAAAAATGCCCCTGTAAAAAAAAAAAAAAACAATTCCCTTACCTGTCAGGAGTCTCTCCCGGCCTCTGGTGCACAGCTCCTCCAGCGACGATGCTCCTGTTCACTGCAGCACATCTCCCGCGCTGAGTCTGACAGGCAGAGTGCTGGGCTACGGCAAGATGGCGCCCGAAACCCTGTACTGGAGACACAAATAGTCTCCAGTGCAGGGCTTCTTCGGCGGCCATCTTGCCGTAGCCCTGCTCTGCCTGCCGGAGGAATATGCAGGCTGCCAGAGCGGGGCTGCGGGGAATGAACTGGCGCAGCGTTTATTAGACGCTGCGGCCAGTTGAGCACCTTGCTGGGGGGTACAGAATCGGGCAGGCGGCAGCGCTCCCCCCGCGCACAGTGAGCGGGCCCCTGAGCGGCCCCGGGCCCCCCTGCGGCTGAGGGGGTCGCATCCCCGGTAGGTACGCCGGTGGTACTAGAGATGTTTTGTAAAGAGGAATGGTCCAACCTTCAAGATGAATCCAGGCTCTCATTGGAACCTACAGGAAACGTTAAGAGGCTGTAATTTCTGCAAAAGGAGGATCTACCAAATATTGATTTCAGTTCTTTTTTGTGGTGCCCAAATTTATGCACCTGCCTAATTTTGTTTAAACAATTATTGCACGCTTTATGTAAATCCAATAAACTTCATTTCACTTCTCAAATATCACTGTGTGTGTCTCCTATATGATATATTTAACTGACATTTTTTATCACAACAACCAACGATTTATATATTGAAAATCCTGACGATTAACAAGGTTGCCCAAACTTTCGCACCCCACTGTATCATAAATAGAAATAACTAATTATTTTATAATAATAAAGTTTAACTTTAAAGAACACTCAACAGACAATGTAATGAAATAAGCAGATGTTAATATAAGCATACAAAGCCTATAAAATACTCGAAAAATATGTAAATTTATTAGAACTAGGATAATGCTAATAATATTACTCTATTTCCTCTGTATTTTATTATAGATGGAAGGTTTTCTGGCCCACAAACTGTGGAAAAAAAAGATCACAATGAAATTCTTTTATACCTTCCTGCTTATTATGTCATATAAAAATACTGTCCAATAATGAGGTGTTGGCCTATTCACATTTATACTTTTATTATCTGGCCCTGTCACTGTTGGCTTCATCCTCTTTGCTGGCCTATTCCAAGGCATGTAGTCATCCTGTTAGCTGAGCATTGATATAGGGCAGGCCAACTATCCTCTGTCAGCAGTCTATGAGACCACATCCTGTGATAAAGGGGAAACATTAGGGCAGTGGTTCTCAGATACAGATGCCATAGTGTAGGCAGAGAGCTATAGGTGCTCCAGTATAGATAGCCAGGTACAGGTGGTGCCCCAGTGTAGGTAGCAAGCTATAGGTTCCGCAGAATAGATAAACCAGGTGCAGGTGGTGCCCCAGAATAGATTAGCCAGGTGCAGGTTGTGCCCCAGAATAGATTAGCCAGGTACACGTGGTGCCCCAGAATAGATTAGCCAGGTACACGTGGTGCCCCAGAATAGATTAGCCAGGTGCAGGTGGTGCCCCAGAATAGATTAGCCAGGTGCAGGTTTTACCCCAGAATAGATTAGCCAGGTGCAGGTTGTGCCCCAGAATAGATTAGCCAGGTGCAGGTTTTACCCCAGAATAGATTAGCCAGGTGCAGGTTGTGCCCCAGAATAGATTAGCCAGGTGCAGGTTTTACCCCAGAATAGATTAGCCAGGTGCAGGTTGTGCCCCAGAATAGATTAGCCAGGTGCAGTTATTACCCCAGAATAGATTAGCCAGGTGCAGGTATTACCCCAGAATAGATTAGCCAGGTGCAGTTTGTGCCCCAGAATAGATTAGCCAGGTGCAGTTATTACCCCAGAATAGATTAGCCAGGTGCAGGTTGTGCCCCAGAATAGATTAGCCAGGTGCAGGTTTTACCCCAGAATAGATTAGCCAGGTGCAGGTTGTGCCCCAGAATAGATTAGCCAGGTGCAGTTATTACCCCAGAATAGATTAGCCAGGTGCAGGTATTACCCCAGAATAGATTAGCCAGGTGCAGTTTGTGCCCCAGAATAGATTAGCCAGGTGCAGTTATTACCCCAGAATAGATTAGCCAGGTGCAGGTATTACCCCAGAATAGATTAGCCAGGTGCAGTTTGTACCCCAGAATAGATTAGACAGGTGAAGGTGGTCCGCGGACTCCTGGTGGTACATTGGCAGCTGTTAGGGGGTCCCCCTGGGGCCACAGACCAAATGGCGGATCTCGCCCCCAGGAGAGAGTCAGTGTCAGGCAGAGAAGGCTCGGAGGCACCAGCGCAGCAACTTACTTAGCCCCGTTCCTGCGTGGACTCCTATCGCCGGGCTCTCCTCCTGTTCGGGCTCTCCCTGTCGCCGCCTCGCGTCCTGTTGCCATGGTTACCCGGCAGCCTCATATGACGTCAGTGAGTCGCTGCCGAAAGTAACCATAGCGAGAAGACGCAGCGAGAGGAGGAGAGCCCGGCAACAGGAGTAGAGCCCAGCGAGAGGAGTCTGCGTGGGAACGGGGCTACGTAAGATTATACTGGGGCACCACCTGTACCTGACTATTCTGGGGCACCACCTGCACCTGACTATTCTGTGGCACCACCTTCACCTGGCTAATCTATTCTGGGGCACAACCTGCACCTGGCTAATTATTCTGCGGCACCTCTAGCTTACTACCTACACTGGGGCACCACTTGTACCTGGCTATCTATACTGGAGCACCTATAGCTCTCTGCCTACACTATGGCATCCGTACCTGGCTAGCTATACTAGGGCACATATAGCTTGCTACCTATACTGGGGGCACCTGTACCTTGCTAGCCTATACAGTGGGCACCTATGGCTGGATACCTATACTGGGGGCACCTATGCCTTGCTACCTATTCTGGGGAATCTATACCTGGATACCTATATGGGGGGCACCTATACCTAGCTAGAACAGGGGGTCAAGAGGTGACACAGGGGGACCTAGAGGGGGGCAAAAGAGGCAAAGGGGGAACAGAGGGGAGAAAATAGGCACGGGGGAACACAGGTGACACAGAGGGGTCAAAAGAGGCACAGGGAGAACAGAGATAATACGGGGAGATGAGGTGACACAGAGGGAGACAAATGAGGCACAAACTGAGGTGACACAGAGGGGGACAAAAGAGGCATAGGGAGAACAGAGGGGGACAAAAGAGAATGGATTCGGGTTAAAAATGGGCACAGCCTTATCTCATTTGTTAACCAGGGACTACCTGTATTTCATTAGTATTTGGCTCCACCCACATGTAATGGCCATGCCCACTTTTTTCGCCGTGGCGCTTTCTATGGTAGGGGGTACATTTGCCTAGGGATAACTCACAAAGGGGTACATGTGCTAAAAAGGTCGAGAACCACTGCATTAGGGAAATAGAAGTTCTGTTGTAGCTAGTAGTACTAGTAGTTTAGTAAAAGTGTACCCTGAATTTATTCCAGTACTACAAAGACATGTAGCTATTTGGGAATGTTTTAGGCAGGGAACACACTTGACTGTTTTCGTGCGCGTTTTCTGCACAGAAAAACTGAGAACTCATGTTAATCAATGGGCTAGTCCACACGTAATATGTTGTTCGCGCGCAGAAAAAAAACATGACATTCTGCATCCTGATTCTGCACATTTTGTCAGTTTTCTCTATCAATTACATCAGCTGCTGTGAAAAAACGTGTGCGTTTTCCCGCATAGAAACACACTTGGTGAGCAGAAAAAGTATGCAGGAAAACGCGCGAAGAAAACTGAAAGACAAGTGTGTTCCCTGTGCTTTGCGAGTTACAAGTAAGGCTTAATTCTAAAAGACCAAAACTCACTAGGCCTGACCATAGTTAAAATACGGTATATTTAAAGCAAGTTTAAAAAAAAAAAACCCAAACAGATACTTACCTAAGGAAAGGGAAGACTCTGGGTCCTAATGAGCCTTCCTGTTCCTGTCACAGTCCTCGCTTTCTAGCGCAGGATCACTGGTTCTATTCTCCCGCTGTGAGAGGCTTCGGAAGTCTTTGGGAGCCGCAGTGCTCCCGAAGACGGGTGGCTCTGTACTGCGCATGCGCGAGCATCTGAGACAGCATGCTCACGCATGTGCAGTACGGAGCGGCCCATCTTCGGGAGGGTTCGGGCTCCTGAAGACTTTCGAAGCCTCGGGCAGTGGCAGAGAGCAATCTCCGACTGATTAGTCAGAGACTGCTAACGGTGGAGCCAACGCAGGAACGACGGGACCAGGAGAGGAATGGGAAGTCTCTATAGGACCCAGACCTTTCCCTCTCCTTAGGCGAATATCAGTTTATTTTTTTTATTTTGCTTCAGAATTCCTATACTATATTTTCTAAGGTTTTGCCTCCTCCCTCCTAACCCTAAAGTTGCAAACACATGAACTATAACTGACAATATTGATCTGGACCCGATCACTAAGGTAACATTTCCTGTTGCACCCCTAGAACCGACCCACGTCTACTGTTTAATGCATAAGGGAAGAGGGACACGGGCATGGCCCATGATAGACTGGCTTCTGGTGGGCAGTGTAAGAAAGGGAACAATGCAGTTGTTTGTTGCCATCGTTTAATGATCTTCCATCCTAGATGGTATTGGTATTGGAAGCCAGCTGTAAACATGCTAGTTTCTTGGCCAAGATGGCCCTGAATGGCAACATTGGATGAATTCCCTCTTGCAAGTGTATAAGGTTAAAAATGTACAAGACTCAACTTGTGACATGATGAGATAAACATGTGTTTGCACAGTGCAAAACATTAATAACCAGGCTGTTTTCATATAGAATAGAAAAAGGTCAATAGTCCATGTATTTTATCTCATCAGTTTATTTTCACCTCCGAATCACTTTAAGGAGGCCCTCATCCTCTCCCCCATTAAACTTCCTGAGACCCCCAAAGCTCTAGCAATGATGTCACAGATAGATGGATGATGGCTCGACCGATTGATATGGGGGCAGGATTGATCAACTGATGGCTCTGCCAATGGGCATGGTCATTCACATATTCAATATTTAAAGAGACACTGAAGTCTCTTTTTTACCTTATTTTCTTATAAAGTCCACTTCAGTGTTAAATTCTAAGCGGATTTGTCGGCATTCCCGCAGCAGAATAAGCAATTTATTTCCTAGAAATAGCCCAGCAAAGTTCCTGGTAGAGGCAGAGTTATACGCAGTAGCTCTGCCTCCTCTCCAGTCAATCTCCGCAGATCTCCACCTCTCCCTGCCCCTCTCAGTCTTCTTTTACTGAGAGGTGTGGAGAGAGGTGGAAATCGGCAGAGATTGACTGGATAGGAGGCAGAGCTACTGCACAAAGCTCTGCTTCCCCCAGGCAGCAAAATCTGTGACCTAAAAAGTCTTGGAACTTTGCAGGTCTATTTCTGGGCAATAAATCACCCGTTCTGCCATGGGAATGCAGCAAATCTGCTTAGAATTTAATGCTGAAGAGGACTTCATAAGAAAATAAGGTTTTAAAAAAAAAGACTTTAGTGTCTCTTTAAATGGACAAAAGACAAAAGCAATATTTACATGGCCAAAAGACTCCTTTGATGTAAAACAAGCTAGTAGCATGGACATATAACTTGTGTATTAAAGAGGAACTCCAGTGAAAATAATGCAATAAAAAAAGTGCTTCATTTTTACAATAATTATGTATAAAGGATTTAGTAAGTGTTTGCTCATTGTAAAATCTTTCCTCTCCCCGATTTACATTCTGACATTTATTACATGGTGACATTTTTACTGTGGGCAGGTTATATAGCTGCTGCTAGCTGTTTTGGCTGTTAGAGAGAGCTGTAAATTCCTGTCTGTGAACCTTGTTACATTGTAACAAAGTGCCAAAAGTACCGCGGTCCCAGAGCTTCTTGTGGGAGGGGTTTCAGCACAAAATCAGTCATACAGCGCCCCCTGACGGTCTGTTTGTGAAAAACAATATATTTCTCATGTAAAAGGGGGTATCAGCTACTGATTGGGATAAAGTTCAATTCTTGGTTGGAGTTTCTCTTTAACACTGTTAGATGGAAACTTTCTATTAAGGAAATGCTATAAGTTAGTGTGATGTCACAATGAGGAATGAATTGTTCTGCCACTTCCCCGCTATCACTCAATTCCAGGATGCTGACCCTGATAAGATTGGTTGTGCTCAAACACATGCTAGTGTGTGAGCACAACCAATCTTACGCTGACCACACACATGCAGATGTTAGTGCAATCCATTTGATTTATTGACTTTAAAGAGACTCTGTAACAAAATTCTCACCCTTATTTCTTTTATCCTATAAGTTCCTATACCTGTTCTAATGTGGTCTGGATTACTGCAGTCTTTTCTAGTTGCACGGTCTCTGTAATATATCTAATCTTCTTTTCTTGGTCAAGCTTTGTCACCCAGGGAGAAATGTGCTGCCTCTGTTGTGATAGGGAGAAGTTATGCACGACCCTCCACACCCCCCTCTGCTCTCCTGTGTGCTGTATGTATGAGTCACAGGCAAGGTCTCTGCTCACAGCCAGCCTGTCTGAGGCTCACAGAGCTGTGACCTTGTGAAAAGCTGTAAGTGCAGAAAGATCAGTTCAAAGCCCAGACAAACAGCTAAGGCAACACTGGGAGTAACATTCCAGCAGTCAATTCAGGCTTGAGAGGAGCCACTGCAAACAGGCGCCTGCTCTGATAATGTATTTCCTGTTTGGCGGCCACCTTCATTGTTTACAAAAACAATAGATAAAACAGTGATTTTATCACCAAGAAAGCAGCGGGGAGCAGCGAAAATGTCACAGAGGGGGCGAGGAGAAGATAACAAACAGGCTGGAACGTTTATTTATGTAAGATTTTCACAGTACAGATTCTCTTTAAAACCTAACCTATTTAAAGTGGATCCGAGATGAAAAACGAACTATAACAAGTAACTGACGAATGAAGAAGACGGACTCCGGCACGCCAAAGCAAGAGGTAGTTTATTTAAGCACGGTTACATATGCAACGAGTACAAGCCGCCTGTGTCTAACAAGTAACTTGTCTATATATCTTATCTAAAGTTTAGATAGTTTACACAGCAAATCTAGCTGCAAACAGATTTAATAGAAAATGATTATTTCTTCCTGTGATACAATGACAGCAGCCATGTTGTTTGTAAACATTACACAAAGGCAGGCTTATCTGCACCATCAGCACTCAGACTGTGAAAAAAACCCAATCCTACCCTCTGCCTCTAAAATCAATGGCTAGTAACACCTCCTCCTCCCCCTGCCCAGACTGAGCTCCCATGAGCCCTTGCTACTGCCAAGGCTCTCTGAAAACCTGTGTGTGTGGTTTATTTTGTTTATAGGGAATTAGAGTATTAAAACAAAAACAAAAAAAGTATTTTGCTTGAGGAATGCCCTATAAACAATAGGAAAGGAACACAATTATGCAATGACTAAAAGTTCACCTCGGATCCACTTTAAGGTTTTAAAATGATTGCTTCTATGAGTTCAAAATTTACCATCCCTCCCATTCAGTAAAATGATTGCTTCCGATTGGTAACAATCACAATTAATCGACTGTTCTAACTTTTCCAATTGGATTTTGCATACAAGCAATAATTTTATCAAATCAAGAGTGCCATTAAACTATAGCGATGGAAACACGTGGCTACCATAGTCCTAGGCTTTCAGAATGTCAGTGACATTTAGAAACAGGGCATGTCTGCAGTACCTGGGCACACTTACTGATTGATGGCTTTTAGCGGACACAATTTTCACTGCGTCGGGATCCCAGATGATCAGATCACTGTCTGAGCTAACAGCTATTCTGCCTTTCCTGGGGTACAGGTTGAAGATCTTGGCTGCATTAGTGCTAGTGACAGCAACAAACTGGTTTTCGTCCATTTTGCCTGTGGCCTAAAGGAAGTTAAAAAAAAAAAAAAAAAAAAAAGGATTAATTTTTCAAATGAAATGCCTGTTTTCAGTGACATCTGTGGAAAGATGCAACTAATAATCCAGTGTACGTACATAAAAAAGATAGTCATACAATATTACATTTTGTAATACAATGCTTTTCATCGTTTTTAATGCCGTGACTGATAAGTACAACATCGTGTTTAACACATTAAATAAATAAAACAAAGGTGCTAAAAAAGGACACAATTTCTTTGACATTATGTGCGGCACATATAAATTAGAATAAACACAGTTGATAGAATTTAAAAAATGTAAAAACAGTTTAAAGAGAACCCGAGGTGTGTTTTAAAGAATGTTATCTGCATACAGAGGCTGGATCTGCCTATACAGCCCAGCCTCTGTTGCTATCCCAAACCCCACTAAGGTCCCCCTGCACTCTGCAATCCCTCATAAATCACAGCCATGCTGTGAGGCTGTGTTTACATCTGTAGTGTCAGTCTCAGCTGCTCCCCCGCCTCCTGCATAGCTCCGGTCCCTGCCCCCGTCCCTTCCCTCCAATCAGCAGGAAGGGAAGGGATGCAGGCGGGGACTGGAGTTCTGCAGGAGGCGAGGAGAGCAGCAGACTGACACTATAGAGATAAACACAGCCAGCTCTGACAAGCTGTTTGTCAGCAGCGTGGCTGTGATTTATGAGGGATTGCAGAGTGCAGGGGGACCTTAGTGGGGTTTGGGATAGCAACAGAGGCTGGGCTGTATAGGCAGATCCAGCCTCTGTATGCAGATAATATTCTTCAAACCCACCTCGGGTTCTCTTTAAGTTAATATTAAAACTGGATGTGAATTCATTCAATACTGGTGCAACCTAATGAGGGTCTCCAGATGAGGAAAGTATTAGACAACATAAGTGATTCTGGAGATAACCAGGGATTTATAAAATGTCTGCCATAAGTAGATGGTTTGTTTCTCAGCTTCACTAAAGGGTGTAGCTGTTCAGGTATACAGTAAGGGCCCGTTTGCACTAGCCACCATGCGCGGCTGCGAGACGCGCGGCAGTACTCCCGGGTCTGCGGGTACACAGACGAATCCCAGAAGCCGTGCCATGCACGGCTATGGGACTCTCTGCCTCCAGCACGAAAACTGATGGCAATGTCGGCCAAGTTGCTAGGGCAAGCAATTCGGCCAGCGGTGAAATTATTTCCTATGGCAGATTTTCCTGGAGCGATTTGCCTGCCAGGAAACTTTGCGGATTCGGCCCGGTTCCGCGCTAGTGGAAACGGGCCCTCAATGGTACGTAACACCATACCGTAGCCAGAGAGAGGTGAAAGGAAGCCTTTAGGTAAGTCTGCTCCAATGTTTGTCTGCTGCTGTGTATGTCCAGTTACTGGTAAACTCAAACTAGAACAGGACTACAACAACGGTCTTGGTTTGGTTTTCCCATGCATGAGACTAAAATCACTGTTTTAAACACAGTTTAGATGTGGTGTTCACAGTTCAGTGTGAAGGTGCTTACATCGAGCTAACCCCATTAGTACAGCTGTGTAATCCCTTTGATTAATCCTAGACATCCCTGACTGTCAAGAGCCGTCTCCCAGAGCTTGACCTGGAAGGAGATTCAAACGCCTGCACTTTCCTCCAGTGATGTAAATCTCCACCCACCTTGGTCTTACCACACAAGTGTATGGACCAGTGACTAGAAGGAGGTCAAGGATTATGTCACTGTGTGGGTGAGGATGGTAGGATTATGGTTCTACTTCTGGGTTGACTGCTCTGACAGTTGGGTTTGCCTCGGGATAGCATTGCTATTTTTAAGGATGGAAAAGCGATAATACGGATTGAGGGCATAGGTGCTCTTCTACATGGGGCCATATTCATTATACTACCTTAGATGGCACTCTAGGTACAGAAGTTCTTGCTATGAACGTATTCACACATTTCCCATCAATGTTCGTCCATCAGCTTAAGGCTGCAAATATGTGCCACCTAAGGGTAGATGATTTTCCTTTTTAATAAATCAAGGCCAGGTTTGCTGGATCACCAATGTTATTCACAACCTCAGTAAATCTGGACATGTCATCAGGTTCCTTGGTTTATAAAGGATCGTTGATTTTCTTACCACTGCCTTGTCCCAAATGACGGACATTCTTTCTTCAATACCATTTGTTCCTTCTGGAATTAAGGTGAAGTTATCCTTTCCAATGGCTTTCTGGGCTGTGCTGAATACAGTGTGAGCGCTGCCAGAAACTTGCAGGTCTCCACTACAAAGAAAACACAAATTACTGGTCTGATTGGTTTCACCCCATTAGAAATACAATAATAATAATTTTTTTATGGGTTTCATTTCCTCATAGCTTTACAGAAAATGCTCGAGGCACAAAATATTTACCTTGTCTTGTGAAGGTCCTCAGTTGTACAGCTTGTTTTTGTCTTTGTAGATACTCCTTCATGATGTAAAATATCCCTTATTAAGTCAACCCGAGGCAAAGCTCGGGTAAAAAAGTGCATACTTACCTAAGAAGATGGAAGCCTTTGGATCCTGTAGAGGACTTCCTGTGTTCTCCCTGCCACTGTTTGCCGGGACCCTGCGGAAGGTATGGCTGCACTCCTCTTCATGCATCAGCTCAGCCTTGCTGCACCCCTGCATGCAGCCCGCATCTGTGCAGTAGCTCCATACAAGCGCAGTCACTCCATTCAAGCGCAGTCACAGTATGGCCTTGCTTGTACATGAAGAGAAGCACCGCCCAGATCTTCATCTGTCAAGCTGTCTTGGATTTCTTTGGGGAGGGTCCACTAGTGGCAACAGAGGTCCAGAGGACAGAATGGGAAGCCTCTACAGGATCCAGAGGCTTCCTTCTTCTTAGGCAAGTATCTGTTTTTTGGTCAAAGGTTCGCCGCGGGTACACTTTAACCACTTCATTCTATATGGATGACTATAGTCATCCAGATAGAAGCTGCTGAAGTGTAACTGAATGTGTATCCGTGTCCAGTGTTGCGACAGGTGCGTGTGCATGCACGCCCCCGCCGCTCGTTCCTGACAGCATTTATGTGACTGTGATTGGTGAAGGGGAAAAAGTGTTCCCTGAGCCAATTGCAGTGCCTGGAATGAATGGACATGACCTCGATCAGGGGCCATTTCCATTCATAATAATGAAAGTAAAAAAGGGTAAAAAATAAATAAATTAACAATTCCTGGTAACCCAGGATAGTGTTTGTAGCGCCATCTAGTGGCAACAAAGTAAATTTACAGTCGCCATACGTTTTTAATAAAAAATGAATCCCAACCAAAGCCCCCCCCCCCCCCCCCCCCCCCCCGGTCACCAAGCAAACACTTAAAAAAAATTGTTGCCTTAGGGACTTAGCATTTTTTAATGTATGCTATGGAGGTATATTACTATTGTTTTAGTAAACAAGGGTTTGTAATTATTGGCCAGATTAAAAAAAAAATAAAAAAAACCTAAACAGAAAAAATACACCTTCATTTTTAAATAATATATTGTCGCCATACATTGTACTAGGAACATCATTTAAATGTTGTGATAGCCAGGACTAACAGGCAGATAAAATGTGTGGGTTTTATTTATAGTAGCATTGCTTATTTTAAAACTATAACTTTTTTATCTCGCTTTTCCCTATAAAATGCATAGAAAATTAAGTAATTACTAAAAACAAGTATGGCCCACTAAAAGCCTAATTTATGGTGAAAAAAACAAGATACAGATCATTCTGATGTGATAATCAGTGATAAAGTTATGGACAAATGAATGGGAGGAGCGCTGACCGGTGAAAGTAGCTCTTGGCAGTAAGGGTAAAATTGCCTGTGGGCTGAAGTGGTTAATTGGCCCAATCACTTTAAAAGCACCTAGTCAGGAGCACATATTTTGGCTACTTCCTGCTCTGAGAGATTCAGTCTGTGCCTGGCTGTTTAAAGTAGTGAGATGATGCAATCCAAACATCAGCAGTGCACCCATTTGTTCTGCTAATGTGCTTATGTTTTTATCATGCTATACTATTAGTTCAATTTATAAAGCACCAAAAGAAACTAAAAAAAGGAGAAGAAACATGGAGCTGTCCGAGGCAAACATTTAACAGAGAACAGTGTTAATCTGATTATGACATGAGGCAGATGTAGCATATGCCGCTTGTCATAGTGCAGCACATGCTGCTTGTCACACTGTGCAGGACAGATGTTTCATGCAAACGACCACCAGTTTTATGAAGAATCTACATTCTGAACACTTGAAGTATATGTGTTGAAATAATGAAATGCATCCAGTAGGTGGCAGAAGAACATCTAACATGCACAATATCCCTGACAGGCCAGTTGCTGCAGCTGCACTGCATCTACAACAAGGATAAACTCATACCAAGTGTCTGTTAATAAACATCAGCTTATGCTCGGTCTCTGAGGAACTGCATGTCTGTTTTCTCACTGCAAACATTGTTGTGTAATGACATGATTCATATCTCACCAGAGAGCTCCTTAATCCTGTTTAACCCAGAAGCCTCATGGCATAACGTTTGTACAGATTACGCTTCTGCCACAGCCTCAACTTCCAAGGCTTTACAGTACGTCTTTCCGAGGAAGGGGAGTTTTATGAAAGGAAGAATACTGTTTGTAAATATACTGTATGATTATATAAAGCAAAGCAAATCACATGGAAACATCCAGAGGCACATAACGTGTGCACCATTGTGTAGATCTGTTGGGCAAAGTTGCAGAGCAGGCTCAAGCTGAATTTCCAAACGTGACAACATGTACAAATGGACAGGGTACGTTTCTACTAGAAGCCTGCAAATTCGCATACATATGCGTTTTACATGCAAATTGGCATGTGCAAGCTCTAATTTTCTTAGAGGTTTTTTCGTCATTTGTTTCTATTGGCATAATACAAAAACATGCCCAAAAAACAACAACTGTTAAAACGGATGTGAAAATTGCATGTGGCATCAAGAAAAGTGTGGCACTGTTATGCAGATTTTCCCTGGATGCAAATTTTGCAACTAATGCAAACAAGCCCATTGAAATGCATTGCTATGCGAATTTGTGTGCAGCAAATCCACAGGAACTCACATCTAATGGAAACGGGCCTTGACAGCAGCTAGAACTTTTTATTTTAGTTTTACATTAGTAGGCAAGTGTTAGAAGATTTGTGAACTGCACATTACTGACAATTTCCCCACTATGAAGAGAACCTGTCACATCCTGTTTCTGGTAGCCTGATGAACAGCAATGTTTACCTCACAGATACTGGATAAATATCTCTTCACTTCCTGTTCTCTGTAACTCAGTCATTGGAACAGGAAGTGCAGAGAAAACTTTCACACTACAAACCAAACAATAAAAATCCTACTAAATTTTGTGTCCTTTCTCACTTTTCCCAAAATTAAAATAGAAACATTTGACTGTAGAAGTAATAAAAAGTAAACTGTGTAAAAATGAGTCCTTTCCTCAAAAATACACCTTGTCAATGAGTAGATAAAGTCTTCATCCATGATTCCCATTTGTGTCAGAAATGTTATTTCACTAAAACAAACCTAGATCCTACTTGATCATAAATAGCAGACCCGTTTTAATAGACATGGTTTTATTTAAAACAAATAGTGGATCAGTTTGATTATAGGGAACCTTGACTGTAAACAAAAAATGAGTTTTACTTACCTGGGGCATCCACCAGCCCCCTGCAGCCATCCTGTGCCCTCGCAGTCACTCATGGCTCCTCTGGTCCCCCGCTGCCAGCTAGTTTCGTTTTTTGCCGACTGGTAGTCGGCCGGCCGCCATGCGTACGTTTTTACGCATCCCTGCTGGTGCAGAAAGCTATTGCAGACATCAACAAGTACCTTTTTACGCATTACAACCGTAACTCGTAAAAATGTACTTGTTGATGTCTGCAATAGCTTTCTGCACTAGCAGGGATGCGTAAAAACGAAACGAAACTAGCTGGCAGCAGGGGACCAGAGGAGCCATGAGTGACTGCGAGGGCACAGGATGGCTGCAGGGGGCTGGTGGATGCCCCAGGTAAGTAAAACTCATTTTTTATTTACAGTTAAGGTTCCCTTTAAAACAAAAAAAGTACTGAAAACAGCACTGGAAACTATAACAATACTCTGAAAGAAGACCTAATGTCAGACAAAGAAAGCAACTAGGAGGGCTCAGAGCTTCATTCAGGCACATAAGTGGCACAATATCACACCTGAGGAAAAGGGGCATCATTGTCAAAAAAACGCATTGTCTTTTACTATGTTGATCAAATTTGCTACTCAATTTTAGTATGCATTATCCTCAGAGGTAAGCCAACACTTACGGTACCTCTCTTTAGACAGTTTTTACTATTTTTATATACATATTTAAAACATTTGTACAATGTCTACAGACTGACCCTAGTGATTACTTTACTTACCTAGCCAGAAGCGAGTTGATATAGTCTGGAGTGGTGGGATCAGGGCTGAGAGGTGGAGACGTCACAAAGGCAGCAGCTTTGGCCCAGTTCTTGCTCCAATAGTGTGTTCCGTCTATCCCCAAACTAGCTGTGATAGGTTCCCCAAACACAACATTGCCTGAAAACCAAGATGTGTTATAAATGTGCTAAATACATTTGAATTCCAACACAATAGTATTTTACTTTTTAATTGTGATTGTCATCTGTATGATCATAACAATCGTACTCCAGGATACGTGTGAACTGCATGACCAAAACATTTGGCTTGACCCATCAGATGGGAGTGGGACCACATATGCCTATAGCACTGATGTGAATAAGGGGACTATTGCTGTCCCTTACAGTATCTAGTTAATATCTGACAAATCTGACTAGTCCAACTCCTCAGTACTTAAAGAGACTCTGAAGCGAGAATAATTCTCGCTTCAGAGCTCATAGTTAGCAGGGGCATGTGTGCCCCTGCTAAACCGCCGCTATCGCGCCGCTAAACGGGGGTCCCTTCACCCCCAAATTCCCTCCAACCCCCCCCCCCCCCCCCGCAAGACTTGGTCGTGGATTTGGTCGTTCCTGGAGGCAAGGCTAACGGCTGCAGCCCTGCCTCCAGTCGCGTCTATCAGCGGCGCATCGCCGCCTCTCCCCCGCCCCTCTCAGTGAAGGAAGACTGAGAGGGGTGGGGGAGAGGTGGAGATACGCGCTGACAGACGCGCGTGGGGCAGGGCTGTGGCGGTTAGCCCTGCCCCAACCAGGAAGCGCTCCCCCGCTGCACCGAGGGGATTTGGGGGTGAAGGGACCCCCGTTAAGCCGCGGGATATCGGCGTTTTAGCAGGGGCACACATGCCCCTGCTATCTATGAGGTCTGAAGCGAGATTTATTCTCGCTTCAGACTCTCTTTAATGAATGGCAGCTGCTCAGTTCAACTGCCAAAATATTGTGCAAACAGATATGGAGACTGGCCAGCATCTTTGTATAGATCCTTTCTACGGAGTGCTTTTGTAAAGAAAAAAGGAAAAGGAAAAGCTGAGAATCCAAAACCTGTCAGATATTTACTAGTTACTGCAAGAAACATAGGAGAACAGTTATATGTAGCCCATTTTACTCTGGAAGAGATGTACCTTTTATATGTGTGTTTGCATTTATTTTAAATTTTACAATTTTTCACGACGGGGGTCCTTTAAGAGAACACTAAAGAAGCCCTGTTATAGCCACCTCATAGCTGTTGATTGAGTTCAGGTGCGTTTCAAAGCGTACCTTGTGGCATGTGACATGATGAGATAAACATAAACTCACATAGTACCATCCCTACTAAAAATGTATCAGAAGTCCATTTCTGTTCTCCAATTCAGCAAGATTTATCCACTTGCGGACCAGGTACGTTGAATCAACGTCCAGCAGATGGTGCTACTGCTCTGACCGGACGCTGTTTCAACGTCCGCGCTAACAAACCGTCCCAACGCGATTGTGCGCACCCGGAGGGGGAGATTAAGCTGTCATATGACAGCTGGCATCTCCCCCGAGTGATCAGCAGCCATCGCGTATGGCTGCTGATCACGTGATCACTACGATCGCCAGCGGATCGTAGTGATCACTTTGACAGCGGCGGCGGCGGCGGCGGCAGGGGGGAAAGAAGAGGATCCACTCACCTCCCTGCCTTTCCAGTGACGATTGGCGCCCCCCTCTGCTCTGGCCGGCATCTCTGCTCCGTCTGACATCAGTGCCGGGTCCCGGCTTGATGACGTCATCAAGCCGCGACCCGGACCTGAGCGTCATTTGGAGCGGAGATGCCGGCTGGAGAAGAGGTGGCTACTGCGACTCATCGCTGGAGCCTGGAAGGTGAGTAAAAGCTGCCAGCTACCGGGGGGACACCTGCCTCCATGAGGGACACCATATCCAGCCAGCCACAGAGGGGATCCAGCCGGTCCCGAAGTGGTTAAAATCTTGACTTGTTATCTATAAAAAAGAGCTTGTCAACAGCTTGTCAAATTCAATCTAGTTTCCTGAACAGTGAAAAGAAGCCAACACATATGGGAAACCGTGAGATAAGGATTCTCACTGTAGACGAGTGCAAAGGGTCATTGGGTCTGCATCCTTTTTAGCTAAACAAAGCACAGTGTGGATTCAAACCTGGCAGCAGTGACAATCTAAAGCAATCTTAAAAAAAATGTTACTGAAAATTAAAACTTGGGATTTTTTTTATACTACTAATGTTTTATCTATTTTCTGCACTACACATACAATTTATTATCTTATAAGTTTATTTTCACTTCACAGGAGCATAAATATACATACTCTGCTGCGGTAGCTCGCCTCGCATGTTCCCAACGCCACCTATTAGGATACTAATCGTGAATGGGAACAGGTGTTCCTAAAGTCAATTAAAGAGCCTGTAATCAATGATCACTGGCATCAGTGAGATGTCGGTGGTCATTAACAAAGTTAAAGTAAGCACATACACATTACTTCACAGTACACAATAATATAGTCTGGGGACATCTAGTGTCCAAAATGTAAAAATTACACCTTAAAATATTAAAATAAATAAAAAAAATAAATCTCCCAATAAATTAAAAAAAAATGCCATATAAAAAGTAAAGTAAAATAATTCTTAGCAAAAGGTACCACCCAAAGAAAGCCCAATTTGTGGCAAACAAAACAATGTATAGATCATTTAGGTATGATAACTAGGGATAAAGTTATTGGTGAATGAATGGGAGGAGTGCTGAAATGTGAAAATTGCTCTGGTCCATAAGGGAAACACAACCTGTAGTGGTCAAGTGGTTAATGTGCATCCCATTATTAGTATGAGGGTAGCATGGGTGTCAGAGTGGCCATAATAAGCCCTATCAGAAACATGTTGGAAATGAGGCCTTTTCTATTACTTTTTATGGTGCTCATTCACAGTGATGTAGCAGACTATAGCAATAACACGTCCTCCATGTTACCATGCTCCATTAAAACTGCAGAGGTGACACACTGCATGCCCCAGAGCAATGCATTTCCAGGCCACACATTAAAGCATGTAGTGCTTGTTTGAACATGTAAGTGTTGTGATAATATGACAGTACTATTACATGTGTGTGCTTACCTTTTTTCCTGGCTTGGGAGATGAGGTCTACAGAGCTCTTACTCATCACTTTGGTCACATAGAGTGGACAATTTGTTTGGCTGGCGATGGTAATGGCACGAAACACAGCTTCTGCTTCCAGCTACAACAATGAAAGACAAGGACTGATGAGTGATGAAGATCTCCTTTTGCCATGGAGGTATCATATAAACATCAAAATGACTCATCAGATACAAGGGATATAGACAGACATATGTATGGTAACAGCAGTTGTAAAGCATAGTCCCGCAACCATCTCTAGAAGCGGGAAATGCAGTGCCACATTTTGCATCCTTTGCCAATTACATTAGAAAGCTTTGTAGACATCTCAGGCCTCAGTCATGAAGTAGGGACAAAGAACCCTGAGCCAGCTGCAAAGCTTTAGGCTGAAATGTGCATCTGGGTTCGTGTACATGGGGAACACCATTACGTCAGTGAAGAGTAGGATGCAAGAACACAAACATAGTATTTCAAGGTACAGAAATGGTGCCCCAAGCTGTGATGCATCACACGCAAGACCCTCCAGTGAAGCAGGGCACAATGCCACACAATGCAATAGTGTGTCTTGGATAGAGTTCCCCCTACAAAGGAGAGAGGGGGAAATGAATACAAAGAATGGGGGTTGTGTTTCCTCATGGTATGAATGAAACATCCCGATTAAAGCGGATCCGAGATAAAAGACTACCTATAACAAGTAACTTGCTGTGTAAACTATCTAAACTTTAGATTAGATATATAGACAAATCTAGCTGCAAACAGATTTAATAGAATATGCTTATTTCTTCCTGTGATACAATGACAGCAGCCATGTTGTTTGTAAACATTACACAGAGGCAGGCTTATCTGTATCTTGAGCAAAAAAAAACCTAATCCCTCCTCCCCTCTGCCTCTGAAATCTCTGGCTAGTAATACCTCCCCCTCCTCCTGCTCAGACTGAGCTCCCATGAGCCCTTGCTACTGTCTGAAAGTGCCTTGGCTCTCTGAAAACCTGTGGGCGTGGCTTGTTTAGTTTATAGGGAATTAGAGAATTAAAACAAAAACAAAAGAGTATTTGGCTTGAGGAATGCCCTATAAACAATAGGAAAGGAACACAATTATGCAATGAGTAAAAGTTCATCTCCGATCCACTTTAAGTGTTTTCATGGACTATTTTTACACATAGCGGTTTAGCTGATTGAATTATATACATGCTATCTTTCTGTGTTTTTATGCAGGAAATAGGATAAAAATATAATGACCCTGGATTTGCACTTTGGATTGTATGTATGGGTAGCCCAATCATTGTGTATATTCTACTTATAACATGAATGGTCAAGGTAAGAGCTCTGTATTCAATTACATGACATCACTTCCTGGGTGGGGCTTCTTGTTATACAAGGGCACTTTATCAGTCATTTGATAGTACACTTCTTGAGGGGCATTAGTCCCAAACATGTAGTGTGCCATCCTGCTAATAAAGTGTTTTCTGCAGTTTCCTGTTGGCGGGTGGCATAGTTGGCAACCCTTGCATGTATCATATCAGATCCTAGTAAGAACTGCCTGAAAGTTAGTGACATGGAGGTAATGCAATTAGATTTGCAAATGTGCACCTGCGAATGGACTTATAAGCGCTATTCTGGATTTACTACAGATGGTCTTAACTGTAGATGTGGGGACAACTACAAAATCTCATTCTGATATGACCCATGCTGTACACTGTCTTACATAATAGGTGTAAAACTTAAAAAATAAAAAAAAATCCTAGCTGGGTTTGCAAGATAGCGCTAAATTCTCTAACCTTGGAATTCTGTAATAAATCACACACTCTTCTAAAGATACCACCAGATATTAAGTGCAAATATTCAAGTGGCACGTGTAAATGTTTGTATAAAAGTCCAGTTTTACATTCTGCTGCACATAACAGACTACAGCAGTAACATCAATTAGCAATACAGGTGTTCCTCGTGGCCTGCTGTGAATACAATCTTCCATATTAAGTGCAGCTGGTATGCATCGTTACATAAATAATATCATTTATGGAGCGGTTTCCTATCAGTGCCATGTAGCAAGTCCATCACATTAGCTGTGCTACATTGTGTGCTTTTATGGTTTGTGTCTGTGAACGCAGCCCAGGATAATAGCCCTGTGCATCTCTCTCTCTCTCATTACATCACAGCCAGAAAAGACTTCAGGCTTAAGATATTCAGTTCCTGGCAAATGTACATCCAAATGGTTGAGTAAGAAACACAAGCGTTTCCTGTCAGCCGAATACCCTGGGCATTATGCTGTTCTGCTACGCATGCACATCTTCTCCTGATTACATGGAACTTCCTCTCCCATTACTAAAATAATCATTACACTGCAGTTGGCACAGGCTCAAGCATTGGCGTAGTCCTACAAGTATTCTCTGTTTTATGATCTAAGTGGAATTTCTGTGCTATGTGTGCGCTTGTGTGTTTAATAGTTCACATTTGTCATGGTCACCTGTGGACTTTAATGAGCAAGCCATTATTTTCTGGATGTTTACATTCACGTGGATTTGTATACATTGCTGCATCCCCTTCACTTTATGCTTAATGGAAAGCCTGTCTTTTAAGTTTTACCGTTTGGTCTGCATTGTTTAAGAAACCAGAAAGAATGATGTTTTAGTGCTGCAAATTAGGTTTTTAGGAAATGGTTAATCAGCAGTGGACATAAACATGGTCCACACACAGGAAGCAACTTACATTGTTTGCCCATTATGATGGCAGGGAATGGCACGGAATATTTGTACATTAAACCTTTTTTCGTAGATTCGTATGGAGCACCAAAACTTTAGGACTGTTTTATTTTATTTCTGTCATATTTGGGTAAAGAAGCGTTTTTATATACCGGTACTTCCTGTCTAGGTAATTATTTTATTATTAAATATTTATATAGCACCAACATCTTATGCAGCGCTGTACAGTATATATATATATATATATATATATATATATATATATTCTTGTCACTAACTGTCCCTCTAGGAGCTCACAATCTAATCCCTACCATTGTAATATGTCTATATTATGTAGTGTATGTATTGTAGTCTAGGGCCAATTTAGGGGGGAGCCAATTAACTTATCTGTAGGTTTTTGGAATGTGGTATGTTTTTGGAATGTGGGAGGAAAACAGAGTGCCCGGAGGAAACCCACACAGACACGGGGAGAACATACAAACTCCTTGCAGATAGTGCCCTGGCTGGGCTTCAAACCAGGGACCCAGCACTGCAAGAACAGAGCGCTAACCACTACGCCACCGTGCTGCCCATTGGTAATTGCAGGAAGTCCTTAAACGACAACTGGTAGTGTTTAAAAGGAAATAAATATGACGGCCTCCATATACCTCTCACTATAGTCCTTTAAAAGGAACCCGGGGTGAGAGGGATATGGAGGCTGCCATATGTATTTCCTTTGAAGCAATACCAGTTGCCTGGCAGTCCTCCTGATCCTCTGCCTCTAATACTTTTAGCCATAGGCCATGAACAAGCATGCAGCAGATCAGGTACTTGACTCAGCGGACTCAGGTTTTACTGGATTAGCCATATGCTTGTTCCAGGGTTTTGACACTACTTATGCCAGAAGATCAACAGGTCTGCCAGGTAACTGGCATTGTTTACAACAAAATATATATGGCCACCTCCATATCCCTCTCACCTCGAGTTCCCTTTAAGGTAGCCTTGCTTTAAGGTAGCAATACTGAGAACAGTAAAAACACATTTTAGTACAAGGTGGTGAAGGACTATAACTTCGATCGGGTGCCAGTTTAGCTTTTACTGTCTACCTAGGTGACATCAGCAGGGCTACATCAGCAAGAAGTGAGGGGAGTCATTCATCTGGGACAAAAGTAGCTATAAAGATCTGTCTTTAGGCATAGTATTTAAAAGTAAAATAAAGTTTTGGCTTTAGCTTCACTTTCACTGGTTCTAAAGAAACAAGTTTTCTAAATGAAACTATTTTTTTTAGGGGAAAATCAGCAAACCATTGAAATCAGGTACTTATCTGGCATATCTTTCTGCATATTTGTAGCAGCGTTTGAACTTGTACCATGTGGTCAGGGCTGGGGAGTCAGTACAAAAACATCCAACTCCAACTCCTCAGTTTATGAAACCACCGACTCCGACTCCAGGTACTCAAAATTGCTCCGACTCCCAAACTCCGACTCACAGCCCTGCATGTGGTGGTATGGGTATGTAAGAGGGCATTGCAAGGATTCCAGGATACCCAATGGTCAAAGGATTATCCAGAGTGGGGGAAATGTTGCAGCATTCAAAGAACAGAGAGCAGAAGTGCATATATGCTACTGATCTCACTCTGTAGTGAGTGTCATTCAAAGAGGTCTAAATGAAGGTTTACGGAGTATAAACAGTATTACAAGCAAGTGACCTCTGCATAGCTATGGCCATAGGGTGCAACAAAAATATGCAGATAGCCACTCAACAACGAATGTATGGTGCAGGTGCTCCATGTGCTGTAGATGCAGCAGTCACGTGTTATAGGCTGTAGGTGCAACAGGCACATCTTGTGCTGTAGATGCAGAATGAATGCCACAGGCTGTAGGTGCAGCAGCTACGCATTCCCCGACCCTGGAACAAGTACTCAGGCCTACCAATATCCCTGAATTGTGTCAGAACTGAAAGTTCAGAGCTCTGAGCCAAAGTCTGCATATAAAACACTCTAGGACACAGACTTTGAAAAGGACCTGTATATCTTTCCATGTCTCTGTATATGCAGGGGAGAAAATGTATGAATGGTTTATGCTGGGGCTTCATTTCTATCACTGCACTTACCTCTTCTGGACGGCTCAAAACATGGCCCTCTGGTCCGGTTATGCCCATCTCCAGCATTCTTTGTTGCTCCTAAAAAGGAAAACAAATGAAAGGCATCTCTTAATAAAATATGCGTCATATTAAAACATGATATGGAGAGCAGGGAAATAAAGTAAGCATTTTCCAGGGGAGAAAAATGCCTCACTATGGAAAAATATCTTGGGCCAAGGTCACATGGATATTTTTAAAGCTACTAGACATGTATGTGTTAATGCCACTTCAAAAGCAGCCCATGTTATTCCACAAACCAGGTCAAACACAGGCAGTATAGAGCATAGGGTGGAGGGTGGTTATTAGGCATACATGGCATCTGGGGGCAGAGGGCTTTTTGGTGCAGGGTGAGCCGAATGACTATTCACCCTGCTGCCGCGCAAATTCGGGGAGGTGTTAAATACCATTTCCCCCCCAAGTCGTAGAAACTCAGAGGGAGAAGTAATGTGGGGTCTGAATTACCACCACATGGGGTTAAAGTTAGGGTAAGATTAAGAATTAGTAGAAGGAGGATTCTGTGATAGAGTAGGGTTAGGTTAGGCCATAGTAAAATATAGGTAAAGATCACCAATATTTTACTATTAGAGTTAAGTAGTAGAATATCTGTAATTTGACCGATATTCTAATAGTGGCTACAACCTGTAGCATACCAGTAGTTTTATCGATATACTAATAGCGGCTACCTCTGGCGCCTTTTATAAAAAAAAAAAAAAGAACTCTCGAACATCAGCTACAACCAGCAAGCATTTATAAACTGAATCAGCCTTATCGGCTACATCTGGCACCCTTTTTTCCAGGTACCTTTTTACATGTACTTTGTTCATGTCAAAGCTGCCTAAACTTACATAAAACTGGAATAAAATTTGTTGCAACTCAGGATTTTTACCAGTAGCTTCTACTTGACAATCGTTAACAGTCAGCATGAAAGCTATGCCTTTAAAACGATTGTTACGGGAATCCTTATCTAACCTGGGCTGCTCTCACTATATGACTAAGTAATAGTTACTTAGGTTTCTAAGTAGATTGGTGAAAGTGATTATACTGGTTAATTTTCTGCCTTAAACATCTTTCTAAAATAAATACTCCAGATCTGTATCCTAGCAGATAGGCATGATGTTCTAAGACACCAGTCCTAATGTCTGCAGAAGACATTTCGCCCCTTTCCCCCAGGGCTCAGCAGGATTCTAGCTTACTGACTTCATCATCTGTCTTCTGCATTCTTGACCTTGTAATAACATTTTGTATCAATTAAAAAGAAGACATGACTGCGAGCCAACAAGTGCAAAGCAGAGGTTTGGAAACGATTCTGGTTACGTTTCCACTAATGCAGAGACAATGCAGCCAAAATTCTCTCATGTCTTCTCTTTAGCCGCTGGTGATGGAACTGAATGAAGTGTCTATTGCTGAACTTTCAAAAGCTCAAACAGTACAAAAACATACTGTCTAGCCCTTGTACAGAACATCGCTGCACCTGCACTGAGCACATCTATGGATTATAGCTTGGTTGACTGGCCTCATACGCCAACGCACTATAACTGTTGCCCATATGGATCATTCAGACTTGATCCCTAGGGCAACAGTTCTAGGCACGAGCTCAGAGAAATGTGGCCATTGGCTAAAGTCAAACAATGTGTACAGTTCCTGTGTGAAGTAGAGGAGGGAAAAAGGTGTGGCAAACGATGGAGTGGCTAAAAAGGGGGAACAGTGCAATCAGGAGTTTCTTTTATTTAAAATATCAGGCATGCCAGATTTTTAATGCGGAACCAAACTCTTGTACAGCACCCAATGAAAAGTTTTTATTCCACATATAGTTGCTATAGAAATTCACTGCTCTGTGTTTCTCTGTTTATTTACCAAGATCAAAGTGTCCAACTTGTTCTTAAAGAGGAACTCCAGTGAAAATAATGTAGTAAAAAGAATGCTTCATTTTTTACCATAATTATGTATAAATGATTTAGTCAGTGTTTGCTCATTGTAAAATCTTTCCTCTCCCCGATTTACATTCTGACATTTATTACATGGTGACATTTTTACTGTGGGCAGGTTATGTAGCTGCTCCTAGCTGTTTTGGCTGTTAGAGACAGCTGTAAACAGCTAATTCCTGTCTGTGAACATTGTTACATTGTGGCAGTTTGCCCAGAGTACCGCTGTACTCAGAGCTTCTTGTGGGAGGGGTTTCAGCACAAAATCAGTCATACAGCGCCCCCTGATGGTCTGTTTGTGAAAATCATTATATTTCTCATGTAAAAGGGGGTATCAGCTACTGATTGGGATAAAGTTCAATTCTAGGTTGGAGTTTCTCTTTAAATCTAATCTAAACTTCAGTTTTGTTAGGATTTCCATAAATTGTAATGAAGAAGGTGTATTTTTTTCCCATACAGGTTATGATGCTCTAGCTAACCTTTTTATGCAGAGAAGAAATTCTGAGTTTCATTCCACTTTAAGCCACCTCAGGTGACACCTATACACCAACTAGATTACGCCCACTAGGAGTTCAGTCTAACGTGTATATGTTACGGCCAGAACCCGAAGTTTGGCCACTTTGCGTTCTGGCCGGCCACTTCGGGTTCTGGCCGGTCAATGTGCGAACTGGCCGCAGCGGTGCGGCCAATGTTAGAAATGAAATGATTGCAGTAAAGATGAATGTATGTTCTGGCCGTCTCGCTGCGGCCAAATGTGTCAAAAGTGCGTTCATTTAATGAAATTAAGCCGGCGGCAATGTAACAAATGAAGCCGCCGGCTTTCTCTCCTCCCCCCTGCCTCTCTCTCTCTCTCCTGGCATCCGGCGGGGACATGCGTGTCCCCCCAGAGTCGTTCGTAGCAGCAGGGAATCTTGCTGTTCGTTTCTGCAGAGCGGGTGCTGGCAGAAGAAATGTCTGCAGCCTCCCTGCTCTGCTGCCCTGGCGTGACAAACGAATCTCGGGGACACGCGTGTCCCCGCCGGCTGCCCGAGAGAGAGAGAGAGCGAGAGAGAGAGAGAGGCAGGGGGGAGTAGAGAAAGCCGGTGGCTTCATCTGCTACATTGCCGCCGGCTTAATTTCATTAAATGAACGCACTTTTGACACATTTGGCCGCAGCGAGACGGCCAGAACATACATTAATCTTTACTGCAATCATTTCATTTCTAACATTGGCCGCACCGCCGCGGCCAGTTCGCACATTGACCGGCCAGAACCCGAAGTGGCCGGCCAGAACGCAAAGTGGCCAAACTTCGGGTTCTGGCCGTAACATATACAAGACTTTACAATACACCAGTTAGCTAAAAGGTGAAAACTGCAGAAGTGGGCTGAATAGCAGTGATTATGCCATATGCAGAAGCCATATCACCGAAAAAAAGTTAACTGTAAACCTCTTTATCTCTCAAGATTCCTCAAGGGAGGTGCACAGATAACTGATATCAAGTGGAGTATTGCCCAGAGCAACCTATCAAAATTAATTTATTGAACAAAAGCTATCCTGACAGGTTGCTCTTTAAAGAGACTGAAGCGAGAATAAATCTCGCTTCAGAGCTTATATTCAGCAGGGGCATGTGTGCCCCTGCTAAAACGCCGCTATCCCGCGGCTAAACGGGGGTCCCTTACCTCCCAAATCCCCTCGTGGAGTCCCGGGGATCTCTTCCTGGTGAGGCAGGGCTAATGGCCGCAGCCCTGCATCTATGCGCGTCTATCAGCGCGAATCTCCGCCTCTCCCCATGCCCCTCTCAGTCTTCCTTCGCTTAGAGGGAGGGGGAGAGGCGGCGATGTGCCGCTGATGGATGGCGCTGAGAGGCAGGGCTGCAGCCGTTAGCCCTGCCTCAACAGAAGGAAAATCTACGACCAAGTTGGTCGTTGATTTTGCAGGGGGGGATTTGGGAGGTAAGGGACCCCCGTTTAGCCGCGGGATAACGGCATTTTAGCAGGGGCACGCATGCCCCTGCTGAATATAAGCTCTGAAGCGAGATTTATTCTCGCTTCAGTGTCTTTTTAAAATGGCTTTAGGTTGCATTGCAGGTTTTCTTTATTTCTGCTTATAGTTTGTGCATGTAGTGTGAAGCCTGTTATTCTTAGTATCCAATGAGTAGGTAGAGATGCATGATTAAAGTGGAAATCTGGTGTAGAAATATAACTCACACTATCACCACAGGCAACAGAAGTTATAACTGAGTAGCAGCAAAAAAAATGTCTAAAACCAGACCACTTGTGCCGTAAAATCCAGGTTTTGATGGTTAGCCATGTCCCCTTTCTGAAAAACTGCCATGGCAGTGTTCTGCCTTCTGTCATCTATGGGTGGAAGGTGCCTCACAGTGTGGCCTGGGAAGTACTCTGCTTCTACCTGTGCCACTGAGCCAGACTATCTAAGAGAGGCATTTTAGTAAGGAGGCTTTCTGATCCCTTACAGCCCATTACACACTCCCAGGCGTTCAGGTTCACCATGAGCTTGCTGGGCAATATGTAACTCTGGGTGTTTCAAGTCCTACCCCAAAGAGTCACGTTAATCCATGCCATGCACTGTTCAACCCATGCCATGCGCAGGACAAGAAATTCTCGTACTGCGTATGCGGCGGCTGGATCGTAAACGAGGATGCCAGAGGCCAGGGCTGTGCAGGCGCAGTGGCAAGTGACAGGCTCAGTCGCCAAAACCGAAACTGAGCCGCAGTGGGGGACCGGAGGATCATTTTCTCCCGATGCGGGAACAGGGCAGCTGCAGGGCGGGGGGTTGGGGTTGGACTGGTTGAAGCATTAGCTAAGTGAAACTCTTTTTTTAAGGTTTGCTTTTGCTTTAGATTCCCTTTAAAGTATCTTAATATTGTGCTTTTATGAACAACACTATAAACAAATTATTTATTCCAACCCCTATTTCAGATACAGCTATCTTGCTCCCACAATGTTCATTTTAGTCTATGCCTATAGTTATAGTAAACTAACTGTAATGGGTGGTGGATTACTGGATCAGAGCATAATTTTAAGTATAAAACATTGACACTGGAACATCCTGTCAAGTTTAGAAAGTCATAACTGCAATGCAAAGGTAAAGTTATATGCATAATTCATGTGAAAATAGGCTTCTGTAGCACTGATCTATGGTTGTATCAATTGTTGATATGAATGCGCAGTCACATTACAAACAATAACATAGGAACAGCAGAATAACCAGGTTAATAACATTAAGGCTCCCTGCACACTGCAAATCCGTTTTGCAATTGCAATTCAGTTTCAGATTCCGATTTGTAATTCCGATGTTCCCTGAATGCAATCAACAGAAAAACGGAGGAAAAGACGCAGCATGCGGTAATGATTAAAAATTGGAATCAGATGTAAAAACCGATTAGGAATCGGAATCGCATGCAGAGTGCAGGGAGCCTTACTGTGATAAAATTATTTATATTATACAGCAATCTTTATAAATATGATGCCGCACAAGCCACTATAGATTACCTGGGCGATGATGTCTCCATTTTCAGCATGGACCTGAGCAATCGCCCCGAGCCCTCCCAGGAAACTGAAAATCTCATAGAGCTGAAAGAAACAATAAACGCCAATATTAGCATGTCAGCCTTGAAAACACAGCATGCTTCTAACAAATGGCTGGACCCTTGGCTCTTATATGACAGCTGTGACGCTCTTGTGTGAATAAATGATGTTTCACAGATACAGCACCGGTCTGTATGAAAACTTGTGCACACAGAGCAATCAGACCATGGCCTTGCTCCCAGCACACACACACCCAATAAGAGGAATAAGTTTACTGTGTTTGGAGTTCAGCCCAGATGTGGAAGAAATATTAAGATAATTTACCTCAGTGTTGGACATCTGATACAAGTCTTTATAGGCCATGTAAACCATGAAAGAGTTAACACCTGAGGAGAAAAGAAAAAATGGAAATTCAGTGACAGAATTTTCCTGTGTTCTGAAGCAGGGACATGTGATAATTATGACACTCTTGTGGAATGAGAGGAGTTGGCCAGAGACATTAAACATGTAGGGAAGTGTCTTGCTTGGCATCATGACTGAACGCTGCTCTTTAGCGAAACCATGCTAAAGAAGCACAGCTGAGGGAAGACAGATAAACCACACTTAATATTCCAGTAGACATGAATAAATAAACGCAGTGAAACATCCTCTTTAAAAGCCAGTTTAAAATAACACATTTATGACAGACCATAGAAGTCATTTTTGCCTCCTTAGCGACAAGTGTTATAGGCTTGGAAATAGGAATCCTGGGCATCATGACAAGAGAAAACACAGGTTCATTCACCCAGGGCAGACTGCGCCAGCGGGAAGCAGGAGGTAGTTTACCCTATTATTACAGACTTGGCACGCGCCATCAGGATGGTTCAGCCCAAGAACTGCAAATGAAAAAAAATCTAAATGCTGCAATGTCTAGACCTCTAATCCTGAACATATAACTGCAGAAGCTGTGCCTGGAAAACCAAGTGTCTCAGGGCACATTTACTCCAGGCACTCGTTGCTCTTATTTTCTGCTTAAAATAGGGCCACAGAAACATTACTTCCTGTACCACTTACTGGTGTCATCTGAGGTGTAACTAAAATGGTTGCGGCATTGAACATTGCAATAGGGATCCTAACCGGATGTACAATATGTAGCGTTATGTTCCATCGCTTCCTGAAACTGCTGACATTAAAATAGGACTTATGAACTGCAGTTTTCTTATTGTATCATTTGGTCCCACTGTACAGAAAATCTATTATCAGTGTCGCTTCCTCAAGAGCAGTGCTTGACAATCCATTCTCTCCTGCCCTCTCCTCTGCCCTAGAGAACATCCCCACCCTACCAATTCACACTGGAAGGATCTCTGAATGGAAAGTCTCATCTCTGTCTGTACAAAGTTAAGTAACATACTGATGTTAAGGACACCAGTCAATGGCCTCAATTCACTAAGCTTATCTCCTGTCTTTAATAACTCTTCTAGAGTTGTTACCATGGTGATAAGGCATGTAGTATTCAGGAAACATTTTACCTCAGGCAAGCCTAAAGTTAACTCTTCTGTCTTTAAATTAACTCTCCAATCCTTAAAATAACTCCAGAGTTAAAAACAGGCTGTTAATTAACTGCATGTGAAAATAACTACAGAGGAGGTAAATTAACTACAGGAGAGGTAACTTAAGGAATGAAGAGGTAAGATAACTCTCTCACGTGTGGAGGTAAGTTTTCTCTTGCTTTATTATCTCTAGCCATTGGCCTCAATTCACTAAGATCATGCTAGAGATAATAAGGCAAGAGAAAACTTACCTCCACACGTGAGAGAGTTATCTTACCTCTTCATTCCTTAAGTTACCTCTCCTGTAGTTAATTTACCTCCTCTGTAGTTAATTTACCTCCTCTGTAGTTATTTTACCTCCTCTGTAGTTAATTTACCTCCCCTGTAGTTAATTTACCTCCTCTGTAGTTAATTTATCTCCTCTGTAGTTATTTTCACACGCAGTTAATTAACAGCCTGTCTTTAACTCTGGAGTTATTTTAAGGATTGGAGAGTTAATTTAAAGACAGAAGAGTTAACTTTAGGCTTGCCTGAGGTAAAATGTTTCCTGAATACGACATGCCTTATCACCATGGTAACAACTCTAGAAGAGTTATTAAAGACAGGATATAATTTTAGTGAATTGAGGCCAATGTGTGTATAAGGGGGTTTGACACTTAAAAGGTCCCTGTTTTTCACCAGGCTCCCCTCCAGTGCATTGTTCTGCCCTGTTTCATGGATCCGACTGGGGTTGGGTGAATGGAAGCCGAAGGAGCAGTGCATGCTCTGTCCCACTCCATGCTTCCTGGTTGTCTGCACCCAGCTGTGTGCAGCAGTGTTTTGTGTATGCTCACTGCTCACTTGTGTAGGAAGCATGGAGTAGGACACAGCATGGGCCGCTCCTTGTGCTTACATTTGAGTGGCTCCAGTCAGAGCCTGGACAACGGACGGGAGCATGGCCAAACAGGGAGACCTGCAATTCTCAGGCCCCCCAAATACCCACTAACATATTTACTTTAACATTGGGGGGTCAGTTCAAGTATGCTTTAAGAGCTCTGTTACACAAAGTGGTTTGTAGAGAAAGTATAAAAGTAAAAGATTGTAGATAAAATATAAAAGTAATGGTTGATTTGGCAAATTAGTTGAAATATAGGACAGTGTCCATTTCAGCATGTAAACTGCCCACCTTAAAGACTGCTAATCAGAAAACCTTGGTGTCCACCCAAGTCCAGTTTGGATTGGCTAAAGCTTATTTACCTGACTGTATTTTAAGGCCCGTACCCACTACACTATTTGTCCGATGATTTTTACGACATGCTTTTATTGAGCGACAATCGTTTCCGCAATCTCGTGATGTGGGTACAGGTGCACAATTACACCAATGATGTTTGGCGACATGCACCAATAACGACCATCACAGTGGATTGGATGTTCAGGATTCCTGACGATTCCGCATACCATCAAAGTAAGACTGAGCTTTGCTCTGTTTGACATTGCATAACAGCGATCATTTATTATTGTTTTAGGTTTTATCATTGTACAGCCATGCCCCTTGGCAGATAACCATGCAGCCCAAAACATGGAGATGGAAAAGGAAAGCTTGAGCAGAAAGGCAACTTCCTCAGAATTGCAGCAGGAACTACAAAAGTGTTCGGCCGACTATAATCCAACTCTGCAAATCACTGAACAGGAAGGAGCAAATGTTGGGAAACACCATTATCCAGACTAGGTTATCAATGTTCAGACATAAGTTCAGGTGATGAGACTATTATGTGAATATTATTTTACATTTGAAAGGCTTTCAATGACTTACATATGCAAAGTTTTAAAGACTTCAGTTTACAGGATGTCAAATTATAAATGTCAAAATAACATGGTTAAAAAGCAGTGTAATAACTTGCAGTATGTTTCTCACAATGTTCTAAGACTATTTAATTAAATTTACAACAAAACTTTCTTTGAATGGAAGCCAAAATACTTATTTAGTTCGTGAAGTCATAAAATTGTTTTGAAATCAGAAGGAGAACTCAGTTGTCCAGTGTAGTTGTTAACAACCATGTGACAATGATTCATCCATAGATTTCTAGAGTACCGGTATCTACTGTGAAGCAACTAGTACAACGTAGTCGGCCAGGCTCGTTTCCAGACAGTGCGGACAGTGCGACTGCCCTGAGCACTGGGCGGAGTGGCAGCTGGGGGGCGCACAGCAGCGGGAGAGAGCAGGCAGGCATATCGCTACAGCTCTCCGCGTTGCACGCTTCTTCAATCTGCTTCTTCCCAGGCATCTGTTGCGTTGGTAACCGCACCCCTTGTGAGGACATAACCACGTCATCACAGAGGGCGCTGTTACTAACGTCGCGACGGATGCCTAGGAGGAAGGTGACTGAAGAAGCGAGCCCCACGGAACGTGAGTTGTAGCACTATGCCAGCCCGCTTTCCCCCGCCGCTGCCTAGCAACCTGTACTGGAAGCACATGCCTGGCTATACTGGGAGATCTTATGCCTGGCTATACTGTGAGCACCTACGCCTGGCTATACTGTGAGCACCTATGACTGGCTATACTGGGAGCACCTATGCCTGGCTATACTGGGAGCACCTATGCCTGGCTATACTGGGAGCACCTATGCCTGGCTATACTGAGAGCACCTATGCCTGGCTATACTGGGAGCACCTATGCCTGGCTATACTGGGAGCACCTATGCCTGGCTATACTGGGAGCTCCTATGCCTGGCTATACTGGGAGCTCCTATGCCTGGCTATACTGGGAGATCTTATGCCTGGCTATACTATGAGCACCTATGCCTGGCTATACTGGGAGTACCTGCCTGGCTATACTGGGAGTACCTATGCCTGGCTATACTGGGAGCACCTATGCCTGGCTATATTGGGAGCTCCTATGCCTGGCTATACTGGGAGCTTCTTTGCCTGGCTATACTGGGAGATCTTATGCCTGGCTATACTGTGAGCACCTATGCCTGGCTATACTGGGAGTACCTGCCTGGCTATACTGGGAGTACCTATGCCTGGCTATACTGGGAGCACCTATGCCTGGCTATACTGGGAGAACCTATGCCTGGCTATACTGGGAGCTCCTATGCCTGGCAATGCTGAGAGCACCTATGCCTGCCTGTACTGGAAGCACCTATGCCTGGCTATACTGGGAGCACCTATTCCTGGCTATACTGGGAGCACCTATTCCTGGCTATACTGGGAGCACCTATGCCTGGCTATACTGGGAGCACCTATGCCTGGCTATACTGGGAGCACCTATGCCTGGCTATACTGGGAGCACCTATGCCTGGCTATACTGGGAGCACCTATGCCTGGCTATACTGGGAGCACCTATGCCTGGGTATACTGGGAGCACCTATGCCTGGCTATGCTGGGAGCACCTATGCCTGGCTATGCTGGGAGCACCTATGCCTGGCTATGCTGGGAGCACCTATGCCTGGCTATACTGGGAGCACCTACGCCTGGCTATACTGGGAGCACCTACGCCTGGCTATACTGGAAGCACCTGCCTGGCTATACTGGGAGCACCTGCCTGGCTATACTGGGAGCACCTGCCTGGCTATACTGGGAGCACCTATGCCTGGCTATACTGGGAGCACCTATGCCTGGCTATACTGGGAGCACCTATGCCTGGCTATACTGAGAGCTCCTATGCCTGGCTATACTGGGAGCACCTACCTGGCAATACTGGGAGCACCTATGCCTGGCTATACTGGGAGCACCTATGCCTGGCTATACTGGGAGATCTTATGCCTGGCTATACTGTGAGCACCTATGCCTGGCTATACTGGGAGTACCTGCCTGGCTATACTGGGAGTACCTATGCCTGGCTATACTGGGAGCACCTATGCCTGGCTATACTGGGAGAACCTATGCCTGGCTATACTGGGAGCTCCTATGCCTGGCAATGCTGAGAGCACCTATGCCTGCCTGTACTGGAAGCACCTATGCCTGGCTATACTGGGAGCACCTATTCCTGGCTATACTGGGAGCACCTATTCCTGGCTATACTGGGAGCACCTATGCCTGGCTATACTGGGAGCACCTATGCCTGGCTATACTGGGAGCACCTATGCCTGGCTATACTGGGAGCACCTATGCCTGGCTATACTGGGAGCACCTATGCCTGGCTATGCTGGGAGCACCTATGCCTGGCTATGCTGGGAGCACCTATGCCTGGCTATGCTGGGAGCACCTACGCCTGGCTATACTGGGAGCACCTATGCCTGGCTATACTGGGAGCACCTATGCCTGGCTATACTGGGAGCACCTATGCCTGGCTATACTGGGAGCACCTATGCCTGGCTATACTGGGAGCACCTGCGCCTGGCTATACTGGGAGCACCTATGCCTGGCTATACTGGGAGCACCTATTCCTGGCTATACTGGGAGCACCGATTCCTGGCTATACTGGGAGCACCTATGCCTGGCTATACTGGGAGCACCTATGCCTGGCTATACTGGGAGCACCTATGCCTGGCTATACTGGGAGCACCTATGCCTGGCTATACTGGGAGCACCTATGCCTGGCTATACTGGGAGCACCTATGCCTGGCTATACTGGGAGCACCTATGCCTGGCTATACTGGGAGCACCTATGCCTGGCTATACTGGGAGCTCCTATGCCTGGCTATACTGGGAGCTCCTATGCCTGGCTACATTGGGAGCTCCTATGCCTGGCTATGCTGGGAGCACCTATGCCTGGCTATGCTGGGAGCACCTATGCCTGGCTATGCTGGGAGCACCTATGCCTGGCTATGCTGGGAGCACCTATGCCTGGCTATGCTGGGAGCACCTATGCCTGGCTATGCTGGGAGCACCTATGCCTGGCTATGCTGAGAGCACCTATGCCTGGCTATACTGGGAGCACCTATGCCTGGCTATACTGGGAGCACCTGAGTGGCTATACTGGGAGCACCTGCCTGGCTATACTGGGAGCACCTGCCTGGCTATACTGGGAGCACCTGCCTGGCTATACTGGGAGCACCTGCCTGGCTATACTGGGAGCACCTGCCTGGCTATACTGGGAGCACCTGCCTGGCTAAACTGGGAGTACCTGCCTGGCTATACTGGGAGCACCCATGCCTGGCTATACTGGGAGCACCTATGCCTGGCTATACTGGGAGCACCTATTCCTGGCTATACTGGGAGCACCTATGCCTGGCTATACTGGGAGCACCTATGCCTGGCTATACTGGGAGCACCTATGCCTGGCTATACTGGGAGCACCTATGCCTGGCTATACTGGGAGCACCTATGCCTGGCTATACTGGGAGCACCTATGCCTGGCTATACTGGGAGCACCTATGCCTGGCTATGCTGGGAGCACCTATGCCTGGCTATGCTGGGAGCACCTATGCCTGGCTATGCTGGGAGCACCTATGCCTGGCTATACTGGGAGCACCTACGCCTGGCTATACTGGGAGCACCTACGCCTGGCTATACTGGGAGCACCTGCCTGGCTATACTGGGAGCACCTGCCTGGCTATACTGGGAGCACCTGCCTGGCTATACTGGGAGCACCTATGCCTGGCTATACTGGGAGCACCTATGCCTGGCTATACTGGGAGCACCTATGCCTGGCTATACTGGGAGCACCTATGCCTGGCTATACTGAGAGCTCCTATGCCTGGCTATACTGGGAGCACCTACCTGGCAATACTGGGAGCACCTATGCCTGGCTATACTGGGAGCACCTATGCCTGGCTATACTGGGAGCTCCTATGCCTGGCTATGCTGGGAGATCTTATGCCTGGCTATACTGTGAGCACCTATGCCTGGCTATACTGGGAGCACCTATTCCTGGCTATACTGGGAGCACCTATTCCTGGCTATACTGGGAGCACCTATGCCTGGCTATACAGGGAGCACCTATGCCTGGCTATACTGGGAGCACCTATGCCTGGCTATGCTGGGAGCACCTATGCCTGGCTATGCTGGGAGCTCCTATGCCTGGCTATGCTGGGAGCACCTATGCCTGGCTATGCTGGGAGCACCTGTGCCTGGCTATGCTGGGAGCACCTGTGCCTGGCTATGCTGGGAGCACCTGTGCCTGGCTATCCTGGGAGCACCTGTGCCTGGCTATACTGGGAGCACCTACGCCTGGCTATACTGGGAGCACCTGCCTGGCTATACTGGGAGCACCTGCCTGGCTATACTGGGAGCACCTATGCCTGGCTATACTGGGAGCACCTATGCCTGGCTATACTGGGAGCACCTATGCCTGGCTATACTGGGAGCTCCTATGCCTGGCTATACTGGGAGCTCCTATGCCTGGCTATACTGGGAGCACCTATGCCTGGCTATACTGGGAGCACCTATGCCTGGCTATACTGGGAGCACCTATGCCTGGCTATACTGGGAGCACCTATGCCTGGCTATACTGGGAGCACCTATGCCTGGCTATACTGGGAGCACCTATGCCTGGCTATACTGGGAGCACCTGCGCCTGGCTATACTGGGAGCACCTATGCCTGGCTATACTGGGAGCACCTATTCCTGGCTATACTGGGAGCACCGATTCCTGGCTATACTGGGAGCACCTATGCCTGGCTATACTGGGAGCACCTATGCCTGGCTATACTGGGAGCACCTATGCCTGGCTATACTGGGAGCACCTATGCCTGGCTATACTGGGAGCACCTATGCCTGGCTATACTGGGAGCACCTATGCCTGGCTATACTGGGAGCTCCTATGCCTGGCTATATTGGGAGCTCCTATGCCTGGCTATGCTGGGAGCACCTATGCCTGGCTATGCTGGGAGCACCTATGCCTGGCTATGCTGGGAGCACCTATGCCTGGCTATGCTGGGAGCACCTATGCCTGGCTATGCTGGGAGCACCTATGCCTGGCTATGCTGGGAGCACCTATGCCTGGCTATGCTGAGAGCACCTATGCCTGGCTATACTGGGAGCACCTATGCCTGGCTATACTGGGAGCACCTGAGTGGCTATACTGGGAGCACCTGCCTGGCTATACTGGGAGCACCTGCCTGGCTATACTGGGAGCACCTGCCTGGCTATACTGGGAGCACCTGCCTGGCTATACTGGGAGCACCTGCCTGGCTATACTGGGAGCACCTGCCTGGCTATACTGGGAGCACCTGCCTGGCTATACTGGGAGCACCTGCCTGGCTAAACTGGGAGCACCTGCCTGGCTAAACTGGGAGCACCTGCCTGGCTAAACTGGGAGTACCTGCCTGGCTATACTGGGAGCACCCATGTCTGGCTATACTGGGTGCACCTATGCTTAGCTACCTATACTGGGGCACCTATACCTGGCTAACTGATAGTGTGGACACATATACCTGGCCAACCTATACTGCAGGCATCTACACCTGGGTCCGTGGGGGGAAGGGGGAGATATTTACACCCACGCCCTGGCTGCAATTTAGCCTAGAAACTGCCCTGCCTAAGGCCTGTGTCAGATAGGCAACTTCCTGCTCAGCAGGGAAATCACATGTGAGGAGAAGGAACAGCATGTACTATAACTGCCAGTACAGCATCCCTACCAATGGAGAGATGCGCAGCTCTCTGAAATTCAACATCACTTGAGCAACAACACAGTTGTACTTTTCTCTCATGATAGTGATGCTATGCTAGCTAACTTCCTGTTCATTCTCACAACTCCCTGCTGACAATTTTGTCTTATAAGCTCTTAATTCACTAGGTTCACACATAACTTGTGCAGTGCCATAGACAGTGACAGTGCATACTTTGTCACCTCCACATAAAACAGAACAACCGTGCAGACATATCCGTTGCATGTTATTATAACCTGTCCATGTTCTGTACAGTATCCATAACAATTGTGCAGGTTGGAACCTTGTGTTTAATTTTCGGATATGTTTCAAGCAGACATGTTTGAATGGGTTCCATTAATAACATTGAATCCATTCATGTGTTTGGAAAACTGTACTTTTTATTCCTGTGTGGAGTCTAGCCTAAATTGGAATTAAATTCAGGATTCAAGATTTTTCTCAATCATTGCAAGCACTCCCACTACACTTCTGGTCTGCAGCTTCCAGCTGATCCAGTTAGCCAACTAACTATAGAATCCCAAAAGGTATCCATACATCTAGCGATTTTGGCAGCCGCTCGACCAATAGACAGATCTCTCTCTGATCGAATCTGATCAGTGAGACATCTGTTGGCCGCCACAAACAGCAGGCAGATTCCCAACACATTTTAGCATGAAATCTTTCAGCAATTGGCCTTGTGACTTTGCCTCTGGCCACTGCCCCCCTTATGTACATGTACCCTCGGTGCCCCTGCGTTAATACTTTACCTGTTCGGTGCTGCCAATGTGTTTGGACTCCTCTTCTGTGTTCACGCCCCATGTGGTTGCCAACATATTGCACGTGGGGTGCATGTGTGACTGCACACGGCAACTTCCTGGGTTGCAAATCCGGGGGGGGGGGGGGGGATCATGTACATGGGGGGAGGGGGTACAGCGGCCACTGTTTGACTCTAATTGAACTACTGACCATGCTCGAGATTCTGCTACCCTACTGTGGAAATGCCTATAGCCTGTTGCTATGAATGAGTTTGTACAGAGTAAAGCAGCCCTTGTTTAGCCTCCTTATGGGCATGCATGCAGCAGTTCTGAGAGAGAAAGAGAGCTATTTGCAAACGTATTACAGTTAGCCAACTATTCATGCTGTTTGCAGGGGTTTGAGGGTCTTAAAATTATACTTGAGCATTGCATGTATACTAAAGAAAAACAATTACACAGCACATCACCTTTTTGCTTGATGAGTGTTTCTACTTCTTGCCTCACGCTATCATTCCAGTGCGTGATGTCCACATGCAGGGAGTAGTCACAGCAGGCCTTCCCATCAGCCCACTCTCTCCACTTCTCAAAGGCTTCAGACAAGCTGCAGTCTGGCTCTGGGATCACATGGTCAACTGCAAAAAAAGGACAACGTTGTCTTAGCTTGAACATTTACGTGTTTTAAAAGTTATTTCTTTACATACACAGTTGCACATGATACTGCACTTCGATACTGGTAAGAATGCTGGACAAACTGTCTCTGTGATATGGATATTAGTCGGATCTGGACAACTATGTCTGGGTGGGATGAGGAAATCATCTCATGTCTGGTGACAATCTCACCATTGCAGAAACAACCTCTCATTCCTGGAAGGACGAGCCAATCATTCTGCTTCTCTCCAGATGCTATGCTGGCACAAAGGTCATCTCTATACTCAACAAAATGCATGGGTGTTAACATAGCAATCATTTTACAGGAACAGCACTTTAAATGGCAGATCTTCTGATAATTTCATGCCTATAGGTTACCTAATAATCACAGACATGATAGCAATGATTTGCTTGGAGCAGTTCATTCATCATGGCACCTAGAACACTGGATACCAACATTGAAGACTACATATAGTTATAGTATCTACCAGCACTGTTTCAGGCTCCTGCCACACTTGTCGCAAAGCACAGCACTTGCGTTTCTATTACAATTGGTTATACTGCTTCAGATGTTTTAAATAATATAATAAAACTATTAGAAAGCAAAGAAAGAGCAAAACTGTTCAGAGACTATAGATTTACAGGGGTTGGACAAAATAATGGAAACACCTTGAAAATCAACAAAATATATTTTAATATAGTGTAGGTCCACCTTTTGCAGCAATTAAAGCCTCAATTCTCCAAGGTATTGATTCATACAAATTGTGAATTGTTTCCAAAAGAATTTTAGCCCATTCTTCAGTTCTTTTAGAGACTATGGCGGCGGAAATCGACTTCTTACTTGAATCTCTAATAACGACCATAAATGCTCAATAATGTTGAGGTCTGGGGATTGTGGTGGCCTGATGAGTTGCTCAACTTCATTAGAATGTTCCTCGTGCCATTCTTTAACAATTCTAGCTGTATGGATTAGGGCATTATCATCTTGAAAGATGGCATTCCCCTCCGGAAACAGTTCTTGAACCATAGGATGAACTTGGTCGCCCAAAATTCCTAAATAGTCTCAGCTGTTAAAGGGACTCCGAGCAGTGCAGAAACTATGGAAAGATGCATATCATTTTAAAGCTCTCTTTCTCCTCTTTCCGATGATATATAAAACGCTGCCCTACGCCTTTTAGTTTTCGCTATTTTTGCGATTGAAATTGCCGCGCCCGCGATTTCAATCGCGAAAATAAAGAAAACTAAAAGGCGTAGGGCAACGATTTAGGTGTCGCCAGAAAGAGGAGAAAGAGAGCTTTAAAATGATATCCATCTTTCCATAGTTACATCGTATTACACAGGCCGACTTTTTCTGCTGAATGGAGCTGCTGACACTGGGGAAAGTGTCGTCCTGTGTAATACAAGTAACTATCGAAAGATGGATATCATTTTAAAGCTCTCTTTCTCCTCTTTCTGGCGACACCTAAATCGTTGCCCTACGCCTTTTAGTTTTCTTTATTTTCGCGATTGAAATCGCGGGCGCGGCAATTTCAATCGCAAAAATAGCGAAAACTAAAAGGCGTAGGGCAGCGTTTTATATATCATCGGAAAGAGGAGAAAGAGAGCTTTAAAATGATATGCATCTTTCCATAGTTTCTGCACTGCTCGGAGTCCCTTTAATTCTTCCATGAAGGGAAATCATTGGCCCGGCGGATTTCCAAGAAATAGCACCCCAGATCATCACAGAACCCTACACCATGTTTTACGGTTGGGAGAAGGCAGTCTGGATGAAATGCTTCTTTCGGCTGTCTCCAAACGTACACTCGGCCGGAGGTCAGAAATAAGGTAAACGATGATTCGTCAGAGAAAGTCAAAGTTTTACACTGCTCGAGGGACCAATTCTGGTGGTTTCTACACCACTCTAAAAGCTTTGAAACATTTGTCTTTGAGAGCAGAGGTTTTCTAATTGCAGTTCTTCTGTGGAATCCAGATTTGTGCAGCTACCGACTAACAGTTTTTGTGGAAACTGGGTTCTGTAGGTGTTCATTCAGCTCTGCAGTGATTTTAGGAGTCGTGGTCTTGCAAGCTTTTCTAACAATTCAATTTAGAGTCCGAGGGTCACTGTGCATGTGCAGGTTAAAGCATTGAGAATTCTCCCTGTTCTAGGCACAGTGCTCACAACATAATCAAGATAGCATCTCACAACCAGGCAAAAAAAAAAAAATGCTAAAAGATTACAGTTCAGTAAATTACAAGATCCACTGGTGTTTGACAGTATGCAGTACCTATTAAATACTTTAGATTGTATTGATGAAAAATATGGATATAAATGAATAAAGGTATAACATGGTCCCCACATCAAATAGTCATGCAAGATCTATACCGACCCACAGATACTCACTTATCATGGTGGTCCCCCCAGCGAGAGCAGCTTTAGTGCCTTGAAAGAAATCGTCCACCGTAGTCATCCCTCTATATGGCATCTGTAAGTGAGTGTTCGTATCAATGCCTCCAGGGATCACCATCTTCCCATTCGCTTCAATGGTTTTCACACCGCCAGGAACAATCAGGTTGTCTCCAATTTGCCTGGGTACACATAGTTAGGAGGGCTGTTAGTGTTGAACAATAAAAGGAGACATGAAATAACATGAGTTATAATTAAACTTATAGCACACCTGAAGTGAGAGGGATAAGGAGACGGATATATTTATTTCCTTTTAATCAATGCATATTGCCTGGTTGCCCTGCTGATCTTCTGTCTTATACTCTTAGCCACAGACCAGAAAAGCATGCAAATCCTATATTTCTGACTGAAGCATGATTGTTTCAGGTGTGTGATTCAGACATTACTGATGCCAGAAAGATCAGCAGGGTGCCAGGCAACTGGCATTGTCAAATATTAAATAAATATAGCAGCCTCCATATCCATCTCACTTCAGGTACCCTTTAACCCAGTGCTTATGAACACCTCCATCTCTGGTGTCACAGGGCTCTGCCTTGGCCCTGTACACAGTTTTAAATTATGAAACTAATTCCAATAAACGACAGCCCCATGCTTCTATATCAGGCATGGGCAAACTTGGCCCTCCAGCTGTTAAGGAACTACAAATCCCACAATGCATTTGCCTTTATAAGTAATGACTGTGGCTGTCAGACTCCTGCAATGCATTGTGGGACTTGTAGTTCCTCAACAGCTGGAGGGCCAAGTTTGCCCATGCCTGTTCTATATAAACAGCATTCAGCATATGCTTCTTTATCTTCCATTTTAAAATACTTCTAAGATGTCATAATTTCTAGGCGTCCAAGATGGAACACAGGTGTTTACAAAAAAGCATTTTGTTTCACATGCAGCTGTGTGAGCAGAAGTGGGGGAACGAGAAATATGAGAACGAGAGATTTGCCTTCGCTCATCTTTTCACAATAAATGGTGCTGCTCCCACAACTACACAAAAAAAGGGCAAAACTGTTTAGAAAAGTACACCTGCATGTGAGCCTGTAACCTGGGCTGAAGCCAGAATGAACAGCTGTCAACTCAGACTGCATCAAGTAGAAGCAATAAAGATGAGAAATGTTTGAATACTGAGAGAGATGAATTATGCCAATTAAAGAGGAACTTTAACTTAGGTTTGAACTTCATCCCAACCTGTAGCTGATACTCTCTTACCTACGATAAATCTTCACCTTTTCTCCAATAGTCAGGGATGTCTGTGTGGCTGATATTGTGGTGAAACTCCTCCCACAGTGTGATGTCAGGGCCATGGTCCTAAGAGCTTCTATTATCAGTGAACTTCGCTGCATTGTGGGAAATGACAGCTGTCTCCAACTGCCAAGCAAGCAGTATGTCCCTCTGTGCATGCGTGGGTGTGTGTGTATATCAAAGGGTACAACACTAGTCATTCTGTTGATACTCGATTGGATTTCTGCTGGAAAGCAGATTAAGGCCTCTTTTCCACAGATGCCTGAACTGCTCGTTTGTCTAGCAGTTCAGCGGTCCGTCTGACACCCATGACTGACATTCCAGTACAATTTAAATGCAGCCGAACGACAGTGGTTATAACACCATGTGTGTCAAGCTCTCACACGCAGGGGCATTGAAATGCAGTGAAAAAACTTCTCATGTCGCGTCTGAGCACAGGAATGCAACTCCAGGGGGGCCGATTGTCCCCCACCCGTGCCAAGCACTAGCAAGCACACGGCCGGTGGACGTAAGCAGCTGACAATGAAATCACTGCCTGTCAGATGCTCGTGGAAAAGAGGCCTCACATTGTTAGTGGGCATGTTTATAAATAACTAGTGACCTTAGCCCGTTTAAAAATGGGCTCTAGGTCTGTCATCGCTGCCACATGCGCGCACCCGCAACCGCTGTGCGTGCATGTACCCACCAGCCGCGTGCGCGCGCGAGCGCACACACACACACCCGTCCGCCACGTGCGCACACACACCCACCCGGTCCCCTTGCCCATCCTGCTCCTGTCCCAGGCTGCCCCTGCAGCACATGCGCAGTACCGCAAACGCAGGGACAGGACACACAGGGACAGGACGCAGAGACACGGGGGTTTTATTATATAGGATAGCAATTGGTAAGCTGTTTTTTTTTCATGTCTGCCAGCAATAAAGATGATCACACCCAGGCTCTCTGTAGATCAAACAGCATGAACGATTCACACGGTGAGTATGAATCATCTCTTGATCTATCTTCTACAACAATCCATGATTGGCCGGCACACCGTTGCTAATAATCAAAAATGCTTTTATTCCATTAAAAAATGCACAATATGACAATTGTTTTGGGGCCGCGGAGGGTCCCCTTCATCAGATACAGTGCAGATACAGGCCGCTGCCCCGAAACAATTGTCATATTGTGCATTTTTTAATGGAATAAAAGCATTTTTTATTATTAGCAACGGTGTGCCGGCCAATCATGGATTGTTGTACTGGATGGATGTAGCTTTTTGCATCTAGGCTGTGCACCCACATCTACACGGTAAGGTGTGCCTCTCCAGAACCTTGATATTGCAATTGATCTATCTTCTATTGCTACCCTCTCATAGCTTTGCGATGTATTGATTTATTGCATGGTTGCATGTGCCTACAACTTAACTGTTGCCCAATTTGGTTATCCCTAGCTGGGCCGGGAAATGACCAGAATGTCCATAGTTACCATATAGTACAAGACCTACCACATATTGTGCTATTCTACTATTGAATTAGAAATCAGTATAGACACTGCCTCAGAATCTGGTTCATGTAAATGTAAAATTATGTTAAGCAACGCATGCAAAAACTGTTCTGTTTATCGGTACATAATGAAAGAAAAGCAGCAAAAATAAATAAAATGATGGAGCTGTATGCATAAAGCAGAAACCCACTGAAATCTGAGGCATGTTTCTGAAACCAAATGAGCTCAGCAATCACAACCCCTGGGGTTTCTCTGCTGCGGATGTGAAATTCTTTTCCAACCAGCTCCAGCTTTGTAGAGTTCGGGATGTGCAGATGTGTAAGCTGTCCTTGGCTGTCAGTGGATGATCTTCACTCACATCCTACAGCTCTGGCTACTAATACAAGGCTAGAATGGGAAAGTGCCATGCTTGCCAGATTATGAATCTTAACCCTTTCCAATCCATTTTCACGATCGACCACCCCAGCACACAGTTTTTTCCGGTGGGCAAAAGGGGAGGTAGGTGTTCGTAGCTGAAAATGCTGCTGCAGCAGGTTTCCAAGAAGTCTCTACCTCATAGTTACTGGAGTTGAAATAGGAGTTCAACCAGAAAATAAAGTACACCAGCCTACACCCTCACATATCCCTGTTGATCTAGAGGAAGTCAAAAAACCCTTACAAGGCATGGTCCAATTAGCCCCAAAAGGGAAAAAAATCCTTCCCGACTCCAGATGGCAATCAGATAAAATCCCTGGATCAACACCACTGGGAATTACCTAGTACTTATTGCTATGGATGTCTTTCAACACAAGTAAAGCATCTAAGCCCCCTTAAATGCAGATATAGGATTTGCCATAACTACTTCCTGTGGCAATACATTCCACATTTTAAATCATTCTAACTGTAAAGAACCCTTTCCTAAATAAATGGCTAAATGTTTTTTTCCTCCATGCACATACTGCATCCACTAGTCCTTTGTAAAAGCCTAGGGGCAAAAAGCTAATCCGCCAAGCTTTTATATTGCCCTCTGATGTATTTATCAGGGCTGTGGAGTCGTTACAAAAATCCACCAACTCAGACTCCTCAGTTTAGGATTCCACCGACTCCGACTCCTCTAATTTGCATATTAAAATATTTATTCCCTTTAGTCATAGACTAAAACTAGTCCTTGGTAAGAGTACTTGTAAAAGGTACAGACCGGAACAAAGAACATCTATCAGGCTCTAGGCAATCTAACTGTGGGTACATGTAAGAGTGATGTGTGCAGGTACTCTGCAGGGGAATGAGGGGATTCTTCCTCTATTACACATTCTTCGTGCACAATCTGAACATGGATCAGACCCTAGACAATGTGACTGTGGATACATGTAAGAGTGACGTGCAGGTACTCTGCAGGAGAATGAGGCGATTCTTCTTCTATTACACAGTCTTCATGCACAATCTGAACCAGGTTTATGGGTGATAGACAGCACCTCTGTGTTGAATGTGCACAACATTCTCAGTGGATTCCCTGCAGCTCTGTGGGGAGTGCACATGTAGAGTATAGTACTACTGTGTAACAAAGTACATCTCAAACAGATGAAATTCAAGTTTTATACACAGGGGCATCTCTAGCCATTTTGTCACTCCAGGCGAGAAATCCTGTGGCGACCCCCCCCCCCCGTGATTGCCCCCAGTCCCATACCCCCCACCCGTGTCGTATATGCCAGTAATCACGTGGAGCGCCGGTGCGAAAATGCAGCAAGGACACTCTGTGAACAGTGTGACAGGAAAAGTACAGGCATCAGGGGGGCACAATACATTTTGAGGGACAACGGCCGGGGTTTCCGTCTTGTCTATAATTCGTGGTTATCGCACTCCATGATTATCGCACCTGACAACCACATTGGTCCAAGATTTCCCAGCATCTCAGATTGATACATTCAACCAATTTCCACCCCAAATTTTTTATCCGATTTGCTAATACCAAAAAGGTTGGTCGATCGGCTGTCAAGTCAACAGAAGTATGGCCACTGTAATTCCCTCAAGGCCAATCCCCCAACGCCCCCCCCCCCCCCCCCACATACACCTACCTATGTCCTCCCCTTCACCACCATCTCTACTAATCTCTTTTTTCACTACCTTATAGTGTGTCTGATCCCTTATGCAGAGAGATAATGAGGAGAGAAAAGCTGAAAGAGAGGGAAGATATTTGCCTCACCAGGATTGCACTTTTATTTAGCTTTCCTGTATGACAAGAAGACACAGACACCCAGCACTAGGGAAAGAGGGAAACAAAGGTGAATGAAGGAGGCTGGCGCACACCAAGAGTGCTTCAGAGCGCTTTTCAAATTTACAGCGATTTGAAAGGTGCTGGGCTAATGTTACCCTATGAGGGTGTTCCCACAGCAGTGTTGTGATTTTTTTAGCAGGTAGCATTTATTGAAGCGATTTTTTCAAAAATCGCTTCACAAAGTAGCTTTCGCAAATTGCTAGCGATTGCTATTGCGATTTTGTCGTGCACTAGCCCAGAGATAGGAGGAGTGGAGTGAGATTGAGAATAGCCTGAGATGGAGCAGAGAGCTTATCTGTAGTGCAGTCCCACATTACACAGAGACTAGTTGCCGGCAATAGGACTGCTGTCCCTGCCAGTCTCCCACACAAGTCAGAAAGCAGCCCTCCTGGAGTCTAGGGACTGTCAAAACTTTTCAACCTGTTTAACACCTTATCTGCACTTGCAGTCATTTTAACAATGGGGAGAGACCAGACAGATTTTTTCCCATGGACCCTCCTCTGCATTATGCTGTGTATATTTACCAGCTTGCCTGCCCTCTAATTGCACTTTTATCAGCTAGCCTAGTGTTTTACATTGCCTTACAACAACAAACCTGAATACAGCAGACACAGGACCAACCCTAAATCACTGAATGAAAGGCGGCCTGGGGGGCAGTCAATGCCTGGCTGCTACACAGTCTCTACATCCACGCAGTTACCAGTAGCAGAGAGAGAGGGATTGAATGAATCTCAGGACTCAGGAGCTGATGCTGTACTCGGATCCCTGACTAGGATGAGTGCCTTCTCTCACTGACTCAATCATTACTGGTGGTTCTTTGAATCATTGAGCTGAAGGAAATGAGTGAATCAGTTGTGAGTTGAGTCAGGCGCTGCTGCTGCTTTGTAAACTGATACCTGAGAGGCATTTCTTCTCTCACTACTCAGTGCAGAAGCGCCCTTCCCGCCTCCTGTCGCTCTAGGCAAGAATTTATACCTGCCTAATGACTCAGGCAGCCTCTGTTTATACATACCTGGGGCTTCCTCCAGCCCCCTTCAGGCTAATCAGTCCCTCGCTGTCCTCCTCCGCCACCTGGATCTTCTGCTACGAGTCCCAGGTACTTGAGCCAGTCTGAATGCAGAATACTCCTGGCTGTAGGAGCGGCATGTGGCCGGACTGCGCTGACTGGCTGAATTATCAGGACTCAGCAGAAGATCCAGGTGGTGGAGGAGGACAGCGAGGGGCTGATTAGCCTGAAGGGGCTGGAGGAAGCCCCAGGTATGTATACAAAAACTTTTCTTTTCATCTGTCTCAGGTACCCTTTAATTCGTAGTCACCAAACTAAATTTTAGCAACATATCAAATTATTTGATTTAATGAGCAAAGAGAGTGCATACATTTGCATAAATCAGCATCAACGCAGAATTATTTCCATCTCATTGACATCTCTATTAGTGACATGGCTACACATCAGGCTTTATTCTTACAGCATAGATGTTATTTAGTATATATAAGAGACTCCTGTGTACACATCATATATACTGTACAGTCACAATCAGATATGTATATCTAACTTTAAAAATACGGGAACTGCTTTATTGAAGCAGCACAAGTAACTAATTTTGATTGGTTTATTTCATTTTTGTGGACTAAGCACAGCTATTACTGTGTATATAAATTACTTATGATGACTATTATCTGAGAAATGTTCTATTTTCTATTTTAATTACAGTTTAAATTCATTAGGAGTCGGAGTCTGAGTCGGTGCATTTTTTCCCGACTCCTGACTCCAGGCACCCAAAATTGCTCCGACTCCACAGCCCTGGTATCTATACAAGTTAATTAGATCTCCTCTAAGGCGTCTTTTCTCTCGACTAAATAAACCCAGTTTATCTAACCTTTCTTGGTAAGTGAGACCTTCCATCCCACGTATCAATTTTGTTGCTCGTCTCTACACCTGCTCTAAAGCTGCAATATCTTTCCTGTAATGTGGTACCCAGAATTAAATTCCATATTCCAGATGTGGCCTTACTAGAGAGTTAACAGGGGCAATATTATGCTAGCATTCCACGTTTTTATTTCCCTTTTAATGCTTCTTAAAATTGTATTTGCTTTAGTTGCAGCGGCTTGGCATTGCAAACGATTATTTAACTTGTTCTCAATGAGCGCTTCTCCAAGTTTGATGTCCCCCATCTGTATTCCATTTATTTTGTATGGTGCTAGACCACTGTTATGACCAAAATGCATGACTTTACATTTTTCAACATTAAATTTCAGCTGCCCATCAGGGGTGTAGCAATAGCCATTAGCAGCTGCTAGCATAGGGGTCCCCACATGGTACTTAATATATTCATTATTAAATTTCTAGTGTTACTCCATCCTCTGACTGTCTCAGTGTCCATGAAATATGTGCAGTGTTGATTGCATGAGAATGTAAACTGCCCAGTTAACTTATATACATAGAGTAGGGAGAAGGTGGCATTGCTTAAGAGTGCATACATCTGAGGGCCCCATGAAAGTTTTGCCATGGGGCCCCATAATCTCTACCTACGCCACTTGCGCTCATATAGCCATCCTATACAGATCCTGTTGCAATATGCCACTATCCTCCTAATAGTTGATGATTCTGCACAATTTTGTATCATCTGCAAAAATAGCACCATTGCTTTCTATTGCATCTGCTAGGACATTAATAAATACAATGAAAAGCACTGGACCCAGTACAGACCCATGTGGGACCCACTGCTAACAGTCACCCATTTTGAATATGATCCATTGACCACAACTCTTGTTTTCAAGTCCATTAGCCAGTTCCCTATCCATGCACACAGACTCTTCCCCAGTCCTTGCATCCTCAGCTATTGACTTTTGTGGGGAACAGTGTTGAAGGCCTTTGCAAAGTCCAAGTATATCACATCTACAGCATTACCAATATCCACACTAGTGTTCACTACCTCATAGAAGCTGAGCATGTTAGTCAAACAGGACCTGTCCTTAGTAAACGCATGCTGATGCTGAGAAATAAGATTATTTTCTGCTTTGAAGTCTTCTCCTCCTTGCACTAGAGTGAGGAGGGGACCCGACATCAGGGGGAGGAGTAGAGCCAGCACCAGCTTGCGCTCTGTAGCCCCAGCCCCATTGCATGTGCTTCAGCATAATAACAGTATTACGTGGTGCAGCGTGGTACTGGAGGGGAACAAAATGTGTAACTTTGTCCGAACCATGAAACCACATAGGGTGACGCTGTGCCGGACTGGTTCTGGCAACAGCGTCCCTAGTGTCAAGCTTAAAAATTTGCCCGTGTAATATTTATATAGGCAGACGGCGATCCAAGTCAGACTTAGTCCAACATGTTGACCTAAAAGGGCTGACTATAGAAAAGACATTAGACTATAACAATAAGGTTTGTATTAAAAGCTCAACTGAGAGCCAATTAGTGACATGAAGTGTTTGAAGTAGTCTCTTATGCCTTGTACACACCATGCAATTACTCATCAGAAAGATGGGTCGAATCAATTATTTCTAACAGGTATGATCTGAACTCCAATCGATTTTCTATTCCATTTTTTATAGAAGTGATCGAGAAATCGATAAGGAAATGATCGGATCTGATGGAAATAATTAATTTGACCTGTCTATCTGATGGGAAATTGCTTGGTGTGTACGAGGAATAATACCTAATGCCTGGCACACACGATTTTCCGTCAAACTGAGGGTCAAAAAGATGATTTCTGACAGGTCCAATCTGATTTCCGATCGTTTTTATGATTGATTTTGTATACAAGTGATCGGACAATCGATCAGAAAAACGCAAATCAGATCGCGCCTGTTGGAAATAATCTATTCGACCATCTATCTGGTGGAAAATTGCATCGTGTGTACTAGGCATTTGATGCTCTGGAAAAGTCAGTGTAGTAATAACAAAAACAAAAAAAAGCTAATACCACTTACTTGATGAGTCCATCTTCCATGTAAATGTCAGCATAGAAGGACTGGTCATCATTTACTATCCGACCACCTTTAATCAAAAGACGATCGCTCTGCAAAAAAACAGAATATTTACGGTCAAAAAAATACATATACAGGTTCAGATTTACAGGTACAAATTATGTTTGAAAATCTGCAATAAGTAATTTAAAAATGGCCTGTCCTTCAGGTACGGGTGAACATTGAGCTGCATATCATCAGCCCGTTGGCCAGAAAATTAACTTACTCTATGAAATGGTTAAGTGGTACTCTGACCTCCTTACTGGTTTATAAATACTGTATTTAATTTACAGGAAGCTTTTAACTTCATCACAGGCCTCCAGTAAGCAAGTAGGGATTTCCCAGTTAATGTAACGCTTTAAAATAAGTCAGGGATTCATCATTTGTCATAATCAAATTTTATCATCATACCAAATAAAAAAGCTAACCATCTACTGCTCGATGCCTGGATTATCAGGTACGGTATATGACCAGCATATCTCTGATGCTGATTGCAGGGCTGTGGAGTCGGAGTCGTGGAGTCGAAGTCGTGGAGTCGGGCAATTTTGGGTGCCTGGAGTCGGAGTCGGAGTCGGGAAAAAATGCACCGACTCCGACTCCTAATGAATTTGTAACTGTAATTAAAATAGAAAATATGATAAAATGTTCTATTTCTCAGATAATAGTCATTAAAAATAATGTATATATACAGTAATAGCTGTGCTTAGTCCACAAAAATGAAATAAACCAATCAAAATTAGTTACTTGTGCTGCTTCAATAAAGCAGTCCCCGTATTTTTAAGGTCAGATATACATATCTGATTGTGACTGTATATATGATGCGTACACAGGAATCTCTTATATATACTAAATAACATCTATGCTGTAAGAATAAAGCCTGATGTGTAGCTGTGTCACTAATAGAGATGGTCAATGAGATGGAAATAATTCTGCACTGATGCTGATTTATGCAAATGTATGCACTCCCTTTGCTGATGAAATCAAATAATTTGATATGTTATTAAAATTTGGTTTGGTGACTACAAATTAAAGGGTACCTGAGACCGATGAAAAGTAAAGTTTTATACATACCTGGGGCTTCCTCCAGCCCCCTTCAGGCTAATCAGTCCCTCACTGTCCTCCACCACCCGGATCTTCTGCTATGAGTCCTGGTAATTCAGCCAGTCAGCGCAGTCCGGCCGCATGCCACTCCCACAGCCAGGAACATTCTGCACCTGCGCAATAGTGCTGCACAGGTGTAGTATGCTCCTAGCGGTGGAGTGTGTTCATGCGCACTACGCCAGACTGGCTCAAGTACCTGGACTCATAGCAGAAGATTCAGGTGGTGGAGGAGGACAACGAGGGACTGATTATCCTGAAGGCGGCTGGAGGAAGCCCCAGGTATGTATAAAACTTTAATTTCATCTGTCTCAGGTTTACTTTGTTACACAGTAGTACTATACTCTACATATGCACTCCTCACAGAGCTGCAGGGAATCCACTGAGAATGCTGTGCACATTGAACACAGAGGTGTTGTCTGTTTACAATCTCCTCATTCCCCTGCAGAGTACCTGCACATCATTCTTACATGTACCCACACTTACATTGCCTAGGGCCTGATAGATGTTCTTTGTTCCGGTTTGTACCTTTTACAAGTACTATTACTAAGGACTAGTTTTAGTCTAAAGGGAATAAATATAGTAGTCTACATATCCTTCTCACTTCAGTTGTCTTGTAAAATTCCTAAGCGTTGGCAGTTATGAGACGAATTTCATGTTACATACTTTTAATCAACAAAATTGTAATATGCAAATTAGAGGAGTCGGAGTCGTGGAGTCGGAGTCGGTGGAATCCTAAACTGAGGAGTCGGAGTCGATGGATTTTTGGACCGACTCCACAGCCCTGGCTGATTGTATAGTCCGATTACTACCTGCAGCACGCAATATTTAATCAAATATCATCAAAGACACAATCAATTATTGATCAGAATGTTGCCCCTGGTTATATACTATTCATTGCAGAACAAAGCTACGCAGCCCTTCTTGCAGCCCCCTAGCACTCAGATAAAGAATGGCATTTATTGATTAACGATGGAGTGATAAGCTTTATCTTCAATAGATTTTCATTAGATGTAATCTTTTCAACAAAACTCTAATCCACTGTTTCTCAATGCCATTACTGCATGTACCCCTTTATTCAAGCAGTACAGTTTATCTGCGTTCACATATCCACCATATGTACACCCGTGCAGTACTACGTTCCGCAAATCTGCAACAATTCACAGAATCTAATGCTCTATTTAAACTTATAACAATCTAAACACATTGTATAACAACTAATGTAAACACTGCAACATAATCGAAGGTTGTATAACATCAACCATATTTAAATATGGCCCTTGATGAGTTTGTTATCCAACGAAACTACGGTAGTTGGGCGAGTCAAGAGGAGATGCTATAGGTGCCATTGTAGCCGGACACAGGACTATTTTCATTAAATTTCATTGGGACATAGTGTAATTTTTACACTATCTGGAGGCGTCCGCTGCTACAGTGAGTTGGTAACTGACGAGGGGAGAAAAGTGGTGTAATCAGCACATTGGTGAAGGTACTAGAATCACTGCTTAAGACCCCGGCTGCAAATCCTTAAAATGGATTTATTTGGCTTTTCTGCAAGAGCGCTTCTCACAAATGACTCTATATCCATCCTTTTATTACTGACGGTTTTGGCCAAGTCCCCTGGTTCAGAGTAACATAATCCCAAGTACCTCCTGACGCATACATATTGCTTAGAGGTACTACAAAATTGTGTATAAATGTTTTTTAAACATTCCTTGATGCTATTAATTACACATACTTATTCAGGTTAATTTATACATAGTTTATCATTTTATTAATCTCAAAACGTAATCAATTGACTATGACAAGTACAAGTACCCCCTAAGCCCAGCTAAAGTACCCCCTGTCGCACACACACCATGTGTTGAGAACCTACGCTCTAATCCATTAAAAAAATTGCATGGTGTATGGTTAAGAGATCTGGACAAATGTCCAATCGAAAAGATGTTTGTGTCTGCACTTATAATGAAGATTGCCCTGTTGTCTTTATTTGTCAACATCACATTGAGCTAATGAACTCTCCAAGCGACTCCCATAACCAGTGCAGGAAGAGAGGGGGGATTCTCACAATGTGAGCCAAGATAGTTACACAACCTGACACAGCTTCTAACCCTTCTCACTCTACCAAAGACAAAACATGATGCTTCCTCTGGTGCTCCAGCTTTGCAGACACTAGAAGTTGGCTCCGGATAAATGTTTAAAGTTAAGTACTGATCTCACTTACACGATCAGTTTACCTTATAAACGAATTATAAAATATCTGTGCAATAGCTTCCTACAGATGTTGGCCGTTATAATATGCTTCATACTGCCTTAGGGGCCAGTTACATCAATACGACAGATCTACAGCTCGGAAGAACCAAGGCTGTATGAACTGATTAAAGCAGAGCGTGTTTTCAGGATAATTTCCGAGTCAGCATGCAAAATTGGTCAACATGAGTTTGACTTCCTCGGATTCCCCCCCGTCGTGCAGCGCCTCACATGTGCCATTCTCATCCCCCCCGCCTCCTGCTGTAATGTTTATTTTCCTCTGCTAATTCTGTTTAGCTGCTCTGTAAACCTAATGTACAATAAAGCAGCTGAAGACAAAATGGTGTGTGTGTGTGTGTGTGTGTGTGTGTGTGTGTGTGTGTGTGTGTGTATGAGTGTGTGTGTGTGTGTGTGTGTGTGTGTGTGTGTGTGTGTGTGTGTGTGTGTGTGTGTGTGTGTGTGTGTGTGTGTGTGTGTGTGTGTGTGTGTGTGTGTGTGTGTGTGTGTGTGTGTGCGTGTGTGTGTGCGTGTGTGTGCGCGGTGTGTGTGTGTGTGTGTGTGTATGCGTGTGGAGTGTGTGTGTGTGTATGCGTGTGGAGTGTGTGTGTGTGTGTGTGTGTGGAGTGTGTGTGGAGTGTGTGGAGTGTGTGGAGTGTGTGTGTGGAGTGTGTGTGGAGTGTGTGTGTGTGTGTGTAGTGTGTGTGTGTGTAGTGTGTGTAGTGTGTGTAGTGTGTGTGTGTGTGTGTGTGTGTGTGTATGAGTGTGTGTGTGTGTTTTAATGTGTGTTAAAATATACCCGAGCCGACCTATAACATGATGAGACAAACATGAGTATGTATTACCGTCATAACCAGACCAGGGCCCGTTTCCACTACTGCCTTATGGCCGAACTGAAAACTAAGCACATCAATGGAACAGTTTCCATTGCATGCTGGCTATCTGGAGCGGTGCAGAGCGATCAGAGAAACTGCAGCATGCTGCAGGTTCTTCCACGGCTGCATCCGCCCCAGTCTTCTCCATTCACTTCCGCATCGGGGGATGCAGAAGTGACGCGAATGGGAGCGGAAGTGATGCGTAGCCGCATGACATCCCATCGGCTCCCAATCGCAAATGGAAATGGGCCCTACTTGGTTTTATTTTGCTGCCTGAAAGAGTTAATTTTTAGGTATGGAAGTGACAGCTTATTTCTTGTAGGTACCATGGACTAAAATAAAAAATCAATGATAAGCAAATTACAACCATAAAAGCCTTACTGGCAGAATACAACTTTTGAGAGCAGAGGGAGATAAAATACATGAACTATTGACCTTTTTCTAACTCTGGGACACTTATTAGGCTGTCACTGAGCAGAAGCAACCAAACATTCAATTTAGTTTGTGCCGGTAAATGTTTAAATATAAAATAAAACTATGTAATATCTAAAAAAGATTCATTTTAGGAGTAGGAGCATAAATACAATTGTCTATCTCATCAGTTTATTTTCACCTCAGGTGCACTTTAATAATCAAATGTAAAAGACAACAGAAGTGAGAGGGGTAATGGTGACTGCATCCTGCTGATCTGTCTGGCATTAGTGGTTTCTGAACCACACACCTGTAACAAGCATGAGGCAAATGCAGTCAAACTTATATCAAACATCTGATCTGCATACTTTCTCCAGCTCTGTGGTTAAAAGTATTAGAAGCAGGGGATCAGCAGGAAAGCCATGCAATGTGCATGGTTTATAAGGAAATACACATGACAGCCTCCGTATTCCTCTCAGGTCAGTGGTCCTTTAAATAAAAACCTCTGAATTTCACCAAAGCATGATTGATGGTACCGGTTTGGCTGGTTTAAGTATTGCAATTGTATTGGAGCTCTCTAACAGCTGATCTCTCGGGATTCTCATGCATAACAGTTCTTAGTTTACTCAAAATGGAGCAGCAAACAAAACAAAAAAATACAGTCAGCAGCAGTTCTGCAATATTGCTGAAAGGGGTCAGAGAAAAATGGCCAGACTAGTTTAAGCTGATAAAAAAACTATGGTAACTCAGAGAATGGCTCTTGGCAGCTGTGGTAGCTTGGCAGCTTCACAGATAACAGAAGGAAGCTAAGGTTGCAGTGTTCCCTAAAACTGGGTCTTGAAAAGCATAGCCTGGTCTGATCAATCAAATATTCTGATTCTTTAGCAGTCAGGTCTTCCACAGAGTATTTTGCATGCATATCACTGACTGATAAAGGTTTACTGGGGTTCCTGCACACAGCTGCAATTTTCTCTTGCGCCTATGATGCCTCTTGAAACAGTTGAACGATATTCCCCCATGCACGCCAATTCTCTGCATCTGGGAATTGAGCCAATTCCAACTGGCCTAATTCTAATTGGAATACAATTTGCATGCAAGCCTGCATTAGGGCTGGGACCCACTAGCCACGCTTTTGGCAGCACTTGCCCATTCCCGACGATCATCAAATCGCTTTGCCAGTGGATCCCAATGACGGTGGTCCCACAAGCAGCGTTCCGATCATGAAGCGATTGCAACATTGCTCGCAGCAGTTTGGTAGCGATCACATCAATGGCTACAATAGCCAGATCACAATTGCTCAGGGAAATTGTGGCACTTCTGCAATTTTGAAAAGTGTGGGCGCTTTGCTAATACACAAAGTGCCGCAGTGGGCCCCCAGTCTTATTTGCATCTCATTGACCATCCCTAGTCAGTAAGAAAAGCATGGAAGTAGTGGTGAAAGCATACCCTGTCAGCTTAAATGAGGAACTATAACCCAGGATTGAACTTCATCCCAATCAGTAGCTGATAACCCGCTTTCCCATTACAAATCTTTAGCTTTTCACGAATAGATCATCAGCAGGGTCTGTGTGACTGGTATTGTAGTGAAACTCCTCCCACGGTGTGATGTTGGGGACCATGGCCCTTTGCATTGTGGGAAATAACAGCTGTTTCCAATTGCCAAGCAAGCAGTACCTCCCTTATTACTTCTGCTATTTTCACTACAGTTCCTCTTAATAATGTGATTCAGACAAGAGAAATGAACCGCTGGGAGGAGAATCTCCATAAATGTTTAATGAAGCTAATAAGGAAAGGCAAAACTATTTCCTTCTAATGGTCTTGAATATGCCTCAAGAAAAACAAATTGATGCTTTTACATTTTATTGCAGTTATTACTGCAGCAACATGTTATTTTGTAACCTCTTGATAATTACAAGTCCTGCCCGTTCAGTGTATAATGTTACATGCTCTGACCCTTCTGTCCTATATGTATGTATTCATGCATGCTGTATGTACAAGTTACATTTTGAGGTATTTTAACTGTATAACCACTCCACTGATTATCATATCCCATCTCTGGCAATTAATTGGTATTGTTACTATAAGGTTGATTCATTAAGCTGCGCTGCTGGCAGCAAGAGTTAAATTCAGCAGCACGAGTTAAAAAATCTGCCGGAAGCATGTTGTGCGCAGTGGTGCTGCATGGCATGCGCTCTTAAATTACACACGCTGCTTTAATCTGCTGCAAGATGTGAAGGATCACGACCATGATACTTCACTAGCGCGCCCGCTACTAAGTTATGCATACCTGTGTAATGTATAAGGTGTTCAGAGACAGCGCGGCCTCTTATTTTGCCCGACCTCCCCTCCGTGCTGCCGCTGCTGCAGTCCTGTTCTTTGCTCTAGTACAGCCTTTCTCAACCTTTTTACCCTGGAGGAACCCGGCAAATACTTTTTGGATCTCAAGGAACCCCTGCAAGTAAATTTTGGATTTCAACGAACCCCTGATTTTATTTTTCAGAAAGAATGGTCTTTAAAATTTGGTGTGGCTGTTTGTGTCACTATCCCCAACTACAGTGCCCTTCATTATACTGTCTCCTTATTCTAGTGCTTTTTATTAGTGTGCTCATTATTATTCTGACCCCCAATTTGGTGCTTCTTCTTACAGTTCCCCCTATTGTAGTGTGCTCTATCATACTCCCCCCTCAACCCCCACAATGGGGAAAATGCCAAGGAACCCCTGCAGATTACTCAAGGAACCCTGGGGTTAGAGGGAACCCTGGTTAGGAAAGCCTGCTCTAGTAGGAGCTCAAGAGCACATGCAATGTCCACTCTGCAACATATGCATCACAAGGCACAGAAAACAAGAATTTTCCAAGGGGATGTCACATATTTATATTGCCCAATAGTCTTCTACATTGCTGTTTAGATTTGAAAATCTGTTATCTCAGTCCAGCAACACTGTATTCCATTTCTCTGGAAAAAATGGGGAAATGCTTTCCCTAGTCCCTGAGGAAACAATGTCCTTTTGCAGATTAAACACTAGATACAAAAAAAGCAAGGTTTCCAGATAGGTCTGTTTATGAAGGGGCCTGTTTGGAGACCTCAGACGGTTAAAGTTTTATATCAAAAATATAAGCCAAAAAATCCTCATAAGGGCTTCTTCATAGGTTTGGTCATATTTCATACCAATCGCTAGTAATCTGACATTAGAATAAGTCCTTTTACTTGTGGATAAACTTTATTTGTAAACCCCTTAGTTCAGGGTCACACGTCTTTATTAATTAATGCGAGGAATAAATTATAATGTGCGAAACACAAAGCACACCTGAACTGAGAGGGAAGCAGACATTTATTTCCTTTTAAACAATACCTGTTGCTTGACTGTCCTGCTGATCTCTTTGGCTGCAGTAGTGTCTAAATCACAAACCTGAAGCACACATGGAGCTAATCCAGTCAGACTTCAGTCAGAGCACCTGATCTGCATGCTTGCTCAGATTCTACGGCTAAAAGTATTAAGGCACATACACACGGCAAGTGATATGCCCAGCGGATCAACTCCCCAGCAATGTGCAATTCCCATTGATCACGCCCCGTCCACCGCCACGCATCCCCTCCCCCCCCACACACACACAGCATCACAGGGCATCCTCAGCTTTTAATGATTAAAAGGCTGTTATCGCTATCTGTATAGTTCCACAGAAAGAGAAAGCAGCAGAAGTTGCCACATGCAATCCTTAGAATAACTTTATTATTCCGGCCACATATCAAAAAGTGCAGAGCCTCAGAAGACGTTCAGGAGAGCGAAACAGCTGTCAGGCAGCTCACCGCTCCCACCTCACACCACAGCTCAGTAGGAAACGGGTAGGAAGTATCGTTTAATGTCTGCTTTTTAACTTTGTGATATGTGGCCGAAATAATACAGCTATTCTAAGGATTGCATGTGCCAACTTCTGCTGCTTTCTCTTTCTATGGAACTATACATGCTTGTGTGAAGACAAGTTAGAGCACGCAATCGTAGCCACAAAAAAGCAACCCGTTTCAGTAGTTCTATGATCCACATCCTAAAGATCTGTTACGTTGAGGACTGTAGTGCCTGTACTCTACATTTTTTTTTCTTTCTGTTCAAGCTGTCTGTATAGTGTGATTATGAGGATGCCGTGCTATTGTTAAGATTGAAAGGTAAACCTTTGTCCTTTAAAAAAGTTACAAGCTACATTTTATTCTACAAAACACCAAATTTTCAAAGGCAGAAGAACTACTTACAGGGATCTTTCAGAGCAAATTATAAGATTCCCATAATTCCCCAGCACTTCTCTAATGTGTCCAGGGCCGGATTTACCATAAGGCACTGTAGGCACTCGCCTACGGGCGCCTGATGATGGAAAGGTGGCTTAATTCCTTCCCCTAATGCCTCCCTCCTTCCCTATGCAGAGTCCTGATGAGAGTGTAAATGAGGTTACTCAACTGGGTCTCTGCATTCTAAGGGGCACCTCTAGCTACTTTATACTGAGGGTACCTCTAGCTACCCAATACTTGGGGGCACCTCTAGTTACTTAATATTGAGGGTACTTCTGGCTACCTAATACTAAGGGGCACCTGTAGCTACCTACGACAGGCAAGGAAATTAAGGGAGAAGTGACAGCTGGGACAGCCAGCATACTTGTGGTGCGGTTCGGTGGGGGTTTGTAGGTTCACGGAGGGCGAAGTCTGAGGTGCCAGGACATCTATGCCTATAGGCTCCTGTGAGGTAAATCCGGGCCTGGTTGTGTCCAACCAGTGATCAAAGACTCAAAGGTGTCTACCACCACGTCAATAATGAGATGGCATCAGATGCTAGTCACAAGATTAGATCCCAAACATTTATTGAATAAAGTAAAAAAAAAAAAATAGGTTTCAACAATGACAACTCGCATTGTGGGTTCCTACACACAGGACCCTTTTGTATAAAATAGCGTTTTAACACAAACCCCTGAGGACACCAGAAGGGGTTATTCATGTGGTGGCAGACACCTGTGAGTCTTTGTCCACTGAGTGGCTACAAGTAGTCAGAAATTCTGGTTGGACACAACATCAGTGAAATCACTGGAATATGCATTGTATGATTTGTGGAAATTACATCCTTTGGTAGGCTGCTACCTGGGACATCCACTTGTGTGCAAGAGTGCTTGTATCTTCTGTTTCAATTATAAGATCGACTGCAGTAAACTATAGAACTAGGAGGATGTGTTTATTTAAAACAGTCTGAAGCACTCCATTAACATTCATAACAAAGTTTCAAATATTAAGGCCCATACACACGTCGGATTTTTCCGAACGATGGGTCGTTTGAACGTCCCGTCGTTCAGTCATCCGGACGCCAAATCGGGCATGTGTACAGTCCGTCGTTAGACCAGTTTTATCACCCGAACGACGGACTGTACACACGGCCGATTTGGCCTCCGGACTGAACGACGGGACGTTCACACGACCCGTCGTTCGGAAAAATCCGACGTGTGTATGGGCCTTTAGTTTCTTACTAGCTCTAGATTTTTCCCACTAATATGGTTTATCCCTCAATTAAATCATCATCATTTTTATTTATTTTTTATTTATTTAAGTATTTATATAGCGCCGATATATTACACAGCACTGTACAGAGCATCACATGTCACTAACTGTCCCTCAGGGCCCGTTTCCACTAGAGAGAATCTGCATGCGTTTCCTGCATGCAGATTCGCATAACCAATACAAGTGGATGGGACTGTTTCCACTTGTCAGGATTTCTTAGCGTTTTTCTGTGCAGAAAAAATCTGCACGGCAGAGCCATCAGAATTCGAATCGCATACAATGTAATTAATAGGAAAAACGCATGCGTTTTTGCCATGCGCTTTCGCATGCATTTTTGTGTAAAAAACAATGTAAAAAGCACACTAGCATAGACATGGTTAAAAACGCTTGGCCACAAAATGCATGCGAAATCGCATAGAAAAACGCATGAAAAAACGCATCCACATGCGAAATCGCACATGCTTTTTCCGCACTATTCCAGTGCGCACAAGTGGAAACGGGTCCTCAGAGGGGCTCACAATCTAGTCCCTACCATAGTCATATGTCTATTTATGTAGCATGCAGAGTGCATCATAGTCTAGGGCCACTTTAGGAGGAAGCCAATTAGGAAGCCCACACAGACACGGGGAGAACATACAAACTCCTTGCAGATGTTGACCTTGCTGGGATATGAACTGGGGACCCAGCTCTGCACGGCGAGAGCACTAACCACTACGCCAACTTGCTTCCTACTACGCCACCGTGCTGCCCATGGCACTGTTCATTCAGAGTCTAGTGAGGAGACAGGTGATACAGGAAGTCACTGAGCTGACATGGCATAAGGTACATATGGAATCACAAGAATGGTTAAGCAGAATTACAAATCTTCAGGCAAATGAAACAGGTTTCATATACAGGGCGTGTATGCATTTCCCAGTTTCATATATCAAACAACAGGCTCTTGTGCTGAGTGAAGATCGTAAGGCAGTTTGATTTTGCTGAATACCCAAGCAGCTCAGAGTAACCCAGAACCACTAGAAAAGTGCAAGGGACTAAGAGAGAACAAAAAGCCCTCCTACTAAAAAATAACGCTCAGTGTAATTTGCCTTCTTAAAACAGAAGGTATTTGTGATAATTCAGGTTTAAGAGAGCAACTGTGGTTACCCACAATGCATCACTACTGAATATGCAAATTATCTCTTTATGCCCCTGAAGCCAGGCTTACATCCAGAATTGCCTGTGATTTTATTGAAGTTTTTTAGCCCTAATTCGGTTCAGCAATAGTCAGGTTGAGCTGGAGGTGTGAATGAGGAGTGCCAACTGTTCAGAAACAAAATGAAGCAATATTAATTCTTCAACACTACACAGAAAGGCACATTTAATTTGCTTTGTCAGAATGGCAGCACAATCCGCTACATGAAAACTGTATTTTACAATTTCAATACATTGCTAGGCAAGTGTCCGCATCATTGTGTTGTAGTCAATCAGCGTAAATGCACATCTGGTACGAATTGTGAGGGCCCCAATCTGTTTGTGAATTAGTTTTGTGTTCCTTGAACAAATTAGAGATTGTGGAGTGGGTAGAGGGGGAATTTCTACTCATCTGCCTTGTGACTCAGAGCTGAGGGAGAGACAGGCCAGATGCCGCCAGAAGATCACATCATCCTCCACAAAATCAGGACTGCTCTGTCTAATTCACAAGTTACTTTATTCAGTCCAAGCTCTGTCGCTGCGCAGCAGCCATAGGCACACACCACTCAGATGTGTAAAGCAAGGTTTAGATTAAGATGACGCAATGTAAACTGCACGTAAAATGTTATGGCAATAAACTGAAAACATACCATAAACGTGGGCATCCTGAATAATTTACTGCATTCTAGTATGTCACTCCTGTGCCTCTTTTATAAACTGCAGGAAAACAAACTGTGCAGAAGTGTGTAATTCAATAAACATTTCTCCTGAGTATCAGGCTGGTTTCATACCAGCAACCAGCATTATAGGTACGGTGCAATCGGCTGGTTGCATCGCACCACAACATTAAAAATAGGTTTGGAATATTACCATGGCAATGAGCAGTAGTCAGTAAGCAGTAAAACTTAGGATAAAGTACTAAAACAGTAAGAACAAGCCTCAGATAACTAGGGACAATGTTGAGTATTTTGTATGCTGGGTTATATGAAATGGTGTTTTACAAGTAATGTGTAAACACATCTCAGAAAGCACTCAAGAAAAACGTTTACTTAACTGGGCAAAAGGTGTTGTAAGAGTTAACGCTCGGGGAAGAGAGCCAGGAGAGACTGTGAAATACCAGGTAGTGCCAGTAGTTTCATCCATAAACTGAAGTGGGCACAATGACCTAATCTGACAGTCATTTATTCAGTTAACGACATTCTTTTGCTTTGTACAGAGCTCCAAAGAAAAAAAATAAGAGAAACTTTCTATAAACATTTATTCTCTTTGATCGCTTCATATCTCCCCTCCTCCACACACACCATGCCATGTAACAGACCATGTGTGCCTCGATATCCATCGTGTGCATGGAGGCGAGATGGCTCTCCGATAGGTCTGTAAATAGGACTCTATGCCGCTTCCTTTCTTCCTATAAACAAATAGTTCTTTCATTGCTCTTCTATGCACTGAGACTACACAGAACAAGCCACCCTGCAGAGGACTTGGATCATTTGCTCAAATCCGGAAAAGGCAATTTAACCCCTTTTGCTTGAAACAAGTCCAAGTTCCTTCTTCTGGGGGTCAATCCACTTGCAACTAATATTTCAAGTGATACTTAATTGAAAACAAAGTGAAGAGGTAAACTAATATATCTATCCTCCTACTCCTAAAAATGACTTTTAGGTACAGTATCCCAGTTTTGTTAATTTTTAATAACTTTTTTTTAGTAACTTAAAAAAAATCAGATGTATTGTTTTGTCTCAGCTGAATGTAACCGTCTGTCTCTGTTTCTCAGAGTGATCAAATATATGAACTATAATTGACCTTTTTAAGCTCTCCTCTCCTGGCAGAGAAATGGGCTTCCTAGAGCAAAGTATTTTATGGCTGTAATTCTTTATCAGTAGTAGCTGGGTCCCCAACTGGAGAAAAACTGTCAGTTGCATTGTAGAATATTAACTCTTTCAGGCGGAGAAAGAAGAAAAGTAACTCAGCATATTTATTTGTGCTCTATGCACTGTACTTACACATGTCTATCTCATCATGTCACTTGTCATAAACTGGTTGATTTCAGCCATCGATCAGATTGATTCCTGTCAGATTCGACCTGACAGGCATCTGAAAGGAATCTATCTGATCTGCTGCTAATCTATAAGTGTATGGGTACCTTTAAAGTTTTCTTTAAGTTACAGGTAGATACTAAAAGACTGTCTCACCAACTTGCTTATTTATCCAGTGAAATTCTCTTGCACAAGGGCTTGTAGCTGCAAGATTGCCCAGAAGGTCTCACAATATAGTCTAGTTCACACATACATTTGGACCGTGCGGCTCCACCACTGTATAATGCCCCTGAGAGGAGGCACCCATAAACTCCATTAGTGCCAGCATTTGACAACTGGTACAACACTGCATGTAAAAAGCAGAAGGCAATTGACATGTTACAGGTCGTTCCACCACGAACCCCATTCTAAACCATTAACCTGTATGGTGAACCACAGTTTCAGTATTATTTCTAGTTCATACAGACCACAATCCCTTATACTGTATGTGTACATGAATGAGTGTGTTCAAACAAGTAGATGCATTCAGCAGCTATATGGGTTTGTCAACCGCTGAAGCTAGCAGTTGACGTTCAATTAAAAAAATGTTGCATCCAACCATTCTAAACAGATCTAGAACTGATTTACAACTACCCAACAGCAGCTCTAGTATGCATCTGAAAAGCCAACATAGCATACAAATTCTACACATTTGAACTTGGTTGAAGCAGTAGGGTATTGTACCGTGTTAGCCATCAGTAAAAGCAAGAAGGTTTAAATCAGGATGATACCATTTATTGGCTAACTACAAATGAATAAGAATAAACAAGCTTTCGGCCTTGCAGCCTTCGTCAGGTTTATATCCTGTTAGTTTGCAAGCTGGTGGTACAGACAGCTTATATACATGCAACATCAAAAGGAAAAACAGATATTTTTTTCAAGCATAAATACATCATTAAGATGCCTTAATACAAACAGACCATCTAAATGGGGTAAGATAAGGATCCTTGTTTACTTTATTGCTCACAGACCACAGTATGCAAATCTATTCATGGCCAAAATCGAAGAGGAATACCTCAATGCATGTGGCATAAAACCCTTGGCCTACTTCCGCTTCATTGATGATATTTTAATCATCTGGTCCGCAAGTGAGGATGATCTTCTCCAGTTCCACAGGAACTTCAATGCCTTCCATCCTACAATCAAATTGAAACTTACCTACTCTCACACAGAGATTAACTTTCTGGACACCACCATATACATCAGGGGTAACAACATACAAACCTCTGTGTATCGCAAACCTACAGACCGTCCCACATACCTAAGATATGACAGTTTTCATCCCAAGCACATTAAGAACTCTATAATTTACAGCCAAGCTATAAGGTACAACCGGATTTGTTCTGACAGGATGGACAGAGACAAGCACCTGGATCACCTTAAGAACACTTTCATTAAACAAGGTTACAGTCCTCCCATGGCTGAGGCCCAAATCAGGAAAGCCAGCAACATCCCCAGGACTGAACTCCTGAAATATAAGCAAAACCAGAAAGAGGAACGTGTCCCTTTGGTTGTCACCTACAACCCACACCTGGAAATCTTAAGGAGGATTGCTAAGGAACTTCATCCCATTTTACACAAGGATCACAGACTGAGAACGATATTCCCTAAACCTCCACTCTTGTCATATCGGCAACCACACAATCTAAAACAGATGATTGTCAGGAGCTCTTTGAATAGGCCTCAACAAAACGGAACATCACCCTGCCGACAAAAAATATGTGGGACCTGCAGACACATTTACTCCACTGACAGGGTAACGATACCAGGTTCACAACAGGAGTACAGAATACAAGGTAAATTTTCTTGTGGGTCCACCAATCTGGTATATCTGATCATGTGTGCTAAATGCCCCAATGTTATGTACGTGGGAGAAACTGGACAAACTCTGCGCAAACGTATGAATGGACACAGGCACACTATTAATGATACCAAATCTGGACTCCCAGTTGCTACACACTTTCGGTCCAACGGACACAGCATGGATGATCTTCGTGTCACTGCCCTGAAGGGCGGCTTCAAAACGTCAAATGACCGATTAATAGCAGAAACAAAATTTATAAATTGTTTCAAAGCTGTGCAGAAGGGTCTGAATAAGGACAACAACTTTCTATATTGGTATGAGATTGATGATATATGAACTGTCTCAGCCACCCTAGCTGAACTTGTGAGCTAAGAATTTACGATACCTCTGGGTCAATCCTAATACCAGGTCTGTGAGCAATAAAGTAAACAAGGATCCTTATCTTACCCCATTTAGATGGTCTGTTTGTATTAAGGCATCTTAATGATGTATTTATGCTTGAAAAAAATATCTGTTTTTCCTTTTGATGTTGCATGTATATAAGCTGTCTGTACCACCAGCTTGCAAACTAACAGAACTTGGTTGACTAAGACAACTTTCACAGAGGAGGCTGAACTGCAAACTTGTCGGGAACGCTTTTCAATTTAATGCAGCAACATAGGTAGCCTAAGAGATGTCAGTGCATGACACACGGTGCAGATACTAGACAGCAAGGAACCATGGCAGCGATCAGCTGTAACTCAATGGGGATGCTACTAGGCATGAACTCTGCCGTTTGGATTTCTAATTGAACTTGAAGACATGGCGGGGTAGGCAGCTAAAGTGTACCTGAGACGATGCACAATGCATTACTTAAAACATAATATGCGTAAAACAGAATTAATCATTTTTCCACTGTCTCTGTCCATCTCTCTGCCTGAAGTAATAATAAATGTTAATAACACTCCCATAACCTCAATTCCCAAAGCACGGTGCTTGGGGGTAATATTTGACTCCTCACTCTCTTTTATTCCTCATGTACACTACCTAACCAGCTCCTGTCATCTCAAACTCAAAAACATATCTTGCATCCAACTTTTTCTCACTCAAAACACAACTAAAATGTTAATACATGCTCTTATAATATCTTGTCTGGACTACTTAAACATACTACTTTGTGGACTACCGTCTAACAAACTGGCCCCGCTCCAGTCAGTACTGAACTCAGCTGCTCGTCTCATTCATCTTTCTTCTGGATATTTCTCTGCTGCACCTCTCTGTCAAGCTCTTCACTGGCTACCAATTAACCAAAGGATTCAGGTCAAACTCTTAGCTCTAACCTACAAAGCTCTCCACAATCTCTCTCCCCGGGAAATATCCTAACCATTTTCCAGATACCAACCCAATCGCAATCTCAGATCTGCACATGTTCTTCTGTTTTTCTTCTCTACAATTACCTTCTCACATTCACGTTTACAAGATTTTGCACACGCTTCACCCCTCCTCTAGAATGCCCTCCAACAACACATCCGTCACTCGGCAACCTTTATTACCTCTAAACGCTCTCTAAAAACTCACTTGTTCCAACAAGCATATGTGCTACCTTAGGCCACTTCTCTTTGTCCTAAGACCAAATTGCACTACTACTAGGTATCCTAAAACACACTGCCTCTTGTTTCCCCCCATTCTCTTTAGATTGTAAGCTCGCAAGGGCAGGGATCTCTCCCCCTTTCGTGTCTAGGAAATCATTATACCTTTTATTCATCATGTTACTTTTATCACTGTTCACACCAATTCTGTATTTTGTATTCTATATTTGTATCATTTTTGTCTCTAATTATGTATCCTGTATATTGGTGTACACCATTGTCTGTATTATTACGTACCCCATGTTCGTTTCTTACTTTGTACAGCACCACAGAATATGTTGGCACTTTATACATCGATAATAATAATTTATACTTCCCTAGGGCTTCATCCAGCCCCATGAGCATAACAGGGGCCACACATGGGCAGAAGAGGATGACTGGCCAGAATGACAGTGATACGGGCGGCTACCATGGGAAAACAGAGCGGCCGCGGAGGACGGCAAGGGAGACCACACGCCTCACGGGGCTGGAGGAAGCCTCAGGTAAGTATAAATATTGCAATGTGAACTGTCTCTGGTTCACTTTAATTTACCCTTGTCGCCATCTATAGCCTATGAGCTCCATGTCACGTTCCATTATGTTCAGTCTCTCCAATGCTTCCTCTTTCAAACACAGAAGGAGAAAGTATTGAATATAGTATTATAGTATTGGCTATAGGGGGTGACAAGGGTAAGTTAACTGCTACCCTTATGAGGCCCACAAGTTTGGAATTTGGAATCCAAGCTTCAGAGCTCTGCGAAGCTCATGCCTCGTGACCACCTATCCACTGCCCATACCGAGCACAAGCAAGAGACAGGAGCGCTGTGAATTCACCCCCTTCCCCCTTAAGACAGATGAGAAGTGGTGGTCTCACCTCTCTCCAACCATCTGTGTTAACTAGGCTTTACACCCACGAACCCATGCTATGCGCTTGAGTGAACCTAACTTGCCTAATCTCCATGCTCCATCCAGTGACTGACTAAGCATTACCTTATGCTCATACTGTGCTGCATGATCTGGTTTTCTTGTATTCCTGTATTGTCATATTGCTGTATGTCACCCCTAAATATTGTCTGTAACCTAAATTAATGTTCAGCGCTGCGTAATATGTTGGCGCTTTATAAATACAATACATAATAATAATAATAATTTACAAGCAGCTGACTGGCATTAATCAAAGGAGACCACTATAATGGCGGCTCCAAGACTTCTATCATGCTATGCTGCTATGGTTACAGTAATGTGTAATGTAAATGTTTCGTAATCAAACTTAGCAGCAATTGTGGGTTTAAAATGCTGACTATAAAGAAAAGTAAGTTCCAGTTTCTTATTTAATGTACTCTCTATACTTCAATTGCTTCGCATTTTATTGTACTGTTAATGCACTAATGTTTGCATTTCAATGTCAGTATTGTGAAAATTGTGTTAAACAATGATTATTAAAAGAGAAACAATAAAAATAATAATGTGGTATAGATAATTCAAAGCATTAATTATCTTCAGTATATGTTACCAGGTGACATTAATAGATGCAGCATTTAGACTTTAATATAAATCAATTCAAGCATACATGGAACAAACCATTTTTACCTAAGAAACTTAGTAAAAACAACTGATTTAAAGTGGACCTTAATTCTTGCACAGTAAAGAAGAAAAACATTGAGAAATGCATCTTGTATGTATTTAGCGTGTTTAGCCTGTCTAATTCCCCCTCATCACAGTGTAATTTGATCTCTCAGATGTGTCAGCTGGCTGCCCCGTCGGAGCAGCTAATTTGTAAACACAGGACCCTAACCCTATATCTGCTTCCATGAAAGCAGGAAGTAGACACAATGCAGATTTATTGCTGGATTTGTATCAGCTGTAACAAAGACATGTTTTTCTTTAAAGGTTATTATGCCGTTGCTTATCTTTTAGAGCACAGAGGAAGTTCTGAGTTCAGTTCAGATTTAACCATAAACTGGAGGGCTTTTACATCTCCACCTCTTTAACTGTACCGCTATGGTCCTGCCAAAAGCACAGAATACATATGGAGAGTGCTGCAGAGGGATTGGTATACCTACCTTTCCTCATTCCAGCTGTTGTGTTGCCTATATTTAGCTGCTGCCTAACCTATGGGTCTGCCATGTCTCATCAACACCATTTATCTTTATCCTTGTTCTGAGTTCTGATGCCTGCCATGGTCATTCAGCTTTACTATATATTTTAGCTCACAAAGTTAGTGAATAACACCAGTGGGTCTCAGAACCGAAAAGAAGGCTCTGTGCTGGTAGTCATGCAGTGTTCTCCCCAGACTCTTTTAGTCGGGTGCTCCACCCGACTACTTTTGGTGACCATCCGGCTATCATCAGCTTTCCTCCTTTACCACCTCTTATGCTACAAGCAGAGTTGCGCCTATTAGTATACATGGTATCTAATGAGATAGTCTTCCTTTAACAAACTGCTATTCAACATCTGCAACACTGACACATTTTGTAATAATTAATTGAAGCCGATCAAATTCAAAAAGGAATTTCTATCAGAGCTGCCTTGAATGTTTTATATAGTGCACTGTGAACAATTGACCATCCCCATTAGGAAGACAGTATTTTGAAGACTGTATTAAATGTAGATCCTATCAGCCAATGGGCAAACAGATACAGATCAGCCAGGGGCGTTTTTTTTTCACACCTCTTCCTTCATTTCATATGAGCCCACTTTGTTTTCACTTGTTTCTCTTTACCAGAGCTAAGAAGAGATGCTATTTAGTGTAAAAACTACAAAATAAACTGAAGTTCAATTGCAGAGCAGCTACAATTAAGGCTAGAATACAGGGTTAACGCTATTGTTTAATGAGTTAATGAAGCAAAACTATAAATAAATCAAACACCGTGAAAGAGACAATAGGGCAGATTGCTCAAAACCAGTGGACACAGAACTGGAGGAAATATGGTGCAAAACAGGTGCAGAGGTGGAGCAGTTGCTTGGAGCAGCCAATTAGAATCCTGACACACACTCTTTGCACCTCTTAATCAACCTTGCAGCCCTCTGCTACAAGGACAAATGCCCAGCAAGTGCATGGTGAATCAGAACTCCTAGGAGTGGATAAGGGGCTACAAAGGACCAAAAATCCCTCTTACTAAACTGTTAAGCAAAACAAATGTTTCCTTCTTAAAACAGAAGGTATCTGCGGAAATTCAGGTTGGAGTGAGCATATGATGTCTCCCAAGATGCATCACTGCTGAATCATCCTTTGGTGTCCCTGTAAGCTAAAGGAAGGGAGAGCAGAGCAGTCAGCCTGCAACCTGCATAACAGCCTACTACATTAGCTCTACAAATTCTACTAAACATTTTATGGATGTTGTATTGTTCAGGAGATTTTTGCATGATGGTTCCCAGTAATGGCAGCTTTTCTACATACACTTACGTTACACCCAGTAAGACAGTGTACCTTTATAGTCAGCATGCTGCAAGTGTGTAATACTTTCCACAGGAAATATCACAGTGTAGGATGAGATTACTTTGACTGCAGGATTCAGTCACATCCTGGTGCTGACTTTGGCCTGTCCATTATGCATATGCATTAGATCAGGGAACAATGTGTTCTCCAACTATGTAATTATCTTTTTCTTTTAAGCTGAGGGAGGTTTTTTAGATGGCGTCACACACTATTTTAAGTTTTAACCTTTTTGTAATAAAACTTCAAATCTGCAGTACAAACCTTTCCAATACTTTCTCGGACACTATACATATTTATTAAGTCTTTCTTTTCCCTTAATTTCACTCCACACATGTATTTCTGTGGTTTTCCAACAGGTGATAAATGGATCAACACTGGCAGTTCACGTTAATCAACGTGATTTTTCGCATCAAATTTATTTAAACATTCATGTTTAAAAAAAAAAAAAATATCCAAAGGAACCTATACAAATGCGCCTGTTATATAGCCTTAGGCCCCGTTCACGCTAAAAATGGTCAATTTAACTAAACGGACTGGATCCTAATAGAGGTGAATAGGATCCGTTCACATTGGTCCATTAGAACAGATCCATTCGGCATATTCCGCTGAACAGTTTGGAGAGGCTGGATAAAACCGGAGTGCTGCAGTGACCGTGCACTAACTGAACAGAGAGTCACGGGTGAAAAACTGATGCCTTTTAAAAACAGATCCTTTCCATGGATCGGGTTTTCCACAGATCTGTGTACATCTGTGCAATGTCTAAATCCCTAAAAAATTACAATGTAAAGGGGCCCACACACTTACCGATTTTCCTGCCGATACACAGCTGATTCGATCACTGTGATCGAATCGGTTGTGAAATCGCCATGCAAACGCTGACCGATCGATTTCCGTCCCGAAATCAATATTTTTGCCGATTCCCGTAATTCCTGTCTGTGCTGAAGATTTTGCTAGATCGGCAGCGGGTCGGGAGTGCGTCGATAGCGGCGTTCGAATGTCCGATGACCAACGCAATACAGCGGCAACACATTACCTGTTCCGCCGGCGCGAGTCCCCACTGTTACCGCTGCTCCGTCTCCGCGCTGGGCTCGCAGTCCGGCAGGCTTCACTTCTTCCTGTCCCGGCAGGAAGTTTAAACAGTAGATCGCCCTCTACTGTTTAAACTTCCCCCGGCAGGAAGTAAAGTGAAGCTGGAGGAGCCCAGACCGGAGAAGAAGACAGCGGAGACTGGGGGATTTGTGCCGGCCGGATCAGGCAATGTATAGCTGGTGGGAGGGGGGGGGGGGGGGGGAGGGCGGCGGCGGCAGCAGCAGCCCCACAAATGGTGAATCGATTTCATGCTGAAATCAATTCACAATCTGTTTGCAGTAAAGGCAGTCATACGATCCCTCTCTGATCAGATTCGATCAGAGAGGGATCTATCTGTTGGTTGATCTGATGGCAAATTGACCAGTGTATGGCCACCTTATACATGTTTGATATAGAACAATAACAGGCTGTAAATTCAATACGTTAGTATGACATAACCGAACAATAAACTTGTTAATGATAATGGGATATTTCTGGCTACTAGGCTGATCACTCTTGTTAGTGGCAGAGATCACTTTAAATGCCTTGAAAACCTACCTCTTCAAACTGCCATCCACATCTTCCCTCATGACGTCACACACATGGGCAGAAAGTGCCCGGCAACAGGCGCGCGATCAAGGACGCGCACCGCCGGCCCAGCGCAGCGTACTACGGGTCATAGCGACCCGGAAGTACTACAGGGTGAGGGGTTCGCCGACATCTCTACTGCTGGGGGGCCGGAACATACATAAAATGATGTTGAAAAACATTACATCGAATCTAGGTATTGATTACCCCCAAACATGCCCGGAGGAGAACTCCCAGCAGCAGCCATTCAGCCATGCGGTGCTCAAAGAAACTCTTTGTGCGCCAGACACCCAGGTGACAACCTGCCGTCCAGCTGGACAGCAGTGTCACCTGATGCAGAATTGGATGCCAGCAAATTGCTGCTCGCTCACTTCTGCAGTATGTGGATCGGTGATGCCAGCACGGCTATTCTATGTGCGGGCAGCTGATATTTAAAAGTGCAGTGTGCCACATCTTTAAACTTAAGGACCAGGGGTGGTTTGCCTGATCTGTGCTGCGTGGACTCTCCAGCCCGCAGCACAGATCAGGATAGAGCCAGGGCGATCAGACTTACCCCCTTTTTTCCCCACTAGGGGGATGTCCTCCTGGGGGGGGGGGTCTGATCGCCGCCGGCTTGCTGCGCTTTGCGGGGGGGGGGGCTCTTCAAAGCCACCCTCCGCAGCGTTTTCGGCGCTCTGTCCCTCTCCCTCCCCCTGTGAGCGGCGCAGGACGGATATCCGCCCTGCGCATTGTAGGATAGGCTTCAGCCTATCATATGCCGGCGATCCCCGGCCAATCAGAGGCCGGGGATCACCGATCTGCCTTACGGCGCTGCTGCGCAGCAGCGCCGTATGATGTAAACAGTGGGGATTTCTTCCCCGCGTGTTTACATTTTGTCGGCGAGCCGCGATCGGCGGCTCTCCGGCTGTTCTCGGAGACACCCTTCGTGAACTGACATGGAAAGGCCGCTCATCGAGCGGCCGTTTCCATGGTAACCCACTTAAGACCTGCTGACGCCTATGGGCGTTAGCTGGTCGTTAAGTGGTTAAGTTATACATTTTGTGCCTGAGGGCCAGTGAAAAAGCCTCAGGGGGCCACATTCGGCCCACGGGCCATAGTTTGAGGACCACTACTCTACAGAGTACCAAATCTCAGTGAGTCTCTGTATGCAGGGGAAAGCACTGTACACTTCTGAGAAAAATACCATAGTGTACAGATTCCACCAACACTGTCTTCCTCAACTCACTTACGCAACTTGTGTTAGCACATGTAATTCAAACAAAAGGGCTGATCTGCTATTTTGTGTTATTTCAAATCATGTAAATGCTGAACATGGGTATTTTTTGTTTCTCGTTATAGCGGGCTGTAAAGCATGTTGCCATCTCCTGCACACTGATGCACACAATGAATGCCTACTGTTTGAACAAGGATTTTTTTTTACTTCATACCCTACAGTAAGGGATTGCATAGCAATTTTTATACTCAAGTCCTTGTTCCTGCTAAATTAAACTTAGCTGCAGATTAGTACCAACAGATCCATAGCAGCATATTAACACTACTTCTGTCATCAGTCTCTGCCCATCTTCTCACTATAGATTACACTGATTGACTGAGTGCCTGATACACTACATTACAGCTGCGCTCATTAAGCACTTTTCCAATTAGCTGAACACAGGAAACATTAGAAGCCCCAGAAGACATCCTTTAAAGACACAAAATGCATCTTGCATATGGGATAGCCCTCCATAATTCTGAAGACTAGACCTAGAGGATGCTCAGGGGTGTAATACTCTGGCAGTTTTGACCATGCCTCATCTCCTTCAATCAGACCTGGCATGCAAAACACATCTCCATTATCAGAGAGGTAGTAAGGAAAGCAGAGCTGCTGAGTCTGGTCCTTCAGATACTGGTGGGCTCCCTATGAAGAGTTTTCAACTGAAATTACTCCCTCCATGGTCTTCATCGGGAGGGTTTTTGAGTGGCAGCATGATGCATCCTGACTGGAAGGAGTACCAAGCAGGGACCACACCTCCCTTCCCAGGAGACCTCACTAGCCTTGGTGAAGGACAAGGCACAGCAGACCACTGTTATCTGAAAGAAAATAAAGGTGTTCAACTCTTTCAAGGACACCTGAGGGCCCTTTTAAACTGAGGCGATGTAATAAATTTACCACACCACACCGCAGCCAAATGATACTCTATGGGGGTGTTCACATCCCAACATGCCCTAAGGTGCTTCAATACCTACATTACCGCGTGGCTTCTGCTGCGTCCTGCAGAGATCTTCATCCGACCGGAAGTCATGTAAGTCTATGGCATTGCCACTGTTATCTGTGTCGTGCATGCATGGAAGCGTATTTTAGAAATACGCTTCCGCGCACGACATTGATTGCCAAACAGAAAGTGAGCATCCCCGAAGCCCTGTTTCTGGTGGTGCGGTGCGGTCACCACACCACACCGCCAATCTACAGTGTGGAGCTGGCCTCAAGTGAGAGGGATAGGGAGGCTGCCATGTTTATTTCCTTTAAGCCAGTACCAGTTGCCTGGCCTCCTGCTGACCATGCATCAGAAGTGTCTAAATCACACACCGAAAACCACACTGACCAGATGTCCCAGTTTACCTGGGACATGTCCCAAAATAGGATCCTCCGCCCCAGGCACATAATAAATAGCTTCCAGCCAATGTACAACAATTGGCTCCCAAGCTCATTGCCTGCCTCCTGAAAACACTCGCTCACCCACAGATCAGAGATGTAGCTGGCGGGGGGGGGGGGGGGGGGTCGGATTGAGGAAGGAGAGGCAGCAACTGACTAAAAGTCTTTCTTTTTTTTGTGCCCCCCGCTTAGCTATTTCTGAGCAGCGTACTTACATTTGTGATGGTGGGCTCGCACTGCTTAACTACATATGGGGAGATTCTGTCTGATTATAATTTGGGTTGGGGAGTACAATGCTTAAAGTGAACCTGTAAGGAGAAATCAGGTATAGATGTGTACACACGCACTACCAAATGCAACGACGGGTGGTCCGCCGGACCCGTCTTTAGCCAACAGTATGCGCGTGTGTACGCGCTGTCGGCGGACTGATAAGGCTGTTGCTGAATGATCCGCTCAGCGAGGGAAGCCTCAGGCTAATCCAGATGCTTCCTGAATCATACTCAAGTCTACCACTCCTGCGCAAGGGTACTCTGAACATATCTGACAAGTGCTTGTCATAATTGTTCTCTTGGCCGCATTTATAGTGGCTGCATAGTGTAGTGGTTAAGGGCACCGCCTTTGATATGGGAACCCAGGGTTTGAATTCTGGCTAGGGTCAGTACCTATTCAGTAAGGAGTTCAAGGCAAGATTTCCTAACACTGCAGGGTGGCCTCTTGAGTGCGCCCCAGTGACTGCAGCTCTTAAGCGCTTTAAGTCCAACAGGAGAAAAAACACTATACACATGTTCAGATTATTATTATTATTCCTGTCTGTGTACGAGCACTGATATACTGCCCATGAGTGAGTATAGTCTGCATCTATGCAGTAGCATGAAGCCGCTAATGCAGGGGTAGCTTTGTGGTACTGTGGAGGTGCAAAAGTCCATACTGGGCTTGCAGGTAACGTCTCACAAAATTATTAGTGAATGGCTCTATTGCTGCTCGGTAAACGTTTTGGATCAGCAATAGATCTCTCTCCCTGCCCTTTATATATTTTTCAATGGAAATCTGTGTTGACATGTAATATGATATTCGCTGTCCCCTTCTGACATTGGCCAATCTACCCCTACCCCCTACCACATCCCAGGCACCCACCCCGGCCTACTCCCAGGTTGGGCATTACTAACGCTTACAGATCAGCATGGCAGCCAGGCAACTGGCATTTTTAGAAGGTGGCAGTATCTTCCATATTCTTCCAACATTGGGTTCTCTTCAGTTATCTGTGCGCACGTCTGGATTACTGCCATACGTTCTACTTTAAACAGGTGTTTGCTACAGAAGCAGATCAGTAAATTATAGTCCTGAAGGGAAAGCAGATTTAGGGCAGCATTATAATAATCAAGGCACTAAGTCATGTTTTCCGCCTGGTAATTATGTGTTAGTAACATTTTCAGGCACATTATAAATAGCTAACTCCTCAACTGGGCAACAGGCGTATTTCAAACAAATATGCTTCAGCGTCTGAGGATCTGGCCTATGAAAGTATGTGAGCTGGCACAGCCCTCTGCAAATACAAGGGGCGCGGAGATAAAATAAAAGCATTCTCAGATCAAGTGTCTGCTACTCAGTGTTGTTTAATAAAGTGCTTATACAGTATAGCTATGCAAAATGAACTTCTTACAGTGTATCCGTTTTCATGATTTAGGGAAAAAAACTCACCAATAGCAAGTTTTTGAATCCAGAGGGTGATATCACAGTTTGTGTAAAGGACTCGTGTGCTTTACTAACTGTCATTGATATAGACTGCAATATTCTTAGAGAGATTTAGCCTGTGCCCTCCTCCTTACCGTCTAAATGCAGTCTAGGCAGCAGTAGCCACTATCCCCACAACTCACCACACAGGTTATATGATTTTTAGTTGAAGAAACCTCTTTTTATTGAAAACAAGGTAACGCCTGCATATTCTGACATGCAAACTATTGGATGCCATGATTATGCCTGTGATTGGAGATGGAGATTCAGTGAGCGTTATTATAAATATACTCTTTTCTAGGGTCACAATAGTGAAAGTTAATCAATGGGTAGGGAAATCATATCTGTGCTATTTCAGTCACAAGCACACACCCACAAGCAGAACATTTCCATTATTGAACACAGGCTGTAATGGATTTTTAAATAAAAAGTTCTTACTGTAGGCATGTGCCTGTGAACAGTACCTATTCATACGTACCTTAAGGCTACTTACACACCAAGACATTGCGTTTTAGGGGACGTTATGGTCGCAACGTGCCCATAACGCAACGCATGGTGGTGCGGGAGAGGACAGTAGAGTGAGCCGCGTTAGGCGGCTCTATCCGCATAAGGTCTCCCAGGGTGGCGCTGATTGACCGGCGGGACCACGTGATGCGGAGCGAGACACTCCGCATCACGTGGTCCCGCCGGCCAATCAGCGGCCGCCAGTGCAGTGCATATTAAGTAGCCATGTGCGCGGCTACTGTAGCGGCATCTCCCCGCCTCCCACTGAGTATGTGCAAACAGTGTAACGCGGCTAAAGCCTCTAGAACGCACAGCATGCTGCACTTTCACTACAACGTGCAGCGTTACATGTACCGCAACATGGGCAGTGTGAACAGCCCACTTGTGTTACCTTGCTGTGCGTTGGGGGAGCGTTACAGGCTGCACTAACGTGCGCCTGTAACGTCCCTGTGTGGAAGCAGCCTTAGTGTGCAGTGGGTTAATTTGCGTTGTGTAAATCTATGCATTGCTCCTCCACATTAGTTCAGATGCTCACAAGAGAGGGTGGTACAGGGTTAGTGTAGGTAGTGACTAGGGCAAACCCAGGACAGAAGCTGATCAGCTTAGATTTGGATGATGTTGGCAGGGATTATTTGGATTTTTATTGCTGACCAGTGCAGCCATCTGTGAGGGAGATTTCTGAAGTGATGAGAATTCTCAGAATGTCAGAGACAGCAGCAAACCAAACATTTTCTGTGAGTGTGAAAGAATCCCAAGTCAGGCCAGGTCAAGACAATCATTAAGGTGTGTCCATATGCAGCAGAAAATGGACATTGTAGAAGACTGAGGGACTGAATCTGAAATAAATGTAAATGGCCTAGTTACAGTTCCTACACTTACTATATTACCGTGTAGGCAAATATATTTTATCGGCCTACTGACATTTAAATCCCTGAATAATTTAGGCCCTGGATACATGAAAGATATGTTGCAGCTGCGTAGCAATCCCCGCATTCTCAGATCAACAGGTTCTAATAATCTAGTCATACCCAGAGTCCACTTGGAAACTTTTGGTCCCAGAGCTTTCTGTCATGCTGCCCCTACGTTTTGGAACTCCTTACCTCAACAGATCAGGACAGCTCCATCCCTGGACGTGTTTAAATCCAGACTGAAAACCCACCTGTTCAGTTTGGCATTTGCAGAAATATAACTTTTGTTGTGTGAATACTTCATCCTACTAATTACTGAATCTGAGAGAGCCTAAGCGCTTTGAGTCCTATGGGAGAAAAGCGCTATAGAAATGTTATTGTATTGTATTGTATATTTCACATAATGCTTCGCTCAGCATGGAATCCTGCTACATGCAATAGAGGGAGGTGAAAGTGATACGGAAGCTGTCATATTTTTTCCCATATTTATTTCTTTTTAAACAATGCAAGTTGCCTGGCTGCCCTCCTGATCCTGTGTTTATGCTGCTTGTAGCCATAGAGACTGAACAAGCATTCAGATCATGTGTTCTAGCTCAAGTCTGACTGGATAGCTACATGCTTGTTTCAGGGTTGTAACTCCAGACATTTCAGCAGCCAGAAGATCCAACAGCATTGCCAGGCAACTGGTATTCTCTGAAAGGAAATAAATATGGCAGCCCCCATATCACCCTCATCTCGGGTTCACTATTTACCCAATTAAGATTATTTAAGTATTATTTTCCCCAAAAATACAATGCAAAACAGGTACCTTGGGTTCACTTTAAAGTGGGATAAATGTCTGACATAATATTCAATACAAATGTGTTTTTATTACTTATTCAGTTTTCATATTTGCTTCTGTGCACAATATTGCCTGTTTACAAACTACAAGTTCCCAAAGTACAGTTTATCTGCTCTGAAAGCTGCCATTGCATTTTATTCATAGCGGCTTTATTTATATATTTAAACCTATATAGTGTTGATTTCTCACCTCAGGGCAGTTTAGTTTCAGAACCTGCTGGCTGTATACTAATTGTCGCAACAGAGCAATATACACAAAACCTATTGTTATCACCTCTTCGGGTGGGGCCAGGAGCTTTCCAGTGAAGAACAAAGTGATATGTTTAACAGTTTGAATGCTGTTCTGCTACAATTTTTTTTGTGCGAGTAGAATTTATGCTGTAAATAATATTTTAAAGCAAAGAGGAAATGCTGAGTTTCATACCACTTTAAGGCACAATATAGTAAAATTCATTGTAGAATATCTAAATATTTGTAGTATTTGTGTAAAGTAAGCTCATTGTATTTATACGCTGGTTACATAACAGCCTACATTTTCTGATAGGTCATATGCCAAAGGGCTTCAAAATTTCACTCTGACAAGAACATTTAATACAGAAAATGCTAATTAAGTGAGCTCATATCTATTCTAAGCACGGAAATTCTGTAGTCAGGCTTTAACGTACTCCGTGGACCTCGATACAAGCCAGGAAAAAAGCGCTTCTTGGGGGATTGGATTAGCATTGGTGAAGCTTCGTGGACAGCATGAGAGCACAATACACACACTGTGTGGGGTGCCAGACCTCATCTGTATGTTCAATGGCCAAGAGGCACAATGCCAGAAACTTGTGACCACATCAACGGCCAGAGAAAAAAAAATAGACCAAACACTTAATTCCAAATGCACTGCATGCTAGAGAGTCCAAAATGCATTTTATCTTCACTGTTCTTCAACATCCCCAGCATAAAGCAGTGTCACATCACCACAAACACTATAGTTACACATACCTTACTGGATCATTTAGCCACTCACATGATTATATAGTGTTGTCCTGTTTTCTGCAGCAAAGCAAAAGGCAACATCAAACAATTCTCATCACTTAGACCTGGGATCCACTAGAAATCAATGAGGGCCGGTTCCCACTTGGGTGCTTTTCAAAGTGTTGCTGATTGCCAGCAATTAGCAAAGCACTGTTGCTAATGTATCCTGATGGGATCATTCTCATTGCAGCCTTTGCGATTGCGATTTGCATTCAAGGGGCTTGATTCACTAAACCGTGATAACTCATATCACGGCCACGCTAGCGGTTTAGAGCACAATTTCGCATTTTTCACATGTAATCGTGAATTTTTGTGCGCAATATCGGGCGCAAATTCGAGATTGCGCGCAAACCGCAAAATTGCACCCGAAAACGCTAGCATGCCCGCGATATGAGTTACAACAGTTTAGTGAATCAAGCCCATAGTGTGAACTAGCCCTAGCGCTATCAAACACTCCAGCTAGCTCTTCTGAATCTAGGCCTGGACATTATACCTGCCCAATACAGATTACTGATTGCAAATATCTTACTGGCCACAAAGGTTGCTATATCAAGGCGTTGGAAAGACCCAGTCTGCCCCACTTAACCTGAAATTATTCAGATAGTGAATGTGAACTTTACATATGAAATTATGTATGCTAACTCTACTGGCCTAACCGAAAACACTATAAAGAAATGGGAGTTGGGAGTGTTGACCCACAGAGGATACAAGAAATTATAAGTTTACAGGGCACACTATTATAACTTCTCTAAACAATCACCTGGAGGTCTGGGAAGAGCAGTGAAGGCAGTGGAGAGTGACACTGTACAATCACATATATGGCAAGTTGTTTGATTATGGTTTAGTTTTTATACTATTCTACTTTCTTTTTTTCTTTATTCTCGTAGCACAGCAAGTTTCATGACTATGATCATCGTTTCAATGTGAGTGTCAGCTATGCTATGCTTTGTTGCAAAGAACTGATGTGTAGACTGATTGAGTGCTATGTTATTTTTTATAAAAAGTGGCTGAATTTGTAAAGATGTGATCTTGTAACAGGCTGTTTTTCAATCTTGCCCCAATAAAAAGATTTAAAAACAAACAAACGCCAGCGTTTCCATAGTGATTTTTTACTAAACACTGAGGGCTGGTGCACACCAAAACCCGCTAGCAGATCCGCAAAATGCTAGCAGATTTTTAAACGCTTTTTTTTATTTTTATGAGGCGTTTTGCTAGCGTTTTGCGGATTGCTGCTGCGGTTTTCAGTATAGTAGGTTTCATATATTGTTACAGTAAAGCTGTTACTGAACAGCTTCTGTAACAAAAACGCCTGCAAAACCGCTCTGAACAGGCGTTTTTCAGAGCGGTTTGCGTTTTTCCTATACTTAACATTGAGGCAGAAACGCATCCGAAATCCAAAAAATGCCTCACCCAGGCATTTTTCATTTCTGCAAAACGCCTGCCGCTCTGGTGTGCACCACCCCATTGAGATACATTGACCAAGCAGATCCGCAGCCGCAAGCGGATCTGAAAACGCCCAAAAAGCCGCTCGGTGTGCACCAGCCCTATTTCAGGGAATGCGATTTTGGGGCCTGCATTCTCTGAATGAAATCACTCTGAAAATGCAGGCACTGCAATTACTACAAAACACAACTGCTCCTGTGGATTCACTGCCATAGGCTTGCATTAGCCTAGTGTTTTGGCAACCATCGGCAATTAAATTGAAAAGCAAAAATCACTGCTGAACCCACTCTAGTGATCCCCAGGCCTAAGGGCTGCTTCACACCAAAAAGCGCTTTGGGATTAGACACTTGGAAACTACTTCATAGTGATTTTTGGTAAGTGATCTTAAATCGATTTTCACTGCACTTTTGCTTTTCTATACTTGTCGACAGATTCTATATCCCTGCAAAAATGCTACATGTACTTTTGCGATTTTTAAAAACAAATCACTCCAGTGTGAAACAGCCTATTTGATTACATCAACCCAGGACTTTTCAAAACGAAAATCAACGAAAAGGTGAGAAACAGCTCTCTTTCACACTGGTGGCTAAGGGCCTTTTCACACCGGGGCGGTACGGTATTTTTACCGCACCCCATTTCCGGGTAATGAAAGTCTATGGAGACTTTCCTACTGTGATGTTACGGTGCGACAGAAGTAACGTTTTAACCGCATCCCTAAGTCATATGGCAACACAAGTTTAGTTAAATACGTTGGCGTCGCAGCTCGCATGCGCAGAAGCATATTATAACTGTACGCTTCCACATACCTGAGGCAGGAAGTGCCACCAAGTCACTTTCTGCTTGGCCGGTGGCCAGACAGGGAACACCGCGCAATAGAGTGGTGTTCCCTGAAGGCCTGTTTTTGGCGGTGCTTTGGGCGTGATGCACCGCATTGCTAACGCTGGTTTCTAGTGTGAAGCCAGCCTGAGGGCGGACAATTCCCCTCTTGTCAGCGTCTCTCCTGATGTGGGTTTTTCGCTGCTGACTAACTGCACTGCATATCACCTGCTGGCACACATGGAGTTACCAATGACCCATTTAGCTGCATTAACTTTCACTGACCAGCAGATGCAAGGCTGAACTCGCAGTTCAGCTACCCATGTGAAAGAGGCCCAACAGACAAGAGACTCACAAACAAAGTGACACTTAAGTCTGGAAAAAAAATGACTTTTACTCACCTGGGGCTTCTACCAGCCCCCTGCAGCCATCCTGTGCCTTTGTAGTCACTCACTGATCTTCCTGTCCCCCGCTACCAGCTACTTTAGTTCTTTTTGTTTACAGACTTAAGCATCCCTTTACAGTGTACTCAAGGCGATATGTGACATGATGAGATAAACGTGTATGTACAGTGCCAGACTTAAATAACCAGACTGTTTTATTTTGCTGCCTGAAAGAGTTAATTTCTAGCATGAAAGTGACAGCTTCTATCTTGTCGGCACATTGTCAGGAATATAGTAAACATCACTGATAATTGCAAATTACAGTCACAGAAGTTTTCCAAGCAGAATACAACTTCTGAGGGCAGGGAGAGATAAAATACATGAACTATTGACCTTTTTCTAACTCTGGGACACTTAATAGGCTGCCACTGATTAGAAACAGTAAAACATTCAGCCTGCTTTGTAAATATTTAAATATAAAAGAAAACCCTGGGATACTTAAAGAGTAACTGTCAGGCTGCAAAAGCTAATTAAAAACCTCTATTCTCCTGTGTTAAACAGTTTAGAAGGAAGCCAAAAAGGCAATACTGAAGTTAAAAATCTTTCTTACTTTGATTTTTGCTGAATAGCAATCCTCTTTATGCCCAAGCTCCTAAGGAGGCCGGCAGGCCGCATAACAGATACTGCAGAGCATGCTGGGGCTGCTTCTTCTCCCTACTGCACTCCCTTGGTCCTCCCCTTCATTTCCCTATCCAGCCCTAAGGCTGCTTTCACAGGGGAAGTTACAGGCTCATGTTACAGCAGTTTGTAACTTGCAGCCTAACTCACAGCACTGAAAAATCAATGTGCTGTTCACAGTGCACATGTTCCGTATACTGCACGAGTACGTTATTGTTCCTAGCCACATGGCTAATTAATATTCACGGCACAGTAGTGTTGTCTGGATCATGAACGATTAGGATCTTTGATCCGGATCTTTTTTGTGAGTCGAATCATCAGGAAGCAGGGTAAGGCTGCATTTCCACTTGTGCGGTGCGAATCGCCGCGGTAAAAATTCGCATGCGGATGCGAATTTCGCATGCGGATCTATACGAATTTTCATGTGAATTTGCATGCGAATTCGCATGGATGACGATGTATGCGAATTTAACCGTGGCAGTGCTGGTGTGCTTTTCCATTGTTTCTATGCGAATTCGTATAAAAATTCGCATGAAAATTCGCATGCCCAAACCTCATGCGAATTTCCTATTAAATACATTATATGCGATTCGCATAGCGGTATGCGGTATGCGAATTCTGATGGCTCTGCCATGCGAATTTTTTCTGCACAGAAAAACGCAAAGGAATCCTGACAAGTGGAAACAGTCCCATTCACTTGTATTGCTATGCGAATTTTCATGCGAAAAACGCATGCGAATTCGCTATAGTGGAAATGAGCCCTTAGGGAAGAGAAAAGGGAGACCGAGAGCCCAATATAGTGTAGTATGTTGTATAAATAGAGAAAAATGTTAAAAGTAAGTATTATACTTACAAACCTGGGTTGCTCTAAGGCAACCACTGTATACGCAGGTGGGGAGATTAAGCCTGACCCCACTCAGGACTAAGATGTCGCTCTCTGTAGATAGGAAAAGAGGGTATATCACCCTTCCACCAAGGGTGGACAACTTAATATGCAAGGATACAGAGGCGCCAGTAGGATAAAACAAGATAAAAGGTTTAAAACGGTTTAGGTGGCGGTGGTGGACCGTCCACACACAAACAGACAAAAAAAAAATCGCTGTTGATTGTAGAAAAAAAATTCACAATTTATTCACATACTCCTACATAAAAGTGCAACGCGTTTCACGGGCAAACATCCGCTTCATCAGGCAATAAACGAACGGAGTATCTCACTGCAAAATGACAGAGATGTAAAGCATGTCAGGGAGCTGTATACAGACGTAGAAACTGTCAAAGAAAAACATCTCTTTTCTTGTTGGTGCAAAGTATGTCAACTATTATAATAGTATCTGTGGGGTAGTGGAAAGAATGAGGGGAGGAAAATACTATATGTGGGGGAATGTGAGCAGGGAGAGCAGGGTGGTGGGTTGTGACCAGGGGATGGAAAGTACTGGCAGGGATAGGTAAATATAGCTGAATTGAGAACAAGCTATTGGGGATGTGTGTCCTGTGATATAATGAACTATGTGGAATGGGGATGGTGTAGCTTACAAGGCAATTTTCAACAACAAAACTAGCAAAGGTAAATACCCAGAGTGTCTGAAAAGGAGCTGTCTATGATTGAGGAAAAAGACAAAACTGACAAAAAAGACAGGCATGAAAACAATGATGATGATCAAACTTACCAGCTCTGAGTATATTGATAGCTTGGCACCTCTGTGCTATAGTAACTGTGTGTGGGGTTTAAATAGGGAGGCTAATTGTCTAATGAGTTGATTTGGATCAGGAGCGAGGGAGGGAGGGAGGGAGGGGCGTGTGTGATGGACTGAGGCTGTCACTAGCCGGGGTATATTATCGCCCCCTGGTGGTGCAGAAGTAAAATTCATTATGCACAAGTTATTATGTAGAATGTATACATATACAATTTAAAAAACAAAATAAAAACAAATTGCATACCTAAATACATACATATGTACATACATGTACCTTATTACACAAATAGGCAAAAATATTTCGTATAAAAATATAGAAATCCATTATGTGCATGTATAGAAATAGAACAAGGCCTAAATTACAGTGCATGCCATTCCCAATCGCAGCAGTTGTCGACTGCTGGAATGGTCCCAATTGACCATGATAAAACTGGAAAGTAAGATTAAATCTCTCCTTATCGATATCCAGTACCATATAAATTATAACATTGTAATAAATATTAAAAAAAAAAAAAAAAAAATTATATAAAAACTAAACATTAAGAGAGAGCGGACAATTAAAAAGAGAAAAGGAATTGCTGCTATTCTGGTGAGTTAGTAAATTTTTTCAAGTACTTCATTTAGACCCCCTGGAGATAGGGTCTTAAGTATTTGAATCCAGAACATCTCCCGTTTCTTGAGAGAGTCAAAGGAGTCGAAGCGGTTGTGTGAAATAGATTCGATAAACGTGATACGGAAAAGTGTGGGGTCGCTGTTGTGGTGGGTGAAAAAGTGACGCGAAACGCTGTGCAGGGGATATTTGTTTATTATGTTTCTTTTGTGTTGTCCTGTTCTGCTTCTTGCTTGTTGGGTGGTTCTGCCCACATACTGCAGCCTGCATGGGCATGAGATGACATAGATGAGGTATTTGGTTTCACATGTGATGGTTTCTTTGATATGGTATTCTATTTTGGTGACCTGCGAACTGAAGGACTGAGTGTTTACGACAAATTGGCAGGCTAAGCATTTTTTGTGTTTACAAGGGAAGCTGCCTGGTGTGTTAGTGCTAGAAGTGTTTTTTAGGGCTACAGGTAACTGGCGTAGTCTGCTTGGGGCCAGTATACTGCTGAGATTGGGGGCGCGTCTGTATGTAATAGTGGGTCTGGGTGGGATGATGGATTGTAGATGGGGGTCTTGGAGGAGGATTTCCCATCTGTTGGTGAGGATATTACGGATCGACTGATGTTGGGCACTAAACCTGGTGATGAATCTGGGCATGTCTGTGAACTGTGTGTTGGCTTTGGGTTGTAGTGGGTTATTCATTGTTGCTTTGTGGTGTGCATCATATAGTAATTTCTTGGGATATTTACGATCGGTGAATTTTTTAGTGAGAATTTTGGACTGGGTATTGTATTGTTGTATGTCCGTGCAGTTACGGGAGATCCTCTTATATTGGCTATATGGAGTATTCTTTGTCCATGGCCGGTGGTGGAAACTGTTATAATGTATATAATTGTTGGCGTCTACGGGTTTAAAGAAGGTTTTGGTTTTGATATATGGTGGATCTGTGTAAAGAGTAAGGTCAAGGTATTCTATAGAAGCTGGGTCTGAGTGGGAAGTGAATTGTAGGCCGGCCGTATTGGTGGTTAGGTAATTGAGAAAAGACGGGATTAGATTGGGAGGACCTCTCCAAATGAATATTAGGTCATCTATATACCGTTTATAAAAAATGATGTTATTGTGGAATGGGTTATTGCTGTACAATTTTGTTTGTTCGAAAAATCCCATTGCTAGATTAGCGTAGGAAGGGGAGAACGAACTTCCCATAGATACGCCGCTGACCTGATGGTATGTTTGGTCTTGAAAAGTGAAAACATTGTTCTGAAGAATAAATTCAGTGCACTGCATGAGGAAGGTTTGTTGGGTGCGCGGCATAGATGTGTTGGATTGGAGGTAATATTGTAAAGCTGTGAGACCATAAGCATGTGGTATGTTTGTGTATAGGGATGTGACATCGCAGGTGAGCCAGATGTAGTCTTCCTGCCACGGGATGGAGTGAATGAAATTGATGAGGTGTTGGGAGTCCTTGATAAATGACGGCAGGGACTGTACATGCGGCTGAAGGTGTGTGTCGATGAACCGGGATAGGTTACTAGTGGCGGAGTCAATTCCAGATATGATAGGTCTACCTGGTGGTTTATGGATGTCTTTATGGATTTTGGGAAGGTAATAGAAAAACGGGGTTTTCGGGTGGTGATTAATGATAAAAAAAATTTCATTTTTGGTGATGATATTGTTCAAAAAAGCTTCTCCGATAAATTGTTTCAAGGTATTGTTAATTTCTGGGGTGGGGTCAGAGGGTACATTACAAACCACTACCCTCTGACCCCACCCCAGAAATTAACAATACCTTGAAACAATTTATCGGAGAAGCTTTTTTGAACAATATCATCACCAAAAATGAAAATTTTTTTATCATTAATCACCACCCGAAAACCCCGTTTTTCTATTACCTTCCCAAAATCCATAAAGACATCCATAAACCACCAGGTAGACCTATCATATCTGGAATTGACTCCGCCACTAGTAACCTATCCCGGTTCATCGACACACACCTTCAGCCGCATGTACAGTCCCTGCCGTCATTTATCAAGGACTCCCAACACCTCATCAATTTCATTCACTCCATCCCGTGGCAGGAAGACTACATCTGGCTCACCTGCGATGTCACATCCCTATACACAAACATACCACATGCTTATGGTCTCACAGCTTTACAATATTACCTCCAATCCAACACATCTATGCCGCGCACCCAACAAACCTTCCTCATGCAGTGCACTGAATTTATTCTTCAGAACAATGTTTTCACTTTTCAAGACCAAACATACCATCAGGTCAGCGGCGTATCTATGGGAAGTTCGTTCTCCCCTTCCTACGCTAATCTAGCAATGGGATTTTTCGAACAAACAAAATTGTACAGCAATAACCCATTCCACAATAACATCATTTTTTATAAACGGTATATAGATGACCTAATATTCATTTGGAGAGGTCCTCCCAATCTAATCCCGTCTTTTCTCAATTACCTGAACACCAATACGGCCGGCCTACAATTCACTTCCCACTCAGACCCAGCTTCTATAGAATACCTTGACCTTACTCTTTACACAGATCCACCATATATCAAAACCAAAACCTTCTTTAAACCCGTAGACGCCAACAATTATATACATTATAACAGTTTCCACCACCGGCCATGGACAAAGAATACTCCATATAGCCAATATAAGAGGATCTACCGTAACTGCACGGACATACAACAATACAATACCCAGTCCAAAATTCTCACTAAAAAATTCACCGATCGTAAATATCCCAAGAAATTACTATATGATGCACACCACAAAGCAACAATGAATAACCCACTACAACCCAAAGCCAACACACAGTTCACAGACATGCCCAGATTCATCACCAGGTTTAGTGCCCAACATCAGTCGATCCGTAATATCCTCACCAACAGATGGGAAATCCTCCTCCAAGACCCCCATCTACAATCCATCATCCCACCCAGACCCACTATTACATACAGATGCGCCCCCAATCTCAGCAGTATACTGGCCCCAAGCAGACTACGCCAGTTACCTGTAGCCCTAAAAAACACTTCTAGCACTAACACACCAGGCAGCTTCCCTTGTAAACACAAAAAATGCTTAGCCTGCCAATTTGTCGTAAACACTCAGTCCTTCAGTTCGCAGGTCACCAAAATAGAATACCATATCAAAGAAACCATCACATGTGAAACCAAATACCTCATCTATGTCATCTCATGCCCATGCAGGCTGCAGTATGTGGGCAGAACCACCCAACAAGCAAGAAGCAGAACAGGACAACACAAAAGAAACATAATAAACAAATATCCCCTGCACAGCGTTTCGCGTCACTTTTTCACCCACCACAACAGCGACCCCACACTTTTCCGTATCACGTTTATCGAATCTATTTCACACAACCGCTTCGACTCCTTTGACTCTCTCAAGAAACGGGAGATGTTCTGGATTCAAATACTTAAGACCCTATCTCCAGGGGGTCTAAATGAAGTACTTGAAAAAATTTACTAACTCACCAGAATAGCAGCAATTCCTTTTCTCTTTTTAATTGTCCGCTCTCTCTTAATGTTTAGTTTTTATATAATTTTTTTTTTTTTTTTTTTTTAATATTTATTACAATGTTATAATTTATATGGTACTGGATATCGATAAGGAGAGATTTAATCTTACTTTCCAGTTTTATCATGGTCAATTGGGACCATTCCAGCAGTCGACAACTGCTGCGATTGGGAATGGCATGCACTGTAATTTAGGCCTTGTTCTATTTCTATACATGCACATAATGGATTTCTATATTTTTATACGAAATATTTTTGCCTATTTGTGTAATAAGGTACATGTATGTACATATGTATGTATTTAGGTATGCAATTTGTTTTTATTTTGTTTTTTAAATTGTATATGTATACATTCTACATAATAACTTGTGCATAATGAATTTTACTTCTGCACCACCAGGGGGCGATAATATACCCCGGCTAGTGACAGCCTCAGTCCATCACACACGCCCCTCCCTCCCTCCCTCCCTCGCTCCTGATCCAAATCAACTCATTAGACAATTAGCCTCCCTATTCAAACCCCACACACAGTTACTATAGCACAGAGGTGCCAAGCTATCAATATACTCAGAGCTGGTAAGTTTGATCATCATCATTGTTTTCATGCCTGTCTTTTTTGTCAGTTTTGTCTTTTTCCTCAATCATAGACAGCTCCTTTTCAGACACTCTGGGTATTTACCTTTGCTAGTTTTGTTGTTGAAAATTGCCTTGTAAGCTACACCATCCCCATTCCACATAGTTCATTATATCACAGGACACACATCCCCAATAGCTTGTTCTCAATTCAGCTATATTTACCTATCCCTGCCAGTACTTTCCATCCCCTGGTCACAACCCACCACCCTGCCCTCCCTGCTCACATTCCCCCACATATAGTATTTTCCTCCCCTCATTCTTTCCACTACCCCACAGATACTATTATAATAGTTGACATACTTTGCACCAACAAGAAAAGAGATGTTTTTCTTTGACAGTTTCTACGTCTGTATACAGCTCCCTGACATGCTTTACATCTCTGTCATTTTGCAGTGAGATACTCCGTTCGTTTATTGCCTGATGAAGCGGATGTTTGCCCGTGAAACGCGTTGCACTTTTATGTAGGAGTATGTGAATAAATTGTGAATTTTTTTTCTACAATCAACAGCGATTTTTTGTCTGTTTGTGTGTGGACGGTCCACCACCGCCACCTAAACCGTTTTAAACCTTTTATCTTGTTTTATCCTACTGGCGCCTCTGTATCCTTGCATACAGGGTAAGGGAAGAGATTACATCACAATTGGCTTCATACAAGACAGTCAAACATGGAACCTGCCATGAGCTGTCAGGAGCATCAATCTCTGCAAATACTATATACAAATTCTGTGAAATCCAAATGTGGACAGTGAAATGCATATGTAATGTAAGTACAGCCAATATTTAGCTACTGATATATGTGTTTTTTTTCCTCTGAGACCCTATACCTAACAGCTCCTCTTTAAAGACATTTTTAGGAGTAGGGGATAAATATAATTCTTTATCTCATCAGTTTATTTTCATTTCAGGTTAACTTTAAATTGTCTGTTTTTTGTAAAGAAAAGATAACAGATTATCCAGGGGAAGGCCAGGCAAACTAATGGAGAACATACCAACTCCATGCAGACAGTGTCCTGACTCTGGGACTCTACCTGCTGCCGCAAGGTGATTAGCCATATTGCAGCAACCCCACCCCCCGAAGCATTTGTCATTATCTAACAAACAGAAGTCTCTGTAATTTAAACATGAGACTGAAATCAAATATTTTTTCTTTAATAATCATTTTATTTCCCTCTACCTACACTGGAGAGATTCTGCACCTTCGTGGAGTCAACAAAAAAACAATGAGACAGGACAGTAATAAAAATGTGACTCAAGATTTAATGCTTACCCTGAAATGTTTTAGTTGGGATTACACTTTATTAAGGAGTAGGGGGATACATTTTTAGGAGTAGGGGATAAATATAATCCTTTATCTCATCAGTTTATTTTCATTTCAGGTTAACTTTAAATTGTCTGTTTTTTGTAAAGAAAAGATAACAGATTATCAAGGGGAAGGCGAGGCAAACTAATGGAGAACATACCAACTCCATGCAGACAGTGTCCTGACTCTGGGACTCTACCTGCTGCCGCAAGGTGATTAGCCATATTGCAGCAACCACACCCCCCGAAGCATTTGTCATTATCTACCAAACAGAAGTCTCTGTAATTTAAACATGAGACTGAAATCAAATATTTTTTCTTTAATAATCATTTTATTTCCCTCTACCTACACTGGAGAGATTCTGAATCTTCATGGTGTCAACAAAAAAACAATGAGACAGGACAGTAATAAAAATGTGACTCAAGATTTAATGCTTACCCTGAAATGTTTTAGTTGGGATTACACTTTATTAAGCAGTTGGTCTAAACTTACAGTAAATTCAGGTCCCCTTTAAGATGTCCTAAATGTTAGTCCTGAGAAAGTGTTGGAAATAGCTATGATGCATCCATGCATAGTTGATCAGGCTATACTTCATTGCACCCTGATGCAGAAGACTGCTGTCTGGTCCTCTGCTGTACCGGCTTTCCTATCAAAGCCTTTCTATATATGCATGCAGCACAGCACTAGGATATTATCGGCTTACTCTGTACAACTTGGCAAGAGCTTGTGTCTGCCAACAAATGTTGACACATCATCACACAGAGCACATGAAATTCATTATTTCACAAGTCAAACTGAATGTCCTGATTATTCCAATTCAGTCATGTAAAAAAATCTGTGACATGAGGTCTTTCCATTGCGGAACGCTGAGGTGCAGCTATATCTGCAATATCAGAGCCCCTCCCTGCACAGTAGGAATATACTCCATTGAGAACAGCACTATTGTCTCTTGTGCTATTGCTGCAATAGTATGGAGAGGACTCTCAGCAGCAGAGCACTGGTTCCAGAGACAACCATCAGTGGTGGAGTTTGTTTTTCCTTTCATAAGAGACCGTTGAATTCCTTTGTTTGTCACAGACAGGAAGTGAGGACACACACACACTCACACATATATATAAGCCTGACATATACTATTTTAATACTTCCCTTTAAAAATAAAAGTTTGAGTTGCAGTTCCACTTGAACAATTGTGAGTACAACCAGTAACATGAGTGTAAATGGAGACTTGGGGCTCTTTCACAGCGCGCCATTAAAGTTGCACATTATAAAATACTTTAACGCAGAGTAACGCACAACAGGGCAAAGTCTGTGCGACATTCACAGTGCACACGTTGCGTTAGTGTGTAACGTGTAGTGTTATTAAAAAGTGCTGCATGCTGTGCGTTTAGCAATGTATCTGCTGCGTTACTTGTGTTGCACATGCTCAGTAATTTTTTTCTTTTTTAAAATGCTCTGCATGCGCCATTTTCGTTCCATAGTAAATACATTTTCTAACGTCGCACTGTGAAAGTGTATATTCGTTGCATTAGGGCAGCGTTGTTTTAACGTCGCATCAAACGCAACATCCTACTGTGTAAGTAGCCTAAAGGCTCCAAAATACACAGCTCTGTCAGCACAGTTAATGGGCAACTGAAGTGAGAGAGATATAAGGCTTGCCGTATCCATTTCCCTTTAAAAGGATACCAGTTGCCTGGCAGCCCGCGGGTCTATTTGGCTGCAGAAGTGTCTGAATAACACCAGAAACAAGCATGCAGCTAATCTTGTCAAATCTGACAATAATGTCAGAAAAATCTGATCTGCTGCATGCTTGTTTAGGGTCTATGGCTGAAAGTATTAGGGGCAGAGGCATATCACCAAACTTCCTAAGAATCTTTTCTTCCTTCCATAAGTGTGAGTCACTGGCTGGAATAGTCAGTCTTGCACCAGACAGCTGCACTCTGCCTCTTTCATCAAGACTTACCACCACACACTGGAATCTCACGGACCACCACCAGAGGACCACATAAGAATGTGGTCTAGAATCACTCAAGAGGTGGTCCAGTTTGTGGTTACTTGTTATAAATACGTTGTCATCGCCTCATAATCTTCAGCCTAATGCTGGTGAATTAATTCTGCAGTATTGGAAGCCTATCTCACAAAACATCTCTTTATCAATTACAAACTAATCCAAACATTTTCAGGAGTAATCCTATTATGCTGAAAGAATCCTTTCCACCACTGTGGACATGGGTTTCATAGAATGAAGTGGGCATTGTGGGTTTTCATCTCTGGGGTTGGCACCTGCCTCTGGTCTAGTCCTTAACTAAGGTGGCCATTAACTATACAATCCCCGCAGGGCTGTGGAGTCGGTACAAAAATCATTCGACTCCAACGTTTATGAAACCACCGACTCCAGGTACCCAAAATGGCTCTGACTCCAACTCCTCGACTCAGACGCCTTAGTCTAATACTTTCCAGGGCTGTGGATTTGGTACAAAAATCATTCGACTCCCGACTCTAAAGTTTATGAAACCACTGACTTCAACTCCAACTCCAAGTACCCAAAAGTCCTTGACTCCGACTCCACAGCCCTGATTCCTCCAATGACTAAACATCCAATTCGATCATTATGATCCATCGGAAACGATTGCTAGGGCCAACTACTGGAAGGAAAACTGCTAACCAATTCAAATTGATTAATGGAATCAACCCCTTTTTGGGATCAATTTCATCAATCTGATTGGATTGCCTCTTAGTTTTTCTTCCCGGGATCGCATCAGTAATGACCACCTTTAGTTACATTAGCACCATGTGCATTATATAATCTTACAATATATATGGTTATCCACTTAGGAATGAGTAAGTCTGTATAGGCATTCAGTTGCACAGCTTGTATTTGTCTTTCTAGAAACTCAATAAATTAACTCATTTTGAATCACTTAAATGGTGGACACTAACGGTCCAATTTTTTGTGACAAATCATTTCAGCGAACCGATAATTGTGATCGGATTGACAGAAAATAATGTTGATTCTCCAAATCATCAGCGAACAATTCTAAAGGCAATTATTTAATGTCCATTTTGATGATCAGAATTTTTTTTTATAATAGGTTGTGATCGATAGGACTCCACATTGGGTTAGTTGATGGTGAAATAATTGATTAAGGCATTAAATAAGGTATTGATTAAGGCATTTTATTTCCCGTGTTTCCCCGAATTTAAGACATCCTCTGAAAGTAAGCCCTAGTAAATATTTCGAGGGTGCTCGAAATATAAGACCTACTCCAAAAATAAGCCCTAGTAAAATTTAGCCTGCATCCCTCTGAAAGTAGTCCTAAGCGGCAGACCTGTTCTCCCCGTCCCCCCGCCTGCCTGCCCGCAGCCTCGCTTTACCTCCCGGCTGATAGCGCTGCTGGCCCCGTTCTGCAGAAAATCCACATCCTCCGGTTTATTGCCGGCATAATTTACACACCGTAGATTAGCGGTGACGTCTGGTAAAGGCAGCTAATGTATCCAATAAGAGCCATGCCCTATACACAAAGTAAACAAAGATCACTTCCTGTATAGAGCAGCGCTCTAATTGGATACATTAGCTGCCTTTACCAGACGTCACCGCTGATCTGCGGTGTGTAAATTATGCCAGCAATAAACCGGAGAATGTGGATTTTCTGCAGGACGGGGCCAGGAGCGCTATCAGCCGGGAGGTAAAGCGAGGCTGCGGGCGGGCAGGCGGGGGGACGGGGAGAACAGGTCTGCCGCTTAGGACTACTTTTAGGAGGAACTGGACTTTCTCCAGGAGGGGGCCAGGACCAGGAACAGTGCAAGTTGTAAAGCGGGCGGGCGGGGGAGAGCAGGTCTGCAGCTTAGTGGGAATCTGCAAGTCTAACAGCCACAGGGGCTTATTTAGCAGGGAGCAGAGGGGGAATCTGCCTATATACACTAAAGGTGATGGCTACCCCCGGAAAATATAAGACCTCCCCGAAAATAAGCCCTAGCACATTTTTTGAAGGGTAAATTAATATAAGACAGTGTCTTATTTTCGGGGAAACATGGTGATTGCATCTATCTGATAATTTAAACAATTCATTGTTAAAAATCAGTTAGCGGCCAACTTTGAGGGCCCTTTTACACTTGCATGTTAATACTGTGTTGCGTTTCCTATTTTACCATAATGAACGCAAAAACAATCAAATTCTAATAAAGGCTCTCACACTTATTACAGTCCATTGTGATGCGCTGGAAGCATCCGACACGATACAAGGGCAGTAGTGTGTTACTGCAAGCAACGCCCTTAATGCACAGCACTTGGCGTAATGGAAGTCTATCGGCCATACACATAGCGCGGTGCATCGCGTATGCATGCACCGGACTGACGGGAATCCCAGTGACATACTTCCTGCCCAGTGACATACTTCCTGTGTGGGGTGGCGTTATGCATATGACCCTGTTGGCGCACACTGCTGCAGGGTCATATGAGTGAGGATTCTTTCGCTCCCGTGTGATGCAGCAGGAGCATCGAAATTGCAACGCAAAAAACAAATGTAAAACTGGCCTCCAAGTACCTGGTCAGAAGCCCAGATGCTGGCTACCTCCTATGCAGCAGACTGTCAGTGCTATAGGCTGCACCATCCTCTGGAGAAAGTCAGCCTGTGCTTTCTCCCTAGTAACAGGACAATGATCTAAAGAGAATCATCAACGGCAGCCTCCTTGCTTTCCGCAGCCTCCTTGCTTTCCCTGAACAGGGTTTCTAATAATGCTGTACTGATCAGGACTCCATGAGGAATACTACACAAACAACCTAGGTGTTGTTTTTCCTGACATTATAATAAAAATGCCAATTACCTAATTCCCAAGTCATTAGCCCACAACAATGTTGTTATAAATTTAACGAGAAGCCACAATGCACCATATGGTTGGAGCTGGTTAAGTGGCAGGCATAAGAAAACAAGGTGCTTGGCTTTCATCATGGCAACTTTCCCATCCAGCTGTGGGCTGATGCCTACGTCGCCACAGGATAACACAATGCTACCTTGTAGCTAAAACCTTTAAGACATACATTATAGTTACAATAGCCAATTGTAAGAATTATAAAGTTACTATTTGTAAACTGTGAGTCAGAATAAGACTAATTAGGCTGCATACACTGCCCCACCCTGTTACAGATTCCAAATGCATATTTGTGCTTCAAACCCACCCATTTGACTGAAGAATGCTGGCAATACAGGGAAAGTATTTAAAAAAGAATTTATTGAACATAACAATTAATAAGATATTACTTTTTAAATTATTTAGGCAGTGTTTTCCCACTGTGATTTTTTTTTTCCTCCCCCCGGTTTACTTCTGGCAGTTGCATCATTGCAGAAGGTTTTTTTACTGTGTGTTCCAAAAACAGCAGAAATGTGCGGTCACACATAGATCCATACGTCAATGTTTACATACACCCTTTTTTTATTGCAGCAAGCCACAGATCAGTTTATAAATCTAGCTGGCAGATCAAAAAGTACATCAAATGTATCCCATTATGATACAGAATGTTATGATGAGCTCCATATTTACTATTCATAGGATAAGCATGATTAATGCTTCAGAACTAGAAGCACCATTACAGTTCTACCTCTGTTTTGATGGTTCCTTCGTCTTGTTAGACCTGAGACATGGAAAATGGAACCTTTATATAGGAGAATAATAGTAAACCTTGTCTTTCATCCAACCAGCATTGTAGCAACCCAGCCCCCCTTATTATAAGCCACCGTTTCCAAATAGCTAATGAGCCCTGCCCCCAAGCTGCATTATCTTCTCCTATGGGGCTGCCACAGGGGGCTGGGATCCTTTACACCTGCCTAGCAACCACACAGGGGGCTGCAGCAGTCTGCACATTCTCATGCCATATACTGAAATGATAAGAAAAAAGCCTTCACTATCTGATTTCACCTGACTTTTTTCAATACAAAGGAAGCATCTAATTTACTACAGGCTTTCCCCGAGCTTCTAAAAATAGGCTGCACAGATTTAGAAAAATGTAATATATTCAGTCTCGAGGAATATATTAAAAGTGTATGCTGTTCCATTATCATCCATGTGGCTATATGGGGTATAACGCTCACTGCCCTTATTGTGCATGATTCCCTTTCAAATTAATTTCTGGCAGTTTGTTGATTGAGTGATCAGACATGTTGGAAAATTCCCTCTAAGAAGGGGGTGGGGAGAAGAGGCATAGGATCGATGGCCATAAAGTGCTGTGGTGCATCAACTGGTACAACAAAACACTGGTGCAACAGTCGGTACCACAGAGCACTGTGGCGCATCTGTCAGTAAAACAGAGCACTGTGGTGCATCAATTGGTAAACATAACACTGGTGCAACAGTCGGTACCACAGAGCACTGTGGCGCATCTGTCAGTACAACATAGCACTGAGGTGCATCAATTGGTACAACACAACACTGTGATGCATCAATTAGTTAAGCATAGCACTAGGTGCATCAGTTCTGCAGCGTCCAGTACAGCATAGCACTAGAATTTTTAATCAATTATTATGTTCTTTGAAAATTAGGTTTAATCAGTTGTGCACAACATGTAATGACAGAAAAGTGCTTCCTCTCCAGGTATGCAGCCCGGTACACACACACACACACACACACACACAGGTGGCAGGCAAGGCTGGATTTGTTGCCAGCCAATCACGGTTTCCCCAGAGATAAGCATAGCTGTGGGGCTGTCTGGCTGCTCTTCTCTTTATCGTGACATGAACTCTTTTTCTGGAGTAAGGAACAGTTATTGAAAACACATCATTTGGCAGCCGAATGATGCCTCTAGATTTGACTGCCATGTGATGTCTATGACTAACTCAGGAGCGGTGTAGATTGATTGTGGTACAGCGGTGTGTATGTGAAAAGATGAATCCTCTGCCAACATCAGAGACACAGGTGCAGTAAAACGATTTTACAATCTACCTGTGAAATCCGGCATGCCGGATCTTTAGCAGACGTCAGGCAACCGCTGTGCACACGCTGAAGTCACACAAGATTCTTGGCTGAGGCAGTATTTATCAGCAGAGTTCAATCTATGTTTTTTGTACACCGCAGAGAAAGGCAGCGCTACTGTACTTAGGACAAACTGCATCCAAATAACTAGCTGCATGAGTGTGCAGAGCCTACTTATAGGCAACATGCACACCCTGCATTGAAATCAGATGCACCAAATTACCATTGTTGGAAGATGCGTGTGCTTGTGACAGAAGCCCAGAGGTCAATAGGAGGGGGGGGGGGGGGGGGATTTGCGGGGGGAGGAGCCAGAGCTGGGGGACAGGAACGGAGCAGGCAGGATTCAATCTGTTTCTCACATTGGCCGCAGTAAGACGGCCACTTCTAGTTTTGACCGGCCAGAACCCAAAGTGGCCAGACTTCGGGTTCTGGCTGTAACATATACATGAATGCCAAGACTGCTGTTCTGGGCCATCTCGGCCAACAATCTAACCTGTGTTTTCGTATCACCCGAGTCTGCTTAAAGATTTGGCATGTGGGACCACACCAGAAAAAAGTATGCAGTGAAAATCTGACAGAAGCACCAGGTATAGGACTAGTTAATTTCCTCAAGGGGGATCCTCTGGGTTTTCTTTGTTTTAAAAGCATTTCCTGAACAGCAGTTTAACTTCCAAAATAGTAAGATACCAGCAAACCTCCCTACTCACTTGCATACTATGTTGTCCGTTAGACTTAACAACTGGCGTTCAGGAAATGCTTTTAAAAACAAAGAAAACACTGAAAATGCCCCACAAGGAGATGGACTCATCCAAATCCTGTCGGTTCTGTCATGTTTAGCTGGTTACTTTTTTTGCTGAAGTGGTCCTTTACACAACAGAGCACATTGCACCCCTCCTTAGTCTGCCCACTGGAAGCTGCTCAATTATGCATGGCACTGTCGTCCCTTCTCCAACCTCCATAGCAACAGTACATGTCACTGGGCTGTAACCAAGGGGTGTGCCTGTATGAGCTTTTAGCCAGAACTGTCACCCTAACGATTGAGTCTTGATCCTTACTGGTGTGTTTTTATGCATATACAAACCTTGAAAGACGAAACACTAGAAATATACATCGAAGACTGTGATAATGGGCATCTGCAAAAATGATGCCTTTAGACTTCCTTACTATAACAATAGGTACTTGTAGAAAAGATGGATGCACCCCATTGGAGGGTGTGGCAAACCTTAAAAGCAACATTCCCTCAGCAGCAGCCTTTGTAGAAGCTCACATTAGCTACAGGAGTCAGCAATCCCGTGAGACAAAGCACAAGAGAAGTGGCATTGTTCTAAGTTTAAAAATAGCCTATACTACAGTCAAGGTCCTAAATGCAGAAAACACTGATAAGGTTTAGAAAAGTACTCAACACAACAACATTAAAGAAACCACAATTTTGAAGTGGACACAATGATAATGAGGTTCTTGAGCAAAGATTAGGCCTTCAGAGTTGAAAGTAAAAAAAAAAAAAAAAAAAAAAAAAAATGGACAAGGGACTGTGTGAGCCTGAGTGACTAAGTAAACCTAACCTGGGTTTATTGTCTGCTATTTGATGGAAAAGGATCCATAGGCATGAGCTGAAAGGAATCTAAAGTGAGAGGGATGTGGGGGCGGCCATATTTATTTACAGTAATGTTTAACAATGCAAATTGCCTGGCTGTCCTGCTGATTCTCTATAATACTTATAGCCACAGTCCCTGAACAAGCATGCAGATCAGATTTTTTGACCTAAGCCTGACCCGATTATCTGCATGCTTGTTTTAGGTGTGCGATTTAGACACTACTGCCGCCAAAAGAGATCAGCAAGACAGCCAGGCAACTGGTATGGTTTAAAAGGAAATAAATATGGCAGCCTCCATATCTCTCTCTCTTCAGGTTCCCCTAAATAATTGGCAATAACATATGCTATAACTGCGCCAAAATGTCTCTAATGTAAAGTAGGCTGCGGAGTCCAAACTGAATTGGTCATACATTGTATATTTATACAGATGCATTTGCTGGGACCTGAGGACCGAGTTTACTATATCCAGAGATTTACTTTATCAGAGTTTAGTATAGCAAGATTCTACTCAATTATTATTTATATAGCGCCAACATCTTCTGTGCTGCTGTACAGAGAATATAGTCTTGTCCCCACAGGGGCTCACAATCTAACCCCTACCATAGTTGTGTGTCCATTATAGTCTAGAGCCAATTTAGGGGGAAAATAGCTGTCTCTCTGATCATGGAGAGATCTGTTGCTTGTCCATACACCACAAGCCGATTCCCCATCGATTTCATCATGAAATTTCTCGGGAATCACCCTTGTGATGCCTCGCCGCTCCCCTTAAATATATAATCTCCCCCTGGTGCAGTATATGTCGCTGGCTTCGGGCTCCATCCGCATACATGCACCCCAGCGCAACGTGGGCGGGTGTGACACGAATGCGGATGGAGCCCGGAGCCAGCAACGGTCAGGCAAAGTATACTGCACGGGAACTGGGGGGTTGGGGAGAACATTTTACATTAGGGGGACAGCGCGAGGGAGTTACATTGTGTGTGTCGCTCATCCTGATATCGCACGGCGTTACTGCCACGCACCCCATCGAACAAATCTACATTTTACAGCATGTCTGATCGATACATGCAACCAATTCAGGACCAAAATTGGTGGCGTCGTTGATCAGGCGAGCTCTTAGCAGGACAGATTGTAATCTGATCCGATTATAATAATCAAATTGGATGGGCGATCGGCCGCCAAGTCGCCTGATGTGTGGCCACATTAAGTGTTGCTTTCAATCAAATCTAAACGGAAATACACACGCAAACTGTCATTCAGGAGAATGTCCCTGTCCAGCAGCAATCCTCACTCTGACCTGCTGCAACATTTCCCCATTGTATGTGACAGGCCCTGCCCCTGCAACCACCACTGAAATGCTTAGCCAATCAGCCTGGTGCATATACCAATTCTAAAGACCGAAGCTTGTAGAATTAGCATATGAAGAAAATGTGACTAAAACAACTGTGGGGGCATAGTTTAGAAAGTGAAAGCATCAGTTGCCAGATTATTAGTAATACTGCATTCAATTAGCATAACATTAGCATAATTTCAGAACTAATAGCATCTCATTGGCCTTCTCCACTTTTGAGGGTCACACAAAGTTCTAGCAGAGAGCATCTTCTCACAGTGATTTCCAACAAGTTCAGCTTCACTGCGCTGTTGTGCAGCCCAAAACATGAGGAATGGCAAGACCCCAGGATCCTTCAACCCCTCGGGTGTTGGAGGATGCCACCCCCTGAGCCGAAGGCAAAGGGGGAAGGTTCCCTTCGGGGAACAACCGGAAGGGCCCTGCTGCATTGTGGGGCCCGTGGCTACTCATGCACGTTTTGTGGGGGTGCTTTAGGGCACTCACGCTTTTTCCGTGCATGGGGCTAATAGCCTTGCTTACCCGGGACCTCTGTTGCATGCAACAGGGGCCAAGAAAGCTTAAAAAAAAAAGTGTAGTATCTGTTCTTGAGGTTTTTGGGGGGACCTGGAGGGATGGCACTGTGGCAGGGTGTCCCTTCTTGTCGTAACTCCCCAGAGGCTGATTGAATGGATCTATACCATGGTCGAAGCTGAATGGCCGAGGGCTTTGCTTAGGCGTACTGCCCCTGGAAGTGGCGCTCCAGGTGCACCTGAAAAACCTGGGATGTGGCAAATCCTGGGCGGAGTAAGGTGCTTTGGTCTGTACTGCCCATATGCATAGCCGACTAATGCAGCTCCCCCCGGCCTTTTGGCTAGGGAGAGTGCGGAATTTTTATCACTCCGGCCACAAGGTCGGAGCCAGCTTGCTGGCACTGGGGACTTGTCCCCTGGGGACTTAAGTTCCCACCCTGCTCCCTCTCGGGGGAGCCACCGACCATGTGGGATGCCACATGGCCAGGCCCTGTGGGTAACCACAGGGCACGTCGGAGTCCTCCAATCCTTCGGGTGTCGGAGGACTCCACCAGGGTCCTCCAACCCCTCGGGTGTTGGAGGATGCCAAGTACCCCCTGTGCCGATGGCAAAGGGGGATAAGTTCCCTTCGGGGAACACCGGAAGGGCCCTGCTGTATTGTGGGGCCCGTGGCTACTCATGCACGTTTTGTGGGGGTGCTTTAGGGCACTCACGCTTTTTCCGTGCATGGGGCTAATAGCCTTGCTTACCCGGGACCTCTGTTGCATGCAACAGGGGCCAAGAAAGCTTAAAAAAAAAAAGTGTAGTATCTGTTCTTGAGGTTTTTGGGGGGACCTGGAGGGATGGCACTGTGGCAGGGTGTCCCTTCTTGTCGTAACTCCCCAGAGGCTGATTGAATGGATCTATACCATGGTCGAAGCTGAATGGCCGAGGGCTTTGCTTAGGCGTACTGCCCCTGGAAGTGGCGCTCCAGGTGCACCTGAAAAACCTGGGATGTGGCAGATCCTGGGCACTCACGCTTTTTCCGTGCATGGGGCTAATAGCCTTGCTTACCCGGGACTCCTGTTGCATGCAACAGGAGCCAAGAAATCTTAAGAAAAAAAAAATATCTAGGAATATTCTTTAGAATCCTGGTACACACCATGCAATGATCATGTCAGGTCCTATTAGAGCGAGTGATCAGATGGATATTCAGATCTGACATAAGTCTAAAATACCGAATGCAGTGATTTACAGAGCGCTTTACATTTACTGCACTGTGCGCTATGAATCGAGGCCATTGATCCATAAAACCAATAGGTGAAGCATTAAATGACAACTGAAGTAAGAAGAATATGGAGGCAGCCATATTTATTTCCGTTTAAACAATTCCAGTTGCCTGGCAGCCCTGCTGATCTATTTAGCAGCAGTAGTGTCTAAATAATACCAAAAACAACCATGCAGCTTATCTTTTGACAATTATGTCAGAAACACCTGATCTGCCGCATGCTTGTTCAGGGTCTATGTCTAAAAGTATTACAAGCAGAGGATCAGCAGGACAGCCAGGCAACTGGTATTGCTTAAAGGACCATTATCGCAAAAAAAGTAGGCAGTTAAAATATGACAGAACCAACAGGTTTAGGGCCAGTCCATCTCCTCATGGGGGATTCTCAGGGTTTTCTTTGTTTTCAACAGCATTTCCTGAACAGCAGTTTAATTGCCAAAATAGTAAGATACCAGCCAGCCTCCCTACTCACTTGCAAAAAACCCTGAGAATCCCCCAAGAGATGGACTGGCCCAAAACCTGTCAGTTCTGCCATTTTAACTGCCTACTTTTTCGCGATAGTGGTCCTTCAAAAAGAAAAAATTATGGAAGCCTTCATTTCCCTCTCACTTCAGTTGTCCTTTAACCGATTCAGACTGGAAATTCAGACTGGAAAAGCTAGTGTCATACTCCCTGCTGGGCTCCCATTGTGCACACTGCCTGCGTCACCTATTGACTAGCATTACTGCAGAATCCATGCAGTAGGCATTGATCATGCAGTAACACGCTGCAGCCTTTGTGCCGGCATTTCAGCAACCACTTCTGGCGTGCCACGTCGCATTGTGTGAGGTGTGAACATCTCTACAGACTTGCATGGCCCTTGCAGCGTGGTAGAGTACCAGTATGACGCAGTGTGCAAAGGGCCTAAGTATGATCCATTTGCCATGCAATTTTCATCCAAATGCAATAGTCGTCCTAGGAGAGCAGGAAAACTGGATAGCAATCTCGCTATGCATTTTCCACATGACTTGTCAATGGTCAAAACAATTTCCCGCTGTTTTTCTTCCAGCACAAATGTAAAGCGCATCGCAATCACGCCATACACCCAGTCACTGCTGCTGGGTAGAAAGGATGCTGCTCTGTTGTGTGGGTGATCATCCTATCATAAATGACCATGCCAGTGTTCTCCCCAGACTCTTTAAGCCAGGCGCTCCACCCAGCTAGTTTTGGTGACCACCCAGCAGTCATCGGCTCACCTCCTCCTGCTTCTGTGAGCAGAGTTGCTCACAGAAGCACAAGCCCTGCATTCTCTCATCTCGCCCCTCCCGGCTAGTTTTTCATGCCACCCGTGTGGACAAAAAATTCTGGGGAGAACACTGAATGCTATAGTGAAAACCGGCAAGATGGATTGCAGCGGGTGAAATTCAGAAGAAACACAATCACATTTCTAAGTGGAAGTATATATATATATATATATATATATATATATATATATATATATATATATATATATATATATACACACACACACACACACACATAAATATGCACACACACACCTATCCATGCAACTTTTGGGGAGAATGTCTGACAAGATGGTTTCTGTGAGGGAGATCCTGAACACACCCACGGATGCTTTGTCTGCTGTTACACTTGTTACTGGTAAGGATATTACAGATCAGAACATTGCTAAGGCACACTCCTGCCTCCCTGGCTGCCTCCACAGTCACACAAATCTCAGGCAAGCCATGGTAGAGAGACCACATTACCAGGTGACTGGCTGGCTGGGTTGTATCCTACAGCTCTGCCGGGCGGCATTCCTTGCACGTGTGTACCAAGCTTCATATGCGGTTATCAATCACATGATGAGAAACAATAATCCTTTATGCATTTACGTGAAGACAAAACACATCTCTGCATTATGTGCAAGGACTTGGCATAAATAGCACATTCCCTATGAATGTACTTTCCTCTCCATGTCGATGTGTTAAGCCCATTCTCATTTGATGAAAAGATAGGCAATACTAACTAGCAAGAGACAACTCCCTATTATCATTTAGTATTTATATAGAACTGCACGGATATCTTCTGTAGCGCTTTTACAGAGTTTATATAGCTATGTCACTAACTCCCTCAGAGGGGCTAGCAATCTAATCCCTACCACAGTCATATGTCCACTAAAATCTAGAGCCTATTTTCTTAGCTGTCTAGGTTCTGCCTGTGTAGGAAGACTCTCCACAGCAGGTAGGTGAGAGGCCTATTATTAGTGGCTGTATTTGCTGCAGGATGTGCCCTGTACTTTATGTGTAGAGACATCTGTTTGCTGATGTCAAGAGGATGCAGTTTTTAAAGGGTGTGATTCCCAGTAACGTCTTCATCCATCTAAGCACTAGAGGCTGCTTGTCTGTGTATGGACTGCCTGCTGCTGCTCCTAGCCTGTATCTGTAATGCTAATGCAGCAAGTGGAGGACAGATGGCACTGGTATCAGGGAATCCCTGCCCAAGATTACCATGTCCATTCCTGTATAAGCAACATCCAGATCCCCTTCAACAGGATGTAGTTTAGCTGTAATAAAAGCCTTGCCAAATTATATCTCTATTTCCTCCTCACATCCTCGTATTTTCTTTGCACTAATAAAAGATATGAAGCTATACTAAAAGAAGCCATTACACAAGGGATTCTCCCAGGATGACAGTGCTGACTGACATACAATGCAATGAATCTGCCGGCAGCTCCCATTCAACCCTAGTGTGGCAAGATAGAAAATGTGAAAGTGTGGCAAGATGGAAAATAATCTCTACTGGAACAACACAGTGGAGATGCTAATTGGATAAACCCGTTCTGGCATCCCCCCCAAAATATATATATATATATATATATATATATATATATATATATATATATATATATATATATATATATATATATATATATATATATATATATATATATATATATCCACACCCATTATATCTCCACACACAGACATGCACATCTTTGCCAGAGCCAGTAGGAGAGCCTCGCTTGTCCATGCCCCTTTTGTCTCATTGGCAAAGAAAGATGGAGTAGCTACCTATAGCACTCCTCCCGCATCCCCCACCCATCACCCCATGAAAGGTCTAATTAAATTCAGCACAGACAAAGCACAGCTGCACATCTTGGTCTGACAATGAGGGCAGGCCTGCTACTGAACATAACCAGCATCATCGCACTGCCCACTGCACAAATCTGTGCAATATACTGAAAGTACCGATACACTACATTCATACAATAAATGAGATATGTTCATAGTTAAAGTATATGAATACGAATAATAACACTATTTGTTATGAATGGATTTATACAACTGATGTGCAGGGTCCCCTTAAATGTAACGTGCCGTCACATACACACACACACAGCTTGGAGACGTAAAATGGGTACCACCCTTAAGCGTGACATTGCTGAATATTTAGTGTGACAATCTTGGCATTACAGAGATGAGGAATAAACAGCAGCTAAATGTGACATGTGACAATGTGGCTTTCAGAGAAGCAGTACAATTGCAGTCACAGGGCTGCCTGATACATAATGATATGGAAGTCTATCACCCATGCATGGTGGGGTGGTGCAGCTAGGACCACCCCTCACCAGCTGTGTCACCCCCTCCCCCCCCCCCCCCCTTGATGTAAGAATCTCTGCAATAATAATAAATTACACATTACAGTGCAATGCTACGCGTTCATCATTTAGCAAATGCCACATTTCAGATGATAGAAAGAAATGTCAGTTCACAGGAAAATATAGGATGTACATGCAGGGAATATCACTGGAGATCCACATAGATGGGAAGCAAGATGGAATAGACAATGCAATAGCAAAGCAGCCACCTGCCAGACCTGATGTCAGATTACAGTGAGGAGCCCATCTGGGCTGATCCTTAATACAGTCAGGTCAATTTCACCTTCCCGAGATAATCCTGGACACAAGGGGACTATTATTATAAACTATTCAAGAGTGAGCTGCAAATGTCACACACTGCATCCATACAGGATACATGCAATCTACTAGCCCACAGCAGAGCTGAGATCTGGTCTCCTACAGCACTTCCTATCTTACAATGTATCCACAGGCTGATCTCAATATTGTCTACCTAGATAGATTATAGTATTTATTACCACCGCCATAGACTAGAGTGGCATGTTTAATGACAAGCGGCACATATGAGCTGATAGTAAGAGATGGGCTGACTCACTGTTATCCTGGGGATGTTCTTCTTGCCCTGGTAAGACATGATGATGAGGCTTCTCTCTGCAGCTTGCTGCTCCCTTTGTGTCTGCTTCCCGGGGCTGGACTACAGCAGATCAGGTAAACGGTTTGTTGTGTTAGTTTTTTTTCTCCCTCAGCTGCCTTTAGACAATAGTAAATCCCTTTTTTGCAGCGCCAGCTGGGACTCCGAAAACAGCGAGAGAACGAGGGAGAGAGATGATCTGGGCTCCGCCTCTCCACTAGTCTCTGCTAGACAGCGGCCTCACCCACTTGCTCAGCTCTGCATCTGCACTGCCCTCCTTCTCTCGCTAGGGGGCGCTGCATACACTGCAGATCTCGGGGACGCTGCGAGAAAGCGTGTTTCTTCTTTTCAGGAATTCCATTTAGGCGGCGACCTACATACAGCAGGAAATACGGCAATTAGCCAAAACGAATCGGCAGGATTCATTCACTCATTCTAAATGCATCTTTAGATTGAGCCAACAAATTAGCTACAGAGCAATAATAGAAAAAAATCCAATAATAAAGAATTACAAAAACACCTTCTACTAAATCACAACGACAGCATCAATACTGTCAATATGGAATCTGATGAGGTAAGAAGTGTTTCCAGCATCCAGCCATTGACTGTTCTATGCACACTTCAGCAAATAACCTCCTCCAAGTCCTCTTTCAGACAGCTGACAGGAGAAGAATTCACCGCCTGTCAGCTGCTCTCCTGCTCCAGCCGGGCACTTAATGTCGCTCAGAACAGCTCAGCACCATCACTGGCCAGGTGTCACACAGCAGGGCACAGGGCTGTGCTTATACCTGACTCTGTTAAGTTCCCAAGAGCTGCTCCATGCTCTGTACACACGCTGCTGCTTCATGCTCTGTACACACGCAGCAGTTCCTTTGCTCTGTACACATGCTGCAGTTCCTTTGCTCTGTACACGCTGCTGCTCCATGCTCTGTACACACACTGCTGCTCAATGTTCTGTACACACACTGCTGCTCCATGCTCTGTACACACGCTGCAGTTCCTTTGCTCTGTACACACACTGCTGCAATTCCTTTGCTCTGTACACATGCTGCTGCTCCATGCTCTGTACACATGCTGCTGCTCCATGCTCTGTACACATGCTGCTGCTCCATGCTCTGTACACACGCTGCTGCTCCATGCTCTGTACACACGCTGCTGCTCCATGCTCTGTACACACGCTGCTGCTCCATGCTCTGTAAACATGCAGCCTCTACATCCAAAGTCAACTGTAGCAGGCAAAGAAAGGGGGCATTGCTGTGAGTTGCAGGATACCTGCAGATATTCTGGTGTCTTAACTTGTGCCTGTGCCCAGACACTGCACCGACCCTGGTCTAAAGGGGGATTCTGGGCAGCTGTAATCCCCATCCCCTCCCGGAATTGCCTATGCTTGTGCCACCAAAACCATTCTGACCTGTCAAGGCCTGGCTTCCACAATCCACAAGTCCTCTGATATCAGGAGCAAAGATGTTTGCAGCACATCCTTTAAAATCAACAAAAGATACCTAGGTAGAGGACGAGTCAGGTGGTTTCGGCGCCGACTCAGAGCCACAAAGCATTAACTGTAATTTTATTAATTAATTGTAAGCCTTTGGCAGGGTTCTCCCTTCCCTAGTGTATTCTACATCCTTTCCTTTGACCGCTTTGTACTTTTATTACTGGGCCTACCTAACCAGCCCAAAATCGCATGATCATGTATCTTGTACCCAGTGTGCCTTGTACAGCTTTGTCCTATGTTGTATAACCTTGTTACGTTACATTAAATTTTGTATCATTCTATGTATTTATTGTCCAGCGCTGCGTAATATGTTGGCGTATAAATACAATAAATAATAATATAGGAGCGCGCGGGTGGGGGGGCACTGTAATTCGGGAGCTGGCAATAGGCGCAGGTCCACTGCTAGCTACAAGCTAAGCAAGCAGAGGCTTAGGGCCTCTAGCCTCCCATGCTGAGCTGCCCTGTGCAGTTCTCCACAGCCCCCCTTCTGCCCTGAGTTGCGAGAAATGCAACTCACATGTCCACAATCCAGCGCCGAATCTCACTGTTCTACTGGCACTTAGCATACGGTCACCATGGTTATTTCCGGCCGGCAGCTTTCATGATAATGTCATCCAGAGAGGTTGGAAGTAACCACGGTGGCCAGATGAAAAGCGTCAGGAGAGACGTGAGATTCAGTGGCGAGTAATGGACTTGTGAGCTTGCGACTCAGGACAGAAGGGGGGCCAGGGAGCAAGTGATCAGCTATACTGGGTGGATAGAAGGGAGGCCATATTCTGTGGGGGACATATGCTGGGGGGGAGCTGAGGGGACAGAACATCTGACTACCTACAGTTGGTGGGGGCAGGGGGGAGGACATCTGACTATATACACAGGGCGGGACATGATCTGACTACCTATATTGAGCTGAGGTGGGGGGGCAGGACATCTGACTATCTACCCTGGGCTGAGACTGATACATGAACCAAAAGGAACATACTGACCAGAAAATCTATATATTTCGCAAGCCACTTTAATAGATACGTCTTGCTAGTACTGAGTATTAGAGATGGCCTGAACTGTTCGCCGGCGACGGTTCCCGGCGAACTTCCGTGGTTCGCGATCACGGAGAACCACAAACTTTTGCAGAAGTTCGATTCGCCCCATAGTGCATCATTAGGGTCAACTTTGACCCTCTACATCACAGTCAGCAAGCACATTGTAGCCAATCAGGCTACACTCCTTCCTGGAGCCCCACCCCCCTTATAAAAGGCAGGCAGCGTCAGGCATTGGACTCACTTGTGTGCCTGCAGTAATTAGAGAAGGGAGAGGTTGCTGCAGAGACATTAGGGAAAGCTTAGTTAGGCTCTTGTAGGCTTGTTAGCTTGCTCCTTGCTGATTCTTATTGCTAAAAAAGCACCCCTCAACAGCTCTTCTAAAAGCTAATGTTGTTCTTGTGATTATTTTTTTTTGTGTGTGGCCCGCTTGCATTATATACAGCCCTGTCAGTCAGTCTCAGCTGGCCTTTGGCATCTTAATTCCTACTGTGCCACTGCCAGGCCCAGCACATTCAGTGACTACCTGTGTGTGTGACAGGCAGCTGCACATTTGCAATCCCAATCACTGCACCTGTTCACTGTTCAGTGCACCTACCTACCTATACCTACGTGAGCGCACGCATTGTTAATACCACCAGTCATTGCACCTGTTCAGGGTACGTGTGTGTGAGTGTGTGTGTGTGTGTGTGTGTGTGTGTGTGTGTGTGTGTATGACAGGCAGCTGCACATTTGTAATACCAGTCACTGCAACCTGTTCACTGCACCTGTGTAACCGCACATTGTTGTACCAGCAGTCACTGTATACCTGTTCACTGCACCTGTGTAACCGTACAATGTATTAACCAGTTCATGTCCCAACTACAGTATAATCACGTCATTACAAGTTGCTTGTGAAAGCCACATGACGTGATTATACGTTATCCCCTTTAAATGATCACAGCGTGCGTGCTAGCACGCACCTGGGCTCATAAACCCCCCTCTGTCTAACTACACTAATAAGGGATCCCCTCCCAGGTGTCCGATCCCCCCACCCCATGCCCGATCCCCTGTAATTACTGCCCCCCCCCCCTCCTTGCAGAGATCGCCGGTGACACCGGCACAGGGAAGCTATGAAAAGTTTCACCTAATCTTTTTCCTGCGGCGGCGATCGGCTCCCCTCCATTCCGTACCGCTGACAGCCTCTATGTGCAGAATGGATCGGGTCCCGGCTTGATGACGTCATCAAGCCGGGACCCGATCCACTCTGCACATGGAGGCTGTCAGCGGTATTGAATGGAGGGGAGCCGATCGCCGCCGCCGCAGGAACAAGATTAGGTGAGACGTTTCATAGCTTCCCTGTGCCGCCGATCTCTGCAAGGGGGTGGGTGGATGGGGATTGAAGAAACACCGCTGCTCTGTGGGAGGGGGGGGGGGGGCGGCCGGGGAGCAACACACACAAGGGGGGGGAGTTAAGGGGCACACACACCTGGCTATGGGGGGAGGGGGGGGGGAAATAGACACATCCATACAGCTTGGGGGGGGGGGTTGAATAGATGAATTTCCACATCTGGCTAGCTGGGGGGTAGGGGTACTAAGGGCTGGGGGGGGGGTATCCAGAGGCACATCTGACCAACTATGGGGGAGGGAGGCATATGTAGGTGCACATCTGACTAACTGGGGGGAGGATTGAATTATAAAGGTGGAAAAAAATAACTAAATAAAAATCGGACACAAACTGAAAAAATGCATTTTATTTCCAAATAATTTATTGTCATCATACATTGTACTAGGATTGAATTTTAAATGGTGAAATAACCACATCGAATGGAAAAATAAAATGTGTGGGTTTAACTTAAAGCAGCAACTTTTATTTTCAAACTATAATGGCTGAAAACTGGGAAATAATGACTTTTTTCATTTTTTACCCCTTGTTCCCTTTAAAATGCATAGAAAATAATAAAATTCTTAGCAAAAAGTACCACCCAAAGAAAGCCTGATTGGTGGCGGAAAAAACAAGGTATAGATCATTTATGTATGATAAGTAGTGATAAAGATATTGGCAAATGAATGGGAGGAGTGTGAAATGTAGAAAATTGTTCTGGTTTTTTAGGGGGAAAACCCCAGGGACGCGAAGTGGTTAATCAAGTCAGTGCATACCTTTCACTTCATCCCCCTCAATATGGACAAAACAAAAGGCAGGCCACCTGGCAGGTCTGTTCGAGGTCACGGCGTCATGATTTCGTGCAGCCCTCGACCAAAGTACAGTGTTCAGAAGAAGGCACGTGTCATCAACCCCCAATATTGTCAGGACGTAGTTGACCATTTAACACAGAACACCTCAGCTTCCGCACGGAAGCGTGACCGATCTTCCTCCTGCTCTGATTCTGGCACCCCAATTAACACTCAGTCTGCCGCCACTACCAAAGTGCCATCACCCCAGGGCTGAGCGGTGTGGACATTTTTTTGTGTGTCTGCCTCAGATGAGAGCAATGCCATCTGTACTCTCTGCCACTGAAAATTGAGCCATGGAAAGACCAAGACCCGCATAGGGACAACTACCTTACGAAGGCACATGATTACAAAGCACAAACTGCAATGGGATGACCACCTGAGGAAAATCAGCACACAAAAGCAAAGCCACACACCGCAGTTGAAGATATCAGGCCGCAATTTTTTCTCAAAAAAGGCGATACCTAAGCTGTATCGGGATGTTTAAAGGCAAGTGGTGACATCTCTGGCACACAACGTTGGGTCAAGGGTCCATCTGACCATGGATGCCTGGTCTGCAAAGCACGCTCAGGCCTGCCCGAAGACTAAGTCAGTCCCCACACACAGCATCTCTGCCTGCATGCCGTGTGACTGCCTGCCCCAAAAATAAGGCGGTACACACACAGCATCTCTGCCTGCAGGCCGCTTGACTGCCTTCTCCGCCACCACCAACAGGGTCCACCAGGACTCCAGGCGGATTCCTGAATTTTTAAGGCCGCTGCTAGCAGCGGCCGCTATAGTAATTTTTCTGGTGCGTGTACATGCCTGCCTAATTTTTCTGGCTGCACTGCGGCTGCAACAACATACCAAAAGGCATGTACATGTGTCAATTCCCCTACGTGATTGTTAACTTGCCGCGGTGAAGGGGCTTGCGTATCACAATGAAGCAATGACCGCCGGCTATATGAGTGTCTCGGGGGGTGGAAAAACAAAGATAATAAGGTCGTTGCTTCATTGTGGACAGACAAATTAGATCAGCTGGATAGTCACTGTTGTTCTGTCATTGATCTACCTCAGCCCGGTGACCATATGGGCTTGAAAACCGCCATGGCCTGCATTCTCGCCTTGGTGCACACCAGTCCAGCATGGCTGTCACTACACAAACAGCTGTGTGCAGTGCGTTACACAGTGAGTTTTGTCTGTCAGTGTGAAGCAGTACTCTAATTACACTCCCTGATTGATGTATACACATGCAAGATGTTTTAAAGCCCTTTAGGCCTCCAATTTAGCATTCAATGTGATTTTTGCTCTTAAAACGCTGCTTTGCTTCCTAATACTTGGGGGCAACTCTAGCTACTTAATACCGAGGATAGCTCTGGCTATGACGGGCAAGGGAAGAAAGGGTGAAGCGACAGCTGGGACAGCCAGCACACTTGTGGTGCGGTTCAGCGGGTGTTTGTAGGTTGATGGAGGGCGAAGCCTAGGTTGCCAGGACGTCTGTACCTATAGTCTCTTGTGATGTAAATCTGGGCTTGATTCCAAATATAAAGGAAAGAGAATTTTAACTACAATTAATTATAAAATAATGTTTGTTGAGATATTTCTTGTCATAGCAACTTTTTAATTAAGGTGGGATATCACTTAAAAGGTGGTCATATATGATACAACTAAATCATTCAAGGTTTAGGATTATTTGATAAAATTATTTAAGGTCCCTTTTTACACTTGGTGCAGTGCAATTCTGAACAATTGCACCGCAGCAGAAAAGTCGCACTGTGTCTTATAGCCACAGTTCGATCACCCTCCAAAAAAACTAAACAAAGGCTACTGTACTTTGCCTCACTTCAAGGGTTGCCACGCTATCGCAAACATTACCGATTGCAAACGCAGGAAAAATTCTGCCTGCAGTGCACTAGGTATTTAAAAAAAATAATTGATTACATTTTTTGTAGACTTTAAACCAGTAAAGCACATTTCACATCAGCGAGATTAGTAAATATCTAATAGTAAGCATAACACCCACCCCCCCATTCCCTCCAATTCCCCCAAAGACAAACAACCAACCCACCCATCTCCTCCTGCTACCTTAGGAATGTGTAGGAATAGTTCTGGAGATCAAATGCGAGTTCATCTAGATATTTTTAATAAGATTTGGGACCCATTGATACAAGAAAAACACCTAATCAGTTCTATAGCTATAGTGTCTACTACTAATCAACGTACCTGAATACACCTAGTTAGTATGTGCCCAACTAGATGAATACATTCTTGATTGGAAGACGAGGGACTGACTCTGTGTTGGTGCACTAACAGTCCTTTGCACTGTGCAGTAAAGCCTCGTAGACACTTTCAATTATGATTGGCCAATCAGTGACCAATTTTACCACCTCCATGTGGTATGAGGGTCAACAGACATTGAATACTATGAGCCAATTGTGTAGGTAAACCCTCATACTACATGAAAGTGGTAGAACTGATCAGTGATTGGCCGATCATAATTGAAAGTGTGTACCTGGCGTAACAGCATATATGGCAAAAGCAAAAAACATCCAGAAAGCATCCTCTATGCTTCTGTAGCTCACACTTCCCAGTGGAATTAGTGGTCATTCAGCAGAAGAACAACAGACCCTGTGCTAGAGACATCAACGCACTGCCCCAAACACAAGTGGAAGCACAACACCTATACTGTATGTGAACTAGCTCCACTAAAGAGCTTTTAGCTGCACTTTGGGTGGGCCAGCGGTCCCAAAAGACACTATGCCTCCACAGTCAAGCCAGCACCATCTGTAGTATTTAAAGCTCTTTATTCTTTAAAAAGCATGACAAGCTTCTTCCACAGCGACAGCAGCGCTGTTTCGATCAACAGATCTTTTTCAAGCTGTACAAAGTTATGTCACACTAAATCAGCAACAACATGCCTTTAAATAACCCCCACAATACACCTTCACCAATCAGAATCAGATACCTGCAGCCAATCGGAGCGCCCAGGCAGCTATGTGGACCAGAAGGAAGACTACAACCTCTAATATTCAAATCCGGACATCCCATAATGATATCCACAACGTCACACTGGCCCGTCCCTCATATGCGGACCTAGAAGAAAACCACTCATATCCTATGCTAATCATATGCGCATTTGCGCATTCTCTTACCTAGCTTTCCCCACAGCGTATGGCAGCGTGCGTGCTCAACGGTGGCGCTTCCTGAAAGAACTACGTCACAATGACATCTAGTCACGGGACCCACGTGTCAGAAGGGCGTGTACAACGCTCTCCTCTTAGCAACCTAAACAGCGTGGCCATGCGTGTATAGCAACGACTGCTTCCTGGATAGAAGCAGTCATCACAGCGCATGATCATGCGCCTCTCAGGGAGCCAAAACATCGCTCACCTAATAGTCTAATATGCATGACCCTGTAACAATAACAAAGGGGCGTATATATTGCTTACTACAAAATAGCATAAGCGTGACCCTGGTAACTAAACCAGCGCCACGCATAGACATAAAGAGAAGCAGCCATAGTTGTTCACTCACCAGCCCGCCCACACTGTTCAACCTAACGTGGATAGGAATAAAGCTGCCTCTGCATCTCGAACATCTGGAAATAAACATAAAAACAGTTCAAACACAATATTAAAATACAACCCACCCCATTAACAAAAGAGGACACCTCCCACTAGATCATATCTGTATAATCATATACATGGCAATAAATTATATTCCCTATTCAAGCCACCCCTCCCCAACGTACCCAATCTATGAATCCATTCCGCCTCCTTTATAAGCAACATTCTCTGGCGGTCACCTCTCCTAGGACTTAAAGGGACATGATCTATTACTTGTACCCTCAACTGGGCAACTGAATGACCATACTGTTTAAAATGACAGGAGACTGCCTGATCCTCATCCCCCTTCCTTATTGCACTTTTATGCGATGATATCCGATCCCTAAGGGCTTGTGTTGTCTGTCCCACGTACCCTAAACCACAAGGGCACTTGAGAAAGTAGACCACAAAAGAAGATTCGCAACTATAATATCCATTAATGAAAAAAAAATTTCCACTGGAAGGATGGGTAAAGCAGTCTCCTTTATTAACCGACCCACACATGTGGCAATGCAGACACGGGTAGGTGCCCCTCCTGACACTCTTCTCTTTATTACATTTGTAAGTACTCACAACTTTGTCCCTGATCGTGGGTGGTCGTCTATATGACAAAAGAGGTGGATGTCTAAACTCCTCCACATAGGGAAAGGCCTCCCATAGAATATTCCAATGTTTTCTAACAGCTACCCCAATGCGATCACTCCAGCTACTATATGTGGTCACTAAGGGAATTCTAGATCCAACTGAACCCCTATTTCTAGCTTGTTTTGGCCTAGTGAGCACCTCCCTTGGATAACCTCTCCTTTCAAACTTAGCCTGCATTTGTTCAACCCTCTCCATTCGTTTCTGAGGATCTGCCACTAGTCTCTCTACTCTGGCTATCTGCCCGGCAGGTATGTTGTCCCTAATATGCCTAGGGTGAAAACTACCATATTCAAGTAGAGAATTACGATCAGTTGGTTTGGTGTACAGGTCCGTGAGTAACTGATCACCAGACCTGTACACCAAGGTATCCAGGAAAGACTCCTGGTCCGTTGCCACATGTGTAGTCAGAACAATACTCGGACATTTGTCCCTCAATTCCGAAATGAAATCGATGAGGGTCGAATGCGGCCCTGCCCACACGCAAAAACGTCATCTATATACCTCCACCAGCATTTTGCATGTTGGCGGAAAAGGGCACTGCTATATACGAATGCTTCTTCAAATTGGCCCATGAAAAGACGTTTTTTGCGTGTGGGCGGGGCCGCATTCGACCCTCATCAATTTCATTTCGGAATTGAGGGACAAATGTCCGAGTATTGTTCTGACTACACATGTGGCAACGGACCAGGTGTCTTTCCTGGATACCTTGGTGTACAGGTCTGGTGATCAGTTACTCACGGACCTGTACACCAAACCAACTGATCGTAATTCTCTACTTGAATATGGTAGCTTTCACCCTAGGCATATTAGGAACAACATACCTGCCGGGCAGATAGCCAGAGTAGAGAGACTAGTGGCAGATCCTCAGAAACGAATGGAGAGGGTTGAACAAATGCAGGCTAAGTTTGAAAGGAGAGGTTATCCAAGGGAGGTGCTCACTAGGCCAAAACAAGCTAGAAATAGGGGTTCAGTTGGATCTAGAATTCCCTTAGTGACCACATATAATAGCTGGAGTGATCGCATTGGGGTAGCTGTTAGAAAACATTGGAATATTCTATGGGAGGCCTTTCCCTATGTGGAGGAGTTTAGACATCCACCTCTTTTGTCATATAGATGACCACCCACGATCAGGGACAAAGTTGTGAGTACTTACAAATGTAATAAAGAGAAGAGTGTCAGGAGGGGCACCTACCCGTGTCTGCATTGCCACATGTGTGGGTCGGTTAATAAATGAGACTGCTTTACCCATCCTTCCAGTGGAAAATTTGTTTTCATTAATGGATATTATAGTTGCGAATCTTTTTTTGTGGTCTACTTTCTCAAGTGCCCTTGTGGTTTAGGGTACGTGGGACAGACAACACAACCCCTTAGGGATCGGATATCGTCGCATAAAAGTGCAATAAGGAAGGGGGATGAGGATCAGGCAGTCTCCTGTCATTTTAAACAGTATGGTCATTCATTTGCCTAGTTGAGGGTACAAGTAATAGATCATGTCCCTTTAAGTCCTAGGAGAGGTGACCGCCAGAGAATGTTGCTTATGAAGGAGGCGGAATGGATTCATAGATTGGGTACGTTGGGGAGGGGTGGCTTGAATAGGGAATATAATTTATTGCCATGTATATGATTATACAGATATGATCTAGTGGGAGGTGTCCTCTTTTGTTAATGGGGTGGGTTGTATTTTAATATTGTGTTTGAACTGTTTTTATGTTTATTTCCAGATGTTCGAGATGCCTGTAGCTGGAGGACGCAGAGGCAGCTTTATTCCTATCCACGTTAGGTTGAACAGTGTGGGCGGGCTGGTGAGTGAACAACTATGGCTGCTTCTCTTTATGTCTATGCGTGGCTCTGGTTTAGTTACCAGGGTCACGCTTATGCTATTTTGTAGTAAGCAATATATACGCCCCTTTGTTATTGTTACAGGGTCATGCATATTAGACTATTAGGTGAGCGATGTTTTGGCTCCCTGAGAAGCGCATGATCATGCGCTGTGATGACTGCTTCTATCCAGGAAGCAGTCGTTGCTATACACGCATGGCCACGCTGTTTAGGTTGCTAAGAGGAGAGCGTTGTACACGCCCTTCTGACACGTGGGTCACGTGACTAGATGTCATTGTGACGTAGTTCTTTCAGGAAGCGGCCACCGTTGAGCACGCACGCTGCCATACGCTGTGGGGAAAGCTAGGTAAGAGAATGCGCAAATGCGCATATGATTAGCATAGGATATGAGTGGTTTTCTTCTAGGTCCGCATATGAGGGACGGGCCAGTGTGACGTTGTGGATATCATTATGGGATGTCCGGATTTGAATATTAGAGGTTGTAGTCTTCCTTCTGGTCCACATAGCTGCCTGGCCGCTCCGATTGGCTGCAGGTATCTGATTCTGATTGGTGAAGGTGTATTGAGGGGGTTATTTAAAGGCATGTTGTTGCTGATTTAGTGTGACATAACTTTGTACAGCTTGAAAAAGATCTGTTGATCGAAACAGCGCTGCTGTCGCTGTGGAAGAAGCTTGTCATGCTTTTTAAAGAATAAAGAGCTTTAAATACTACAGATGGTGCTGGCTTGACTGTGGAGGAATCGTTGGAAACGTCTGGAGTGCAGAGACGCTGCAAGCCATAGCACATCCATCTTTTCTCCCCTCCTTGGGTGCTTGCTTTACACTGAGTTGATATACCAAAAGACACTATGCTGATGAAAGTCAATGATGGTGAACCCACAGGAGCGATTGCAATTTAGACAAATCGCAATTGTGGGTCCTGTAGCATTTTTGGAGCGACTTCACTCCAATGCAGGAAATTGTAGCGCTTTTCAAAAGCGATTTTGCAGTCATTTTGGGAGCACTTTTTTTTTAAAGATTAAACTGGTTAACAGGTCTTCCAATATCTGGCTTCCGGCGCGTAGCCTCACCCCCCAGCACAAGAGGTAAATGGCACACTTCAATTTGGACATAGGGAAGCGCCTATGACCTCTTGTGCTGAGGGCGGGGCCACATGCTGGAAGCCGGCGGAAATTAACCTCAGGAGACCTGCAATGCCACTGACCACTGTGAACAGGGCCTCTCAGTTAAAAAACTGACCTAAAATCAATCCGAAGTTAGTGGATTTCCACTGAAAAAGGCTTTATTCCTGCCAATACAAATAATAAATACAATAATATTAATAATACAATAATAAAATCATGTGTAAAAGATTAATTTCTGTCACCTTCCTGCTGTAGAACAGATACAGTGGGAATCTCCAGGCCTAGCTAGTAGAGTGAATCTTCTGAAGATTCATTTAAAGTGCACCCGAGGAGACATGTGACATGATGAGATAAACCGGTGTATGTAGAGGGCAAAACATGAATTACCAGGCTGTTTTACTGCTTTTATTATGCTGCCCGAGGGCCCATTCACACTAGAAGCGCTTTTCTGAGCATTTTGCGATTGATTTGCGTTTTTAAAAATCTTTCCCAGTCACTTTCATTAAAATAGTGGTAAAAATCTCGTAAAATTTGCTGCGATTTTTGTGTACGCGATTGCGAAATCGCAGCAATTTTTCCACAATTTGTACCGTGATTTTAACCTCCCTGGCGGTCTATTAAAACCGCCAGGGGGCAGCGCAGCACTTAATTTTTTTTTTTTTAATCATGTAGCTAGCCTAGCGCTAGCTACATGATAGCCGCTGTGCAGCGGCATCCCCCCACCCCCTCCGATCGCCTCTGGCGGGATTTCCTGTTTGGCTTCCCCTGTCGCCATGGCGACGATCGTCATGGACGTCACCGACGTCATGACATCATCGGGAGTCCCGATCCACCCCTCAGCGCTGCCTGGCACTGATAGGCCAGGTTGCGCAAGGGGTTGGGGGGGCGGCACGGCGGGTAGCGGCGAATCGGTGCGGAGCGGCTGCGATCAGGAAGTACACGCAGCTAGCAAAGTGCTAGCTGCGTGTGCAAAAAAAAATATGCAAATCGGCCCAGCAGGGCCTGAGAAATCCTCCTGCGTGGCATAGCCCGTGCTCAGCATGGGCTTACCACCAGGGAGGTTAATGAAAATTAATGGGGCAATTTGAAAAAAAACGCTAATCAATCGCAAAATGCTCAGAAAAGCGCTTCTAGTCTGAATGGGCCCTAAAAGAGTTTATTTTCTGGTATGGAAGTGACAGCTTCTGTCTTGTCGTTAACTTGTTGGGAATATGGAAAATTGTATGGTAACTCCATACAATTTTCCTGGCAGAATACAACTTCTGAGTGCATGGGGAGATAGGAAAAGGTCAAAAGTTCATGTATTTGTCACTTAATAGGCTTTAGATTGTAATCATCTGGCAAGACCCTCCCCCCTAGCGTATCCAGCTTGATTACGCAATCTTTCTGTCCGTTACCCCTCTGGACTAGAACATTCCCTATTTGGCTAAAGACACTGAACTACTGTTATCAAAGACAACTGCACGATCTTGTTTTGTTGTGAGCTCCTTGTAAGTCCCACCCATTTATCTATTGTGGAGCGCTGCGTAATATGTTGGTGCTTTATAACTACAATAAATAAAAGTAATGAAATAGGCCGTCACTGAGCAGAGAAAACAAAACATTTAATCTACTTTGTAAATGTTAAAAAACCATGGGATAGCTAAAAAAAAAAAAGTCATTTTTGGAAGTAGGAGGATAAATGCAATTGTTTATCTCATCAGTTTATTTTCACCTTGGGTTAACTTTAAGGTGTCCATACATAAGACGATGTATGGGCAGATCGATTTCAGCACGAAATATCTTGGGAATCGGCCTTGAGGTGCCACATCCACCTCCCCCGGCGTTGTTGTCCTAATGTAGAATGACCCTCCCCCATGCAGTAAGCTATACCTGTCACACACGCGCCCACATATACATGGGGAGCATGTATGTAGATAGAGCATGGAGCCAGCGGCAGACACTGACAGGTAAAGTATTCCCTGGGGGGCACATGCTACACTAAGGGAGACAGCGCTGGGGGTTTAGTTGCGCTTGTCGCTTGTTCCGATATCACACGCCATTACCGCCATGCACCCAATCGAGTATGCAACCAATTTAGACACAAGATTGGTTGCATTGTCGATCGGGCTTGCTGTGCACTGATTTCCATCCGATCAGATTATAATAATCGATGGTCGATCAACCGCCAAGTCGCTTGATGTATGGCCACCGAAACCTACTATAAGATATTGGATTCTTTGGCTCTCAAAGGTTAATCCTTATGGTTTTCTTTTTCCTGGAAGCTAGATCTGGTTTGAGGTGGGCAGAAGTAGAAGACCCTCTTGTTCTATGAATACTGCACATAGCGTGTCACATTAGGTTCATGATCTATAACAATACAGCTAACATCAACCATCAGTTGATTAAATATGGATAAGCTGAGGTAGTTTCTGTATACACAGAATAATCCACTCAGTCAAATTACATAAACATTTTGATGGAAACACTTTATATTTCTTTGACTCAGCTCACTGGAAGGCAATACACCACAAAACAGGAATGACGCTGGTTCAGAGGCTGCAGTCATCTATGCAAGAATCTTTAACCCATTACTAGGACTCTAAGACAACATCCACAAAATGACAATGACTGAACTGCAGATGCTTGCAGAGCTCCCTGAGAGGAACAGTTACCTCATTGCCACCACACAGCCCTATTCACCATCCATCAGCTTTTGTCCCTCAAGCGAAGTGGCATGCTGCCTATTAATTAAGTTGTATTTAAGCTTCTGGGACCACAGCCAAGACAGAAGACATCTCCATGCTTGTGAAATCACTATCAGTAGAGTCATGTGGGCTTGGACTGATAGTCATGAAAAATGATATTTTTTCAAACCCAAACTCTAAAGAAAGTGCAATGAAAACCAGCCCATCATCTCAAAATAACAGACAGCAAGTGTGAAGAAATGTTACATTCTTATTATTTTAGAAATGCTATTAAAAAAGTGGATCCGAGTTAAACTTTTACTCATTGCATAATTGTGCCACTTACATATAGTTTATAGGGCATTCCTCAAGCCAAATACTTTTTTTTAAAAACCCTAATTCCCTATAAATGAAACAAGCCTCACCCACAGCTCCTCCAGCGCCTAGGCATTCTGAATCCCATGTAGCAAGTGCTCATGGGAGCTCAGTCTGGGGAGGAGGAGGTTTTTCCCAAAGGAGGAGGAGGGAGCATTACCAGCCAGAGATTTTAGAGGCAAGGGGGTGGAGAAGGGAGAGAGAGAGAGGAGTGGAGTTTTCACAGGCTGAGGGGTGGAGCCAGCACGTCAATTACAGTGCAGGAGTACAGTAATAGGAATTACGGCTATAGTGGCGCACGATGAGTAACTACGGAGCCATCAGAAGACTCAGCTGAAGTTACTTTTAAAACACTGTAATTCGTCCGCCAGCAATAGCTGGAAGCCGAATTACATCATTCCCCACTATCCACGTGGATATGGAGGGGAAATAGTAATTAATGCCGCCAGGACTTTTGCAAGAGCAGGGTAAGCCGCTTATCGGCTGTATCCTGCACCCAAGTCTCCCGTTGGCAATTTCTCTCGTATGTGGGTGGAGATGCAGAGCAGCTTGTATGTGTGATGACAAGCAGGAAGAAATAATCATATACAGTTGTAGCTGGCTGCAGCTAGATTTTCTGTGTAAACCATCTAAACTTTAGATAAGTTATATAGACAAGTTACTTGTTATAGTTAGTCTTTTATCTCAGATCTGCTTTAAATGTTTCAATAACTGGAAATGGAACATAACCATGTTGACAGATTTAGAGTGCCCATACATTACTTAATTTTTGATTGCTTTCTGTCAAAAATCAGTTAAAAGGCCCAATTAGGAATGCTGCCAAAATCTTGCAAGAGCTCGATCGGGTGCGAGGAGGTAACTTACTGACAAACCCCAGGCCAGGGTCTACCCCACGTGTACATGTGCCTCCCCCACCCATGTCCAGCGCTACTGCGACCACCTGTACCACATGACACCGGCCATGTAAGACTCAACTTAATGCGCTGCTGTCTCGTAGTACAGGCGCTCACAGCAACAAACACCGAAGGAGGCCAGGATTTGCACCAGCGAGTAGGTGAGCTTTCAAAACTGCACATGGGCTTAGGGTTGGGGATATATATACATTTTGGGGCAGGGCTGCAGCAGGAAAATTTCCTATAGATTTCATGCTGGACTCTATTAGAAATCAGTGAGGGCCCATTTCCACGTGTGCTATGAGAATTAGTTGCGGAAAACGCGAAAAAGAATTTGCATGGGGATGCGAATTTTACCACAAATCCACATACTTTTTCGCGTTTTTTTGTAAGTATGTGAATTTAGCCATGTCAGTGCCTGTGTGCTTTTACATTGATTGCGGTGTGTGAATTTTGATGGCTCTGATGTGCATATTTTTCCTGCACAGAAAAACGCTCTGTTTTCCTGACAAGTAGAAACAGGCTAATTAAGTTGTATTGGTTTTGCGAATCTGCTTGCAGACAATGCATGCAGATTCGCGATAGTGGAAACGGGCCCTGAGCAGTGTGTGGGCAGCCAATAGATCCCTCTCTGATCAGAATCGATTAGGTCAGATAGGAATTTGAGCAATGTATGGGGGGTACCAGATATATAGGTGGCCATTGAGCAATGTATGGGGGGTACATTTACATTAAAAAGTATTTTACTAGCCCTGAAAGTTGTATGGGCACCTTTAAAGAACAACTGAAGTGAGAGGGATATGGAAGCAGCCATATTGATTTCCTTAAAAGCAATACAAGTTTCTGGCAGTCCTGCTGATCCTCTGCCTCTAATACTTTTAGCCATAGACCCTGAACAAGCATGCAGCAGATCAGGCGTTTGACATTATTGTCAGATCTCCCAAGATTAGCTGCATGCGGACGTAGATACTCATCCCTTGCTGTTGCACACTCCCGCTCACTCCCACACTCATGCTCACCAACGATTGTAAGAGGGGAGATCAATGAATAGGAACACAGTTCACATTCATTGATTTAATATGCTGGATACACACGGTGCGTTCCCGCACTCGATTTCCCGCTTGATTCCCGTCCGCTCGATTTTTTCCGAGCATTTCCGATCACGTTTCGATGATTGATAGGTCGATTCTCATGTAAAGTATGCCAAATCGACTAACAATCAAAACGCGAATCGGACATGTCGGAAATAATCGAGCGGCCGGGAATCGAGCGGGAAATCGAGTGTGGGAACACATCGTGTGTATCCAGCATAAGTCCCTGTGTCAATGATCGCCGCCATCAATGAGAGGTCCTTGTCATTCACAAAAACTGATACTTACACATCCACGCATTACTTTTTGTTTGTGTACTAATAGTATGCACAGGAAAGTTATGCGCAAGGACATCTTGTAGCCAAATAGTAAAATTACACCTACACACATTTTTTAAATAAAAAGACCTACATTTACAATTAAAATGAACCCCTTACCTCCCACACACAAATGCACCTTTATTTCCAAATAAAATATTGGCGCCATACATTGTACTAGGGAAATATTTTAAAACATTGCAATAACCGGGACAAATTGGTAAATAATATGTGTAGGTTTTATCCGCAGTAGAACATTTTATTTTAAAACTATAATAGCTGAAATGTGAGAAATAATGCATTTTTCCATTATTTTTTTTTCTTATTATTTCCATTAAAATGCAGTTAAAATAAAAATTCTTAGCAAAAAGTACCACCAAAAGAAAGCTTAATTGGTGGTGAAAAATGTATAGATTATTTCAGCGTGAGAAGTACAGATAAAGTTATTGGCAGATGAATCGATGCAGTACTGAAAGGTGAAAATTGCTCAGGGGAAAAACCCTTGGCGGTGAAGTCGTTAAAGGAAATCTGAAGTGAAAATAAACTTATGAGATAATTAATTGTATGTACAGCTAAGAAATAGAACATTAGTAGCAAAGAAAAAAGTCTCATATTATTCCCGGTACGTTAAGAGTTAAGAAACCTCAGTTATTTATGCATGTAACGATTGGTGTCAGCACGCAAAGAAAATCTGATTATTGGTGATCTGCAGATTCACCAGTAATGGAGATATACACCAGATTATGAATGATCTGCAGAATCACTAATAATCCAGGTATGTCTAACCTCTGGACACCTGAGATATGAGTGTACAGTGTAACAGTAGCACTTTGAGAGAGAACCGCCAGAGGAACTGGAGGTATGAAGAAGAAGGGATTTCACCTCAGACTGTGGGTGAATCCCTGGGCCAAAGGCTCCCTAGAAGAGGGGCCTAGGCTTGGTTGCAGGAAGCCCTGCTGCTAATATAAACAGGCTTGCCCTAACTAGGTGTGAGAGCCTATTCTCTATGCCCTGGAACTGGGCTAAGGTATAACATAGAAATGACACAGTATCCTAGTCTTGGGTGTGAGGTCCGTAGTCACAACACCCTGGAACTGGTCTAAAGCATAACATAGAATAAGCATGAGAAAGTATTCTAGCTCAGTGTGGATTCCCAGGTCCTTCCTGGTTCAGACACACTGTTGGATCTGACTGAGGTCTGTGTGCTAACACGTAAGCATTTGCAACAGCAGACGATGTGAGACTGAGGGACGAGTGGTTATATAGTGCAGCGCTGCCCAGCGCCGCCCAGTCCCTTCCAGCCAATCCGCACACAAACTTGGATCAGCTGACCAAGGGAGTCAGCTGATCCCTCTCTGCTTCCCATAAAGCTTCTGTCTAGCCGTGAGCGCGCGTGTATTCCTCAGCCTATGAGCACAGGAAGGCTGCACCAGGTCAGACACACGTCGCCGCGTGTAAACCGCCGGACTGGACGCGGAAACGGCCGCCACGCCGTCAGAGCACGCGGCGGCCATTCCGCAATCCTTTACAATGCAAAAGAGCTTCTTTGAGCTCTCAGACCTAACTTGGGTTGAAGACAAAGCTGTTTTCTGATGCACTTATACGTCAAAGAAACAGCGAAACACAACTTCAGACAATGTTTTACTGTAGGGAAGTTCAAAGGGTCATTATCTCTGCTCTGTTTCATAGTTTGAGTGTAGTTTGTAAACTGCAAATATGATAGAATTATGCACTCTTATTTATAAAAAAAAGCTATATAACTGAAAATAAAAATAGAAGACTCTTTTCTTTGCTACTAATGTTCTATTATCCATACTACACATACAATTGATTATATCATACTTTTTTCACTTCTGTGTCACTTTAAAGAGAACCTGAGGTGAGTTCTAAGAATGCTAACAGCACACAGAGGCTGGGTCTGCATATACTGCCCAGTCAGTGGGGAGGGAAGGGACGCATATGGGGACCGGAGCTGTGGGGGAGGCGGGGGAGCGGCGAGACTGACAATTCCAGAAGTAAACAGCCAGCTGCGACACGGTGTGTGTCGACAGCACGGCTGGGTGATTTATGGGGGCAAAGCAGAGCGCGGGGGGGGGGGGTTTGGGGCCTTAGGGGGGATCGGGATAGCAACAGAGGCTGGGCAGTATATGCAGACCCAGCCTCTGTGTGCTGTTAGCATTAGAACCAACCTCGGATTCTCTTTAAGGGCTTATTTCCACTTGGATATTACATTTTGCATATGTTTTTCCTGTGTTTTAATGCAAATTTTAAGGTGAATTAATGCGAATTAATGCATCTAACAATCATTACATGAGATACAGAAGTGTGGTGCAGAAATCTGCAGCAAGCCATCCATATTTTCTCTGCATTGTACCGCATGCAAAATTCGCATTCGCATTCAATGGAAATGACTCAATTGAGATTCTTTGGTTACATTTTCAATATGGAAATTCGCATTGTGAATTCACACATAGTGGAAACAGGCCCTATAGATTCAGATCAGCCTTCTCTTGATAAGCTACAGTATCCCAGTAGGGTTGTGTATGGCGTGACCTTGAAAATGTTTACTGTTATTGTAGCAATTTAGGTCCCGTTTCCACTTGCGAAGTGATGCGAGTGCGGCTACCTATAACAAATGTTATACCTCTTAAAGAGGTACTGTAGTGAAAATAACATAATTAATAAAATTGCTTATTTTCTAAAATATTTATTTATTGATTATTTAGCCAGTGTTTGCCCACTGTAAAATCTTTCCTCTCCCTTATTTACATTCTGAAGTTTATCACGGGTGGTGATATCTTCAGTCCTGCCAGGTGATCTGGAGGCCTGGAACCCACTACAAAACGCTATCGCTAATCGCAATCGCTATTGTTTTGTGTGAGTGGTTTGTATGCGTTTTCGGTAGCAATTTTAAAAAGTGTAATCAATTTGCCAGCGATTGTGTAGCAATTAGCATTTTTAATTCTGATTGTTCCTTTCAATTAATTTTAATTTTGTTACAGTGTTCAGTAATGTAAAAACGCTAGTAAAATCGCTCTGTGTAGATGTTGACAAGCAATTATGCCAGCGTTTAGATACTTTACACTGCAGAAACGCTAATCGGTAACGCACAAAAATGCTGCATGTCCTGCGTTTGCGATTTTGGTAATCGCAACTACTCCAGTGGATTTTGGCCCATCCACTAACATTAGCTGAGCGTTTAGGGAAATCGCTAGCAGTTTGAATCACTCCCTAAACGCTCACAAAATAGCTCTAGTGGGTTCCAGCCCATATAGAATGTTTGTTACTGAGAATTCAATGGAAGATACTGCTTGCTTGGCAGCTGGAAAAACGGTTATTTCCCACAATGCAACAAGGTTCATAGACAGCAAACTGTCAGGACATCACACTGCAGAAGGGGTTTCACCACAATATAAGCCAAACAGACCCCCATGATGATCTATCTGAGAAGAGGTAAAGATTTCTTGTGGGAAAGAGGGTATCAGTTACTGACTGGCATGTTCAATTATTGGTTAAAGTTACTCTTTAACCAAAATCATGATTTGTACAACTGCTATTTGTGAGGTTTTTACATTATACTCACTCTGTTTCTATGTATCATGTTTTCTATTCACGTCCATGTTAAATTGCCATAACCTCATATCCTGTACCTACATTCATTTACATTATCCTCATCATCCACTTTAATACAAGCAAAGTTTCCAAGTAAAGTTATGACTTGAAGTCCTTGGTGCAGGATTGGGCTTATACTGTTTATTTGTAGATCTAGTCCCAATTCTGTTTTAATGAGCAATTTTCTATCTCTTCCCACAGATTTTCCTTCCTGCATGGTTTGCACTCTGTAAGCCTTATGGCTCCAATTATTCCCCCTTTTCAATATTAAAATAAGCAAATATGGCTAAATGTTTCTGAATGGACCGTAGCTTGAATGTGGTTCTAGCTGCAAACAAGTTATGCTCTCTTGGCTCATCTCATCACCAGAGCTGCCAACTGGCCCTTTGTGTGGGAATTTTATCCCCTGATTAGAAAAAAGCCCAAAGCATTTCAGTGTACACAAGAGCACAACATTAATTATTCTCGGAATGTAAGACTAAGGTAGAAGAAGATACATACAAGCCACAAATATGCATTGATTTACACTGACCTTTTCATGACATGGCATCAGACGCAGGCACATGGGATATAAACAGGGCAAGATTAAGCTGGCCTTACAGATTATTGTCTGGGTTTATATCTCATAATTTGTCATGCATGTGTAGCTGTCATGATTAACTGAAAGATTATTCCATCAAAAGGTTTAAATGAATGACTGCTTAGCTATAGTATGTTAGTAGTCCTCTCCGGTTCTGCCTGCAAGCTAAATATCTTTAGATAGGCCTAGTGCACACCAGAGCGGTTCGGCAGCGTTTTTCGATCCGTTTGCGGATGTGGAAACGCTTGGGTAATGTATTTCAATGGGCTGGTGCACACCAGAGCGGGAGGCGTTTTGCAGAAACGCATACTCCCGGGCTGCTGCAGATTTTGGATTGCGGAGGAGTTTCTGCCTCCAATGTTAAGTATAGGAAAAACGCAAACCGCTCTGAAAAACGGCAGTTCAGAGTGGTTTTGCAGGCGTTTTTGTTACAGAAGCTGTTCAGTAACAGCTTTACTGTAACAATATCTGAAATCTACTACACCAAAAACGCTTCACAAAACCGCAAAATGCTAGCTGAAACGCTACAGAAAAATAACAAAAAGCGTTTCAAAATCTGCTAGCATTTTGCGGATCTGCTTGCAGGTTTTGGTGTGCCCCCTGGGCCTAAGTCTCTAGTTCTTGTTTGCATCAGGGTGGGGGCATGTAGGGGTCCAGAATGTGTATAATTAGAGTAGTCATGGAGGATGAGTAATGGAATTACCAATAGCATCTTGCTTTAGGTATGTGACACATATTTTGTTACTGTTCGACACTACTGCCTAATCAATTACATAGCTATAATTGATCACTGTATCAATAAATCTATTTCCTGATACCTAATCCTAAAGGCCCATACTCACCTGGTGAGGTCTGCTGAATCTCCCATAGAGCTGGTCACCCATAGAGATATGTACCGATCCCTTCTGGGCGGCAGAGCACCAACAATGTTGTACAGACACGTCATCAGCCTCTGGCTGTAGATACTTCTGTTGCTATGGGGGGAGGGAAAGAGAAGATGGGCGGCAAGCACGTGTGATAGAGCGGCTTCCAATCGGTGAGGGAATGGCAAAAACAATGCAATCCCGCAATCCTCAGGTTTCGAGCATCGCTAAAGATCCAGCATCCTGGGTCTTTAGCAATCATCGTACGGCCGCTGTACACAGGCTGGTCTTACTGCCTGATTCTCAGCCATGTCCACCCCGGCCCAGTTCAGTCCAGCATGGGTATGTAGCTTAACTTGTCCTTGGAGTCTTGCTTAATCTCTACTTCTACTGTTAACTTTAATACCTTACTGACGTCTAGGATGGTCATTGAGCTACAATTAGTTGATGCAGGATTATGCAAATTCCGCATGCAAATTTAAGCAGCTTGAAAATGGTTCATTTAAATCCCACCCAGGGTGGAATTTGATTGGTCCATTTTCAAGCTGCATAAATCTGCACGACCTACATCAACTTATGAGTTATTTGCATCTCACTGGTTATCCATACTTACCACTCCCCCAACTATTTCCCCTTCTTGACACCTACCCCTTAAGCTGGAATCATTTGAAAGCCTATGTGCTGTGTGTGGTAGGAATCCATTCCAATCAGACTGGAGCGGATTGTAAGCCTTTAAAGAGAATCTGTACTCTAATATTCTTACAATAAAAAGCATACCATTCTATTCATTATTTTCTCCTGTGCCCCTCTGTGCTGTTTCTGCCACTCTCTGCTGCAATCCTGGCTTGTAATTAACAGTTTTAGGCAGTGTTTACAAACAAACTAACCAGCTTCTAATAGGCTCAGCTAAGCATAGTGTATGAGTCATTTTGAGTATGCAGGGGGCCTGCAGAGGGTGTGTATCGCTTCTACCAATCACAAGCAGCCCTGCACATTCCACACAATCAAGCTTTAGCCCGACAAACAGGACAGAGGAAAGATACATTGATTTATTACAGAGACAGTGCAGTTAGGAAAGACTGCAGTAAGCCAGACCAGATTAGAACAGGCATAGGAACTTATAGGATAGAAGAACTAAGGCTGAAAAAATTGTTACAGAGTCTCTTTAAGCTAACTTCACAAGAGGACTAATAATTATTCTACGGTCTCCTTTCCCACAGTCATCTGCATCTGGGTGAGGATGTTTGTACAGCACTTGAAAAATGCTGTACCTAACCCCCAATCTACATTTTATATTTTGAAACATATGGCAATCGCCCAGCTAATTAATGCTGGGTATGAACCAGAGTTCTCTTTTATTCTTCAATATTATCCTTAAGAAACCAGGTGATAAGCGTAGATATGACATCAGACCTTCATTTCACAAAACAATGCCTGACACGTGTTTCACGGCCATAAGCCGCTTCCTCAGTGGCACACCACAAACAAACATCCAAGTCCAGGACATAAAAACACCGACGCGATCTGAAGTGAGTGAAGAGAAACACCTTCCACACCGATCCCAGTAAGAGAGGGCTGCAAGAGGGTCTCTTGGTGTTTTTATGTCCTAGACTTGTATGTTTGTTTGTGGTGTGCCTCTGAGGAAGCGGCTTATGGCCGTGAAACACGTGTCAGGCATTGTTTTGTGAAATGAAGATCTGATGTCATATCTACGCTTATCACCTGCTTTCTGAAGGATAATATTGAAGAATAAAAGAGAACTCTGGTTCATCAAAAAAAAAAAAACGTTTGTTTGTATATGTTACGGCCAGAACCCGAAGTCTGGCCACTTCGGGTTCTGGCCGGTCAGAATGCGAAGTGGCCGGCTCATGCGGCCAAAGTAAGAAATGTGTATGAATGTCGGGCTTTGGCCGGCCAGAACGCGTTGTGACATAACGTGGCCGGCCAAGTCCCGAAGCTCACCTCTCCCCACTGCTGCAGGCATCCCTCTATCCGCCCTCTGTCAGCTCAGTTGCAGTTCCCCGCTGTGTCCCTGCTGCTGCTGCTGCTGCTGCTGCTGCCGCCGCCGCCTTCCCCGTAGTCATCCTCCTCACCCCCCTCCTGCATGGACCCGGGGCTGGCCTGTATGCTGCCGGCTGCAGCCTTCGTTCTCCAACTTTTCCCTGCTCGACCTCTCCATCTATCCCTGCTCTGCTCAGCGCTCTTCATGTATGCGCTGTCCCCGCTGTGTCCCTCGCTGCTGCCGCCTTCCCTGAAGTCCTCCTCACCCCTCTCTTGCATGGACCCGGGGCTGGCCTGTATGCTGCCAGTGCTCCGACGCACCGGCTGCAGCTGATTCCACCTCCGGCCTCACAGCTCTTCACGTCGTGGACCTGAACTCATGCACAAGACAGGGTAAAAGGAAAACATAGAAAAGCACCCTGTATGTATTTAGGGAGTTTCGCCTGTCTAATTTAGAGAGTTTAGATGTCTAAGTCCCCTTCCTCTGTCACTAATCACAAGCCCCCCCAGCTAAGCACCCACAGCCATGCAAAGCACCCAGCAAACCCCCCCCCCCAGCCATGCACAGCCCCAGCAAAGCACCCACAGCCATGCAAAGCACCCAGCAAACCCCCCCCCAGCCATGCACAGCCCCAGCAAAGCACCCACAGCCATGCAAAGCACCCAGCAACCCCCCCCCCCCCTCCCAGCCATGCACAGCCCCAGCAAAGCACCCACAGCCATGCACAGCCCCAGCAAAGCACCCACAGCCATGCAAAGCAACCATCAACCCCCCCCCCCCCCCAGCCATGCACAGCACCCAGAACAGCCACCCAGCCATGCAAAGCACCCCCAGCCATGCATCCCCCCTCATCTTTGACTAAACACCAGTGTAATTTGATCTCTCCCCTGTGTCACCTGACTGCCACAGCAGAGCAGCTAATTTAAAAGCACAGGATGTTAACAATATGTCTGCTCCCAAGAAAGCAGGACGTAGACACACTGCAGATTTATTGCAGGATTTGTATCAGCTGTAACTAAGAAATGCTTTTCTTAAAAAAAAGATTTGTGCGTTTTGGACTTTGGCCGACTGACTTTGGCCATTTCTAGAACTGGCCGGCCAATGTCAGAAATTCCCAGCATTTTGGACTTTGGCCGACGTCAAATCGGCCAGTTCTAGAAACGGCCGGCCAATTCTAGAATTGGCCGATTTCTGGTTTTGGCCGTAACATATACATTGGACTGTGGAATTATTTGTAGGGGTGGAACCACACTACTTTTTTATCCTGTTAGTGATAATTAATGCTGGGTATGCCATGACCACAGAGGCTTATGTGGATGCCCATACAATTGTATGGCAAATTCTACTGAATGCAGTGTGTTTGTTATTGATATTTATTCAGTAAAATGCTGGATAGATTGGTAAAATTCTCATGTGTTTCATTTTCTGAAAGTGAAATAGATTCCAATTTCTACTGCGCTCTCACATACAACCCATAGGATTCCTAAAGAGACAAAACACTCCACATCGCGTAATCCAGTTACACTGTTGCCACGTATTTAAACTGCACAGTGTGAACCAGGTGATAACTCTCGTGCTCCCACTACCCTATACTTGGGAAGGCTCACCAGATTGTAGCCACCTCATCTCCAGGTGGAACTCGCGTTCAAACTATATGCTTCACCAAGGCATCAGTAAACCATACCAGGAATTCGGAATCACTTTATATTTATTCTTCAAATAAAAACATATAAAATCTTCATTGTGCAACATATAAAACTCTATACATTACATCCACGCTTCTTGCGCCAATTTAAAACTTACAAGCTGCCCAAAAGGGATAGAGGCATATCATAACGGCTGTCCTAGGGCCCTGGGTTGTTATGCGCTGTATACCGGAGTGGCATCCCGCATTCAGAATACTCTGCGCTTTCCGGGCTCCCTTCCGGCTTCCCACTGCTATTCCGTCCTCCCGGCATGATTGCGTCAGGCGTACTGGCTCCTGTGATCTGTCTGCTTATAATTAGTGGGTGTGTATATAAGGTCAATGGGTTACTAGATTCCTGACAGACCCTTGCACCCTTCACCCAGTGCTGCACTGGATGTTTTTTGGATTCTAAGTCAATGGGAAAAGCAAAAGAAATGTCAAAGAATCTCTGGGAAAAGGTAGTTGAACCCTATAAAACAGGAAAAAGATATAAGAAAATACCTAAAGAATTGAGAATGCCAATCAGCAGTGTTCAAACTCTAATTAAAGGGAACCTACACTGAGAAGGATATGGATTTTTCCTTTTAAAATAATACCAGTTGCCTGACTCTACTGCTGATCCTGTGTCTCTAATACTTTTAGCCACAGCCCCCTGAACATGAATGCAGATCAGGTTCTCTGACTGAAGTCAGACTGGATTAGTTGCATGCTAGTTTCAGTTGTGTGAATAAGCCACTACTGCAGCCAAAGAGATCTATCAGCAGGACTGCCAAGCAACTGGTATTGTTTAAAAGGAAACATCCATATCCCTCTCAGTTAAGGTTTCCGTTAGGGCTCTTTCACACTTGGACGTTGCGTTTGATGCGACGTTAAGGTCGCATAACGTGCTCCTAACGCAACGCATGTTAGCTTTCAAGTTGGACGTTACATTGAACTGCGTTATGCATCTCTTGATGTGTACTTGATGCGTACTTTTTGACGCATACCGATCGAACGAAAACGTCGCATGCGGCACATTTAAAAAAACAAAAAACATTACTGAGCATGTACAAACATTCTAACGCAGAGAAATAGGAGTATAACGCACAGCATGCTGCACTTTCATTTAACGTGCTGTGTTATACTCCTAAGCAATGTGGGCACTGTGAACAGCCCATTGATTTATCATTGCTGTGAGTTGGGCTGCGCTACAGGCTGCTGTAACGTGGGACTTTAACGTCCCACTGTGAAAGCAGCCTTAAGAAATGGGAAATTATGAGTTCTGTTGAAACCAAACCACGGTCATGTACGCAAACTAAAATTTCAGCCACAACTGCCAGAAAAACTGTTTGGGATTCAAGGAAAACCCCACAAATAACTTAAGGTGAAATACAGAAAAAAATGTGGTGTGGCAGTTTCAAGATGCACAATAAGGATGCACTTGAAAGATGGGCTGCACGGTCGGGTTTCCAGAAGAAAGCCATCACTTACAATATGCTGAACAGCACAGAGACAAGCCTCAACCTTCTGGTACAAAGTCATTTGGACCAATGAGACTAAAATGTAACTTTCTAGCTACACAACCATAAATACTACATTTGGAGAGGAGACAACAAGGCCTATCATGAAAGTTACACCATTTCAGCTGTTAAACACGATAGTAGATTGCTGATGTATTGGAGATATGTAAGCCAGGGATGCTCATCCGAATTTCGGGTATCCGGGTAACTCGGGTATACGACCATTTTCACCCCATCCGGCCGGATCCGGATTCCAGATAGTTGGGCAGATATCCGGATAGCTATCTGCAGGTAGTTTCACCACTGACCCGGATATCCGCGGATTTCTCCCAGATATCCGAACCCAGATTACAGGTTCAATAGCAAAAAGAACCACCACCACCACTCTCTCTCTCTCCCTCGTCTTGCAGGGATTTGTGTTGCAGGGATTTGTAGTATGTCAAAAGCAAGCTTACATACCTTGGCCGGGAATCTAACCCAGCTCCACTGTTTGGAGGGCAGCTATGCTCACCACTATACCAACAACCACACACACAGCAAAGGACAGCACTTTGAAGTCTGGAAGATTCCAGGGTAAGGGTGGGAAGGATGAAAAGCTAGGTGGCCATGCAACCATTCCTGCTAACCTAAAGCTTATTTATAGACAGTCATATGAGACACATGTCGGGTGCAGGGCTTTGTGGTGAGTGATCATATAGACAGTCATACGAGACACATGCTGGGTGCAGGACTGTGTGTTGAGTAAACACATTGGCTTAAAGGGAAGGTCCAAGCAAAATAAAAAAATGAGTTTCACTTACCTGGGGCTTCTACCAGCGCTAAAGCGATAAAGCGAGGTGCAAAAAAACCAAAAACAAATCATACCTAGCAGAGGATGGTTTTGATCCATCAACCTCTGGGTTATGGGCCCAGCACACTCCTGCTGCACCACTCTGCAGTCTGCTTACATTTGTATACAATCTTCAAGTTTAAGAAGGGTACATTAGTTCCCTTCACAAAACACAAAGCCATCCCTGGGTGGGCTTGAACCACCAACCTTTTGGTTAACAGCCGAATGCACTAATCAATTGTGCCACAGAGACTAGTTGTTGCTGCTAAATGATTTTATGGGGATGTATGTGTGTCTTTTGGAGGGAGGAAGTAAGTCTGCTCCAAGAGGTTTAACGCCACTTTTACCTACAACAAAGCATTACCTGTGTGGCAGCAGAGTGGTGCAGTGGAAGTGTGCTGGGCCCATAACCCAGAGGTTGATGGACCACCAATCGGTGGCCATAGCCTCGTAAGAGAAAGTGTCATTAGGGCCTTGCTGTAACATAGATAGTACTGTAACAATATGGGGAAGCTTCTCTGTTTGCTATTTTTTTTTGTTTTTAAGTGTGGTGTCACAGTTCACTCATCTCTTCAACTACAAGAAAGGCCCAGGAGTAGTCTTAGCTACCGTAATATCTATGTTACGGCAGGGCCCTTATAACAATTTCTCTTACAGGGCTATGGAAACCGTTTTGCCCATGCGATAAAGCGAGGTGCAAAATTTAAATCATACCTAGCAGAGGATGGTTTCAATCCATCAACCTCTGGGTTATGGTGTATGCCACACAGGGAATGCTTTGTTGTAGGTAAAAGTGGCGTTAAACTTCTTGGAGCAGACTTACATCCTCCCTCCAAAAGACACACATACATCCCCATAAAATCATTTAGCAGCAACAACTAGTCTCTGTGGCACAACTGATTAGTGCGTTCGGCTGTTAAACAAAAGGTTGGTGGTTCAAGCCCACCAAGGGATGGCTTTGTGTTTTGTGAAGGGAACTAATGTACCCTTCTTAAACTTGAAGATTGTATACAAATGTAAGCAGACTGCAGAGTGGTGCTGCAGAAGTGTGCTGGGCCCATAACCCAGAGGTTGATGGATCAAAACCTTCCTCTGCTAGGTATGATTTCATTTTTGCACCTCGCTTTATCGCGTGGGCAAAACGGTTTCCATAGCCCTGTAAGAGAAAGTGTTATAAGGGCCCTGCTGTAACATAGATATTACGGTAGCTAAGACTACTCCTGGACCTTTATTGTAGTTGAAGAGATGAGTAACCTGTGACACCACACTTAAAAAAAACCAAAAAAAACAGCAAACAGAGAAGCTTCCCCATATTGGAGCATTGGATTTGATAAAGTCTTAAGCCAATGTGTTGACTCACCACACAGCCCTGCACCCAGCATGTGTCTTGTATGACTGTCTTTATGATCACTCACCACACAGCTCTGCACCCGACATGTGTCTCATATGACTGTCTATAAGTAAGCTTTAGGTTAGCAGGAATGGTTGCATGGCCACCTAGCTTTTCATCCTTCCCACCCTTGCCCTGGAATCTTCCAGACTTCAAAGTGCTGTCCTTTGCTGTGTGTGTGGTTGTTGGTATAGTGGTGAGCATAGCTGCCCTCCAAACAGTGGACTCGGGTTTGATTTCCAGGCAAGGTATGTGAGCTTGCTTTTGACATACTACCAATCCCTGCAAGACGAGAGAGGGAGAGGGAGATGGTAGGTTTTTAGCTTCTAAAACGGGATAAGAAGCCTTGAAAAGACCATTTCCGGATACTAGGGTCGAATACCTGAATTTAGTTTGGGTATAAAAATGTCAAATTCGGATATCCGACCCGGATCGGATATCCGGATACCCGGATCCGGATCAATTCAGGTATTAAAAAGTACTACCCGAGCATCCCTGATGTGAGCTACTAAAACACATTAAATTTCATTTCATGATCGATGGCAATATGAATGTAGTAAGTTAGCAAAAAATACTGGAGGAAAATTTGCACTCATCAGTCAGGAAGCTGAGCATGGGACACACTTGGACATTTCAGCATGACAATGATCCAAAACACAAGGCCAAATTGACCTGTCATTGGCTACAGCAAAATCAATTGCAGGTTCTGGTGTGATCATCTTAATGTCCTGACCTGAAAATCATTGACCCACTGGGGAGACCTAAACTGTGCAGTAAATGCAACACAGCCCAATAATTTACAGGAACTGGAAGCTTTTTGCCAGGAAGAATGGGAAGCTTTAGCATCTGTGAAGATGAAACACAGTTGACAATAAATGGCTTCAGCCAACCACTAACCATGAGCAAAAGAAAAAGTGTTTGTGTTATCATTCATATTCTATGAAAAATTGTTAAGAAATCATAAATTTTGCCAGGGTATGTAAACTTTTAAGCACAAATGTATACTTGAGGAGTATATATAACAAAAGTCTGGGAAATGTGTACATAGTAGCTGGCAACAATCAGGACCCAAGATGTGGGGTTAATATGACAACTGGTGAGACAAAGGTGAGACAGGAGCACAAAATGCCAATACAATCCCCACTGCAGAAATCTTTGTGGAGTAGCCCCTGATGAGGTTGCGTGCAACAAAACCCGTAGGGCGAAGCCTTAGGATGACGTAGGACGCAAGCGCACGCGTGGTGATCCAGCGTGTTAGCGGCGGTATAGACGGATTTCACAGCGGTAGTGTTGTTAAAGCGGAAAGTGACAGCAGCTATCTGGGAACGGACTCCCTCCTGTACTACACTTGTTAACTTGCGATGTTTTTAAATATGGATTTTTTATAAAACTGACTTACACTATTGGGAGCTGGTTTTCTATGTGCTTATTCTCCATACCCTCTTCTCACCATCACGAAACGGCTAACCCAAGGGTCACGCGGACATCGCCAACTCCATAGGTGAACATCGCTGAGAGGACGAGTTTGGCAGAAGGGTGACGGGAGCCATATACCCCGAATGCGCTGAATGGTCTTGAGTGACCGCCTCATCTGGTGAGTGGTACCCTGAAGGGGGGTTTTATCCTTCATTGATTGTATACCAATCGAGGTTGTGAAGTCTATGAGAGCGCAGCTTTTTGTATTTAGTATTGGAAAGACTGGCAATAACCCAGAATAGGCCTGCAGCACTCAGGACATTTTAACCCAGTTTATTTTAGTTATGGACATTTAGTCCAGTACATTATTGAACATTTTTTGAAAATCCATTTGGAAGTGGTTGGAAACTCGCAGCATCACACTGAGGAAGCCCACGTGATAGTGGGCGTAACGTATGAGGGCAAGGCTTGGAGATGATGGGCTGGATGTACGGCCTGGAACAGAGGCAAGACGCACGCTGAAAATACACGTGGTGAGCCGGGAGGCAGTGAGCGAACCGGACCACACAGCAGGTGCCTGCTACCCAAGGGACGCCGCGGAGATCGCCATGAAAGCTTGATTGCTTCAGGAAAGCCGGTCCCAAGGCGGTAAAGTATGCGGACTTTCACTAAAGAGTGTGCTATCTGCTGTTGCTGACGGTTTTGTCATATAGAGTCACGCTGAGCAGCTGCCAATTACATGAAAATACCACTGCAGTGCAATTCATAGAGACTTTTGAAGTCACAGTCGCTAAAGTCTCTCGTTGGAGAGTTTGAGTATATCCAGAACTGTGTTAGTCCTATAGGAACCTACAATTCTATGCTTGATAGCTACTAGTTAGTCACATCCTACAGTAGTAAGGTCGGCCGACCTATCTGTGTGTGTATGTGGTGGTTTGATGGCATGCATGCTTCCAGGAGTACTCCTAGGTGTTGATGCCCACATCTTGTTTTTAGGTGGTTCATGTTTTTAGCGGGATGGGGGTCACGTTCTTTTTCTACAAATAAACAGAATTTTTGCATACAGATCATTTGAGTGGCGGTTGTATATAATTGTTGTGCATTTCTTGAATTTTTCAACCGGCCTTCCCTCATGGACAATTGCCTGAGGTGATCTCTGCACATTTAAAGGGCCTGTGCACCAGTTATTTTGAATTCTTTCTGCAAGTATAAATAAGCGCTAGTGAACACCTCTGCTTCACTTTAAGTTGGATGAAACCTACATTTGGTATATGGTATAAAGCATTAACCTCCCCGGCGTTCTATTGAGATCGCCAGGGAGGCTGCGGGAGGGTTTTTTTTTAATAAAAAAAAAACTATTTCATGCAGCCAACTGAAAGTTGGCTGCATGAAAGCCCACTAGAGGGCGCTCCGGAGGCGTTCTTCCGATCGCCTCCGGAGCCCAGAATAAACAAGGAAGGCCGCAATGAGCGGCCTTCCTTGTTTTGCTTAGATCGTCGCCATAGCGACGAGCGGAGTGACGTCATGGACGTCAGCCGACGTCCTGACGTCAGCCGCCTCCGATCCAGCCCTTAGCGCTGGCCGGAACTTTTTGTTCCGGCTACGCTGGGCTCAGGCGGCTGGGGGGACCCTCTTTCGCCGCTGCTCGCGGCGGATCGCCGCAGAGCGGCGGCGATCAGGCAGCACACGCGGCTGGCAAAGTGCCGGCTGCGTGTGCTGCACTTTATTTGAAGAAAATCGGCCCAGCAGGGCCTGAGCGGCAGCCTCCGGCGGTGATGGACGAGCTGAGCTCGTCCATACCGCTCAGGAGGTTAAACACAGCATAAAACTAACAGGAAAAAACATATAAATGGTGTTGAAGCTACTTGAAGAGTTAATACTTAAACCTCCACTTCACTCTGAAGATAATTGATAAGATTACTATTGTCATCTAAAATTATTAGATTGATTTGAGCTGTACTAAGCCATGTAAATCCAGAGAACTTTCTCTACTTACGTAACGCAAACCTGAAGCAAAAAAACACTTGATATAATGAATTGTATGTGTGGTATGGAGAATTAATAAAACATTAGTAGCAAAGAAAAGGAGTCTCATTTTTATTTTCAGTTATATAGCTTTTATTTATAATGCTGCATCATACGGTCACGGTTGCAGTTTGAAACCACACTCTGTCTTTTAACCACTTAAGGACCACGTGGATTTTTAATGATCGGTGCTGCGCGGGCTCTCCAGCCCGCAGCACCGATCAGGTAAAAGGCAGGGCGATCAGACTTCCCCCCTTTTTTCCCCACTAGGGGGATGTCCTGCAGGGGGGGTCTGATCGCCGCCGGCTGCTTGTGATTTGCGGGGGGGGGGGCTCCTCAAAGCCCCCCTCCGCAGCGATATTGTGTGCTCCCTCCCCTTACCTCCCTCTCTCTTCCCCTGTGTGAGGCGCAGGACGGATATCCGTCCTGCGCCGGATATGATAGGCTTCAGCCTATCAAATGACGGCGATCCCCGGCCAATCAGAGGCTGGGGATCGCCGATCTCCGTCACGGCGCTGCTGCGCAGCAGCGCCGTATTGATGTAAACAGCGGGGATTTCTTCCCCGCGTGTTTACATTACGTGTGCGAGCTGCGATCGGCGGCTCGCACGCTGTTCACGGAGACAGCCTCCGTGAACTAGCATGGAAAGGCCTATCGGCGTTAGGCGGTCGTTAAGTGGTTAAGCTATAAAACAAAGCAGAAATAATGACTCTTTGAACTTTCATGCAGGAAAAACTTATTTCAAGCTGTATATCACTGTTTCTTGGCTGTTTAAGTGCTTCAGAAAAAGGGACTGTATTCAAGTTTTTTTTTAACTCTTCCTGTACTGGAAACCATTATGAGACTCACATCAGTGCTATTAATGTTCTATTTCTTAGCTGTACTAGTCATACAATTAATTATCTCAAAAGCTTTTTGTTTTGTCTTTTTCCGCTGCAGGTTTGCTCTAATTACAGGACAATTGATTATTTGTCCTGCAACCTTTAATGTTATCACTTAGCTTTAGTGAAGAGTAAATATGTTGTGAAATTACATAATATTCATGTTTTGCTGTGTAATGTTCAAATTTATAACATTGCTTATTTACCACCAGACTACAAAAAGATCTGACTTAACCACTTAAGTACCAGCGGTCTCTGCCCCCTTAAGGACCAGAAACTGCTGGTACAATAACGATGGCATCCCGACGAGTCGTCGCAAATACCCGCCCCAACAGCCGTCACCACCGCACGCTGGGATCCTAAGGACACCCACTCTGCCGTCTCTATGACGGTAGAGTCATGTGAGTCGGTCAGGAGCCGCTTTCATTGGCTCCTGACCGACACGGTCAATGTAAGCCAATGGGAGCGGCTTACATTGATAGACATGGGCAGGAGCCATAATAATCCAACATGCATACAGACTGTTTCGGACTGTTTGATCCTCATCAGTGCATGGCATGGATTCATTTGGCTCTATGGAGTAGGGCTTGTGAATCCGAGAGGCACAGACTAACCAGCAAGCTCATGGTGACCCAGAACTCATCTGTATGCATGTTGGATTATTATGGCTCTGTACAAATTAACAAGCTGACACATCATTGCAATCCAGCGGTTCTGGAGGTGTGTTTAGCTTCTAAGGGTACAATGGTTAATTTGCATATATTCAGCAGTGTTGCTCTGGGAGACATCTCAAGCTCACTCCAACCTGAATTATCGCAAATTCTTTCTGTTTTAGGAAAGCAAACTTTTGTTTTTCTTAACATCTTAGTAAGGGGGCTTTTAGGACCATTGTAGTCCCTTACACACTCCAATGAGTTCTGGGTCACCATGAGCCTGCTGGTTAGTCTGTGCCTCTCGGATTCACAAGCCCTACTCCATAGAGCCAAATTAATCCATGCCATGCACTGATGAGGATCAAACAGTCCGAAACAGTCTGTATGCATGTTGGATTATTATGGCTCTGTACAAATTAACAAGATGACACATCATTGCAATCCAGCGGTTCTGGAGGTGTGTTTAGCTTCTAAGGGTACAATGGTTAATTTGCATATATTCAGCAGTGTTGCTCTGGGAGACATCTCAAGCTCACTCCAACCTGAATTATCGCAAATTCTTTCTGTTTTAGGAAAGCAAACTTTTGTTTTTCATTATATTAGCACTATTCATATGCATACAGTGACAATCTCACTGCTGAAGCTTTGAGCTCAACAGCTCCATCTGGTGGCAAATAATGGGTAAACTATTTTCAGGAATGTGGTGTTTGCATTAGGTGTTAGAGATTACATGGTGTATAAACAGCCATTTCAGGACCTATATCCTCTACTCTCACACCGTGCATTTATTAGAAGGCATCATTCCAGGCAAGTGATACTGCAGATAAAACAATTCCCAGTCTCTAACAGGACACCGTTATCCAGACATACATGGATGATTTGCCAAAAATACTTTCTGCCCATAGAAGCTCTGCATAGTTTCCCTGTGAAATGCACTCCAGGGTTTTGCTTGTGAAAACAATAGGAAGGGTTGACAGATGCAGAGCCCGAAGCCAAGAAAAGGTTTGTGCTATTCGGATATGCTGCTTAAAATTCAAACGACAGGCTCACGGCTCTTCATTGAAATACATTACTGGACACACATGCTAAATGGTGATTAAGCAGTCAGCAATCAGGATGGAAGACGTTAGTGCGAGCTGTATACTACATATGCATGACTTTTTAAATATTAATTGCGTATAAGAGAGATGTGGTTCATTAACTATACATTACAGGTTTTACCACTCACAAAACAAACCAGCTTCTTCAGACAGGAAGAGGCCACAAAAAGGGTTGTACTCTGTGTCTTAAAAAAAAAAAAAAAAAAAAAAAAGTGAACATGTATATAATTTGTTCATCAGGCTTGTTATTTTATTTATTTATAAATATAGTAAAGCTCTAGGCATATTTAAAAAAAATAAATAAACTTATTGTCAGCTACTGTTGCAAAATGAATACATAAATACAATTTCGGCAAACCTTTATCAGTGTTGCACAAATGTTTTTGCAGCTTAGGGTCTTTTCCAACTGATATTGTTCTGTATTTCAGCTTGCGTTTTGCCAGTCGCAAGGTCAGCAATGTAATAATGGGAATCGTGGATACACATTTAGGCTGAACGTGCTCTGATTTTACCAAAAGGCAATCACTGACTATGCTGCATTTTTCTTGATTTTGCAATAATTTTAACACAAAAAAAAAACTTGCATGCTGAAATCGCAGCAGCTTTGCAGTGTGCTTGCGTTTTGCAATTTTCCTCCCCTCAGCCTCCTGCAGCTGAACGGTACCCTCGCCGTGTCCCTCTGATACACCTGGACTCGCCGGCGGCCACTTCCGGTTTGTACGTCACCGGCCAACAAACTTGGAACGCGGCTGAATAACCGCGTCCCAGCCGCAATAGCGCCCTCAATAATGCTATTGCGGCCGGGGACGCGGATAATCAGCTGCGTTCCCAGCCTGTCGGCCGGTGACGGCCAAACCGGAAGTGGACGCCGGCGAGTCCAGGTGTATTGGAGGGACACGGCGAGGGCACCGCTCAGCTGCAGGAGGCTGAGGGGAGCCTCGGGTGAGTAAAAGTCATTTTTTTTCTCAGCCTTAAGGTTCCCTTTAACTTCTCCGGCATCCGCCTCCCCTAAGACAGTTCCAGGCCCCTCACTAGCTGCTACACAATACATTAGATCAGCGCCACCGTGTGATGAAGTAACAGGAAAGCGGTTCCCAAGGTAACGAAGCATATACAGGAAGTACTTCCTGTATATGCGCGCTACTGCTATGGGAGCCACTCTCCTGTCACAGCGGCGCTGCGGGTGGCCACTCCAGCCACACTGCCACCTGATGCACAACTTTCACCTGGCATCATGGGTGGTCCAGTGCTGGTAATGTGTAGAAATGAACTTAAAGGGCTGCTTATCACTAAAATAAAGGAAGAATTTTAGTTTAAAGATAAACTGTAGTGAAAATAATGAATAATGTTTTATTTTTTAACTACATTAATTTATAAATTATTTAGTCAGTGTTTGCCCATTTCACAGATCACCCATTTGTGATAAATTTCAGAATGGAAATCAGGGAGAGGAAAGGTCAGGTTCCTGTCAGGTGATCTCTGTGGCATGTTGGTTTACTGAGAGCTCTAAAGCTGGTAGAAATTACACCTGGCAATGCAATTCAACTTCTCTCATAAGTGTTCTCCAAAGTGATATTTTCACACCTTGGCCCAGATGCAATTAGCTTTATCTCCTGAGTTTTCTTCTAGGTGATATTTACTTTTTGATAAAATGCGTTTAAAGTCACCAGAAAGCAAGAAAATTCTAAAAATAATTTTGATAGCACTTTTTCACCTACTTTTTGATACTTTTTTCAGTTGAAAAGTACTGGAAAGTTATTTTAAATAGAAGATGAAAATCTAGGTGAAAACTTGGGAGAAAAAGTTAATTACGGTACATATGGGCCCTTGAGTTTTTCCTAGGTAATATGTTCAAACTTGTCAATAAAATGCCTTTTAAAATAAATCAGCAGCAAGCAAAAAAATACTCAAAATAACTTTGATAGTACTTTTACACCTACTTTTTGGTACTTTTTCCATTGCAAATTGCTGAAAAGTTATTCTAAATCGAAGATTATTTATCTCCTAGGAGAAAACCAAAATTAGCTTACCTGGTAATGCTGTTTTTAATAACCCTCCAGGACAGGTGCTACATATGAGATTTGGGCCCCGCCCCCAACAGGAAACACAAAGAACTAGCTCTCTATAAGTTCCATCTCTAATCTCTACCTGCCAGTATGTTCCAATCAACTGTTCCGATAGAATACCATAAAACTTTACATATTACTAAACACATGATTATATTTCCAACTTTTTACACAATCACATTTTCATATGCAAATATAAGTATTAGGGTGGGTCACCTGTCCTGGAGGGTTATTAAAAACAGCATTACCAGGTAAGCTAATTTTGGTTTTTTCAAATAACCCTCCAGGACAGGTGCTACATATGAGATGATATGCAATAAGCGACACTAACCTTAGGGAGGGACTACAGCTTGAAGAACTTTCCTTCCAAATGCCTGTTCTTCCGCTGATAGTAGATCCAATCTGTAGTGTCTAATGAAAGTGTTCACCGTCTTCCAGGTTGCCGCCTTGCAGATGTCGGTTGCTGTTGCTCCAGCTCTGTAGGCCCAGGAAGTTGCCACTGACCTTGCTGAGTGTGCTGTTACCTCCTTTGGACATTGAACTCCTTTCAGTCTATATGCTTCATTAATACAGACTTTAATCCATCTTGCTATTGATGCTTTTGACATGCTTTCACCCTTTCTTGCCCCCGCAAAATTGATAAATAAAGCTGTTGACCTCCTCAAATCCTTTACTCTGTCCAGGTAAAAAAGCAAACACCTCCTTACATCCAATTTATGCCACCTAATCTCCTTAGTTTCCTTGGCATCTTTACAAAAGGATGGCAATACAATCTCTTGCATCCTGTTAGAAAGAGTAGCAACCTTTGGCAAGAATTCACTTGTCGTCTTCAGGACTACTCTATCTTGAAAAATTAAACAAAAAGGCTCTATAGAACTTAGAGCCTACAGCTCACTTATCCTCCTTGCTGAAGTGATTGCCACCAGAAAAATTGTCTTCATTGTGAGAAACCGTAACGACACTTCGTTCAAAGGCTCAAAATGATCACTCATGAGGACATTTAGAACTAAAGTTAAATCCCATCTTGGATATGATCGTCTTATCACTGGCCTGGATCGTTCCACTGATTTTAAAAATCTGATCACCAAGGGCTCCAATGCTAGTTGTCTATTAAGGAAAACTGACAGAGCCGCTATCTGAACCTTCAATGTACTTAACGCTAGTTTCTTGTCAATTCCTTCTTGCAAAAATTCTAATACAATAGCCAGTCTGTTAGATCTGAGACCTACTCTCTTCTTCCATTCACAGAAAGTTTTCCAATATTTTAAGTAAATTGATTGAGTTACTGTTTTTCTACTATCCAATATAGTCTTTGTTACCCTGTCCGATAGACCCCTTTTCTTTAGGATTTGCCCTTCAGAAACCAGGCTGTCAACTGAAGATTGGGAATCTGAATCCAGTCTCCTTCTCTTCTGAGGAGATCTGTTTTGTCTCTTAATGGGATCGGTCTGTCCACCAGCATCGACTTTATCATTGGGAACCAAACTCGTTTTGGCCAATTGGGTGCAATTAATATTAGATGCATCGAAGTCCCCTTTAGTTTCTGTAATACTAATGTTAGCAGAGGAATTGGAGGAAAGGCATAGGCGATTTGGAACTCCCATGGTTGGGCCAATGCATCTACCCCTGAAGCTCCTCTTGGGTCTAGTGAGAAAAACTGATTGCAATGTGTGTTTTCCCAGTTGGCGAACAGGTCTATCTGTGGATGACCCCATGTTTGAGTCAATTCCTTGAATATACTCGGGTTCAATCTTAGCTCTGAGTTTGATAATTTCTTTCTGCTCAATAAATCCGCCATGGTGTTCAATGATCCTTTGAGGTGTACTGCTGAAATTGACTGCAGATTGTCTTCCGCCCAGTCTAGAATCTCCAGTACTAGTTTTAACAATTGCGGTGATCTTGTTCCACCTTGTTTGTTTATATACATCACCACCGTGATGTTGTCTGATCTGATCTGAGTGTGGAATCCCCTTACTATGTCTATAGTCTGAATCAGTGCTTCCCTTACTGCCAACAATTCCCGAAAATTGGATGATTGTGTCATTGTCTCTCTTGACCAAGTCCCTTGTAAACACCTGCCTTCTATATGGGCTCCCCACCCCGTGAGGCTGGCGTCTGTTGTCAGTATCTTTGTCACTGGACATTTCCATAAACGACCTCTCGTTATATTGTCTTTTTGAGTCCACCAGTCCAATGACTGTTTTACTATTACTGGTAAGGATAGAGTCTGCTCTAGAGCTGCCTGACCTCCCTTCCAATTGTGAAGAAGCCACTGTTGTATTTGCCTTATATGTTTCAGCGCCCAATACACTGCCGGGGCTGTAGAGGTTAAAAAACCTATTAACCTCATGACTTGTCGGATAGTTGTGACATTCACTATCTGACACTCCTGCACCATTGTCTGGACTTTTTCCACCTTGTCTTGTGGAAGAAACAATTTCTGGGACACCGAGTCTATTCTGAATCCCAGAAACTGAATCTCTTGTGCCGGAACCAGGACTGATTTTTGCAAATTGACTAACCATCCTGTCTGTTCCAGAAGCTGTAACACTATATTCTTGTGTTCCTCCAACTTTTGGATACTGTCGGCCGCCACTAATAAATCGTCTAGATATGGTATAATTAGGATACCTTGTAGATGAAGAGCCCCCACAATCTCCGCCATTACCTTTGTGAAGATTCTGGGTGCCGAAGAGATCCCGAATGGGAGACAGCGGAATTGAAAGTGCTCCAGACCTGAACCTGTCCGGATACTGAACCGAAGGAAAGCTTGAGATTCTTCCCTTATTGGGATATGCCAGTAGGCATCTGTTAGATCTATATTGATCATGAAACATACAAAATAAGTGCATCAGCATATATCTCTGTGCATAACATCAGTAAAACACAATCTATATATACTAGATGTACTGTTAAGTCTGAAAAAGATAAGCATTATAACAAACTAGCTATTTCTGCTTACAGATATTGAAACCATTGCATATACATCTTAAGCAGCGATTCAAATGATAAAACCGCAAAAGATGCACTAACTCCAACAATGACCGCCTATTTTCAGCCAATATATAATGTTTAGCCTCAAATCAGTCTAAATGCCTGCTGCAGATATGCCCAAAAAACGACAAAGAAATGCAGACCTCCATCAGACAGCGGTATGTAATATAATAGCGTTCAATCAGACCTCACAGATCAGACGGGCGCTTGTCCTCCGACTCTGCCCACACTTACCTGATCTGCCGACCTCTGGTTTGCGTCCATCTCCTCCAACGCCGCCGCCGCATGTGAGGATGGACGCTGCGGCATCTAAGCAGCCGCCTGACCCGGACCAGAAGTGACGTCGCCGGACATGACGTCACTGTAAGGGCGGAAGTGCCTCCTCTCCAGCGCTCGCGTCCTCCGCCTCCGCCTGGACACGCTGGCTGCACTCCGCTTCCTAGAAGCCACCATTCCGCCTCCGCTTGGTGCCTGCCTCCTCCGTCAGACGTATGGCCTCCGCCTCTGCCGCCTCCGATGCCGCTCCTCAGCTTTCCGTAGCGCCTGCCCGGACACCACCAAGGATTCCACTGTTAGTGGAAAAGGTAACCCCGAAGTATCCCAAGTATCCCACGGGACAGGGTCACCTTACTAGTTCTGGATGGCCTCAGCACTGCCTGGCTGCTGACCACCTTTCCTAGCCGAGAGAGCTAGGTGTTCCCCGGAACAGGAAACACAAAGAACTGGCAGGTAGAGATTAGAGGTGGAACTTATAGAGAGCTAGTTCTTTGTGTTTCCTGTTGGGGGCGGGGCCCAAATCTCATATGTAGCACCTGTCCTGGAGGGTTATTTGAAAAAATTCTGTAGAAAAATGGCCCCTTGGCACATATGCAATTCACTTTTTCTCCTGAGTTTTCTCCTAGGAGAGAATTTTTCATAATCTGTTTACAATAACTTTTCAGCACTCTTAAAAAACATACAAAAAAGTACCGTAAGTGAAAAAGTACTATAAAGTTATTTTGAGTATTTTCTTGTTTGTAAATGGTTTAAAAAAAGCATTTTATTGTCAAGGTTTTAAAATATCACTGTGGGGAAACGCGGAAAAGCCGCCGCGTGTACTCAGAGCGGGGCGGCTGATTCCGCGTCCAACGCGGCGGTTTGCACGCATAGGCCTACATCTAGTAAGATGGCCGAACGCGGAGGAACCGCCGCTTGCCGTGATAGCGGTGCGGCAGATTCCACGTCCAGCACGGCAGGTGATTTGCAACACGTGTCTGGTGTGGCTGGGACTGATGGTCCACACAGGTTCAGAAAGACGTGCGCGCGCGCAGAGAGGCAGAACTTTTGTGACAGCCAGAAGGGAGTCAGCTGACCTAGCCGGTCAGCTGACGATTCAACCAGTTCCCATTGGTCCAGTACTTAGGGGAGGCGCTGGAGAGCGCCTTGCTATATATACTGGGTGCTGGTCATTCTCTGGTTGTCTGCCGTTGCGATCACTAAGTGGAAGCACTCAGACCTTTTGTTAGATTCTGTGTTATATCTCTGTTATACTTCAGACTAGTTCCAGGGTGTTAATGATCACGGACCTCACACCCAGATTAGGGACTTGTGTTATATCGCTGTTATACTTTAGACTAGTTCCAGGGTGTTGATGATCACGGACCTCACACCCAGATTAGGGACTTGTGTTATATCTCTGTTATACTTCAGACTAGTTCCAGGGTGTTGATGATCCAGGAGCTCACACCCAGATTAGGGACTTGTGTTACCAACCTGTTATACGTCAGACTAGTTCCAGGGTGTTGATGATCACGGACCTCACACCCAGATTAGGGACTTGTATGATTATTCTGTTATTCTTCAGACTAGTTCCAGGGTGTTGATGATCACGGAGCTCACACCGAGACTAGGCATTGTATATTATCTGTTATGACCTTCTGCTTTCCTGACCATTCCTCTGCTTTCTGATTCGGTACCACGCATATCTGATATCACGTTGCCAAACCCTGCCTGTCTTGGATACCGAATCAGCCTTCTGTCTTTGTACCTTATCTGTCTGTCTGTTGCCGACCTGGCTAGTCCGACCTCAAGAACTATCTCCTCTGTTTAGAAATAGTTCACAGATCTGTCAGTGACACCCCACCCTTGGTGTCACTCACACTCTGGTCCTTCCTTCACTTAGCCTGACTCCCCCCATTTGGGAGCCTCAGGCCAAGGAAGGAGCCTGTCCTTCAGGCAGTATCCCATACTGCCTTGTATCCCCTTTACGGGGACCCTCCTCAAAGTATTACTGTTGCACCAAACACTCATAATACTCTGGTGTCCAGAGGTTAGAGATATATCTGATTATCGGTGATACTGCAGATCATCAATAATCGGGTATATATCTGTATTCTCGGTGATACTGCAGATCACCGGTAATCAGATCCTCTCTGTGTTACACCGATCGTTACAATCACCTAGGAGAAAACCCAGGGAAAAAAAGTACTATGCATATGGGCCCTTGTCATAAAATGCCCTTTAAACTACCAGAAAGCAAGAAAATACTTCATACTTTTGATAGTACTTTCTTTATTATGAACTTTTGGGTACTGATTCAATTGTAAAATGCTGAAGCGTTATTTTAAAGAATAAAAAATTATTTCCCATCAGGAGAGTTATCTCATATACTGTATATTGCAGAATGCTCAGGGGAGGTGATACAATCATTAACCCATTCAGGTTCCGTGGTTTTCACGAGAGAAATGTTCACCTCCCATTCATTAGCCTATAACTTTATCACTACTTATCACAATGAACTGATCTATATCTTGTTTTTTCCGCCACCAATTAGGCTTTCTTTGGGGGGTACATTTTGCTAAGAGCCACTTTACTGTAAACGCATTTTAACAGGAAGAATAAGAAAAAAATGGAAAAATTCATTATTTCTCAGTTTTCAGCCATTATAGTTTTAAAATAATACATGCCTCCATAATTAAAACTCACGTATTGTATATGCCCATATGTCCCGGTTATTACACCATTAAAATTATGTCCCTATCACAATGTATGGCGACAATATTTTATTTGGAAATAAAGGTGCATTTTTTCCATTTTGCATCCATCACTATTAACAAGTTTAAAATAAAAAAAATATAGAAATATTTCATCTTTACATTGATATTTAAAAAGTTTAGACCCTTAGGTAAATATTTACATGTTGTTGTTTTTTTTAATTGTAATGGGTTTTTTTATTTATAGTAAACATTTTATTTGGGTAGTTTTGGGAGGGTGGGGGGTAAACAATAGATTTATAATGTAAATGTGTGTTGATTTTAATTCATTTTTATTTTCAGGTGTAGTATTACTTTTTGGCCACAAGATGGCGGCCATGAGTTTGTTTACATGACGTCACTCTAAGCGTAACACACGCTTAGAGTGGCGCATCAGGAAGTGAATGGCCAGAAAAGGCGCAGCTTCCGAGAGAAGCTGTCGCTTTTTCAGCGGGGGAGAGGAATCAGTGATCGGACTTCATAGTCCGATACATTGATTCCCTGACTACCGAATCCGCGGCCGGGAGTGCGCGTGCACGCGCGCGATCGGCCGCGGGGGCGCGCGGTAGCGCACATGGTTTCTGGACGTAGTTTCTACGTCCAGAAACCAAAACACGTTAAGCAGCAATATATTGATATAAGAAATATTTCTTATACTGAAACCAGAAAAATTCATGCAAAAGTGGGTATACTAAATAATTTGCGATATTCTACTATTTGTCATTACGGTGTTTGTCACGGTTTGGTATTTGTCACTACGGTGCCTCTTTAAAACCACTTCATTACTAAGCAACAGTAGATTCATGTTGTTACAGAACTCCTGTAAAAGCTCAGTGATGTAAATATTAGTCTGTAGCTGTCAATGAGCATAGGGCGCGTGCTAGCACAAGCCTATGCTCATTAACCCCCCTCCCACTAACTACACTAGTGATTCCCTCCAATTAACCCCTCTAGCCATCTATACTGGGGGGATCAAGGTGCATATCTGGTTATCTATGGAGGGGGGGCTAATAAAGGGGCAGATCTAGGTAGCAATACTGGGGGGTTGAGTGCTAATAAAGTGGCACATCTGGTTATCTATTGGGGGTGGCTAATAAAGAGGCACACCTGCCAATCTATATGGGGAGGCTAATAAAGAGGCACATCTGGCTACTTATACTGGGGAACATCTGGCTATCCATACTAGGGGGCTAATACTGAGGCACATCTGGCTATCAGTACAGGGAGGGGGCTAATACTGGGGCTTTATTTAAGTTTTTTGGTAAACTGGAGAAGTAACCAAATAACATTTTTGTTTTTATCTACAGTTGCACCACTTATGTTTGTAATGGGTAAAAACCGTGAATTAATGTATTTTTCTATTTTTCTTTCTTATTTCTGCCACTAAAATGCATAGAAAAAATGTTCTTGGGAAAAAATAAGAACTGCCCAATGAAAGTCCTGTTTGACTTGGAATTTTTTAATTAATATATATATATATATATATATATATATATATATATATATATATATATATATATATATTTCAGGTGTCACATGCAGGGTTAAAGTTATTGCTGAAAACAGGGACTTGGCTAAATCGTCAAACATGTCTAGAAGTGATGTAGTATAACCCTTTGCTGACCGCTCCACGCCGGTCGGCGTGTACGTGGCGGCAGCCCCTGGACCACTCCACGTCAATTGGCGTGCAGTCCTGGGGCGGGTTTTGCAGGAAACTGTGCACGCTGCGCGCACATCTCTGCTTGAATCTCCCTTCAGCAATCACCAGTAGGAGACTGTTAGACGGTGAGACCGCCATCTATTTACAGTGTACAGCGCTGCGATCTAAGGCATCGCTGTACTGCCAGCGCTGTGTCACACAGCTGTCCCCTCTGGAGGCACTACAGCGATTCGCTGTCATAGATGATGCCTATGACAGCCGATCGTGCTGATTGGCTGGCAGGGGGAAGGGAATGAGGGGAAGAAAAATAAAAAAATAAGTAAAAAAAAATGGGAAAATGTATAAAAAAAAATAAAAATAAAGGACAAATAAATAAATTAAAAACATGCCGGCAGGGATCAGAACCCACCAAGAGAAAGCTCTGTTTGGTGGGCAGAAAAGGGTGGCGGAATCACTTGTGTGCTAAGTTGGACAGCCCTGCTGCAGTGGCCTAATTAGTAAAAAATGGTCTGGTCACTGGGGGGGGTTAAGCCCATGGTCCTTAAAGTGGAATGAAACCCAGCATTTCTTCTTTGCTCTAAAATATTATTTACAACATATAATATACTAACACAATTTTTTTTTTGTAAAACAGCATTCAAAGGGTTAAATCACAGGACTTACTCTCCTGCAGGGGCAGCCGCATCCGAAATGGTGATAACCTTACCTAGTGTTACATTCTTCACTTGATACAATTAAGTAAACATTCTCTGACTGTGCAGAAACTTCTGCTAATGAGTCATGAACTGATACACTGCTTAGAAATCATTACTGGGTGCATTTACAATAGAAATACAACAGTTGTGAATAAAATGCACCTGCAGCTTTCAAAGTAAATAAACTGAACTTTGGGAACTTATAATTTCTAAATGAATAATAATACTTGTGCACAAAAGCAAATATGATAATTGTATGAGTTATAAAAAGTAGGAAAACACATTTTTATTGAATATTTAGTTTAAAACTGTCATGCATATGGGGTACCATTTTCACCATGACAAGTTTTTAAGCTGAGGCGGCTGCCATCTAAAAAAAATAGATAAAATTAGAGACAAACTGAATATAGTATAATTTTCAAAATTATGGTTACATTTGGGAAAATTTCAGCAAGTCTGTATGTTACCAAGAAAAAATACCTTTGTTTCAAAATAAAATATCTTTGGCCTCAATTCACGGAGCATTATCAAACGTTTATCAAACACTTTATCAAACGTTTGATAATTTACCTCATGGGTAAAATCTCATTTTAAATTCACTAAGGTGTTATATATTTATCGAATGTTTTACCGATAAAACGTTCAACAAATATATAACACCTTAGTGAATTCAAAATGAGATTTTACCCATTAGGTAAATTATCAAACGTTTGATAAAGTGTTTGATAAACGTTTGATAATGGTCCGTGAATTGAGGCCTTTGCCATACATTGTATCAGCAACATAATTTAAGTGTCAAAATAAAGGGTATAGCTAGATTAATAAAATATGAAGCCTTTTTCTACAGTGGCGTTGTTCATTTTCAAACTGTAATAGGTGTAAACAGAGACATCTTTTTTCCTTTAAAATGAATAGGAAAAAAAATAACTGTCAAGGAAAAAAAAGCAGCCAAAGAAAGTCTAATTTGTCCCTAAAAAATGATGTCTATATCACTAAGGTGTTATAAGTAGTGAAAAAGTTATTGCTGCTTAAAGGCGTTATCAGGCGAAATAGCAAAAATGAGCTTTACTCACCTGGGGCTTTCTCCAGCCCCTTGCAGCCGACTGTCCCACGCCAACCGCAGTAAGCTGCGTACAACGTGGGCTTGAGTAACAGCGGCGGTTCACGCAGGCGCATTGAGGACGACCTCGGGGTCGGCCTCCGCACCGAGAGCGGAGACTGGGACAGCAGTGGGGAGAGGAGTGCTCGGCGTGGGACAGTCAGCTGCAAGGGGCTGGAGAAAGCTCCAGGTGAGTAAAGCTCATTTTTGTCATTTCGCCTGATAACTCCTTTAAATAGAGGCATAGCTAAAACATCAAAACTGCTCAAGTAGTTAAGGCCCTGTTCACAGTGGTCAGTTGCGTTGCAGATTAAATGCCCATACAATTCTATGGGGCTGTTCACAGTAACTGATCACATTATTAGAACTTGCTGCATTGTATTAAAGTCTATGTCCAGTCTTCATGGCAGTTTACACTCATTTTAACGTGCGCCTTATACAACTGACCACTATGAACCTATGAACCAAGGCTAAGAGGAAAACAGGCTGGGATGTGAAGTGGTTAAAGACTGCAAAGTGCTTAAAGCTTTACAAAAATGGAATATCATTCATAAAGAGCATTGCAGTGCAAGAAGCTCAGATCTGAATTGTAACCCATCTGGACCATGCGTGGCATAGCAAGGTAAAACATAATTCATGGGGGGGGGGGGGGGGGGGGAATTAACTTGATCATGTCAGTGTCTGATGTTATACAGTGTGACATTGTCACAGCAGAGTGTGTGAAATGGGACTACTTAGCTGCTCACTGGAGAGGAAGGAGCAAGTGAGCGTGAATAACTGTACGTTGTTCTGTGTAATGTACTGCAGTTTTCCTCTGCTTACACAACGATTCTCTGTTTAATGTAATTTTGTATTGTGATCTCTGAATTGCAGAGAGTGCTGCAGCAGGATGTTAACATGCACTGAAACGTAATAACCAAAATTGTGAATTAGCCCGTTACATAAAATCTGCATGACAAAAAAAAATTGTGAATTAGCTTTGATAATTGTTAATCAACATGATTTTGATGTTGAGTGTTCCCTGGAGATGAGCTTTATACTGTATGAGGGAGTGGTCATCTGAGATCCTCAATGAAAGAGTGGTTGCCATGTCTTTTTGTCACTGAAAGGTAAAGAAGTACGAAATGGAAGCTGCTATGACAGTAAAGGTGGCAGATTGACCATCCGATTATTATAATTTGATCGGAATAAAATTGGTGCTGCCACAAGCATGTCCGATCGATGATGCCATGTATGTAAGGCCAGCTCTAGGCCGACATGCATCGATCGGGTGCGCTGTAGTAAAGACGTGCGATATCGGGACGAGCGACAAACGTGACTGAACCCCTGACCCTGTCCCCCTTGATGTAAAATTTTTCCCTCCCACCCCTCCCCATTCAGTATACTTTACCAGTCTGTGTCCCCCACCGGCTCTGGGCTTCATCAGCAATCCGCATACAGGCACCACATGTGGTTGCTGATGTAATGTGGGCCCGCATGGGACATCACACGCACCCACGTTACACCAGCAACCCCGTGGGGCACGTGTATGCAGATGGAGCCTGGAGCCAGCGGCAGACACGGACAGGTAAAGTATACTGCTCAGGGTGGAAACATTTTACATTAGAGGGGACAGCACAGGGGAGGCGAGGCAGCATCACAAGCCCGATTCCCTGGGGATTTCTTGCTGAAATCAACTGGGAATCAGTCTGCGAAGTGTGGCTAGGCAACAGATCTCTCTCCGATCAGAGTGAGATGTCTATTGGTCAATCTGCCCATACATCGACTGTATGGGCACTTTAAAAGCGTCATTTGATTGTGTTTGTTGAATTACGTAACATTACGTAATTACAGGGTCCCAGCTGATCATGGTCAACTGGAGGTGTGCTGGAGTTTCTCTATGCAGCAGGCAGGTTACCATGGTAATATGATTCTTCTCAATGCTCAGCTAAAATGAGTTCATCCCAAAAACAACCGGCTCGGGCGGAGCCAGCAATGGAGGAGTGAGGACGTGTTCTCCTGAGGTGGGCAACCTAATCGAACGCAGCAGACTTCATCCCAGCGCCCGCTAACCAGATATTTTCAGGCTCAAAGCTCCGGGCCTGAAACCTCCAAGATGGCCGACACTGCTCATTCTCCACAGTCTGCGGGCCCTAGTAAAGCTGGTCCATCGGCACTAACTAATTTAGAGGATATCTGGAGGTACCTCCGCGGCCTCCCCACTAAGCAAGACTTAGATGAGCAAACCGAACGGATAGTTACCTCCACCCGTTCCGAAATTGCAGGGATCCGCGCAGACATCTCAGGCCTAGCAGCACGTGTGACGACGGCCGAAAATGATATAGCGGAACTGCGCACCGAAGTCGCCCGATTGAAAGCAGAGGGGGTTACTCAAAGTAAGCACAACCAGATCTTCCGGGTAAACCTTGAAGATCTGCAGAACAGAGGACGCAGAAACAATATCCGCGTGCGTGGAGTCCCAGAATCTGTCCTAGCGGACGCCATCTTTGCCTCAATGAGGTCCTTGTTTAACGGCCTCCTAAACCGCCCAGAGGACTATAAATTGAAAATGGACCGCGCTCACAGAGCTCTACGTGCGATGCCCAAAGGTCAAGCACCACCTCGGGACATTATCTGCAGGCTGCATAACTATCAAGAAAAAGAACAAATCATGGCGGCTGCTCGTGCTCATGGGCCTGTAGACTTTGAAGGTGCTCAGGTCTCTCTTTACCAGGACCTGGCCCCCACTACCCTCTCTCAACGCCGGGCCCTGAAACCTCTCATCCAGGCACTTCAAAAGGAAGGAGCAACGTATCGGTGGGGCTTCCCTTTCCATCTGATGGCGGAGAAGGGCAATCAAGCATTTATCCTTCGGCACCCGCGGGAGCTACCGGACCTCTTTCAAGCCCTTGAAATACCCTCTGTAGAAGTACCTGAGTGGGACCCGGATGGTCTTCCAACACCGCGCCCGCAACGGGCCCGCGAGCCTCAATAGGCCTAGGTGGTCGTGAGTACTGCGATTACGAACTCTGTTTTTCTTTTTGTTTTTCTTCTTGTCCCTATGTCCCCGAATGATATTGGACTCTAAGCCAACGGTCTCTTGTTTCTCACCCCGTATGGACGCACCCCGGCCTTACTCCAAGCCCATGCAAAGGCCCTGCATAATTACTTGTGTGTGATCCCTTTGGCAGCAAGATAACTGGAGGTGGCCCTGTGCCCCGCGCCCTCCTCTCCCCGGGTAATGATGGTTCTCCGGGCCCCCCTCCCATGCTGCACAAGATGCTGTACGACACCCTATATGACATGTTCTCTGTTATTGGGGGTTTTGTCCTCATAAGATAATTGCTTTATATCTCATTGAAAATGCACAGTGAAGTTCTTATGTATGCATATACTATGTATGGTAAATATAAGCAGGGGAGTGTAGATGGCTTGGGGGGTCCGGCTATAGGTCCCTAGCTTTGGGGGGGGGGTGGCTGGGGCGGAGGGCTGTCTCTTAACATAGATATGGGACACTAATTCACTCCAGAGGCTGTCCATTCTCTGGACATCTAACAAACAATTGGCTTCAGTTTGCATGCTTCCTGTTGGTAGACTGCTCCCAGTCCCCCCACATACTGATGGAGGGGAGGGGACCTCACCTTTCAGGCATGAGCACTGTGGCTACCTAAGTGAATCCAATAGGGGCCGGACAGGTCACTAGATGATCTGGAGTTGGGGGTGAGAGGGAGAAGGAGAGGGATGGGGACTTAGATACAAAGAGGGACTATAAATATGTTATTTGATTTTATACTAGAAATGTTATTTCTCATTAGGTAATATGTGCACATGAATGTTCGGGGGAGAGGGAGACTAGGCCAACCCTATTGTGTGGTCTCTTCACCCCAGGGCGTTTCGCCATATAGTCACTGGTTTGTCTTGCATAACCAGTGAGCTGTAGGAATTATTTCCTAGTCAAGCAGGCTTTCAGCCTGTAGGAGAGTGAGGTATGGAACATACCTCACCTAAGTGTTGTATGTGGCTTCTTATACACATAACTCTATTCTCTATTTTTCTACTTTTTCCTGTTCTGTTTCTTACTAACCTCTTTTACCACACTATGTGGCTTTCCTCCTCGAGGGGGCGGGGGGACGGGTCCAGGAGATGGGTGCTGACCTATGGCTCAGCAGTCACTTAAGTTCTTGACTCTGAACGTCAGGGGCCTAAATGTGCCCGAGAAAAGATCTGCAGTTCTCCGCATGTGCCACAAAGAAAGAGCCAATGTAATATTTCTCCAGGAAACTCACTTTAAAGGACCCCACACCCCGAAATTGTTTAACAAATACTATAGAAATGCTTTTTACAGTATCCCGCAAGACACCAAAACCAAGGGAACAGCTATTCTCATATCTAGAGATACCCCCCTGACCATAACTGAAGAATTCAGTGACCTCACGGGACGCTTTAATCTCGTTAAGGGCACTATAATGGACCGAAAGATTACTATTGGCTCTTTTTATGCTCCTAATCTCCATCAAGTGGAATTCTTACAATCCTTTTTGCTTAAGCTACAGTCTTTTACCGAGGGTAGCATAATATTAGGAGGAGATTTGAACCTAGTGTTAGACCCCTTGCTAGACGCATCCTCTCAGAGAACTCCCACTTCTGGAAAATTGCTCCGTAAATGCAAATCTCTACTGCATGCTCTACAATTAGTAGATGTATGGAGAATTCACAACCCCTCGGTGAAAGACTACACGTTCTATTCTTTTCCCCACAATTCATACACCAGAATTGATTACCTATTTATCTCCCAAAATTTGCTATCAGTATCCACAGCCCCTACTATCGGCAATATGTCATTATCTGATCATGCTCCGGTCTGGGTGAATCTTGCCCTGGGGGATATCAGACGTGGCCCTGCCCTATGGCGCCTGAATAACTCCTTGATTAAAGATAAATCAATTGCTCAAAAACTCAGAGGAGAATTAGAGGAATTTTTTAGGATCAATACTCAGGATGATATGTCGCCCCTTGTGGTCTGGGAAACACACAAATGCTTCATGAGAGGCATCATAATAAGAGAGGGAGCAAAGAGAAAGAAGATGAGAGAGAAAGAAATCAATGAGGTACACACCCGCATCCAAAACTTAGAGATCCAGCATAAAAGGAACAGGTTAGCGGCTACTTTAGAGGCTCTTACCAAAGAGAGAACTGCCCTCAAAGATTTACTCTTTCATAAAGCGCGCTACTCTGCGGAGAGATGCAAGCGCACATTTTATTTGGCAATAAATGTGGCTCCATGTTGGCCAGAGCCCTAAAGAAGCAACAAACATCTAATTATATAGCAGGTATCAAAGACAAATGTTCTGCTCTACACCACAAATATGAAGATATCTCTAGAGTCTTCAGGGAATACTATACAGGGTTGTATAACTTACCAGCACCTCAAGGCCCCGAATTGAGATCTAAGCACAGGGAAAAGATCACCTCTTATCTCAAAGAAGCTAAAATGCCCTTCTTACCACAATCTGAATCCGAGGAGTTAGAGGATCCCTTTACGTTTGATGAACTCAAACTGGCCCTATCACAGATCCCCTCGGGCAAATCACCTGGACCGGATGGGTTTACACCAGAATACTATAAGATTTTTGGGGGAGCGGTATCAACACACATGTTGAATGCCTTTAATGCGATAACTGACCTACCCCTGGAGAAAAATTGGTTCTCGACCCAGATGTTGGAATCACATATTTCAGTACTGCCTAAAGAGGGAAAGGACCCAGCTCTCTGTCAAAGCTATAGGCCCATATCACTTCTAAACGTGGACCTAAAGCTATATGCTAAAATCCTAGCTAATAGGCTCACTCCTCTACTACCCAAGTTAGTTTGCCCGGACCAGGTGGGGTTCATAATGGGAAGGGAGGCCAGAGACAACACAATTCGGACTTTAAATATCTTGCATTGGGTGAGGTCCCGGTCCACTCCTACACTTTTGCTCTCCACCGATGCTGAAAAAGCATTTGATAGGGTGGATTGGGACTTCATAGAATGCATCCTCCGCCATGTGGGATTGGGGGGCAAAATGCGTAAGCGTATCTTGACATTATACTCATGTCCTAATGCTAAGGTGAAGGCAAATGGGGTTCTGTCGGATCCATTTGATATACGGAATGGCACCCGTCAGGGGTGCCCCCTATCCCCTTTAATTTTCGCCCTTTCCCTGGAACCCTTTCTGTGTAAAATAAGAGCCAACCCAGACATACAGGGAGTTTCCTTCCCTAAATCTACACATAAACTAGCTGCATACACGGATGATATGCTATTTTTCTTAACTAACCCCCACATATCCTTGCCCAATCTTTTGGCGGAATTTTCCACCTATGGTCAGTTGTCCAACTTATCTATAAATTATGATAAAAGTGAAGCTCTTGGGGTTTTGCTACCCGATGCTCTTAAGTCCTTGCTAAAAAGCAACTTCCCTTTTAAATGGCCCGCTCAGTCCCTAAAATATTTAGGAGTCCAGATCACTCCTGACCCGAAGGACTTATTCCCGAAAAACTTTCTCCCCGCCTTGGATAGGATTAAAAGAGATCTCCAGTGCTGGGACAAACCCCAGTTTTCCTGGTTTGGGCGAACAAATATAATAAAAATGACAGTAATGCCTCGCCTGCTCTATCTCTTTCAGACGCTACCGGTCTATATACCAGCCCAATACTTTAAAAAGATTACGCAGCTGTTCTCTAAATTCATATGGAAGGGCCGTAAGCCTAGACTAAAGTATACTCTTCAGATTGCCCCTAAAGAAATGGGAGGAATGGCGGTCCCCTGTCCTCGCCTGTACCATGCAGCATCGATCTTAATTAGAATAATAGATTGGCACAGACACATGGAACAAAAGGTATGGGTAGGCATGGAAAATGAACTGATGTCTGGTCACCTTGCCTTGGCCCCCTGGTCTGCACACTCACTCCAAGTAACTGAACCAGCGGCATTTTTAATCTCATATACTATTAAGCTCCTAGGAAAGTATAGATCCAACCCACTGATATCTCCATGGCCTTCCCCTCTCCTCCCTATTCTTGATAACCCGCTTTTCACCCCAGGCCTTCAAGCTAGAGGCTACTTGGCCTGGCGAGTAGACCCACCCATTAGAACACACCAACTACTCACCAATGGGAACTGGGTCCAACTTTCAGATTTACGCACACAGTTTAACTCACCTGATCTAGACATCTGGAGCTGGAACCAATTTAAACACTTCATAAGATCCCAAGGAACGAAGGAAAGCTTTAATAGATCTTTGACCCCTTTTGAGCATACTTGTCTAGGAAAAGGAATGACTAAGGGCATGATATCTTTAGTATACTCGCTCCTGAACACCTCTGAGTCTCCGGCGGGTGCACTCAAATCTAAGTGGGAAGCTGACCTCGGAGAACGCTTCACTGATAAACAGTGGAATAAAATTCAGATTTTCTCACAAAATTCATCCATTTCTTCAAGAAGTCAAGAGGCGGGCTATAAAGTTTTTACTCGGTGGTATCTTACACCCTCTAGACTTCAGATTATGTTCCCCGGATCCACGGGCACCTGCTGGAGATGCGGAGTGGAACAGGGCACCCTCGTGCACATATTCTGGTCTTGCTCGGGTCTGTCTGGTTACTGGGCGAATGTGAGGGAGCTGATGCATATTATGACAGATTTCCTGCCACCTGATTCCCCTGCCTTCTTCCTCCTTCATCACAACTCATGGTCCGTCAGAAGATATAAAAAAACTCTTACACGACACCTGATTAACGCTGCTAAGATTCTTATAGCTAGACGTTGGAAATCTCCGAAGGCCCCCTCCATTCAGGAGTGGCTCCGTGAGATTGACCATGTCCAGAGAATGGAAGATCTCACATCTTCTATCTACGACAAACATGAGCAATTCTGGAAGACGTGGTATGGATGGTTTGAATTCAAGGAATCTGACCGCTATCGCTCCCTCATATCCGCCTAAACATATGGTATGCCTTGGAAACTCTACTCATGCCTCTGATGTTCGGGAGACAGCAATGGGTTTGCTGCTGTCTCCGGGACCCTACTCTCAATACCGCTCTCCCTTTTCCTCCTCTATCTCTCCTTTTTTCTTTTTCTCTCTACACTGTTTGTTTCGCTCTTTACTATTACTCCATGTTGTCTTTCTATCTCAGTCTATGTTTAAATTTTGTCTATGTATGGCAGTCATATGTGGATAAGTTTGAGAATCACCCGCAAGGATATTAAATCAGACATGGTCCACATGGAAAGACACAGTCATCCAGGTTTTTACACTCCATAGGTGGACTATATATTCAAAGTCGGTCACTGGTGTTTGATCCCTCTGGGCCCAGTACTGACCCCCTGGTAGGCTTTACATTCAATGGAGTGTCTTTACCTTTTTCAAAAGGACCTTTGATTAAAAAGCAGTCACAGGCTCAATACTGGATGTTCTAATATTTTTGAAGGAACCACACTGTTTCGTGGACCGTTAAAATATAGTTTATAAGATGCTATGGAACATGTTTTGGTCTCAATACCATGTACTGTACCGTTGTCTTCTCTGACATGTATCATATATGACAAAATTTGCGTGGTTATACTTGTTATATGTATGTACTTATAAAAATTTTCAAAATAAAAGAATCTTTAAAAAATAAAATGAGTTCATCCCAGCAGATGAGGTTCTCAGTCAAGTGTGATCTTTCTCACAGCTTTCTCAGGTGTTCCAGTTGACTAAATTATGAGTACCTTTAGATAGCTGTAACTGGTTCAATAATGGGTTGGAATGTTTAGTGTGCAATTCCTCCCCAATCAGAAATGAATTAGCTAGTAAATGATTCGCTAATGCTGGGGATACACTGTTAGTTTCTGCCACTCAATTCTCCCGTTCGATTGTAACAAAATGATTGAGCAGGAGATCGGACATGTCGGAAATTATTTATATAGCTGAAAGAACTGACAGACTCCGACACTCCTCATAGAATCCTCTTTTATTGAAGCCACAAAGCACAGGTACAAACGAAAGCCCCTATGTCCACAGGTACAAACGAAAGCCCCTATGTCGGAAATTATCTATCGAGCCATCTATCTAGCTCAAAAACGAACCGTGTATTCCCAGCATAAGACATTACTACTTAAAGGGGCACTACGGCGAAAAAATGTAAAATATGTGCAAACATATACAAATAAAAAGTACATTTTTCCAGAGTAAAATGAGCAACTTAGGAGAAAAGTAATTTATGGCTGTCACTTACAGTAGGCAGTAGAAATCTGACAGAAGCGACAGGTTTTGGACTATAAAATCTCAACATTTTTCGCCATAGTGCCCCTTTAAATCTGCTGCTGCCCCAGACAGATTCACATCGCTGATAGTGAGTGTTTTAGAGGAGCCAGACTCCCGAATTCCTATGTAGAATTTTTTGCAGCAACAAACATATCTTTGCCTCAGAGCAAATATTGCCTTGACAAAGGGGCCCTACGCGGCTCCGAAATGTTGGCCATATTTTTACATGAAACTAATAAAGATGGATTTTGGATGTGCCAGCTTTCCTCCTTGTTGAATACTGCATAGAGGGCGTCATCCCTCTTTTTAGCTGTTGCACTCCCCTTAAAGACTATGGGTTTGATCCATTAGTGAGTGCGAGACAATACTTCCAATGTTAAACTATTATCAAACTGCTGCTTTTCATTTGTCTGTCTTAATCCTTATTGCCTGCAGTCAGTGATTAGAGAACAATCTTGGCAGCATGGAGAGCTTAGTGCAGCACAATTCAGTGAATGATAATGAATGTAATGGTCTATTTCCACTAGAATATTGTGAAATATTCTGTAATCCACTTTAAGGCTCCCTGCACGCGATTCCGATTTTTAATCGTTTTTCACATGCGATTCAGATTTACGATTTTTAATTGTTACTGCATGCTGCGTTTTTCTGTTGATAGCATTCAGGGGAAATCGAAATCGGATTTTAAAGAGCGGAATCGTAATCGTAATTGCAAATCAGATTTGCAGTGTGCATGGAGCCATAAGCCTTTTAAAGAGAACCAGAGACGTTGGGAAAAAGATTTTATACATACCTGGGGCTTCATCCAGCCATAAGCCTGGATCGCTCCCACGCCGCCGTCCTCCGCTGCCTCTATCCACCGGTACCGGGTCCCGTACTTTCGGCCAGTCGACGCAAGCGCAGTGCATCACTGCCGGCGGATGTGGCCAATTTTCCGCATGCACAGGGGCTCCCTCCATATCCTTACGCATGCGCCTCCATACTACGCAGTCGCATGCGTAAGGATATGGAGGGAGCCCCTGTGCATGCGGAAAATTGCCCGTGTCCACCGGAAGTGGCGGCGATAGAGGCAGCGGAGGACGGTGGCATGGGAGCGATCCAGGCTTATGGGGCTGGAGGAAGCCCCAAGTATGTATAAAAGCTTTTTCATTTTTTCATTAGCTTCATCTCTTGTTCCCTTTAAGGATCAGTAGCTGACAGGCATTGAATTCACCACCTGTCATCTGCTCTCTTGCACCAGCCAGGTGCTTGTTAACGTTTGGTATCAGCACTGGATAGGCAGTGCCCCCATGGAGTCACATCTGAGAGCCAAAGCAGCCATGCTTAAGCACAACATATTTTTGTTCTCTGCCGCCACGGCTTGTCAAGAGCCGACATGCGTGGTGCTACAAATGCTGGTGCTCACGGATAGCAGACGGGACGCTAAACTGCTCAAGAGCACGGTTCAGCCTTCCAACTGAAAGAGGCCTTCAAGAGGAACTATAGTAAAAATAATGTTTAATAATAAGTAATAAATGTTTTTTTCTACAATATGAATTCAAAAATGTTTTAGTCAGCGTTTGCCCACTTTAAAATCTTTCTTCACCCTGATTTACATTCTGAAATTTACCACAGGCCGTCACATCTTTAGTTCTGCCAAATGACGTCTGTTCATAGAACTGTCAGTAAACGAACATTCCGCAAATGAAGATACTGTATACTTGGCAGTTGGAAACAGCTGTTAATTCCCACAATGCAACAAGGTTCACAGACAGCAAACTGTCAGTCCTGACATAATACTGTGGGAGGGGTTTTACCACAATATCAGCCATACAGATGTCCCTGATGATCTGTATGAGAAAAGATAAAGATTTCTCATGAGAAAGGAGGCATCGGCTACTGATTGGGTTGAAGATCAATCTGAGGTTCCTCTTTAATCTGCTTACAGTACAATGCGGAGTAGCCATCAATCCACTGTCATTTCTCCCTCACAGGATCATTGGAGGTTTTTAAACATGATGAGAATCAACCTCTTGACCAATAAACTATGAAAAATGTATTGAAAGGTGATTGATCTAGAGATTCTAGAATTATGGAGGCAGCAGGTTTCCCTGCAGCAATATGAATCTGAAAAAATGCAGTAAACTTCTGCTAAGCAGGGGGCATTTGTCATTTAAACTCAATGGCCCCAAGGAATATTTCACAGAAATACCTAAAAAAATACATAAAGTAGAACTAAAATTTACAGATTTACAAGTATTTACAAGTATTTACTAAGTTACACAAAACATGTTTTGTGTTCAGGAATCGCGCTGTCTCCCTGACATGCTGCATGGTTTTACATGAAACTAGCAATGACATAGGACTGCGAGAAGAACAAGACTGTGGAACATGAAAACAGTTACAGAGACCAAAGATACACAGATATCAGAGATGGTTCTGTGCAACACAATGATTGCAGAAATTAATGTAGCCATTAAGGCATAACATGGTCTCTGTGACATGCCTGCAAAATGAGCCAATCACAAGATATCAGTGAGTTTTGTCACCTCACAGGAACAGGAACAGCGGTTTTCCCACTGCCTCAGTACTCTGTGGTAACAGTTATCCAAATTCTATGTTTTTCTTGACAGAGCGCACTAACAGCGTATTATATGAAAAAGTTATATGCAGCCCTCTTGGTGTTATTCAGAAATCTTGATACAGTGGACCACACCCACATCAGACCCCGCCCCCTCCCCACCACCACCACATACCCATTCCCTCTCTCTCTGACTGACTGCCCCTGAGAAGGAGGGGGCAGGGAATGAAAAGCCCCGCACCCCCAGAGCACCAACATTTTAATTGTAACAGCCAGTGCAGTGCATCATGGGAGGAGGTTTACTGGGAAGATTATCAGGCATTTTAGCTGCCACTTGGATGGATGCAAAAGGGGGATTTAACGTAAATGTCTACCTCGGATTTGTAAAAGCCCACATTTAGGCAAATTTATATATATATACTGTGCCAGTTCATAAATCCTCAGAAACCTTTAGCTGCCTGATCAAATTTTTCCTCATGGTAGTCTATGAATCACCAGAACGCATTGCTTCAGCTGACAGACACATCACCAGCCTGAATTGGCGCTTAAAGGTCAACTGAAGTGAGAAGAATGTGGAGGCTGCCATATTTATTTCATTCTAAACAATCAGCCTTGCTGATCAATTCGGCTGCAATAGTGTCTGAATCCCACTAGGAACAAGCATACAGGTAATCTTGTCAGATCTGCCAATGAGGTCAGAAACACCTGATCTGCATATGCTTGTTCAGGGTCTGTAGAGGCAGTGCATCAGCAGGATAGCCAGGCAACTAGTATTACTTAAAAGAAAATAAACATGGCAGCCACTCACTTCAGTAGTCCTTAAACGCACAGCTACCACTGGGGTTAGAGATCTGTGATTTATTACTATGAATGCCAGGATATCTGTGGACAATTATCATTGGCCTCCAGCAATTTAGCAGCATGTCCTTTTCGTGTAAAAAAAACCCCAACCCTTCTAAAATCTGACACACCTAAGTAATGGTGACCCTTTCCTATTAGCATGTTTAAGAATAAAGGATTAAGGATGAAAGGGGCAGGTGGTAACTACAGTACCAGTTATCCAGGCCCAGCAATTCCAGCTATGCAGTTAAACAACCAGTCATGTGGGAGAGTCCTGAGGTGGGAGAGTCTGGTGCTGCTGCCAGATCATCCCTCTAATAAGGCACACATATGATTTAGTCAGGCCTGGCTGATTAGGAGCAGCTGAGATGATTATTCAAGTCTGCATCGCAGAATGTCATCTGTTCCCAATCAGGCAGCACAGGCCCCTATTAAAGTGATGAGCTGCCAGTCCTAAAATGTGCCTCTTGTTATACAGACACTGCACAGCATTGGTTTCATGGATTTGTGGGAGATGGGTGTGGTGTAGAAAGTGGGCAGATAGTATTGATTAGGGGGATTTTATCCTTTCTGCTGCCACTGTGGACGATTAGCTGCTATAAAAAGAAAACAAGAACAAAGTGAAATACGTCTTATAAAAAGCATCTCGGTGGCTTTTCACTACCCACAAATGTAGTAAGGATTTGATTACTGCACACATGACACCTCATCGCAGTGAGAGCCATGTAAGCGGTGTATGAAAGCCACAGACTGCAGACACAGCTTGTTCTCCACACTGATCACTCCTCGCTGAGCTCTCAGTCATCCCTGGAAAGGCACTCTCTGTGGGTTTGGAACAGGTTTTTCATTACACATTACATTTTGGATGCTGTCTGTCTCCAGGAAGGAGTTTGGATGTGTTTGTTTTCATTGCCATCCACCCATAGCAACAGCTGTAGTATATAAGTGTGACAGGACCGAGACGGCTTACCTGATCTGTAATAAGTGTTCCCATGAGGGAAGGAAAAGAACTTAACTGCAGAAATATTCTGACAGTTATTGCTAGCTGGAATTCACTCTCTCTGTAGCATGTCCAGTGTATATACTGTAAATTTACTCTGAAGCATCGAAACTGTTAAAGAGAAACTGTAACCAAGAATTGAACTTTATCTCAATCCGTAGCGGATACCCTCTTTCACATGAGAAATATTTTCCTTTTCAAACAGATCATCAGGGGGCTCTGTATAGCTGATATTGTGGTGAAATCCCTCCCCTCAGTGTGATGTCAGGACCATGGTCCTGACATCACACTGTGGGAGACTTGTTGCATTGTGGGAAATAGCAGCTGTTTCTAACTGCCAAAAAAGCAAGCAGCATCTCCTTCTACTGACATAATTTGCCAGAAGTAAAAATGTCACCATGTGATAAAATGTCAGAATGTACATCAGGGAGAGGAAAGATTTTACAATGGGCAAACACTGACTAAATCATTTATACATAATTATTGTAAAAATGAAGCACTTTTTATTACATTATTTTCACTGGAGTTCCTCTTTAAACTGTGTGAAAGTTGGAAGCATATATTAGGAGTTTCACCAGCACTGAAATATTGACAGCACAGGCAGTCTCCTACTTACAAACAACTCCAGTTTAATTTTTTTTATACATACAAAAAAGTAGTCTCCATGTACAAAATATACATTACTTTTTTATTACTTATTTTTGTTGCATGTTACAGTATTGTATAAACAGTTGTAAGTACTTAAAAAAATTTAAAAGCACCGAAACAACATTGTTTCCACTATTTGTCTAAATTCAGAGGTTTTCACCTTTCTCTATGTATAACATGATTCAACTTACAGACAAACTTCTGGAACGTAACTGGATTGTAAGTAAGGGACCCTCTGCAGTAGTAATTCAAAAACAGCAACTGCCAGTCAATGAACTCATAGTTTGTTAGTTAACAGCATCTAGAGTTTTTGAGGGACCAGACCTAAAATGTACCCAAGGCGAACCCAATGTAAAAAAACACATACTTGCCTAAGAAGAGAGAAGCCTCTGTATCCTGTAGAGGCTTTCCATGCCAAGGACCTCCCGAAGAAATCCAACAAGAGCTTATCGTACTGAAGATTCAGGCAGTGCTTTTCTTCATGCAATAGCGAGGCCGTAAGCCTGACTATGCAGGATCCAAAGGCCTGTATGTACGTATCTATTTTTTCACTCGAGGTTCACCTCGGGTACACTCAAAAGGCTAAGTTGACAGTGGGGTGTTGCGTTGCATTCCCTGTAAAAACAATATCGCAATGCAACGGTCGGAAAAAGTTGCGTTGTGCAGAGGAACTCTATGCAACGCATACAGTCAATGAAACGCATACTTCACTGCAACTTTAAATATGCACGTGGTCCGATACTGCACAGCATGCGTGGCGTTATTCTGAAGGTTCCACCTCATTGCTAACACTCCGATGTCAACGTACCATCCTATACAATAAAACCTAACTGTCCCTGCGTCATCCTCTTTCCCTATCTGTGTTCGTGTTTTTTTGTACTGCGCATGTGTGCAGTACAATCAGCTGTTGGGACAGGTGGACGGGCCAGGGAGCAGGGCGGACGGACGCAGTGCGCAAAGCGGGTGCGCGCGCACTGACTGGCGCGTGAAGAGACCTTGAGCCCGTTTTTAAACGGGCTTAGGTCAACTGGTTGCAAAATAATTGGGTTGTATTAGTAATGCAATAATATTGTCTGATGCAATGCACTGCAACACCCCAGTGTGAACATAACCAAATAGCCTACCTGAGTCAGGTGAAATGCCAAGTTGGGGAAAGCCCCCGGCCCGTGCACGGAAACATCTGACAGGCCACCTGTCAGCACAGCAAGGCCTCTTTTAGACTGCTTAGTTTCCTCTATCCATTTTTGTTTGCTGCTGCTGACCCTGTATGTTCACATTGTTTCACCTGCGTGATGTCATTGCACACGTCAAATGATGGAACTTTTTAGAAACTCTGCCCTCCAGAGGTAAACGTTGAAACATAAGAGCCAACAAGACCAATAGTACTAAAATTGAAAGCTAAAGAAAGCACATAGCTTTGAACAGCCAGATCATCTGATGCAGTAGTGATGTTTTTTAAGTTAGACTATGAGAGTTTGATTCTGGCCCGTGGTAAATATAATTCAGCTACTTCATAAAATAGGTACATTTTCAGAAGGAACTTCCGTGACATATAGTACAATGTAGTAAATTATTCTGGATAATAAAAAAGTATTGTTCCACCCCTTAATATATTGCAACAGACAATATCAAACAAACGCACAATAGGGTTTTTCTTGGAAACAAGTATTCTCTTATTTATTCTTCATTTATAAAGTCTTCAAATTGCGGACATGTCACATGGGTACAAATTCAGAGTTCTAAGTCACACACAAGACTGCCTGACGTGTTTCACCGTTAGAAGCCGCTTTCTCAGAGGCACACTGTATACAAACATCCAATGAGCCAAATCAAAGAACACAGCAATCTATATATACAGTGGCTTGCAAAAGTATTCGGCCCCATTGAAGTTTTCCACATTTTGTCATATTACTGCCACAAAAATGAATCAATTTTATTGGAATTTCACGTGAAAGACTAATACAAAGTGGTGTACACGTGAGAAGTGGAACGAAAAATCATACATGGTTCCAAACATTTTTTACAAATAACTGCACAGTGGAGTGTGCGTAATTATTCAGCCCCCTTTGGTCTGAGTGCAGTCAATTGCCCATAGACATTGCCTGAAGAGTGCTAATGACTAAATAGAGTGCACCTGTGTGTAATCTAATGTCAGTACAAATAAAGCTGCTCTGTGATGGCCTCAGAGGTTGTCTAAGAGAATATTGGGAGCAACAACACCATGAAGTCCAAAGAACACACCAGACAGGTCAGGGATAAAGTTATTGAGAAATTTAAAGCAGGCTTAGGCTACAAAAAGATTTCCAAAGCCTTGAACATCCCACAGAGCACTGTTCAAGCGATCATTCAGAAATGGAAGGAGTATGGCACAACTGTGAGCCTACCAAGACAAGGCCGTCCTAAACTCACAGGCCGAACAAGGAGGACGCTGATCAGAAATGCAGTGAAGAGGCCCATGGTGACTCTGGACGAGCTGCAGAGATATACAGCTCAGGTGGGGGAATCTGTCCCTAAGACAACTATTAGGGCTCTTTTCCACTATGAAATGCGATCGCGATTGCGATTCCGATCGCAATCGCGTTTCAATTTCCACCATGTGATTGCGATTGCGATTGAGCTACTATACTCATTATAGTCCAGCTCAATCGCATACAAAACGCAGCAGAACGACGATTGCGCTTTGACCAAAATCGCATCGCAATCGGATCGCACTAATGGAAATTGCTGCTGCTGTTTCCATTAGTTGAATGTACCTTGCGATTTGCGATCAGAAGCAAATCGCAAATCGCAGGCTAGTGGAAAAAGGCCCTTAGGGCCTTCCTGCCGCGTTTGTATGCGATTGAGCTAGACTATATTGAGTATAGTAGCTTAATCGCAATCGCAATCGCATGATGGAAATTGAAACGCGATTGCGATCGCGATCGGAATCGCGATCGCAATCGCGTTTCATAGTGGAAAAGAGCCCTTAGTCGTGCACTGCACAAAGTGGGACTTTATGGAAGAGTGACAAGAACAAAGCCATTGTTAACAGAAAAGCATAAGAAGTCCCGTTTGCAGTTTGCCACAAGCCATGTGGGGGACACAGCAAACATGTGGAAGAAGGTGCTCTGGTCAGATGAGAACAAAATGGAACTTTTTGGCCAAAATGTAAAACGCTATGTGTGGCGGAAAACTAACACTACACATCACTCTGAACACACCATCCCCACTGTCAAATATGGTGGTGGCAGCATCATGCTCTGGGGGTGCATCTCTTCAGCAGGGACATGGAAGCTGGTCAGAGTTGATGGGAAGTTGGATGGAGCCAGATACAGGGCAATCTTGGAAGAAAACATCTTGGAGTCTGCAAAAGACTTGAGACTGGGGCAGAGGTTCACCTTCCAGGAGGACAACGACCCTAAACATAAAGCCAGGGCAACAATGGAATGGTTTAAAACAAAACATATCCATGTGTTAGAATGGCCCAATCAAAGTCCAGATCTAAATCCAATCGAGAATCTGTGGCAAGATCTGAAAACTGCTGTTCACAAACGCTGTCCATCTAATCTGACTGAGCTGGAGCTGTTTTGCAAAGAAGAATGGGCAAGGATTTCCGTCTCTAGATGTGCAAAGCTGGTGGAGACATACCCTAAAAGACTGGCAGCTGTAATTGAAGCAAAAGATTGTTTTACATAGTGACTCAGGGGGCTGAATAATTATGCACACCCCACTTTGCAGTTATTGATTTGTAAAAAATGTTTTGAATCATGTATGATTTTCGTTCCACTTCTCATGTGTCCACCACTTTGTATTGGTATTTTACGTGGAATTCCAATAAAATTGATTCATGTTTGTGGCAGTAATGTGACAAAATGTGGAAAACTTAAAGGGGGCCGAATACTTTTGCAAGCCACTGTAGTAGAAAGAAGACTCTCAGCGTCGGTTCCATACACACAAGGACTAGAGAAGGTCCATGTGTGTATGGAACAGACGCTGAGAGTCTTCTTTCTACTATATATAGATTGCTGTGTTCTTTGATTTTGGCTCATTGGCTGTTTGAATACAGTGTGCCTCTGAGGAAGCGCCTTCTGGCCGTGAAACACGTGTCAGGCAGTCTTGTGTGTGACTTGGAACTCTGAATTTGTACCCATGCTACATGTCTGCAATTTGAAGACTTTATAAATGAAGAATAAATAAGAGAATACTTGTTTCCAAGAAAAACCCTATTGTGTGCTTGTTTGATATTCAATTATTCTGGATACCCACTTTTACATTAATTATTCTGGTTTCAGCATCAGAAACACTTCATTTATCTATATATTGCCATGTATTGTTATGTAGTCCTGCCCTCCCTGTGATGTCCGAGACTAGGGAGACCAGGTGTTATTCTGCTGGCCTTGAAACACACAGTAAACAAACAATCCGCATTGATGCACCTGCCACAGCCTGTGGTAAATGTAACCTTTTGCCAGCCACTTATTTTGTTTTTCAACATGCGCTGCCACTTTTTTTTAAGACCACCCAGTGTTTTCCTCCCCCAGCAGGCTGTGATGCAGGGAACACTTTCATATTTACCTGTTCTGAAGTCTGGATGGTTCTGCTCCTCATCCACTGTAAGGCCTCTTGCACACTGCACGCGATTCCGATTCAGATTCCGCTTTTTAATCAGTTTTTACATCCGATTCAGATTCCGATTTGCAGTGTGCAGGGAGCAAACTGCAAATCTGAATCTGAATCGGATGTAAAAACTGATTAAAAAGTGGAATCTGAATCGGAAGTTGCAGTGTGCAAGAGGCCTAATGCAGACATCCTTTTCTAGGACCTGATCACGTGATAGGACATGTGATCAGGACCCAGAGGATGATCTTCAGCTACCAAGAGGCGCTGTAAAGCTGACAACATCCTCTGGGTCCCGATCACATGTTAAAGCATGGGATTGGGACCCAGAAGAAAATGTCAGCATTACAGTGCATTACGGTGGAGGAAATGGGAGAGACAATCCAGCATATGGTACATGCAATATGAAAGTGCTCGCTGCAACCCACTCTGTATTAGGCAGCCTGAATTTAGCCAACTGCAGCTGCCCTGCAACAAGTGTCTAAAACAAGATAACGAAAAGGTTATTTGCTGCTAAAAGGTTAAAGAGAAACTGCTAAAGCAGTGCAGCTTCATGAATCAAGCCCATAGCCACCGAACAAGCATGCACATCTGATGTTTGACTGCATTTGCCATATGCTTGTTTCGGGTGGGTGATTCAGGCACTGCTGGTGCAGGAAAGATCAGCAGGATGCCAGGCAACTGGTATGGTTTGCACTTTAACCTCCTTGGCGGTAATCACAAGTCAGGCTCGGTGTGGAAAAAAACAGCCAGAAGTGGTAACCCAGGTGTTTTCACTCACCTCCCGGGGGATCCAGATGTCGGCAGCCATTCTCCTTCCTGTCCTAGGAGTCTCTGCATCCCTTGTGTGAGATCGCCATTTGGTGTCATGATCACAGATGGCGATCTCACTACAGAGTTACAGCGCCACCCGGAGGACGGAGGGAGAACTGCAGTGCTGGATCCCAGAGAGGTAAGCAAGTGCTGGGGCTGCTGCAAACAAATTGCACTGCTTTTAGACCTTAAAATCCAGAAAGAATCAGACTGCAAGGGGGGTTAAAGAAGATCTCAGCAGATATCCAATCCAATATCCCTTCTCCCCATCACATACACTGCTTCTTGCAGTACAAAGCAATGGCTCCTCGCTCTGTGCACCTCCTGCTCTAACCAATACCCCACACAACTCGCACTCTCCTGATGTACAGCCTTTCAGCAAAACCATTGAAACCATTCAGCAAGCCTCACCTTTTTTTTTCTTCATAAGATTTGATGTTTATTTCACTGAATCTACTGCCTGATCTCTTAACAATTGTATAATGTGTTCCTACCTTTTGGAAAGGTCCGTACTTTCAGCACACATGTAAACAAAACATAAATAAATGATTAGGAGGAACGACAAAGCTTTGCTAAAATCCATAAAATTCTTTGTTTAACCGTTTCCAGGCATCATTGTAAATTGTGCATTCATGTACTGCATGAACCATTAGGTCTGCTTCCTACTATAAAATGTCCTATGATAGGTCTCATAAAACTTCCCTCAAGTAAATGCAGGCAGAGAAATAAACGCAGTGTACCCAAACTAGTGGCTCTTAAAAGAAAATGATCTATAGGTTATGCAATAAACCAGCACAGCAGTGGCGGACATACGGCCGTGCAGGCCGTGCCGCCGCACGAGGGCCCCTGAAGTTCCGTTTTCTTCAGGGGCCCATTAAGTATTTTTTTTTTTATATATATTTTTTTTTTATAATTTTCTCCCCCCGGGGGGCCCCGACTCTTATCCTCCCTCCCTCCCTAACCTCGAGGGGCCCCCCTCCCGATATGCGCGGCGGGAGAGCGAGCGAGCGGCAAATGCAGGAAGTCTTCAGGGCTCTCCAGGCATCCGCTAGAGGGCTCAGCCGCTTGGTCTCCGATATGTCTCCAGTTGGAGACATATTGGAGACTAAGCGGCTGGGCCTCTAGCGTCTGCCTGGAGAGCCCTGAAGACTTCCTGCATTTGCCGCTCGCTCTCCCGCCGCGCATATCGGGAGGGGGCCCCCCGAGGTGAGGAAGGGAGGATAGGAGTCGGGCCCCCCACCCGGATAGCTACCCACCCGGCTACCTAACCACCTACCCACCCACCAGGCTTCCTACCTATCCACCCGACTACCTAACCCACCAGGCTTCCTACCTACCTACCCACCCGGCTACCTACCCACCCACCAGGCTTCCTACCTAACCACCCACCCGACTACCTAACCACCCACCCGGCTACCTACCCACCTACCCACCCGGCTACCTACCCACCCGGCTACCTAACCTACCTACCCACCCGGCTACCTAACCACCTACCCACCCGGCTACCTACCCACCCACCCACCCACCAGGCTTCCTACCTACCCACCCGGCTACCTACCCACCCACCAGGCTTCCTACCTACCTACCCACCCGGCTACCTACCCACCCACCAGGCTTCCTACCTAACCACCCACCCGGCTACCTACCCACCCGGCTACCTACCCAACCGGCTACCTACCTACCTACCCACCCGGCTACCTAACCACCTACCCACCCACCCACCAGGCTTCCTACCTACCCACCCGGCTACCTACCCACCCACCAGGCTTCCTACCTACCTACCCACCCGGCTACCTACCTACCTACCCACCCGGCTACCTACCTACCCACCCGGCTACCTACCTAACCACCCACCTGGCTACCTACCGGGCTAGTTACCAACCCACCCACCAGGCTACCTACCCACCCACCCGGCTACCTACCTACCTACCTACCCACCCACCCACCAGGCTACCCACCCACCAGGCTTCCTACCTACCCACCCACCAGGCTTCCTACCTACCTACCCACCCGGCTACCTACCCACCCACCAGGCTTCCTACCTAACCACCCACCTGACTACCTAACCACCCACCCGGCTACCTACCCACCTACCCACCCGGCTACCTACCCACCCGGCTACCTACCCACCCGGCTACCTAACCACCTACCCACCCGGCTACCTACCAACCTACCCACCCACCAGGCTACCTACCGGGCTAGTTACCCACCCACCAGGCTACCTACCCACCAGGCTACCAACCCACCCACCCACCCACCAGGCTACCAAACCACCCACCCACCCACTCACCCACCCACCAGGCTACCTATCCACCCAACCACCCATGGGAGCTGCGCGCCGGATGGAGGCTGGGACAGGAGGTCTGCTGCTGCAGGTGAGTAAATGTTTTTGTTTTTTTATTTATATTAGCAGGTGTATGTTCTGGGCAGGTCTGCCACATGATTGCATGTATTTTCTGCGCAAATCTGCCGACATGATTGCACGTATTTTCTGGGCATATCTGCCGACATGATTGCACGTATTTTCTGGGCATATCTGCCGACTTGTTTGCATGTATTTTCTGGGCATATCTGCCGACTTGTTTGCACGTATTTTCTGGGCATATCTGCCGACTTGATTGCACGTATTTTCTGGGCATATCTGCCGACTTGTTTGCACGTATTTTCTGGGCATATCTGCCGACTTGATTGCACGTATTTTCTGGGCATATCTGCCGACTTGATTGCACGTATTTTCTGGGCATATCTGCCGACTTGATTGCACGTATTTTCTGGGCATATCTGCCGACTTGATTGCACGTATTTTCTGGGCATATCTGCCGACTTGATTGCACGTATTTTCTGGGCATATCTGCCGACATGATTGCACGTATTTTCTGGGCATATCTGCCTACATGATTGCACGTATTTTCTGGGCATATCTGCCGACTTGATTGCACGTATTTTCTGGGCATATCTGCCGACATGATGTGTATTTTCTTGAGAAAACCTGCACAATTATGTGAATTTTCTGGGGAAAGGGTCACCAACACTTGGGCCCACTGTCTTTGTGTTGCACTTTTCAAGGGAACTTGAGGTGAGAATAATATTGAGGCTGCCATATTTCTCTCCTTTTAAGCAATACCAGTTGCCTGGCTGCCGTGCTGGTCCTCTGCCTCTTATTCTTTCAACCATAGACCCTGAACAAGCATGCAGCAGGTCAGGGGTTTCTGACAATATTGTCAGAACTGAGAAGATTAGCTGCATGCTTGTTGCTGGTGTAATTCAGTTTATTACTGCAGCCAAATAGATCAGCAGGGCCGCCAGGCAACTAGTATTGTTTAAAAGGAAATAAACCCTCAGCCCGGGTTCGCTTTAAGTTACAGTTAGCTCCGCCCTCATCCGGTCATTGCCACGTCCATATTTTGCCGTGGCGCGCTACACGCGCCGCAGGTCGTAGGGGGCCCACAATTACAATTTTGCACAGGGGCCCACTGCTGGCTGTGTCCGCCACTGCAGCACAGTGACTGTGTAAACAGCAGGATCTCATAGCAAGCACTGAGAATACATCTATCACAACCCATCCTACTTAAAATTAAACTTAGCAAATTGGGTTACAGGTTTATGAATTCTGCATGTTGTTGCTACACTTTGCCTTATCACTTTATCCATTTCAGAGAAATATTTCCCTTATATGAAAAACATTTTAATTCACTTTTGTATCTGCTTCCCTACATGTATTTTTATTGTGTGATATTTAATCACTTCTGTACTGCAGGTTTTTTTTCCCTTTCAAAACCAGAGCAATTTTCACATCACGCTCCTCCCATTCATTTGCCAATAACTTTAATGCTACTTATAACACTAAAATGGTCTATATTAACCACTTAAGCTCTCAGTCCTTTTCGCTTTATGCATCCGAGCAATGTTCGCCTCCCATTCATTAGCCTATAACTTTATCACTACTTATCACAATGAACTGATCTATATCTTGTTTTTTCCGCCACCAATTAGGCTTTCTTTGAGGGGTACATTTTGCTAAGAGCTACCTTACTGTAAATGCATTTTAACTGTGAAAATAAGAAAAAAAATGAAAAAATTCATTGTCAGTTTTCGGCCATTATAGTTTTAAAATAATACATGCCTCCATATTTAAAACCCACGTATTGTAATTGCCCATTTGTCACGGTTATTTCACCGTTTAAATTATGTCCCTAACACAATGTATCGCGACACTATTTTATTTGGAAATAAAAGAGCATTTTTTCCGTTTTGCATTCATCACTATTTACAAGCTTATAAAAAAGAAATAAGAGAGAAATATTTCATCTTTACATAGATATTTAAAAAGTTTAGACCCTTAGGTAAATATTTTTGTGTTTTGTTTTTTTTTTTATAGTAATGTTTTTGTTTTGTTTTTTTATTAAACATTTTATGTGGGCATTTTTGGGAGGGTGGGATATAAAAGTGTTTTATTTGGGGAAATATTTGTGTATTGTAATTTTTTTTACTTTTACTTGTAGTTTTACTTTTTGGCCACAAGATGGCAATCTTGAGTTTGTTTACATGACGTCACTCTAAGCGTACAATGTACGCTTAGAGGGACATAGCTTCAGAAAAAGCGAAGCTTCCGAGAGAAGCTGTCGCTTTTTCAGCGGGGGAGAGGAATCAGTGATCAGGCTCCATAGCCCGATACATTGATTCCGTGGCTACCGAATCCGCGGCCGGGAGTGCGCGTGCACGCGCGCGATCGGCCGCGGGAGCGCGTCTGTCCTCCTTGACGTTTTTATACGTCAAGGAGGACAAAGTGGTTAATTTATTGTGGGACAAACTAGGATTTCTTAGGGCAATATTTTTTGCTGAGCATTATTTTTTATGCATTTTGCAAGGAACTAGAAGAAAAAAACCCTGAAAAATTCACTTTTTAAGCTTTTAGCCACTTTAAAAATAAAATGTGCTATTGTAGATAAAACAGACATTTTATTTGCCCATTTGTCCCGGTTATTACAATGTTTAAATTGTGTCCCTAGTACAATGTATGGAGATAATATTTTATTTGGAAAGAAAGGTGTATTTTTTCCATTTAGTTTTTTTTTATAGTATAACAATAATGACAAGCCTTTATTTACAAAACCAACAGTAATATACCCTCATGACATACATATAAAAAAAAGTCCCTAAAGTTACTTTTTATGTTGTTGACTTTTTTTTGTTTGTTTGCTTTTGAAGTGATGTATTTTTTTTTTCAACAAGTGTTTTATTGTTATAACTATGAGGCAGGGGTGGAAGGTGTTAGTGTATAATGGTATATTTGGGAGTATTTTTACTTTTTGGCCGCAAGATGGTGTTACGCTAACTTCCATGCCCTATGAATAGAACACTGAAGCAAGTATTTTCATCGGGTTTTTTTGAATGAGAGGCTGAGTCTCGCAGGCTCTGATCCATCACAGGCACGGTGATCGGGCTTGGGAACTGCTATTTCCCAAATTCCAATGAAAGGGCAGGACTGCGGCAAATGCGAACGGGAGACATGCGACGAGCGCGAACGGTGGCGGTAAGTAAACAATGTACATATCTACGCCGCTCAATCGCAAGTGAAGTATACAGGGGTGTAGATATACATAGCAAGGGTACAGAAGTGGCTAAAGAGGAACTTAAACAACATATAGTAGAATGCAGTTAATTATTCAGGATACCCACTTTTGCTTTAATTTTCCTGGTTTCAGCATCAAAAACCTTTCCTATTTCTATATATTGCTGTAACATTGGTATGTAGCCCCGCCCTCCAGCTGTGGCTTATCCCAGGGCTGTTTACTATGTGGAATTCTCCCCCCAGAGCATCCTGGGAGACCGGCTATGTTTTTCATACTGGCTTTAGAACGCTCAGCAACGAATATATACCGCAGAATTAAATTGCCAGTACTAAAGATGTCGCCGCCTGTGATACATTTCAGACAAGGCAGAATGCCAGAATGGGCAAATACTGACTACCGTATTTTTCGGACTAGAAGACGCACTTTTTCTCCGCCAAAATTGGGGAGGAAAAGTCGGTGTGTCTTATAGTCCGAATGTACAGACTAGAGTGCAGCGAATGCAGTAGGAGCTTACCTATGCTGCCATGTGTCCGAGGCCCCTATCTCCAGGCATGATTGTACATTGCATCAGTGCGCTCTGTTGGGTGTCTTCCATCCCTCTCACTGCGTGATCTTGCGGCGGGGGGCACGCATGCTGTGGCAACAAGTGAGGCTGAAGCATGGCTGTGAGGGAGACGTGCTCAGCTATGTGCACAACGCACACCACCAAAGAAAAGCAAAGAACTGGCTAGAGAGGCGGCATGAGAGCATGAGAGGGAGCAGCAGAGGCAGTGAGTGAGAAATGCTCCACCACGTACACAATGCACATCATCTTGGCTGCAGGGCAGACAGCTGGACAGAGATTCAGCAAAAGAGTCAGTAGCAGAGGCGGCAAGAGAGGCCTAAGTACAGCGGACCCGGACCAATCAGCTGCCTCTCATCCTTGTGTCAATCCTCTAGCGGCTCCAGCTCCTCCACAGCCGAGTCCCGGACTGACGAGCTTCCAGTAACCCAGGCACACCACACTGGCCAATCCTCCAGCGGCTCCAGCTACTTCACTGCCGAGACCTGAACAGACGAGCTTCCTGTCACCCAGGGCAACCATGTAGGGCATCCTGCCGCGGTACCATCCCTCCATCCCTACTGATGTGATAACCGTTTCCCCATCGCTACTATGACCAGTTACCCTGCCTCGCCGGATCGATAAGCTGCCTCTCCCAACGTGGGACGATCTTCTGCTGATCCCCTGTCCACTGTTACTGATGGGAGACCTGGACTGATCTCCCTGAGGGCAGATTCCCTCTCCTCTAAGACCATTAGCAGCACACTGAAGCCCTGCTACTGCTGGTAAATGCACTGTAATGTATGTTGGGACAGTGTAGCTTAGTGTAGTTTATGGGGACCGTGTAGTTTGTGAGGACAGAATCAGAATCAACTTTATTCGCCTAATGCAGCAGACACCGCACCCGGAATTATTTGTGGATGCATGGCCATTGAAAGCAAAGTACAGGTAGTGCAAATTAATCACATCAACATGGTACAGAGTAATAGCTACAGAACAACAACAACAACTTGACTAACGATAGCAACAGCACATGGTACAGATTGGCGAGACCATTGTGCAAAGCAAATATGATATGTGGCATACAGTGCAGAGCTGCCGGCAGTGGACAGCCTACATACACACTCTCATCCATTGGGGCAGCTAAGGAGGATTAGGGAATGTCATTTGGGAGAGTGCATGAGTTGAGCAGGAGGACCGCTTGGGGGAAGGTGGTGCTTCTACACCTGGTTGTGTACAGAGAGTACAGAATAGGCGACAGCACACACCCTTGTGGAGCGCTTGTGCTGGTGATTCTTACAGTGGAGGAGCAGCCGCAAATTCTCACTAGCTGTGACCTATTGGTAAGGAAATCCTTGATCCAGGTGCACAGAGTGAGGTCAACACCGAGTCGTGCTAGGTTTTCATACAGGTTGATCAGACATATGGTGTTGAAAGCGTAGCTTAGTGTAGGTTGAGGGGACAATGTAGCTTAGTTCAGTTTGTGGGGACAATGTAGCTTAGTGTAGGCTCTAGGGGCAGCAGGAGTTAGAGTAGCTGGATAGTGTAGTTTAGATAGAGACAGCTTGGAGGGAAAGGACCATATGACGCCAATACACTAAAGACGCACCAAGTTTTGTATTTTTTTTTCATGGTTTTTGTCCTCTTAAACTAGGTGCGTCTTATAGTCCGGAGCGTCTTATAGGTCGGAAAAATAAGGTGAATATTTTATAAATTAATATTGTAAAACAATAAGCAATTTTATTAACCCCCTTGCCGTTCCAATTCTGACGGCAAAGGGGCAGCACTTTTAAAAAAAAATAAATGTTTAAATCATGTAGCGAGCCCAGGGCTCGCTACATGATAGCCGCTGAGCGGCGGCATCCCCCCACCCACTCCGATCGCCTTCGGCGATCAGAGTAAGCAGGAAATCCCGTTCAGAACGGGATTTCCTGCTGGGCTTCCCCGGTCGCCATGGCGACCGGGCGGGATGTTGTCACCGACGTCATGGACGTCGGGACGTCAGAGGGAATCCCGATCCACCCCTCAGCACTGCCTGGCACTGATTGGCCAGGCTGCGCAAGGGGTCTGGAGGGGGGGGGGCGGCGCGGCACAGCGGGTAGTGGCGAATCGGCAGCGAGCGGTGGCGATCGGAATATACACGCAGCTAGCAAAGTGCTAGCTGCGTGCAGTAAAAAAAACAATTTGAAAATCGGCCCAGCGGGGCCAGAGAAATCCTTCTGCGCAGGTTACCCCGAGCTGAGCTCGGGATAACCGGCAAGAAGGTTAAAGTGAATCTCCAGACTACTCAGCAGCACTGAAAAGGTTTGGTGTTTCATGAACAGTTTCATAGCATCAGAACTTTATTTTTCTTATCAAAGCCTCATTTTTGGCTGCACAGAAGCTAAGCTCCGCCCCATCAAAGAAAACTGCCCGGGCATTTTTCCCCTGATACAGTGCAATACATGATGGGATATCTGATGATGTTGTTCTCTTTGCCTAGCAACTGGGAAGGGTGATCAGGGCACAGGACAGTTGGAAATGTGTCTCATGCTCCCTGTCACCTCCTTTCAACCAAAAAGATGGCTGCCCCATGAAATCACACACATTTGCCTGTTCTTTTAAAACATGGTGGGTAAGAGATTATATTACCTATCTATTTTAATTAACATAACTAATGTAACTTAATGACAGTATGTTTGTTTAGGCTGAAGTTCCTCTTTAATCTTATTTCGGTTACAGTTACCAACGCATTAATTGTACCATCTGAACATTACATTCATACTTGCTAGCATGACTGCATTTTCCAATCACCATGCCAGTCCACCTATGGAATGCTGGGAGGTGTAGTCTTGGCAGAGCACAGCATCTTTCAAACGAATGATCAGTCAAAACATATTAAGCAGAGAAGTTATTCATCACTGGAGGGTTTTAATTACAATGTTTCCATTTTAAGTGTATCCTGGCAAGAGTAATCACATGATCATACGATGTTAACCCTCTCCTCCCCAAACACTTCTTAGAGTAGAACAAACCAACAAGCAGAACATCTTAGACTTTGTACAGCTACAGCCTCTGGATCTTCGTGTGAGATATTCTTTGCTTGTGTGCAAGAGAATTAAAGGGTAACTCAATTTTCCTTAAAGCCCTAATTCCAGCTCCCATTTTAATGATTAATGTGTGGGATAATCAATTGCAGCACCCCCCCCCCCCCCCCCCCCATCCTTTAGTCTTCATTTTACTACCCGGTTTTAGTCCGCCAGGAGAAAGGCGCAATATAAATGTTCTGTGTTTGTTTTTTGTTTGTTACATATGAAAACAAAGCTTTATTGACTACTGCTACAATAAGCAAAACATGCTTAAAAAACTGCCTCAGGTGAGAATTTAGTGTGTTTACAGCAGCCCGGTTATGTTAGTGAGAGATCATCTCACCCAAATGCAGCCCGACTGTATAGTTCTCTCCCTTGTTCCACCCCCTTCGTCATGCATTCTGCCTCTGCCCCCTCCATAGTGACAGCATATGTTGCTAGTCTGTAGTATAGTGACATGTCTGAACAGCCTCAGCCACAAACTGTCACCATAGGGATTGTGTCCTCCTCCCTACTGGATGACAGTTATTCTAACTATTGCCACTGGTTGGACGTTTGGTGTTCACCTAACCCAGCTTCATCATGGATGAGGTCTTGGACAACCCAAGCAGTAGGAGCTCGGGCAGCTTTAAACATATAAAGAGAAAGCATTTGTTTCAACATGTCAACACATATGCTGTTTAGGAGAATTATCAGATTAAAAGATTAATACTTAGGAAGAACAGCTGTCTTCGTAAAGCCTTGTTTTTAGTTTAGTTTTTTTTCTTGTATCTATGCTGGTGCCAGACAAAATCTTGTATCCTCAGCAAATAAGGTTATCTTTGTATGAGAACAACAAGAAATGCATTACAACTTCCCAAATGTTTAGTGCCTTCCCCAGCCCTGCTGTATCCATAACATTAATTATTTAGAACACTCTAATGAAACAGTTTTACTTCATTCAGTTCATTCTCAAATTCAGCCTTGCTGCTGATAAATACACTTATGTATACTCCAAGACTCACCCATCTCTTTGGGGAATAAGATGCTGCCAGGCAGTAACTTAAGTGAACATTTGCATTGTAGTACAAAAGACATTAAACGGATCCCCTGCAGTGAAGACAGATGTCCGATTCAATAATCCTCTACAAAGTACAAGTCAGACTATTAAGAGTCAATTCCCTGAGCTTTTAGAAAATGTGATTACTGAACTACACATATATAATCCACTGAATTTGCTCCATATCCAATTTTCTGAAATTCTGAGTAACAAATCCTTATATCTGATTTCTAATTAGCCTTTGTTTGTACCCTCTGAAGTTGCCCATACACTTGTCAATTTTACCTAACAGATTTGATCGCCATGACTGAATCTGACGGAAATTGATGCCCCAACGTGGCCACCCAATGATCTGTATTCGTTTTATAAAAACCTTAAAGGGGTCCTATGGAGTCATTCAATAAACATAGACACTTAATACATCTAATGGTTTTGTGCCTAGCACATATGTCAATAAGGGCTTTTCAACCTTTTCACTAAGTGTACCACTTTTATTGCTTGAAAACGTTCAAGTACCACCAGTGTGCCTGCACAGTTGATTGGATGTGATCGAGCTTGGCTGTTTCTGCTGGAGCCTGAATAGAGAGCAGCTACTGCGCATGCGCACACCGATGAGGAGAACTATGGGGCTCCCAGCACTGGATCCCATCTACTGAGGAGGAAGAGGGAAACCTCTTTAGGATACAAAGGCCTCCCCTTCCCTGAGGTAAGTACCCCCGGGGCTTTTTTTCTTACAGGTACACTTTAAGAAAAAAGGCATTTGGGAGGGGAAAAGTAGGAGGCATTAGTGGGGAAAAAAACTACAATTAGATTGCTAGCCTACATATTGTCAGTTTTGGCAATCTAGAGGTATATTACCAATATAGGTAAACATACAAGTGTCACCCCCCCCACGCGCTTAATTATAGGTAGTCTGGTCCCACCACCTGAGAGCTAGGCAGTGACTCACCACAAAGTTCGGATTCCCCCTTGCTCACTCCTTGCTGTGCTGCCCTGCGGAATAGTTCATACCTCAGAACATCGGTAAGCAAGCCGCAGTGAACAGACAGCCAGGCAAGCGATGCACAGTGACGGCGTATATACTTCAAATGAGCAGTGATGTCACTTTCTGTATCTGTGCCATCACTGTGCACCGTTGGCCTGGCCGTCTCCTCCACACTAATCTGAGGTCTGAAGTATGCACAGCAAGGAGCGAGGGAGGGGGAGCCAAACTTTGTGAAGGCAGGACAGGACCAGGACAAGTGGCAGGTGGACAAAAAAGTGGCAAATCTGGTGTGTACCACCTGGCCAACAGCAAAGTACCACCGGTGGTACGCGTGCCACAGGTGCAAAGCCCTGGTCTAGAGAGATTAGCCTGTCTAATTAGGCCTTATCAACAAGTAAACAGCAAGTGTAAATTAGGGCTGTCAGGTGTGCCACTCTATGTCATAGTTTGGGCTAATATGTAAACACAGGAACTTAACCCTTTGTGTTCCTAGGACACCAGAAAGTAAACACTGCAGGGTTTTTGTAAGATTTCTGTAAGTTGTAACAAAGAAATGTTTTTCTTTAAAGTTATGATGCTGTTGCTTATCTCCTTAGAGCAGAGAGGAAGCTCTCAGTTTAGGTCTGCTTCAAAAGCTGGCAGAACCAACAGGTTTTGGACTAGTCCATCTCCTCACGATGGAGTCTCAGGGTTTCCCTTTGTTTTCAAAAGCATTTACTGAACGGCCATTGTTAAGTCTGACTGCCAAAATAGTGTGTGAGTAGGGATGCTGGCTGGTCCTATTTTGGCAGTTAAGCTGGCCACTAACGATACAATCTTTTTCATCCAATCTTACCATTTCTATGTAATATAAGGTAATTGCCTAAAATATCCATTCAATATATTCACTCAGTTTACCCTTATACTACATAGGTTTGGTAAAATTGGATGAAAAAGATTGGATCGTTAGTGGCCACCTTTAGACTTAGCAACTGCCATTTAGGAAATTATTTTAACTATTTGACATTCCTGGACGTGAAACTCACGTCCAGGAAGCCATGTGCGCTCCTGCGCGCGTGCACGCGCGCTCCCGGCCGGCGGTTTGTTAGCCAGTGAATCAGTGAATCGGGCAACGGTGCCCGATCACTGATTCCTCTCCCCCGCAGAAAAAGCGACAGCTTCTCTCGGAAGCTACGCTTTTTCTGCTTCCTATGACGAGTGACGTCACTGTAAACAACTCATGGCTGCCATCTTGTGGCCAAAAAGTAAACTACATCTAAATGTTAAATAAAAATACACATATATTTACAAAAAAAAAATACAATTTCAAACCCACCCTCCCAAAAATACCCACATAAAATGTTTAATTAAAAAAAACCAAAAAACATTACAATAAAAAAAAAAAAAACACAAATATTTACCTAAGGGTCTAAACTTTTTAAATATCTATGTAAAGATGAAATATTTCTTTTTTTTTTTTATTATAAGCTTGTAAATAGTGATGAATGCAAAACGGAAAAAATGCACTTTTATTTCCAAATAAAATATTGTCGCCATACATTGTGTTAGGGACATAATTTAAATGGTGTAATAACCGGGACAAATGGGCATATACAATACGTGGGTTTTAATTATGGAGGCATGTATTATTTTAAAACTATAATTGCCGAAAAGTGAGAAATAATGATTTGTTTCCGTTTTTTTCTTATTCTTCCTTTTAAAATGCATTTACAGTAAAGTGGCTCTTAGTAAAATGTACCCCCCCCCAAAGAAAGCCTAATTGGTGGCGGAAAAAACAAGATATAGATCAGTTCATTGTGATAAGTAGTAATAAAGTTATAGGCTAATGAATGGGAGGTGAACATTGTTCGGATGCATGAAGCGAAAAACGACTGAATGCGAACTGGTTAAAAAACAAAGAAAACCCTTTGTATCCCCAATGAGAAACTCGACTAGTCCAAAACATGTTGGTTCTGAAAGATTTTAACTGTTTACTTTTTCACTATAGTGGTCCTTTAAAATGGTAATTTGATAACAACCGTGAAGGTCAGGATACACTGCTGCATTGCTGAGCTTATTTCAGTAATGTGTTATAGACTCTCATGTGCTGTGCTGTGTTCTGACAATAAACTGCTGTATGCATCTCTGTGCCAACACAGTGCTGCCTCATTTCAATTAATAATACCATGCAGAGCAACACACGTGCCATACATTTTTGTAAAGAGAAGTAAATGGTTGGCACTCCAAAAAATTGGTACAGAAAGATCTGTAATTCATTCTGTATTTAAGATGATCCAAAATTCCAAAGCAACAAAGTACCTCTTTATCAAGAAAAAAACAGTGCAAGTTATTCTGAATAACAACTCCGCAACAATAAATTACCATAATGCATAATAAACAAATACATTTGAAGTAGCCCAAGAAAAAGAGGGTGACCATCGTAGAGGAACACAAGTACCAAACACTAAGGTAGAGAATGTGTGGACAAGTTTCAAAGGTGGCTACAAGTGCTGCTAGCCTGGAAAGAGAACCACTATGAAAGTTGAAGCCAATAAATGGGTCATTTGACTGGGAGCAAGATAGGAAGATAAAAAGCCATATAATAATTCCTTTTTGTGTATAGCGCTTTTCTCCTGTCGGACTCAAAGCGCTTGCGAGGCAGCCACTAGAGCGCACTCAGTAGGCAGTAGCAGTGTTAGGAAGTCTCGCCCAAAGAACTCCTTACAGAATAGGTGCTGGCTTACTGAATAGCAACAGCCATCAACAGATCAACAGATAACAACAATCAACAGATTTGAACCCAGGTCTCCTACGTCAGAGGCAGAGCCCTTAACCATTACACTATCCAGCCACCATATCTGACACCTGTCACTGTTAGGGATCACCAGTTTTAAATTGTGCAAATCATGATGCAAATCTAGCCCCCAAAACACAAAATGAGGAGGCAAATCAACATTCAACATTGAGGATCTCAAGGCTTGTGTTTGCAAAATAAATAAAATAGGAAAGGAAAAAGGAAACAATTGGAAAAGGATAGTCGAAAAATGGAAGCTGAAAAATGACAGTTGGAAAATAATGGCAGTTGAAAAACAGTTGAAATTTGGCTGTTGGAAAATGACAGTTAAGAAATGTCAGTTTAAAAATGACTGGTGAAAAACAACAGTTAAAATTTGGCAGTTGTAAAATGGCAGTTAAAATCTGACAGTTGGAAAATGGCAGTTAAAAAACAACAGTTGAAAAATGACAGTTGGAAAATGGCAGTTGGAAAATGGCAGTTGGAAAATAACAGTTGGAAAATGGCAGTTGAAAAATGACAGTTGGAAAATGGCAGTTGAAATTTGACAGTTGGAAAATGGCAGTTGGAAAATGACAGTTGGAAAATGACAGTTGGAAAATGACAGGTGGAAAATGACAGTTGGAAATGACAGTTGGAAATGACAGTTGGAAATGGCAGTTAAAATTTAACAGTTGAAAAATGACAGTTGGAAAATGGCAGTTGAAAAATGACAGTTGAAATTTGACAGTTGGAAATTTGACAGTTGGAAATGACAGTTGGAAATGACAGTTGGAAATGACAGTTGGAAATGACAGTTGGAAATGACAGTTGGAAATGACAGTTGGAAATGACAGTTAAAATTTGACAGTTGAAAAATGACAGTTGGAAATGACAGTTGGAAAATGACAGTTGGAAATGACAGTTGGAAATGACAGTTGGAAATGACAGTTGGAAATGACAGTTGGAAATGGCAGTTAAAAATTGACAGTTAGAAAATGGCAGTTGGAAAATGACAGTTGGAAAATGACAGTTGAAATTTGACAGTTAGAAAATGGCAGTTGGAAAATGACAGTTGAAAAATGGCAGTTGGAAAATGGCAGTTGAAAAATGACAGTTGGAAAATGACAGTTGGACTTTTAACTGCCATTTTCCAACTGTAAAATGTTAACTGCCATTTTCCAACTGTCAAATTTTATCTGCCCTTTTCCAACTGTCATTTTCCAACTGTCAAATCTTATCTGCCATTTTCCAACTGTCATTTTCCAACTGCCATTTTCCAACTGCCATTTTCCAACCGTCATTTTCCAACCGTCATTTTTCAACTGCCATTTTCTAACTGTTATTTTCCAACTGTGAGCAGTTGAAGGAGAAATTAAGTGTGAGGCATATTGAGGCTGCCATATTTATTTCCTTTTAAGTAATGCCAGTTAGATGGCTATCATGCTTATCCTCTGCCTCTAATACTTTTAGCCACAGCTCCTGAACAAGCACATGCAGATCAGGTGTTTCTGACATTGTCAGATCTGACAAGGTTAGCTGCATGCTTATTTCTGGTGTGATTCAGACACTTCTGCAGAGACATAGATCAGCAGGGCTGCCAGTCAACTCATATAGTTTCAAAGGAAATTAATATAGCAGCCACCATATTCTTCTCACTTAAAAGGAGTTCTTTTGCATCCTAGGAATCAAACAAGCTGACACTTACCTGGGACTTCTATCGGCCCCCTGCAGCGGTAATGTCCCACGCCGTCCTCTTCCGATGTTCCGTTCCCCGCCGCCGGTCCCAGTGTAATCACACGAGTTATTACACTGCGGCTGTGCAGTAAACTCCCGAAGACGCGAGCAGGAGCTAACATTATTCGTCTGTTTAGACGAATATTAAACTGGGACCGGCGGCGGGAAATGTGAGCATTGTAAGAGGACGGCAAGGGACATTACAGCTGCAGGGGGCCGATAGAAGCCCCAGATAAGTGTCAGCTTTTTTGATTGATTTTTAGAATCCCACAGAACCTCTTTAACCACTTCACCACTGAGGGGGTTTTACCCCTTGAACACCAGAGCAATTTTCACCTTTCAGCACTCCTTCCATTCATTCATCTATAACTATATCATTACTTATCACACTGAAATGAACTATATCTTGTTTTTTCCGCCACTAATTAGGCTTTCTTTAGGTGGGACATTATGCCAAGAATTATTTTTTTTCTAAATATGTTTTAATGGGAAAATAGGAAAAATGTGGGAAAAAAATCATTATTTTTCAGTTTTCAGCCATTATAGTTTTTAAATAATGCATGCTACTGTAATTAAAACCCATGAAATGTATTTGCCCCTTTGTCCCGGTTATAAAAACCGTTTAAATTATGTCCCTATCACAATGTTTGGCGCCAATATTTTATTTGGAAATAAAGGTGCATTTTTTCCAGTTTTGCGTCCATCTCTAATTACAAGCCCATGGTTTATAAAGTAACAGTGTTGTACCCTCCTGACATAAATATTTAAAAAGTTCAGTCCCTAAGGTAACTATTTATGTATTTATTTTTTTTATTGTAATTTTGTTTTTTTAATTACAAACAAAAAAAATTGGGGAGTGTGGGAGGTAATGAGTTAATTTTTTGTGTAAAAGTAGTGTATTTGTATGTGAAAAATGCTTTAGGGTGTAGTTTTACTATTTGGCCACAAGTTGGCCACAGTAAAATTTTATTTATGCGACCTGCAAGCGTCCGGAAGGATGCTTGCAGGAAGTACAAAGAGGCTGGGAACTTTTTTTTTTCTTCACAATGATCGCTGCTTCTCGTAGAAGCAGCGGATCATTGCGGGGCTTAGATCAACGAACGGGAATGGATCTTCCCGTTCATTGATCTCCGGGCGAGCGGGTGGCGGCGTACATGCGAGCGGGAGTGCGCGTATAAGCGAGCGGGAGCGCGGGCAGCGGCGGGACCGCGGGAAGTACGGATTTCTCCGTCCCTGGTGGTAAAAGGATGGAAAAAGGGACGGAGAAATGCGTACGGGTGGGGGTAAAGTGGTTAAAGAAGACCTAAACTCAAGCACTGCAGTCAAGGAAAACAAATACTACTGCACATGCGCACACACCGACAAGGAGAACTTTGGGGCTCCCAGAGCTGGATCCCCTCTACTGTGGAGGAAGGGGGAAACCTCTTTAGGATACAAAGGCCTCACCTTCCCTGAGGTCAGTACCCCCCGGGGCACTTTTTTCTTACATATGCACTTTAAGAAAAGAAGAGGTCATATGGGAGGGGAAAAGTAGAAGGCATTGGTGGGGAAAACGACTACAATTAGATTGCAAGCCAACATATTGTCAGTATTGGCAATCTGTAGGTAGATTGCCAATATAGTTAGTCTTGCAAGTTCCTCTCTTTCCCCTCCCCCGCATACATATGAACTGGCCGCTGGGAGACTTGGGCGCAGGATACAGCTGGTATACGGCTATTGCTGAAGCCGAATTGCAGTGTTTTAAAAGCAACTTCAGCACTGTCTTCTGATGGCGCAGAAGTTACTGACTGTGCGCCGCTATAGCCGTAATTCCTATTTCGGCCTATGATGGCGCCGCTGTGCCCAAATCTCCTGCACTGTTATTATAGTGCTCACCCCCTTCCCCCCCCCTGCATAATTATAGGTAGCCTAGTCCCACCAGCTGAGAGCTGAGAGCTAGGCAGTGACTCACCACAAAGTTCGGCTCCCCCCTTTCTTACTCCTTGCTGTGCTGCCCTGCGGAATAGTTCACACCACAGCAAGGAGCGAGGGAGGAGGAGCCAAACTTTGTGGAGGCAGGACAGGACCAGGACAAGTGGCATGCGGGCAATCCTGGTGTGTACCACCTGGCCAACAGCAAAGTACCACCGGTTGAAAAGCCTTGCTATAAATAACACACCGGAGAATGAATTAACCTGCTGAGCGGTCTGGACGAGCTCAGCTCGTCCAACACCGCCAGAGGCTGCCGCTCAGGCCCTGCTGGGCCGATTTCCACCAAATAAAAAGCAGCACACGCAGCCGGCACTTTGCCAGCCGCGTGTGCTGCCTGATCGCCGCTGCAGCGCGGCGATCCGCCGCGTGCAGCGGCGAAAGAGGGTCCCCCCAGCCGCCCGAGCCCAGCGTAGCCGGAACAAACAGTTCCGGCCAGCGCTAAGGGCTGGATCGGAGGCGGCTGACGTCAGGACGTCGGCTGACGTCCATGACGTCACTCCGCTCGTCGCCATGGCGACGAGGGAAGCGAAACACGGAGGGCCGCTCATTGCGGCCTTCCGTGTTATTCCTTGCCGCCGGAGGCGATCGGAAGATCGCCTCCGGAGCGCCCTCTAGTGGGCTTTCATGCAGCCAACTTTCAGTTGGCTGCATGAAATAGTTTTTTTTTAATTTAAAAAAAACCCTCCCGCAGCCACCCTGGCGATTTAATCAGAACGCTAGGGTGGTTAAATATGCAAAAAAAGGTGTATTAAATTACATCCAATACATTGCATTGCTCCCCACCTATTGCACAACCACTATCTATAAGAACACAATGTGTACACGGCTGCTACCTTTTAAATCCCCTCCAATATCCAACACTGATGAAATTATATAGGAGTCACTTCATTAATCTGTGCAAACACCTTATGGTACCTCAAAAACTCGCTAGTAATACCCAGGCTTCAGTACCCACCAACCTACTGACAGTTATACTAAAGTTCCTCTACTTATGATGGATCACTCAGTCACTAGGAGGATCTAATGCATATGCTCATAACATTGGGATTTAAATATAAGTGTGTTTGCACAGATTAATGAAGTGACTCCTATATAATTTCATCAGTGTTGGATATTGGACTGGATTTAAAAGGTAGCAGCCGTGTACACATTGTGTTCTTATAGATATGGGTTGTGCAATAGGTGGGGAGCAATGCAATGTATTGGATGTAATTTAATACACCTTTTTTTGCATATTTAATTCATTCTCCAGTGTGTTATTTACAGTATAAACAGACACTTACCTGGGGCTTCTATCAGCCCACTGTAGCTGTAATGTCCCGTGCCGTCCTCCTCCGATCACTCGTTCCCTGCCGTTCCGGTCTTATTGCGCATGTAACGCGTCTGTGGCTGGGCGGCCGCGTGCATGCGCGCTCCCGCTCGCGTCTCCAGGAGCTTACTGCACAGGTGCAGTACAAAAAAACCTTGTACTGCCCCTGCGCAGTAAGCTCCCGGAGACGCGAGCGGGAGCACGCATTTTTCGTCTTGTTAGACGAATAATTGCCCAGTGCCGGCGGTGGGGAACAAGTGATCGGAGGACGATGGCGTGGGACATTACAGCTACAGGGGACTGAAAGAAGCCCCATGTAAGTGTCTGTTTATGTTTATTGAATGACTCCACAGAATCCCTTTAAACCCAATTTACCAAGGCATTTCTGTCCTGAAGATGTTCCTGCCAAACTAATTGATAGCCCTCAAGCCAAATGTTGCATAAGTCTTGACTGTGATTGGTTCAGTGCCATCATTTTGACATAAATAGGAAGGTTGTTCATATCCTAGATTAACATGTTTTTAACTAAGCATTATAAATGTTAAGTTTTAAATACAGTCACGGGATGCAGACATGTGGTCTATTCCTCCTTTTCATATTAGAATATGATACAGAGTTTTCGTTACAGTTGTCCTTTAAAGGGAACCTAAAGCGAGCGGTATATGGAGCTTGCCATATTTATTTCCTTTTAAGCAACCCTAGTTGCCTGGCTATCCTACTGATTCGCTGCCTCTAATACTTTTAGCCATAGACCCTGAACAAGAATGTAGCAGATCAGGCATTTGACATTTTTGTCAAATCTGACAAGATTAGCTGCATGCTTGTTTCTGGTGTAATTCAGACACTATTGCAGCCAAATAGACTAGCAGGACTGCCAGGCCAGAGCCTGGACAAGGTCCTCCAGCACCCAAGGCTGAGACACCAAAGTGCGCCCCTCCATCCCTCCAACCCCAGCCATCACACACTGATTGCTATTAGAGTAAGAGGCACCCCAGGGCCCCCAACACCTTATAACTCTAGTTATCTGGCTTGCAGTCACTGCCATGTACCCCCTTGACTTATTTCTCTTTGCTTCAAACACAACAGGTAGTTGAGTGAGTTGTGCGCCGCCTCCTACGCTGCGCCGAGGCTGGAGCCTCTCGCGGCCTCGTGCCAGGCAATTGGTATGGTTTAAAAGGAAATAATATATTCCCTTTAAGATTACCATCTGCCAATCTAGTGCCTTTGTAACCTCAGTGTTGCTATACTAGGAGAAGAAAACAATAGCATATGGATAGATAGATAGATAGATAGATAGATAGATAGATAGATAGATAGATAGATAGATAGATAATTTGGTGGACCAACTGGAATTATGCAAAATGGAGTATAAAGACTGGTCAGACAGTAGCCCACTCTGTGAAAGCTGTTTACATAAAAAAAAAAAAAAAATACAAACTGACAGAGTATCTGAATGAGCCATAGTAAAATGGATTTTGCCATAATTATATAAACCTGTCACATTATTGAAGACACAAGTTGCTGCATTATAATACTATTGTGTACTTATATAGAGAAGAGAATCCATAGTCATCATGTCACTAAGGGCCTGAGCCCACTAACGCAGTTGTATCCGCTTCTTTTCAGCATCTGTAACATTGATGTGTAACTAAAAAGTGGACACAACCGCGTCAATGGGCTCAGACCCTAACTGTCCCTCAGAGGAATTATCTAGCCTAGGATCATCTAGGGATAAAGGGAGAGACCAGGAGCCCAATGGTGCAGTATCGTTAAGAAATGTGGAGATCGAAAAGGGACTAGAAGATATACTCAGAGGCCCCATTCACACTAGAGCGTTTTGCCGCAATTTCAGCAAAACACTCAAACGCTAGCGCCTTTTAAAAGCGCTAGCGTAATGAAACCCTATGAGCCCGTTCTTACTTGGACGATTTGCGCTAATCAACGCACATCGCCCAAAAAGGGGAAAAAACACGAAACGCAAACACGTCGCCTGCACCATTTTCGGGCGATTTCCCGGCGATCGCGTTTCAGTGCTATAGAAGCGCTAAACACGATCGCGGCAAAATCGCTGCAGTGTTCAGTGATTTTTTCCGCGTGAAATCGCAGAAAAATCACTCCTGCAAAACGCCAGCAAAAATCGCCGGCGTTTTGCATTTTCTAAGTGTGAATGGGGCCTCAAGGTGGGTTGCAAATCCTGAGCCTCTGTACCTTGCTCTTAATGGTTTATAGCAAATGCACTTGTTGACTGCAAAATGTGTTGGCTTGCTTTTAATACAATGTCCCTGTGACTGTCTCGGAGTAGCTCTCAATGTGAGCCCTACTATAGTTTTCTAAAGCCATATTTTAGGAAACCAATTAACTTACCAATATGTTTTTGGAAAGTGGGAGCAAAGACCATACAGATTAAGATTTGGAACCCCAGTGTTACAAAACAAAAGTACCAAGCACTACAGTGGCACCACCTCTCCTGAAATGTGGTGTCAGAGCAGCATTTCTTACATGAGCCTGTGGCAAGGAAGCGGGGTGGGGGCTGGGCCTGCAGCCAGGTCACTGATTTTTTTTTTATTCGACTTAAAAAGACCTTCAAGAGCTTAGCTAAGCCACACATATTTTATTATAAAACAATTGCATAGTTAGTTACAAAGCATTTTTATTCAGTAATTAATCAAAGAAAAGGTGCCAAGGAGAAATTCTTGAAAGATCAAGATTTACCTGGAGTAGGATTGCAGCTCATCATTTTCAGGATTTTATCACCACTCTGGGTACACATTAAGCCTCACTTTTTCCCCCACCTAAACACCTCTGCAAATGAAATGGGTCTAAAATCCTTCTATGTCCTCTGCATGCATAATTTTTAGTACTATGTATGAAGTCTAATTTATTGGCGATTTTCACAAAGCTTTAGCCTTAGCAAAGTTCTAAATCCACAGGTGAAAAACAGAGCCATTATGGTGAATGTTCCAGTAATCTGGGGATTGTTTAGGGCACTAGAATGATTATCTAAGATTTGGAAAACAAGCCTTGCAGTCTTGCTGATATAGACTACCGTAGTAATAATGTAACTGCGATGGGGTGAAATTATCACCAGAGCGTAGCCAGCACATTCCACAGTTACAGACATTTGAGGGACACAACAAAACCACTTAAATATTTTTACTGGATTACTGATGAGCAGGAGGAGTGTCTGGGAAATGTCCAGGGAATTGCACAGAGCTGAGGAGATAATTGCATTGCACTAGCTCTTCTTTACTGGGAACTAGCTTTGTTTCATATATAAAGCAGGGCATGAAGACAGATTACAGAAAACAATCAGGTTTTCATGGTGGGTCCAAAAGATACAAAATGTCCACCACTCAAAATACTGCAGAGTTCAGTTTTACCTTCCAAAGGGCTCTTTCACACTATGAGCTGATCCGTGCATTTTGACTGATGGCTCCTAGGATGCTTTTAGAATCGATTTGTATGTGGAGTGGTGACCCACAGAGGGATTGTGCACCGGCTACTTAGACCTTATCAGGCCTAACTACACTGGAGCTCGCTGCAGTCCGATTGTTGATGCTTTTACAAAGGTAACAGGAAAGTCTATTTGACTTTCATGTTAACTTTCACATTAGGCAAAGCGTTTCAAAGTGTTACGTGGTAAAGCATCTGGGAGCTTTGTATCGTCCAGCACCAGCATTCTCCCGTCAAATGAATTAGAACTACCACCGCTGCTCAGCGTTGCACCACAACTTCCTGACGTCTCCCCACAGGTCATAATGCGTGCATGAAATCGGGTTCGTGCACGCGTTATGTAATGTGAAAGAGGCCTAAACCAGAAGGTATTTCCATATTATTGGTGAGGGCCTGAGCACACTAGGGCCTATTTCCACTACACGCGGATTCTGGATGCAGAAAACTGACTCCAATGAATGTCTATGGGTAATCTGCATCAGAAAAATTGAGTTAAGTGGAAACAGGCCCATAGACATTCATTGGAGTTAAGTTTTCTGCATCCAGAATCCACGTGTAGTGGAAACAGGCCCTTATGCAGCTGTGTCCGCTTTTCCGTTACACATCAAAGTTACAGATGCTGAAAAGCGGACAGAAGTGTACACAACTGTGTTAGTGGGCTCAGGCCCTTACAGTCTATACCCAACAATCAACGGAGCCATTCTTCGATGAAGGTGGGTGGAGCTATGCAAAATGTGTCAGTTACAGCTTTACAACTAAACCAGAGGGCAGTCACACATGGCAACAAGCACCTTTTTGAGAATGCTTAGGGCAGAATTCCAGCCTTCCCATTCACACTAATATCCTGCAACTTCATTACATCGGCAGAATTCTGCTGTTCCGAATTACTCCTGACATACTAAAGGTGCTTCCATGGTGCCTAGGTTTTATTTTTTTACTTATGGTCAAGGAAAACTAATTTTCATCTCTTTTGCCTGAGAAAGCGGTCCTTTTGAAGGCTGGAAAATGTCTGTCAGGCTATTGGATGAGGTCGTGATATCGTGACAACAATATTTTAGAGAATCAAAGACTCTCGATCTGTCATTTTTTAATGCTTGATTAAAATAAAATCTACAAATTTACATTGGATTGGCCTTTAAATCCTCTTGGTTTTTGGGGGTTGTTTTATTGTACTATGTACTCCTGAGGAATTGCCATTTTCCTCTTGGACATCAATCCACTGAGCCACTGCACAGCCTAGCTTATCAAAAGGGCAAGTGGAAATCATTTCACTTTATTGCATCTCTGACCACCAGGACTACGATACTTCTGTCATGCACCTGACCAGTGTCCTGAGTGTTTATATGGTGTAATGCATAATGTCAGAAGCAGTCAAGGAATGCTCCCTATACAGTTCCTCATTTACAACAGATAACATAGTGGGATCAGTGTTGCCAACCGTCAGTAAATTTACTGATTGTCAGTAAAAAAGTCAACAAATCTGGGCTGTCAGTAAAGTCCATGAAAAAAATTGTGGTGTCTTTAAAAAAAAACTCTCTCTTTCCCAGAAGATTACAGCACTTACTGCTTATCAGTTCACGTATCACTCTGGAATGTACACTGCTCTACCATGGTAAATCAGAGGGGAAGCTTTAGCATGCAACCAATCAGGTGGGGGAGCTTCACAGCCACCTGCTGTTCCTTTTGCTAACTGGTGTCAATGGTCTTGTGGGCGGGAACACGGCACTGCCATTGGGCCAATTTGTGCACTTGATCAGTATCAGTGACCTATCAGGTATCACTGCACTGTTCGAATGCAGTGATTGGCCCAATGACGGTGCCATGGTGACCAGTTAGCAAAAGGAGCAGCAGGCTGCTGTGATTGGCTGGTCTGGTGTCAATATAAGTATAAGCTATCGCTTAAAGGGAAGGTTCAGGGAAACGTTTAAAAAAATAAAAATCCATATCCACTTACCTGGGGCTTCCTCCAGCCCGTGGCAGGCAGGAGGTGCCCTCGCGCCGCTCCAGAGGCTTCCGGTCGTCTTCGGTGGCCGACCCGACCTGGCCAGGCCGGCTGCCAGGTCGGGCTTTTCTGCGCTCCATTTCCTGGCACTTCTGCGTCCCACGCCGGCGCGCTGACGTCATCGGACGTCCGCCGGGCTGTACTGCGCAGGCACAGTAGTTCTGCGCCTGCGCAGTACAGCCCGGAGGACGTCCGATGACGTCAGCGCGCCCGCGTGGGATGCAGAAGAGCCCGTCCTTGGAGCGCAGAAGAGCCCGACCTGGCAGCCGGCCTGGCCAGGTCGGGTCGGCCACCGAAGACGACCGGAAGCCTCTGGAGCGGCGGCGAGGGCACCTCCTGCCGGCCACGGGCTGGAGGAAGCCCCAGGTAAGTGGATATGGATTTTTATTTTTTTAAACGTTTCCCTGAACCTTCCCTTTAAAGGTGTTCTGTGTATGGTATTAAAAACAATAAACAGACTCTTACCTGGGGCTTCTATCGCCCCCCTGCAGCTGTATGTCCCACGTCGTCCTTCTACGAACCTCCATTCCCCAATGCCGGCCCAGTCTAATTATTCTTCTAAATAAACGAATAATGTTCTCTTCCGTGTGCATCATCAGGAGCTTACTGCGCAGGCACAGTACGAAGTTTTCTGTATGGCTGATATTGTGGTTGATATTGTGGTGAAACCCCTCCCGCAGTGTGATGTCATGACCATGGTCCTGACAGTTTGGTGTCTGTGAACCTCATTGCATTGAGGGAAACTGCTAAGCAAGCAATATTTACCTCAGTGGATAGAACTCTTCGCGTACAGATCACTTGGCAGAATTGAAGATATCACCACCATTGATAAATCACAGAATGAAAATCAGGGTGAGGAAAGAAAAAAATAAGCAATTTTGTTCATTATGCTATTTTCATTGCAGTTCCTCTTTAAAGAGACTCCGTAACAAAAATTGCATCCTGTTTTTTATCATCCTACAAGTTCCAAAAGCTATTCTAATGTGTTCTGGCTTACTGTAGCACTTTCTACTATAACAGTCTCTGTAATAAATCAATGTATCTTTCCCCTGTCAGACTTGTCGGCCTGTGTCTGGAAGGCTGCCAAGTTCTTCAGTGTTGTGCTTCTGTGATGAATCTCCCCCCTCCAGGCCCCTCTCTGCACACTGCCTGTGTGTTATTTACTTCTCTCTGCTCTATTATCTTTTACAAGCTGGATAAATCGTCCTCTGAGCTGGCTGGGCTTTCACATACTGAGGATTACAGACAAGGGCAAAGCTGTTTGCAAGAAGAAAAGAGCAACCTGAAACTTCAGTGCATGAGAGCAGAAGGGGGAAAGAAACACACAATGATCTCTTGAGATACAAAAGGAAGGGTGTATATAGCCTGCTTGTGTATGGATGTATTTTCTATGTGTGGACATGCTGTACATCAACCTACTTCCTGTTTTGGTGGCCATTTTGTTTGTTTATAAACAAACTTTTAAAAACTGTTTTTAACCACTTTTAATGCGGCGGGGAGCGGCGAAATTGTGACAGAGGGTAATAGGTGTTGTCCCCTAATGCACTGGTATGTTTACTTTTGTGCGATTTTAACAATACAGATTCTCTTTAAGTGTTGTCATTTTTTCTGCTCAAGACAAGAACAAAAACTTATTTCAAAGGAAAGGGAGATAAACACCAACATTGACATTTGGCTAGTGTTGTGCTCTATAAAGTTGTGCTCTATAAATATGATAGAAGCTTGCAGAAGTTCCTTTTTAATGGATGAATACATATTAGTTATCACTGCATTCTTAATCTGACTATTAATCCAAGTTTTATCTTTTTTTAAGGATGATATGAATGAATAAAGAGTATATGTCCATGAGCCCATTTGGTAGAATAATGCGACTGTGCAAAAAGGCCCAAGGAAGAAGATCTTATTTTAGTAATTTGTTCCAAGTGACTGGTAGCACATGTTCAGAATCACATTTATATACTACTTTGAGCATCTTCTGCAGAGTATGAGGTAAGCCTCCAGCTCATCACACGCCTCGGTACTTTCACAGGAAGAATCTGGAGGGTTTTTGTACTCATCATATAAAGTCTTAGGGGCTGATTTATTATTTGTAAAAGCCCCATAATGCAGTGATATGTATTTATGGCTGCATTAGCTTGATTACTTCAGTTACCGCCATTTATAAAATAGCAGTGCTCGTCTAGACATTTTTTAAGTTGTTTTGCAGGCCAGGGTCACACTTAGCAGAATCGCATGAGTTTGCCAATATGTTCTTTGTTTCAAAGTTTTTATTGAAAAAATTTTTGAACATGAACAATAGGTAACATAAGGGAAGGAACATAGACCAACAGTGCTTATGGAATACATTACAATGGACATAGAAATGTGGTTATAAGTTGCAGGTTAGTCACATAACTTAAATAACGTTATTAATACACAGTACATGAGGGGGTGAAACTTATCATCAAGTAGACCTGCTATGCTTCACCTCGGTTGGGGCAAGCATAGAGGCCAGGGTGGGTTGACTAAGTTACTTGTCCAATGTGTCTCAGCGGGGAGACTTAGAACACGAAGGATAACTAGGAAGGGGGTAGCCTGGGTCTGTGGGCCCAGTAGGGGGAGGGGGTAGTATCTGTGGCAGAGTCAATGTACCTCAGAGGATCAAACCAGCTATCTGGGGTATACTTTGATACAGTGTAGGTGAAGGAGCCGGCCTAGAGGGGGGAGGGGAGGAAGGCCGGTGGTAGACGGGCTTAGGAGGTTGGCTCAAGCTGTGAGCGTAACCTCTGCGCTTCAGCACTTAGAAGGGGTAAGGGATAGAAATAGAGCTAAAGTAAGAAGGAAGAGAGAGAAGATAGGAAAAGAGAGAGAGAGGGGGCCCATCTCATAGCCTTGAGATTAGGGTATCCTCCATGCTCGGGTGTTCGAGCTGGATCCAGGGTTCCCATATTTTCTCAAAGGATTTATGGGTGTCTCGGAGTATGCTTGTGAGTTTTTCATTGACCATAAAAGAGTTCATTCTAGTCTTGACTTCCTCAAAGTTAACTGACGGCTTCTTCCAGTTCTTAGCTATAGTCATGGTGGCTGCTGAAAATACTAGAGAGGCTAATTTATTTTGTTTAGCTGTGAGGGAGTCAATTTTTGCATGAAATAAAGCTTGCCACGGGTTTCTGGGTATTGTTTTATGAAACAGTGTAGACAACAGTTTAAAAACCCGACTCCAGAATCGGATAAGTTGAGGGCAGGACCACCAGGTGTGTAGCATGTCCCCAATCACTCTACATCCCCTGAAACAGAAAGGGCTAGCTGAGGGAAAGACCTTGGCTATTCTAGCTGGGACTAAATACCATCTGGTCAGAATTTTATATGCAGATTCTATGGTATGTAAGTTATTAGAGCATTTTAGTGTCCTTCCCCAGATGTCAAGCCAGTCTTCCCTGTCCTTAGGCTCTGCTAGATCGGATTCCCACCTTTGCATGTATGCGTGCTGAGTGGGGTGTTGAGGACAGGTTATGGCCCATACTCACGAGGGACTTTTGTCGCCTCAACACGCGGCGCGAGCGTGTTGCGGCGACAGGTCGCCCGTGAGTATGGGCCGTCGCGCGCGCGCACCCCGAACTGTCGCTCATGTCGCCATGCGATTGAAAGTTTCAATCGCATGGCGACAGTCGCCGCCGCACCTCCCCCGCAACTGTCGCTAGTCCACGTGAGTACGCGGACTAGCGACAGCAACCTCCATTGTGGTAAATGGAGCTTCCGGCGGGGGGAGGAGGAACGTCGGCGACAGCTTCCGTCTCGCCGCTGGTCCCTCTTCCGCGTGTGTACGCGGAGGGACCTGGCGAGGAGCTGTCGCCGGCCTGTCGCCCACACGCTCACGTGTGCTGGCGACAGGCCACTTCTGCAGCCCGTGAGTACGGGCCATTAGTTTGCCAATATGTTCTATGGGAAAAACTCATTCTGCTAATGTGACCCTGGGTTAAGACATGTGGACACCTCATTTGTACGTGTTTAGATTACGACAACATTTTTAAAAAAGGATTTGAATTGTGCATACAGCGCAACATGCATTGTGACAGAAAACATCAAATTAAAGGGAAAGTGAAGATGCCAAAAAATAAAAAATAAATAAAAGCTTTCACTTACCTGGGGCTTCTGCCAGCCCCCGGCGCCGTGCTGGAATGATCCACGGCTTACTTTCTCTTTTGCCGATCGCCGTCCACACGCGCATCCTCACTCTTGTGCAGGCACAGTAGAGATTTTCTCCAGGAACGCGCTGAAGCAGTGATCATCGACATGTAAGTCGGCAAAAGAGAAAGGGAGCCGCTGCAGGGGACCGGTGGACTGTTCCAGGACAGCTGCAGTTGGCTGGAAGAAGCCCCAGATAAGCAAAACCTTTTTTTCCCCTCTATAGCCTGGACTTGAAAATATGAAAATAGCAGTGTTCATCTAGACATTTTTTAAGCTATATTGTCTTGCATTAGACATGTGGACACCTGTCATTTGTACATGTTTAGATTATAAAAACGTGGTTAAGGGCTCTGCCCCTGACACAGGAGACCCGGGTCTGAATATTGGCTCTGCCTGTTCAGTAAGCCAGCACCTATTCAGTAGGAGACCTTGGGCAAGTCTCCCTAACACTGCCTATAGAGCACGCCCTAGTGGCTGCAGCTCTGGCGCTTTGAGTCTGCCAAGAGAAAAGTGCAATATAAATGTTCTGTGTCTTGTCTTTGAATTGTGCATACAGCGCAATGTGCATTGTGACAAAAATTTTATTACAATATGCCAGACATTTTTAAACCTGTTTTGCATAAGACATGTGGACACCTGCCATTTGTTTAAGTTTAAATTACACAGACATAAAAAAAATATGCTTTGAATTCTGCATACAGCGCAACACACATTGGGCCAGATTTATCAAGCCATTACCAACAGTTTTTTCTTCTTAAAAGACTATTGTCACACATGTATTTTTTTTTTTTTTACAAATCGATACCTTTAGTGCTGGGGCAACCTGAGTAGAGGTCACCAGCAAAGTGTTGTTTTCTTTACTGTTCAATGTAATAAGTAAACTCACTTTCTTCATTGAATCTCCCACTGCATTGGCATAGGCGACGTGGGATACAGTAACGTACAGAAGATGTGCCCAAACTGCAGTATTGGTTATACTACCGTCACCCCTGCTGGGGGCACCTTTAGAGTCTAAAGCCTAATACACACGAGGCACAAAACTGCAGGGAAGAGACAAAAAAAAAAAAAACAGCGACAGCTAGTCACCAGGTCCCTCTGTGCAGCAGCTGTACACACGGTGCACAGAGGGACAGAGATGCGACGGAAGCTGTCGCCGAAGGTTCCTCCCCGCCCGCCGGAAGCTCCGTGCATGGTGTGTGGGTTGCTGTCGCTAGTCCGTATACACACGCAGTACACGTGGCACGTAGCAACAGTTGTGGCGACAGCTGTTGCCGGCGACTGGCCACATCAATCGCCTGGCGACGGTTTGTGGCGCGCGCCTCATACTCACGGAGGACTTGTCGCCACAACATGAGCGTGCCACGTGTTTGTGGCGACAGTTGTGCCCCGTGTGTATGAGCCTTTAGAGACTCGCGCTTGTGCTTTCTATGCCGTTCTCTGCGGCACTGTGTATTGCTGCAAGTGTAGTGTATTGCTACAACCAGCAGTGCCTGTACAGAGAAGACTCTAAAGGCCCCCTCCACAGGCTTCCTGTGTAAAAGCAGTGACATCACCTGCCAATATGTCAGGCGCTCCCGCTGTGTCCACAAGCGGCTTTCACAGCGCTCATCATCAGCAGCCGATGTAGGCTGGGGTGAGAAGTAATGTAAAATATAGAATACTGCCATTTGAGCACCCCTACTGTGCACTACTGTGTCCCACTTTGCCAATGCAGTGGGAGATTCAATGAAGAAAATGTGTTTATTTATTAAATTAAACAGCAATAAAACAACCAAAAAATAAAACACTATGCTGGTAACCTCTACTCAGACTGCACCAGCACTAAAGGTACCAGTACCTCTGTGACCACTCAGCTGGCTGATATTAGTAGCAGCAAAAAATCCTTATGATATGAACTGGTCCCATCAGCCTGCATGTTAGTGCAATGTATAATGTAATAGAAGCAGGCGCTCTTCAGGAAATACCCTTCTGCAGTTTTAAAAGTACAAGCACCATTTCTTTGTTGCATTGTGGCGTAAGTTGCTCCCTCCCCACCCCTGGGGTGGAACACCAGAGACCCCTTTTTTGTCATTGACTTTGACAGGGAAAATTCACCTAACGCTATAGTCACTTATTGTAAGCAAGGTTACAGAGTCGCCAGTAGTGTAAAAATAGATAAAAAGATTAAAAATGGGGAGGCAGTTGGCGGACTTACCTCCCCAATACAGACACAAGATAATGTCGATTTTTCAACAAAAGTTTATTCACATACTCTTTGATTGATTGCAACGCGTTTCGCGGGTTCAACCCACCTCATCAGGCTATAGGTAGGAGTATAACACTATGGGACAGAAGAAATAAAGCCACTAAGTATCCTGGTACAATATATTATCACTTTGACAGTTTCGAGCATTTAAAATAAAATAAACATATCTTTCCCATGGGTTTAAATCACATTCATACTCAAGCTGATATGCTCAAAATGATATAAATGAGTATTAATATATAAGAAAATAACATATAGCAATCTCTTGTTAATGTGCCTATAGTGACCTATCATAGGTAAACAACTTGAAAAATAGCTCTCTTTTTGTGCTTGTGGTATATGAGTCCAGATCTGGGCATAGATATAAGTGATATTGTCAGTAGTTATATCGGAAAGCAGGTGTGGTCATAATAAAGTGCAGGTATCGAGATTTTACAAGCTATTTGTACTCAATAAGTTCAGTGCTAAGTGCAGGCTTTCATGTAAGAAGGGGTTCTTACCTTGTAATCATGATCAGTCAGCTTAGCGCCTCTGTGCCGAGCTGCCATTTTCCTGTGCTTCATATAGTATAGTTAATTGGTTAATAAGCCCTAATTAGCCTATCGGAGGTAGTCCTCCGTGTGATGTTTATAAACAGCGCCAATTCTGTATTAGAACATACAGGCTGCGCGTTCAATGACGTTGCGTGCCTGTGTGACATTCATTGGAGATCGGGTAAAAAGTGGGCAGTACTGTGCGGGCGGATGCGCCTATCTACGGTTCGCGCAAGCGCCCGCCGGAAGTGTGGTCCCCGCCATATTTGTTTGGGGAAAATACGCCCTTAGTTTAAAAGCGCTGGGTGCTGATGATTAAGTTAAACTAGGCAACTGCAATTTTGATAGATCATGCTGTTTTGGAAGGATCAGATAATAAGGGGATACGTTTTTCTTTGGTATGATTAGTTGGGTTGAACCCGCGAAACGCGTTGCAATCAAAGAGTATGTGAATAAACTTTTTTTGTATGTTGAAAAATCGACATTATCTTGTGTCTGCATTGGGGAGGTAAGTCTACCAACTGCCTTCCCTATTTTCAAACTTTTTATCTATTTTTACACTACTTGCGCCTCTGTAACCTTGCTTACAATTTGTGTCCACCCCTGGTGGAGGGGATTTGGCCCCTTTTTCCGATTTACAGAGAGCGACTTCTTAATCCTGAGTGGGGACAGGTCTAATCACCCCACCTGCCTACACAGTGGTTACCTGGCAGGTAACCCAGACTTGTGAGTACAAATCCTACAACATTATACCTTCATCCTAATTTTCCAGTACATACTGCACAATATCGGGCTCTCGGTGTCTCCCTCCCCTAGCTATAGTCACTTAGCTTGGACCACATATTTTTGGGGTCAGCCTGAATAAAAAGGAGGAGACTTTTTTTAGATGCCTAAAAAAGTGGGCAGAGTGAGCAACATCCAATCAAAATTCACCAATTTTATTTATGCTTCTCCTCCTACAGTTTTAGGAGTAAAACTTAAAGGGAACCTAAACTGGGGAGCATATGGATTTTTCCTTTTAAAATAATACCAGTTGCCTGACATAGACATGCACTTTCATTGGTAAAACTTACTTAAACACTTGCACAGCTCTATAACCACTCACCAAACTTGGGTCACATAATCATGGGAGTGGCTTAAAATTTTAGGAACATTTTGGAGATGCAAAACCAGGGGTGGAGCCACACATAGCCAATCAGATTTCAGCTGTCATAAGGGGAGAAAGCGCATGGTAATGGGAAATTGAAAACTACGCTTTGGCAGGGATAAGAAGCTGTAAACATGGCATAGATTTCAATCAGTGGGGTCCAGGACAGGTTAACACATGTTTACCTTGTTTGTCATTATTTTCCCACTATAAAATCTTACCTCACCCAGGTTTCCATGTTTAAAGTCATCAGAGATGCAGGCATCTTTACTACTGGCAAGGTGAATCACTGTGCACTATTTTTTTCAATTCTCATTACGGTATACTGAGCAGACATTCTGAGTAGAAATTGCTCTTGGATACACCTAGGCCCATATGCAATTAACTTTTTCACCTGAGTTTTCTCCTAGGAGATAAGTTTTCATCTTCTATTAAATTAACTCTCCAATTGCGCTCAATTAAAAAAGTACCAAAAATGTTATAAAAGATTACTATCAAAACTATTTTGAGTATTTTCTTGCTTGCTGGGGGTTTAACAAAAGGAATGTTATCTACAAGTTTAAAAATATGTAAGAAAAGTAGAAAACTTAGGAGAAAAAAAAAATGAATTGCATATGGGCCCTGCAGCTCTACCATATTTCTTTCTTTTTAAACAATACCAGTTGCCCGACAATCCTGCTGATCTCTTTGGCTGCAGAAGTGTCTGAATCCCACACCTGAAACAAGCATGTGGCTAATCCAGCCAGACTACAGTCAGAAACATTTGATCTGCATGCTTGTTCAGGGTCTATGGCTAAGAGCATTAGATACAGAGGCTCAGCAGGACAGCCAGGCAATCTGCATTATTTAATAGGAAAGAAATGTCAGCCTCCATATCCTTCTCACTTCAAGTTCCCTTTAAGGTAAAAGCTAAAATAATACTCTACATTTCTAGCTCCGTATTTCTCATAAGGCATCTGAATGCTAGTAATAGGCCAGCAAGGTAATCTCAGGACATTGCTCAGTTTTGCAATGAGAAAATTACATACAATTCTCATTACGGTATATTGAGCAGACATTCTGAGTAGAAATTGCTCTTGGATACATTAGTAGTTTACTTAATGTCTATTTATTGCCTGAAATTGGTATCTGATGTGCAGCCCTTCAGAGGAGACCAGGACCACATGAGGCCAAAAATGTAAGATTACAATGAGTCGTGCTGTTTACTATTCACCAAGGGCATCATCATTATGTCACTCTCTCGGTTTGTGAACTTTACATCTGTTTATATATATATTTATATCTCAGCTCTTGAAAGCTAAAATGTAATTGACTAAAGCATTTTATTCCCATCCCACAGCTCTGTCTGGAAGGGTGTGATTCACTATCTGACTGACTTGCAATGCCAGCTGAACAGATCATTCACTTAATGTTAATGTATGAATCACCATCTTTGTTCACACTTATTATATTGTGGTTTACAGAAGGACTCAACGGGCCACTGAACTCACAAATATCTCCCTGGACTCTTAATATTCTGTGGTTACCGGTCATTTGGTTATTTTCCCCAAAGGCCCCAAATGAAGGACTGGCTATTTTTAAACTTTATTGACTACTGGGTTCAGATTTCTAGGACCACACTAAGCCCTTTATAGTAACGGGGTATTGGGTTTCAAGTAAAATGAATCAGAACATGACAAAAATCTGCTTCAGGGGAGATATCACCTCGTTTGTTAAAGTGGGATAAAACTGTTTTTCTACTTGTTATCCATACAGTTATCATATTTGCTTTTGGGCACAAGTAATATTGTCTGTTTTTAAATTCCCAAAGTACAATTTTATCTGCTCTGAAAGCTGCCATTGTATTTCACTGCATAGCTGCTATATTTATATATTATGTTTCCAGTGATCACTTCTCAGCTCTCTCTGCTTCTACAATGTGAGCAGTTCAGTGTCAGCAGGCTGCTGGCTGTATACTAACTGTAGCAAACAAAAAGATGTAAACAAAAGATAATTTTATTTCACCTCTTAGGTTGTGCTGTGTTTAACTGTTTGAATGCTATTCTGCTACAATTTTTGTGGTAGTAGATTTTATGCTGTAAATCTTTTAAAACAAAGAAGAAATAATGAATTTCATACCACTTTAAGAAACACACTTCTGTATCATGCACACACGTGTAAAAGATAATGATTTCATCTACTTCAGTACATTTCATAGCAAAACTGAATTTAAAAAAAAAAAAAAAAAAAAACAACCCTCTAGAATATATTAATAGCACTATCTATTCTTCCTTTACACACACACTTATCAGGCAATTGGGCACAAGGAATGCAAGACACTCCTCACAGTACTGAAAAGAAGCAATGCTCTTTGTAGTTAACAATTAGAGCTAAATACAGAGGGTGGGTAGGAGCATTCTAAAATACTCTCCCAAGAAGAAAAAAAAAACTTCAACAGTCAGTTGTAAAAAAGGCATTATGAAAGCAATAGTTAGTGTGAGTAAATAAATCCATAGGGTTCAGTGCCCACAGTAAAGAGCTTCTACAGATCATTTGACTTAATATGCTCACAAGACCTAAATCAAAATGCCATGCAATCCCCTTCGCAGTGATGAGATTCCAATTCAATATCCTTGAAAGCCTTGATTTTAGTATTATTATTATTATTTATAATGTGTCAACATATTACACAGCGCTGGACAATACATATATACAGTGATACAAGGATGACAGACATAACAAGGTTATACAACATAGAACAAAGTTATACTAGGCAAACAGTACAAGATACATGATCATGAAATTATGGACTGGGTAGGTAGGCCCAGTAATACAAGTATAGGCTGTCATAGGGAAAGAGCACACGATCCTGTAGATTACACTAGGGAAGAGAGGATCCTGCCAGAGGATTACAATCTGGAGGGGGAGGGGGGGGGGGGTGAGTTGTGGAAACACTAGGTGGGGCTGTGAAATAAATATTCAGTAGATGGAGCAAGTCTGATGGGTGATGGAAGGGTGTTCCAGAGGGTGAGGGTGGCTCTTGAGAAATCCTGCAGGCACACATGGGAGTGGGAAATGCATGGGGCGGTGAGGCGAAGGTCATTGGAGGATCAGAGGGGATGACCTGGTGTATACCTGTGAACAAGCTCCGAGATGTAGGTAGGGCAGGTTCTGTGCACAGATTTATACGCCAAGCATATAATAGTATTAAATATTTTTTTCTTTAGAACGCATGACTGGCTTTTAAAATGGAGTTTTGATGCCCCTCTTCTGTCTTCTCTTCTAGATCGCAGGGATTACACCTCTAATGTTTACTTACATATATACAGTGATACAAGGATGACAGACATAACAAGGTTATACAACAAGTAAACATTAGAGTTTTCCTTGTATCACTGTATCACTGTATATATGAAAGTAAACATTATACTTTCTTCTTTTTATTGCCTTATCTGTAACTATGCTCACTTTACCATTCTAATGAGGGGAAGTGTAAAGTGGGTTGAACTACTCAAGTATCAATGCTTCTTACTATTGTCCATTTTGTATTATGTACAGCACTACGGTAGAGGTTGGCACTATGCAAATAAATAAAAAAACAACAACAACCATAATCACCTTCATTTGATCACTGAAGGTGGCATATATTATGAAGGCTATACTGAGCACTGGTGCTTAGGGGTCACCATGCTTGAGAGCCTTCTAGTGGGGGCAACACTCTTTTGCTCATTATTACATAAACACACACACCTAAGGTGAGCTTCCCATGCTGTTCAAGTGACAACACTTTTCCCACCTGCCTACTACAAGGCTCAAACTGATTCAGTAGTTTATGGATTGTGGCTCTCACCTACTTTTTTTTTTTTTTTTTGCTTTTAAATAGAAAAGAAAAAAAAGCCATATTTAGGAGTAGGAGGATAAAGACAATTGATTATCTCCATTTATTTTCAGCTCATGTTTGCTTAATGGGCCTGATTCAATACACTGTAAATCACTGTAAAATTGCTTTAAAAAACAGTAAAAGGGGGGGGGGGGGGGGGGATTGGTTCGTTAGGAGTCTTGGGGACCTGGCAGGCAGTACGCACATATCTTCAATAGATTTCATGATGGAATCTATTGAAAATCTGTGTATCTGAGAAGGATCTGTTTGACCACATCAACCAGTGTATGGCCAGTTTAATTAGTGCACAGGTAATATATATATATATATATATTATTATTTTATTTTTTTCAATAATACTAAATGCCCGACAATGCCAAATAGCAGTTGCAGCATTCCCAACACGTGTGTTAAAATAACAGGCTCATGGCGACAGGCCACAGTCACAGACTACATAAAACATCACAATGAGTGCCAAGTGTTTAAGATACTGGTGTCATTACAGATCTAGGTTCAGGAATAACCAAGCCAGTCACTATGGTAGAGACACAGCAAGATCTAGAATGGCCTCACAGTCACATGCATAGTCTGGAGCTCACGTAGCTTCATCTCTGCATTCCACTTCCTAATTTTCAATGAAGTTTACATCTGCAATCCCTTTGAAGTACTTCCTAATATTCTTGTAGGTCTCTCTTTTTTCCAGGCTTGCAGAACTCCTAGTCATTGCAGCAAAGACCTATCATATTTTTCTTACTAGAGGTGCCTCCTCATCAAGCAGTTCTGCAAGGATGCCTGCTTCCCAAATATCACAGCAATAATCCACAATCATTTTGTAAATTGGACATTAGTGTAAAGTGTTCCACAAAGGGATAGTCCATAATCCTCAGTTCATGAAGCTAGTTTTTCTGATAAATAAAACCAGTTGCAACTGCTGACACCAAGCAAGCCCTCATAGGCCTCATTTGTAGGCACATTCTGCATCTGGTGGCTCCATTCCCAGATGTGAGAAATTAGATCTCACCTAGGTAGTCAGTGAGAGACTTCTCCCCCTTTTGGGTGCCCCAATTACTAGGGTTAGCTAGATAGTGAAACTGATAAGGTTGTTGCCTTTGATGTGAAATGTAAGCCTTTTGACAAGTGTTCGAAACATGGCTCAAGCCAGTAATTAAAACAGTAAGGGGTCTTCGGGCAAGGCTCCCTAATGATCCTGGACGCCTGTGGATAGCGCCGAAAGCAGCTGTAGCTCTGGCACTTTGAGTCAGCCCGGAGAAAAGTGTGATATATGGTAAATGTTCTGGGTCTTGTCTTGAAATGAATAACAATCAGTAGAAAATATCCCCTATGAAGGGCTAAAAAATGGATCTCATACAAAAGTTTGCTCCTCAGAGAAAAATAACTCTAATCGCGTCTTTTCTTTCAGGCATCATTGTTGCTAGCCCTTATGCATAATGCATCAAGCCTTATGTTACAGATTGCCCTGTTCACATTTATTATTTGCATTTTCAGACTGCAGTAAATTTTGCTGTCACTGGACCTTTGCGGTTCCTTGTGGCACCGTGACAATGAGAAACGCATGCAGTTCCCAAGGTCCGTGGATGTTTGTCAGTGCTTTGCCCAATGAGCACAGTTTTGCTAGTTATTTTCCATTCAATAAAAGTGACCAACTTTTACAGCAAACCAGGGGTGGAAACTAATAAAAGTGCTAAGAATCTCTTGAGATGAATACTTAAACGACCCCTGGTTAAGAAGAGGTTAATGAATGGTAAGTTATGTTCCCCACAGTGCAACATTTACCTCAGGCTGATTCATACAGGAGACCTGTATAAATCACCATGAGGCACTGGGCATCTGGGAACTGGACAATGTACAATCTGTCTGTGCAATGCTAAACAGTAGCGCCTCTTTACAGCTGTATATTAAACAGTACCATGGGTTTAATTGCATCATGTATCATAAGAAATGGAGGATGAAAAGATACACAATCACCACAGGTCATGAGAAGTTTGCCTCTTCATTGTCGCTCTGATTCTATTAATGATTCAGATCAACTGCCCCTCAGTGCACTGGGAATGGGAATCATTTAAGCTTGTTTTCAACTGTCCAGCGGTCAGACATTTATTTTACAATGTTTTCCACCCCCAAAGGGATTCTCTCCAGGCCGACATTGTGATCCAACCTATGGATATGCAAATCTCCATTTACAAGTCACTAAAACCTATTTGCACATGAATAGTGGGATCTGGTATACATGCTTTGAGCCATACATTCCTAACTATACATATGACTTAGTGAAAATCCGTTATAGAAGTCAGTTTATGTTTATAACATTTTAGTATTTCTTTTGATCTAGATGCTAATATTTCTCTTCTATGGAATTAAATAGCAGACTATTCATTTAATGTAGACATGATAGGACGTTGGTGCAGGCAGGCTGGCAATACAACACATTTTAATAAACTTGAAAGTTTTTACAGCAAATCTGAAGCGAAAATAAACTTATGAGATAATTAGTTGTATGTGTAGTACAGATAAACGTTAGTTGCAAAGAGAAAAAGTCTTATTTTGTTTTCCAGTACAGGGAGAGTTAAAACACTTGAGTTGTTATATGCAGAAGAGCTTCTCTGACCAATAGCTTAACCACTTGCCGACCGCGCACTCATACCGCGCGTCGGCAAAGTGGCTGCTGCAGGACCAGCGACGCAGCGGCTGCAGGCTAATTACTCAGGAAGCAGCCGCTCGCGCGAGCGGCTGCTTCCTGTCAATTCACGGCGGGGGGCTCCGTGAATAGCCTGCGGGCCGCCGATCGCGGCTCGCAGGCTAAATGTAAACACAAGCGGAAATAATCCGCTTTGTTTACATTGTACGGCGCTGCTGCGCAGCAGCGCCGTAAGGCAGATCGGCGATCCCCGGCCAATCAGCGGCCGGGGATCGCTGCCATGTGACAGGGGACAGCCTGTCACTGGCTGCACAGGACGGATAGCGTCCTGTGCAGCCCAGATCACCAGGGGGGACAGGGGGGAGAGGGAGGAGGGGAATCTCGACGCGGAGGGGGGCTTTGAGGTGCCCCCCCCTCCCCCGCAACACCCATCAGGCAGGAGCGATCAGACCCCCCCCCAGCACATCATCCCCCTAGTGGGGAAAAAAGGGGGACGATCTGGTCGCTCTGCCTGCACCCTGATCTGTGCTGGGGGCTGTAGAGCCCACCCAGCACAGATCAGCTAAAACAGCGCTGGTCCTTAAGGGGGGGTAAAGGGTGGGTCCTCAAGTGGTTAAACAGCAAAGGAACAGTGAGAGACAGCTTGAGATAAAGTTTTACTGCAGGAACGTTTAAAGGTACCTATACACGTCTGATTTTTCCAAACGACCAGTCGTTCGGACGTCAAATCGGGCGTGTGTACAAAATGATCGTTCGGCTGATAAGGCTGGTTTTGATGGATCTGCTTGGCGGATCCGTCAGCCTTATCAGCCGATCGCCCATTTGTACACACGCCCGATTTGACGTCCAAATGACCGGGCCGAACGACCGTCGTTTGGAAAAAATCAGACGTGTGTTTGTACCTTTAAGGGTCATTAGCTCTGCTCTGTTTTACAGCTTAAAATACAGTGTGTGGTTTCTAAACTGCAAATATGGCAGAATGATGCAATGTTATAAATAACGCTATATAATTGAAAATAAAAATATGAGTCTTTTCTTTGCTACTAATGTTCTATGAATTATCCGTACTACACATACAACTCATGGTCTCATAAGTTTATTTTGCTTCAGTCTCACTTTAAATAGATTGATGTTCCAATATAGAAGTGAAACGAAGATATTTTTAGTGAACGCAAACTTGATCTATTATCAGAATGGAATGCACCTTGATTTTATTCTTATTTCACCTGCTTCCTGTACTTCTGTTACTATCATACAAACTTGCAGATTCTGACTAGAGGGAGATCTGAATTCCACTGTAATCGCTGTCCATCAGCCACAATCATCCAATCAGTATTTAACTTTTTTTTTACATTTTTCGCCTTGTAAGTCCTTTAAGCAATACAGGTCCTTCTCAAAAAATTAGCATATTGTGATAAAGTTCATTATTTTCTGTAATGTACTGATAAACATTAGACTTTCATATATTTTAGATTCATTACACACAACTGAAGTAGTTACAGCCTTTTATTGTTTTAATATTGATGATTTTGGCATACAGCTCATGAAAACCCAAAATTCCTATCTCAAAAAATTAGCATATCATGAAAAGGTTCTCTAAACGAGCTATTAACCTAATCATCTGAATCAACTGATTAACTCTAAACACCTGAAAAAGATTCCTGAGGCTTTTAAAAACTCCCATCCTGGTTCATTACTCAAAACCGCAATCATGGGTAAGACTGCCGACCTGACTGCTGTCCAGGCGGCCATCATTGACACCCTCAATAGAGTTGGGCCGAACGGTTCGCCTGCGAACGGTTCCAGGCGAACTTTGGGGGTTCGCGTTCGCCTGCATCAGGCGAACTTTTGCGGAAGTTCGATTCGCCCCATAATGCTGTATTGAGCAAAATTTTTAGCCTCCATTTCACTGTCAGCAGACATGTTATTGTCAAACACACTGCTTTCAGTGTTAGAGAACCCGCCCACCCTCCCTTCAAGCTAGGTCCTTTATACCATTTGACTCAGTTGTCTGCCTACACTAATTAATTATGGGACAGCTGCTACACACTCTGCTAGGGAGATTTTAATTCCTCCCACCTCCCACCTCCCACCTCCCACCTCCCCTTCTACCCTTCTACCTATTCCCTCCTCCCTCCTACCGGAGGGAGGAGGGTCTCTTCTGCCAGGGAATTATACTATTTTAAAAACCAGTATCCATCATACCATAGCTGGTACATCATACCATAGCTGGGAATACATACATGAGTATACATCATACCATAGCTGGGAATTGAACCCAGATCTCACTGTGTGATGGACACGTCACCCTAAGCACTGTACCACTACAGAAGTAAGTGAAGCTAGCCTAAAATTTAACATTTATGCTCAATGCAATAGAACCATTAGGTTGCTTAAAGGAGAACTGTAGTGAGAGGTATATGGAGGCTGCCATATTGATTTCCTTTTAAGCTATACCAGTTGCCTGGCAGCCCTGCTGATCTATTTGGCTGCAGTAGTGTGAATCACACGAGAAACAAGCATACAGCTAATCTTGTCAGATCTTACAAAAATGTCAAACACCAGATCTGCTGCATGCTTGTTCAGGGTCTAGGGCTAAAAGTATTGGAGGCAGAGGATCTGCAGGATAGCCAGGTAACTGGTATTGCTTAAAAGGAAATCAATATGGTAGCCTCCATATACCTTTCACTACAGTTCTCCTTTAAAGGGAACTTTAACTGAGAGTGATATGGCTGTTTCCTGTAAACAATACCAGTTGCCTGGCAGTCCAGCTGATCTTTGTGACTGCAATAGTGGCTGAATCACACCCTGAAACAAGCATGCAGCTAATCCATTCTGACTTCAGTCAGAGCACCTGATCTGCATGCTTGTTCAGGGGCTGTGGCTAAAAGTATTAGAGACACAGGATCAGCAGGCAATTCAGGCAACTGGTATTATTTTAAAAGGAAAAATTAGCTGCATGCTTGTTTCTGGTGTGATTCACACTACTGCAGCCAAATAGATCAGCAGGGCTGCCAGGCAACTGGTATAGCTTAAAAGGAAATCAATATGGCAGCCTCCATATACCTCTCACTACAGTTCTCCTTTAAGCAACCTAATGGTTCTATTGCATTGAGCATAAATGTTAAATTTTAGGCTAGTTTCACTTACTTCTGTAGTGGTACAGTGCTTAGGGTGACGTGTCCACCACACAGTGAGATCTGGGTTCGATTCCCAGCTATGGTATGATCTGGTGTTTGACATTTTTGTAAGATCTGACAAGATTAGCTGCATGCTTGTTTCTGGTGTGATTCACACTACTGCAGCCAAATAGATCAGCAGGGCTGCCAGGCAACTGGTATAGCTTAAAAGGAAATCAATATGGCAGCCTCCATATACCTCTCACTACAGTTCTCCTTTAAGCAACCTAATTGTTCTATTGCATTGAGCATAAATGTTAAATTTTAGGCTAGCTTCACTTACTTCTGTAGTGGTACAGTGCTTAGGGTGACGTGCCCACCACACAGTGAGATCTGGGTTTGATTCCCAGCTATGGTATGATCTGGTGTTTGACATTTTTGTAAGATCTGACAAGATTAGCTGCATGCTTGTTTCTGGTGTGATTCACACTACTGCAGCCAAATAGATCAGCAGGGCTGCCAGGCAACTGGTATAGCTTAAAAGGAAATCAATATGGCAGCCTCCATATACCTCTCACTACAGTTCTCCTTTAAGCAACCTAATGGTTCTATTGCATTGAGCATAAATGTTAAATTTTAGGCTAGCTTCACTTACTTCTGTAGTGGTACAGTGCTTAGGGTGACGTGCCCACCACACAGTGAGATCTGGGTTTGATTCCCAGCTATGGTATGATCTGGTGTTTGACATTTTTGTAAGATCTGACAAGATTAGCTGCATGCTTGTTTCTGGTGTGATTCACACTACTGCAGCCAAATAGATCAGCAGGGCTGCCAGGCAACTGGTATAGCTTAAAAGGAAATCAATATGGCAGCCTCCATATACCTCTCACTACAGTTCTCCTTTAAAGGAATACTGTAGGGGGGTCGGGGGAAAATGAGTTGAACTTACCCGTGGCTTGTAATGGTCCCCCGCAGGCATCCTGTGTCTGCGCAGCCACTCACCGATGCTCCGGCCCCGCCTCCGGTTCACTTCTGTAATTTCTGACTTTAAAGTCAGAAAACCACTGTGCCTGCGTTGCCGTGTCCTCGTTCCCGCTGATGTCACCAGGAGTGTATAGCACAAGCCCAGTATGGTCTGTGCCTGCGCAGTACGCTCCTGGGGACATCAGGAGAACCGAGGACACGGCAACGCAGGCACAGTGGTTTTCTGACTTTAAAGTCAGAAATTACAGAAGTGACCCGGAGGCGGGGCCGGAGCATTGGGGAGTGGCTGCGTGGGCACAGGATGCCTGCGGGGGACCATTAAAAGCCCCGGGTAAGTTCAACTCATTATACCCCGACCCCCCTACAGTATCCCTTTAAGCAACCTAATGGTTCTATTGCATTGAGCATAAATGTTAAATTTTAGGCTAGTTTCACTTACTTCTGTAGTGGTACAGTGCTTAGGGTGACGTGTCCACCACACAGTGAGATCTGGGTTCGATTCCCAGCTATGGTATGATGTATACTCATGTATGTATTCCCAGCTATGGTATGATGTACCAGCTATGGTATGATGTATACTGGTTTTTAAAATAGTATAATTCCCTGGCAGAAGAGACCCTCCTCCCTCCGGTAGGAGGGAGGAGGGGAAAGATAGAAGGGTAGAAGGGGAGGAGGGAGGTATTAAAATCTCCCTAGCAGAGAGTGTAGCAGCTGTCCCATAACTAATTAGTGTAGGTAGGCAAATGGTATAAAGGACCTTGCTTGGAGGAGGGAGGGTGGGCGGGTCCTCCAGCAGTGATGTGTATTTCACTCAATTAGGTGTGGCTCCAGGTATTAGAGCTTTTGAAACATGTTTTCTATCATTTTTCCAGTTGATAGAATTTTTTAAAACTTTGAAAGTTCGCCTCCCCATTGAAGTCTATGGCGGTTCGCGAACTTTTTCGCGAACCGAACCTTTCGCGGAAGTTCGCGAACCTAAAATCGGAGGTTCGGCCCAACTCTAACCCTCAAGCAAGAGGGTAAGACACACAAAAGAAATTTCTGAACGAATAGGCTGTTTCCAGAGTGCTATATCAAGGCACATCAGTGGGAAGTCTGTGGGAAGGAAAAAGTGTGGCAAAAAACGCTGCACAACGAGAAGAGGTGACTGGACCCTGAGGAAGATTGTGGAGAAGGACCGATTCTAGACCTTGGGGGACCTGCAGAGCAGTGGACTGAATCTGGAGTAGAAACATCCAGAGCCACCGTGTACAGGCGTGTGCAAGAAATGAGATACAGGTGCCGCATTCCCCAGGTCAAGCTACTTTTGAAACAGAAACAGCGGCAGAAGGTTCTGACCTGGGCTACAGAGAAGCAGCACAGGACTGTTGCTCAGTGGTCCAAAGTACTTTTTTCGGATGAAAGCAACTTTTGCATGTCATTCGGAAATCAAGGTGCCAGAGTCTGGAGGAAGATTGGGGAGAGGGAAATGCCAAAATGCCTGAAGTCCAGTGTCAAGTACCCACAGTCAGTGATGGTCTGGGGTGCCATGTCAGCTGCTGGTGTTGGTCCACTGTGTTTTATCAAGGGCAGGGTCAATGCAGCTAGCTATCAGGAGATTTTGGAGCACTGCTTTATGGAGATGAAGATTTCATCTTTCAGCACGACCTGGCACCTGCTCACAGTGCCAAAACCACTGGTAAATGGTTTACTGACCATGGTATTACTGTGCTCAATTGGCCTGCCAACTCTCCTGACCTGAACCCCATAGAGAATCTGTGGGATATTGTGAAGAGAAAGTTGAGAGACGCAAGACCCAACACTCTGGATGAGCTTAAAGTGAACCTCCAGACTAAAAATCGACTCAGCAGCACTGAAAAGGCCTGGTGTTTCTTTAACAGTTTCACAGCATCATAACTTTGTTTCTCTTATACAAGCCTCATTTTTTGATGCACAGAAGAAAACTGCCCAGGCATTTTTCCCCTGATGCTGTGCAAAGCATGATGGGATTTCTGATGATGTTGCTCTCGTTCTGCGGTTTTGGTGCAAAAAATTTTTTCTTACATTCTGAATTTGACATTTGAAGCCTAGGGTGTGCAGCTGGGGTGATCAGGACACAGGACAGTTGGAACTGTGTCTCCTGCTCCCTGTCACTTCCTTTCAACCAAAAAGATGGCTGCCCCCATGAATCACAAACATTTGCCTGTTCTTTTAAAACAGGGTGAGTAAGAGATTGTATTACCAATCTATTCTAATTAACATAACTAATGTAACTTAATGACAGTATGTTTGTTTAGGCTGAAGTTCCCCTTTAAGGCCGCTATAGAAGCGTCCTGGGCCTCCATAACACCTGAGCAGTGCCACAGGCTGATTGCCTCCATGCCACGCCGCATTAAAGCAGTCATTTCTGCAAAAGGATTCCCGGCCAAGTATTGAGTGCATAACTGAACATATTTATTTGAAGGTTGACTTTTTTTTGTTTTAAAAACACTTTTCTTTTATTGGTCGGATGAAATATGCCAATTTTTTAAGATAGGAATTTTGGGTTTTCATGAGCTGTATGCCAAAATCATCAATATTAAAACAATAAAAGGCTTGAACTGCTTCAGTTGTGTGTAATGAATCTAAAATATATGAAAGTCTAATGTTTATCAGTACATTACAGAAAATAATGAACTTTATCACAATATGCTAATTTTTTGAGAAGGACCTGTATACAGCGGATGACATTATACAGTCTATGGGGAAATAATGCTACAAGGAGACATCAAGAGTGATCTAGCTTTAGTGAGTGTCATGAGAGGGTGATAGCATAGATGTTCGGGCACTTAAAGGACAACTGAAGTGAGAGGGATATAGAGGCTGCCATATTTATTTCCTTATAAGCAATACCAGTTACCTGGCAATCCTGCTGATCCTCTACCTCTAATACTTTTAGGGTAGGAACACACTAGGCAGAATCACATATGTGTTTTCCATAGCACATAGTGGAAAATCCATGTGATTCTGCCTAGTGTGTTCCTACTCTCAGCCATAGATCCTGGACCAACATAGACAGATCACTTGTTTCTGACATTATTGTCAGATCTGACTAGATTAGCAGCATGCTTGTTTTTGGTGTTATGCAGACACTACTGCAGCCAAATAGATCAACAGGACTGCCAGGCAACTAGTATTGTTTAAGAGGAAATACATCTGGCAGCCTCCATATTCTTCTCAGTACAGTTGTCCTTTAAAGAGGAACTTTAGCACACAAAAAAATCAATACATTGCAAAGTGAAAAGTAGGGATGGTCAATGAGATGCAAATAATTTTGAGTTTATGCAGCATTATGCAAATGTATGCAGATTGAACATGAACCAATCAAACCCTGCTGAGGAAAAATTTGATTGGGCCATTTTCAAGCTGCAAACATTTTGAAACAAAATTTGCATAATCCTGCATCAACTTGAAATTGTTTGCTTCCCACTGACCACCCACAGTGAGAAATTAAAAAAAAATAGAAGAGATATGAATACATTATTGATATTTGCCATGTAATTTTTGCCATGCAACAAGGTACACAGACAGCTAACTGTCAGGACCATGGTCATGACATCACACTGTGGGAGGGGTTTCACCACAATATCAGCCATGCAGACATCTCTGATGAAATATTTAAGAAAAAGTATTTATTTTGGGAAAGGGGGTATTAGCTATCAGTATCAGTAGATTGAGATGAAGTTCAATCCTTGGTTGCAGTTCCTCTTTAATACTTTTGGCAAAATCTACCATGTATGCATTCAAAGCTGATACTTGATATGCAACCCAGGAATAAGGTTTACAGATGTACATTACATTTTGGACAAACTATAAATTCTGCAGTACCTTGTGCCATAAATCAACCCATCTTTCAACCAAAAGGTTTGCTTTATTAATACTGCATATCCAAGCCGAGAAGAATGATGGTCACATAACTCCAACTTTTAAAAATGGGACCCCAGGTAGTACATAAAATATTCAGACACCACCGACTATAGGATATGTAGAGCAAACCTGTAGCTAAAAAAAAAAAGTAGATAGATACTTACCCAGGTAGTAGGAGGCTTCCCTTGTCCTCCTTGACCCCACAGCCATACTGATCATACAGCCGTACTTGGCATGTGTGAGTACAGCAGCTCCAGCACAGTAGCATGAAGAACTAGGCTTTGTGCTACTTCACAGGTGCTGCCATACTTGCACAGTACTGCAGCACTTGTATACGGAGGGGAGCACGTCCACAGGACCATATCTGATAAGCTCTTATTGGATGGGCTTTGAGGGACCCTGCGCAGCAATGGTAGGCTTGTGGATGAATTAGGAAGCCACTGGACTTTTTTTTTTTTTTTTTTTTTTTAAGCTAGAGGTTTCCTTTAAAATATATGTAAGCAAGATTAATTTTCATACCACAAGGGATGCTGTTCACAACAGAATACAGGAAAACACATAGGCAGCACGGTGGTACTGGCATAGTGCGGTATAGTGTATAGCACACTCAACCTGAAGTGCTAGAGCCTTAAGGTGGCCACTAATGATCCAATCTTTTTCATCCAATCTTACCGTTTCTATGTAATATAAGGGACAGCCTATAGTATTCATTCAATATATTCACTCAGTTTAGTCTTCTACTACATAGATTTGGTAAGATTGGATGAAAAAGATTGGCTCATTAGTGGCCACCTTCAGGCTCAAATCTTAGCCAGAACATTATGATTTCCAATATATATACATATCTACAGTAGGTTACAAAAGTCAGTACACCTCAAACATATTTTATTATTTCTTTTCATGGGACAACACTAAGGGCTCATTCACACTATGTGTAGCGCTGTCAGTTTTATTGCAAAGCACATAGTGTACGATGCACATGGCAACATGAAAGTCCATAGACTTTCATGTTACCATTCACACGACAGGTGTGCGTTCCCATGCGTTACGATGTAACACTTCTGGGGACATAAAATCGCACGACGCACACGTTTCCCGACGGGTACGGCTGCCGCCATCTGCGCTCTAGCGTGTTCGTGCTTGCGTTGTGTAGTGTGAATGAGCCCTAAAGATATAACACTTTGCTACAATGTAAAGTAGTCAGTGTACAGCTTGTATAACAGAACAACAACACAGAGTCATTGAATGTCTAGACTGCTGGCAACATAAGTGAGTACGCACCTACAGTGATGTGAAAAATGATTTGCCCCCTTCCTGATTTCTTATTCTTTTGCATGTTTGTCACATTTTTGTTTCTGCTCATCAAAAACCGTTAACTATTAGTCAAAGATAACATAATTGAACACAAAATGCAGTTTTAAATGATGATTTTTATTATTTAGTGAGAAAAAAAACAACCTCAAAACCTACATGGCCCTGTGTGAAAAAGTGATTGCCCCCCTTGTTAAAAAATAACTTAACTGTGGTTTATCACACCTGAGTTCAATTTCTGTAGTCACCGCTAGGCCCGATTATTGCCACACCTGTTTCAATCAAGAAATCACTTAAATAGGAGCTATCTGACACAGAGAAGTAGACCAAAAGCACCTCAAAAGCTAGACATCATGCCAAGATCCAAAGAAATTCAGGAACAAATGAGAACAATTTATTGAGATCTATCAGTCTGGTAAAGGTTATAAAGCCATTTCTAAAGCTTTGGGACTCCAGCGAACCACAGTGAGAGCCATTATCCACAAATGGCAAAAACATGTAACAGTGAGGAACCTTCCCAGGAGTGGCCGGCTGACTAAAATTACGCCAAGAGCACAGAGAAAACTCATCCGAGAGGCCACAAAAGACCCCAGGACAACATCTAAAGAACTGCAGGACTCACTTGCCTCAATTAAGGTCAGTGTTCACAACTCCACCATAAGAAAGAGACTGGGCAAAAACGGCCTGCATGGCAGATATCGAAGGCGCAAACCACTTTTAAGCAAAAGGAACATTAAGGCTTGTCTCAATTTTGCTAAAAAAACATCTCAATGATTGCCAAGACTTTGGGGAAAATGCCTTGTGGACCTACAAGACAAAAGTTGAACTTTTTGGAAGATGCGTGTCCCGTTACATCTGGCGTAGAAGTAACACAGCATTTCAGCAAAAGAACATCATACCAACAGTAAAATATGGTGGTGATAGTGTGATGGTCTGGGGTTGTTTTGCTGCTTCAGGACCTGGAAGGCTTGCTGTGATAGATGGAACCATGAATTCTACTGTCTACCAAAAAATCCATCCTGATTCCTGAAGGAGAATGTCCGGCCATCTGTTCGTCAACTCAAGCTGAAGCGATCGTGGGTGCTGCAGCAGGACAATGACCCAAAACACACCAGCAAATCCACCTCTGAATGGCTGAAGAAAAACAAAATGAAGACTTTGGGGTGGCCTAGTCAAAGTCTTGACCTGAATCCTATTGAGATGTTGTGGCATGACCTTAAAAAGGCGGTTCATGCTAGAGAACCCTCAAATAAAGCTGAATTACAACAATTCTGCAAAGATGAGTGGGCCAAAATTCCTCAAGAGCGCTGTAAATGACTTGTTGCAAGTTATCACAAACGCTTGATTGCAGTTATTGCTGCTAAGGGTTGCCCAACCAGTTATTAGGTTCAGGGGGCAGTTTCTTTTTCACACAGGGCCATGTAGGTTTTGAGTTTTTTTTTCCACTAAATAATAAAAACCATCATTTAAAACTGCATTTTGTGTTCTATTATGTTATCTTTGACTAATGGTTAACGGTTTTTGATGAGCAGAAACAAAAATGTGACAAACATGCAAAAGAATAAGAAATCAGGAAGGGGACAAATAGTTTTTCACATCACTGTAAGTGAAGAATGTCAAAACTGTGCCCAAAGTGACAATATTTAGTGTGCCCTGCAGTATTTTCCAGCACTACCTAAACTCTCTTGGGCATGGAGTTCACTAAAGCTTGACAGGTTGCCACTACTCTATGACAACATCATGAACAGGGCTGTGGAGTCGGTACAAAAACCATCCGACTCCTCAGTTTATGAAACCACCGACTCCAGGTACCCAAAATTGCTCCGACTCTGACTCCTCGACTCAGACTCCTCCGTCTAATTTTTACAAAGGCTATTAATTTGGGTCAAAAATCATACGACTCCGACTCCTCAGTTTAGTAAAACCACTGACTCTAATCCAGGTACCCAAAATTGCTCAGACTCCACAGCCCTGAGCTGGTAGATGTCAAAGCTCCTCCTCTTGTTTCAGGATGCTCCACACATACCCAATAGGGTTTAGGTCTGAGGGCCAATTTCCACTGGCTGCAAATCACAGGCCCTTTTTGCACTCGATTTCAGATGCAGAATTGCAGCTTATTTAAATCAACAGGCTGCATCTGAAATCGAGTGTGAACCCAATAAATAAGCACTCAAATGCTTTGTTCCATAGGCTGCATCTGAATCCCTATAGCTGTGTGTGGCATGGCTATAGAGATGGGGCTACAACTTTGCAACAGCCCTAGCCAAGCAGATCTTCAGGGCCTATTTCCACTGGGTGCAGCGTCCATTTCCGAACCGGATGTGGAACCCAGTGAAAATAGGTCCCCGATGACAAGCTCGGCCAGTCCAGCACCTTTACCTTCAGCTACTTTAGCAAAGCATGCTGTCATCTTGGAGGTGTTTTGGGGGTCGTTATGTTGGAAGACTACTCTGCAGCCCATTTTCCAAAGGGTACAGGAAGATGAGGAGGCGCCCTGGAGGGTACTTATGATAGTAGTGCACAAGTTCAATAAGATGAATAAACGTATACAAGAAATATACAGGAAATGATTTGTAATTCACTAGCAATATACATCCCAGTCAAAATCTGACCGTTTTCGCTAGCTATCGATATAGCTGTATGGACAGATCCTACCTTAAATAAGTAGTCAGTCTCCTAGTATAAAGTAAAAGAACTTTAATACGGCACTTCAGAAATTGACAACGCGTTTCGCGGCTACAACCGCTTCATCAGGTCGTGTAATGTGCCTTTAAGGGAAAGAGTAAACAGGGCACTAAGACACAGGACAACATCTGATTTGTAAATTACAACAATATTAAAAAGAAAACCATATCATAGTCATAATTTATATACATTCAAAGACGGTAGTAGTCACACAAACAAATACAAATTGTAAAATATGATATGGTGTAAAAATATATAAAATTGTATACATATACATATATATATATATATATATATATATATATATATATATATATATATATATAGAATAAAAGTGCATATTAGTGTAATAGTTGTACAATACATCTATACTCAATGTGAGTTCATTTAGATCTTAGTGCCCCAACTGTAAAAGTTCTTTTACCTTATACTAGGAGACTGACTACTTATTTAAGGTAGGATCTGTCCATACAGCTATATCGATAGCTAGTGAAAACGGTCAGATTTTGACTGGGATGTATATTGCTAGTGAATTACAAATCATTTCCTGTATATTTCTTGTATACGTTTATTCATCTTATTGAACTTGTGCACTACTATCATAAGTACCCTCCAGGGCGCCTCCTCATCTTCCTATATCAGTAATTTCCCCTGTGGACCAGGGGACACACCTTGATAGGTGTAATTTTTTCCGAAGGAGCTGCGACCGGAGAGAATTCAACACAAGGCCGAGTGGGGACGGTACTTTCCCACATGCGACATACAGTGGTTGCCTTATATGCAACCCGGCTTTGTGAGTATAACTGATCTTTTTCTTAATGATTGATTGAAGCTGCACGTGAGATAATACACCAGATCGGGCTCCCGGTGTTTTTTCCCGTTCCCTTTTTCTTTTTTATTCAGTACATTTTCCAAAGGGAGGGGATATCATGCTCTGCTTCAGTATGTCACAGTACATGTTAGAATTCATGGTTCGCTCAATGAGCTGTAGCTTTCCAGTGCCGGCAGCACTCATGCAGCTCCAAACCATAACACTCCCATCACCATGCTTGACTGTAGCCATCAGAACCAAATAAATTTATCTTGGTCTCATCAGACCACAGGACATGATTTCAATGATCTATGTTCTTCTTGTGCTTGTTTTCAGCAAACAGTTTGTGGGCTTTTTTGTGCATCAACTTTAGGAAGAGGCTTTCTCCTGGGACGACAGTCATATGGACCAATTTGATGCAGTGTGCGGCGTATGGTCTAAGGACTGCCAGACTGACCCCCACCATTTCAACCTCTGCAGCAATGCTGCCATACATCTATTTGTAAAACACAACCTCTGGATATGACGCTGAGCACAGGGGTTAATGGCTATAGGAAATTTAGGTTTTCATGTATTTTAATGTCATTTTATTTTTTCTGCACTAGATGTCCCCACACACTTAATCCGGTGTACTTAAAAGTGTGTTCTGAGTTAACAAGAAGAGTGTTTAATTTCAATGAATGATCTCAGCTACTGGTTGAAGCAGTGATAATTCACTCATGAATCACTGTGACTGGCTTTAGGAACACATGTTCCCATTGAACAATCATAGCAGATAGATATATATATATATATATATATATATATATATATATATATATATATATATATATATATATAGAGGCTGCCCTATTTATTTCCTTTTAAAGAGACACTGAAGTGGAAAAAAAAATTATGATCTAATGATTTGGTTGTGTAGTATAAATAATTACTAGAACATTAGTAGCAAAGCAAATATTCTCATATTTTTATTTTTAGTTATATAGGCCTCAATTCACAGAGCTTTATCAAACACTTTATCAAACGTTTGATAATTTTCCTCATGGGTAAAATCTAATTTTGAATTCACTAAGGTGTTATAGATTTATCAAATGTTTTATTGATGAAATGATCAATAAATCTATAACACCGGCTTAGTGAATTCAAAATTAGATTTTACCCATGAGGAAAATTATCAAATGTTTGATAAAGCTCTGTGAATAGTGTTTTTATAACAATGCATCATTCTCTAATATTTGCAGTTTACCACTACTCAGCATTCTAAATGATTTTACAGAGCAGGATAGTGACATGTCATCTGCAAGAACAAAAACAATACAGTGACTGACAGTTGAGATGAGCTTCAGAAGACAGAGCTCTTGCGACTTTTAAAGTCGTGGAGCTCAATGGATCTTTTGCATAGATAACTGGAGTTTCTTAACTCTTCCTGTACTGGAAACAATATTAAGCCTCATCTACACGGGTAGATGAGGCTGCGATCCGGCGGCTCGATTAGCCGCCGGATCGCCTCTTCCGCATGCCCGCCGCATCCCCGATCGCCGCGCGTGCGCCGCATTTGATTCCCCGCTCGTCCCCGCCGGCGCCGCTTATCTTCCGCTCGATTCCCTGCCATTGTCCCCTCGCGGGGAGCGAGCAGGGAATCGGCGGTGCGGAGATCCATCCTGCCGGATCTTATCAATCGAGCCGCATCAGCGGCTCGATTGATAAGGAGCATCGTGGCCGCATCTACTCGTGTAGATGCGGCTTTAGACTTATGTCTCTGCTCCTAATGTTTTATTTCTTAGCTGTACTACACATACAAATTATATCATCATTTTTTTTCACTTCAGTGTTTCTTTAAACAATATTAGTAGCCTGGCAGCCCTGCTGATCTATTTGGTTGCAGAAGTGTCTGAATAACACCGGAAACAAGCATGCAGCTTATCTTGTCAGATTTGCCAAAAAATGTCAGAAACACCTGATCTGCATGCTTGTTTAGGGTCTATGGCCAAAAGTATTAGAGACAGAAGATCAGCAGGACAGCCAGGCAACTGGTATTGCTTAAAGCTAATGTAACCCCATTTTTTTTTAAAAAAGAGGCAGATACTCACCTAAGGAGAGGGAAGGCTCGGTCCTAATGAACCTTCCCTCTCCTCTCCCGATGCCCTCCGTGCTGTGCTGTCTCCCCCCGCGGGGACTTCCGAAGTCTTCGGGAGCCGAGTCCTCCCGAAGACAGGGGCGGCGCACACGCAAGTGCGTCAGAGGGCGCGTGCGTAGTGTAGAGCGGCCCGTCTTCGGGAGCACTCGAGCTCCCAAAGCATTTCCGAAGCCTCCCTTCAGGACAACAGTGGGCACCGGGAGAGGAGAGGGAATGCTCTATGGGATCCAGAGCTTCCCTCTCCTAAGGTGAGTATCTGACTTTTAAAAAAAAAACAAAAAAACGGGTTCCCATTAGCTTTAAAAGGAAATAAATATGGCAGCCTCCATATCCCCCTCACCTCAGGTTCCCTTATTACTAGGCCTCTGGCCTCAGTAACAGCCGGGGAACCAGTGCTTGTAGGTGATAGGAAACATTAGATAATTTTAAAAGTTCGCCTTTTTAACATTGTCTAACTACTTGCTGTGCATGACCTGTCTGTGCATATTTTCTGTGTTACTTTTCTTTCTACAGTCAAGAGTTCATAATGTGCTATATTACTGGACCCATCTATACACAGAAACCAACATGTCTGCAAGTATGATGCAAGCTGCAATAGGGCCAATTACACTCTAACTTCCGCTGATGCACAGCTCACGTCATGTATATTCTGTTTTATGAGTGCAAATGCAGTGTTTTCAATTAAATAATATTGTAAGCCAAAATGTGGCATAGTGGGTAGACTTCTAACGTACACGATTTTAAAACTATCCTAATAAGGAAGGCTTAGACACAAGCCTTAAGCCCACCCTGCTCCTGGCCTTCTGCCACTCTGGATCCTCATGATACAGACCTTGTAAAGTGCAACTGACTGTTACAAACTGGCTGCATGGCTTATGGGTTACATGGAACAATACACAACTGAATCTTTTTACACTGAAATTATTTTCAGCCCTGTGTAGAGAAGAATGGATGACAGATTCAGGCATGGTTTACCCCTGACTTGCCAACGACCAACTACAGTATCAGAAAATTAATTCTACTTCCAAAGCCACTTTTCACTGTCATTTCCCGATAGAGCACTTCCTTCCAAACAGTTCAGGAATACCTGTAAGAAGACCCTGGGAATTCCTTTGGAAACTAAATAAAGTAAAACCCCCTTTATCCGGCACCAAAGGGGATTGGCTGATGCCGGATAAGTGTAGTCAATTTTAAAAATAGGCCTAGCTAATAAACAGTACTATACCCCACACTGTAAACTTGCCATAAACTCTGTAATACTGTTTAACCACTCTGCGACCACCTAACAGGATGACGGCCGCAGAGTGACTTTCTTGTTCCTCAATCACGCCATATGGCATGATCTCGCGAGGAGCAAGATTAGATGAGAGCTCTTGCTTGCACTAGCTCCTGTAACTATAAACAAACGGCCGCAGCGATCAGCCTGCCAGCAGCTGATCAGCACAGGCAGGTTGTAGATTTGTATATATTAAATATTTATATAGCGCTGACATCCTGCGCAACACTGCACAGAGTATATTGTCTTGTCACTGACTGTCCCGCTGATGGGCTCACAATGTAATCCCTGCCATAGCCGTTGTGTTTATTGTAGTGCAGGGCCAATTTAGGAGGGAAGGGGGGGGGGGGGAATAAAAGAAAAAATATATATATATATATATATAAAAATTTAGGGCTTTCTTAATTTAAACAAAAGAAAAATCAAAAAATATAAAAAAATCAAAAAAAAAAAAAAAAGAAAAATCGCAGCAGCAATCACATAGCACCAAAAGAAAGCTCTATTGGTGAGAAGAAAAGGGGGTCAAATTAATTTGGGTGCTAAGTTGTATGACCAAGCAATAAACCGTGAGGCCTGGAACCCACTACAAAACGCAATCGCTAGCATTTTGTATGCGATTTCATGAGCGTTTTAGGGAGCGATTTTAGAAAGTGTAATCAATTTGCCAGCGGTTGTGTAGCGATTAGCGTTTTAAAGTCTGATTGGTCCTTTCAATTATTTTTAATTTTGTTACAGTGTACATTAACTTTAAAACGCTAGCAAAATCACTCCAAGCAAGTTTTGATGAGCGTTTACGCCAGTTATTATACACTTTACATTGAAATGCAAACGCTAACAAAATGCTGCATGTCCTGCGTTTGCGATTTTGCTAATCGCTTCTGTGGAATTTGCACCATCCATTTACATTGGCAGAGCATTTAGGGAAATCACTAGCGATTTCTCACACTCCCTAAACGCAAAAATCGCTCTAGTGGGTTTCAGCCATTAAAGTTGCTTAGTGCAGAATTGTAAAAAAAAATGGCCTAGTCACTAGGGGGGTATAAACCTCTGGTCCTCAAGTGGATAAATACAGTAATTAAAAACAAATTAAGACAAAGGACAGACAACTCAATGTAACAGAGGTTTATTACAGAAGAAGTGTAAAAGTAGATGTATGCCTCCTGCAGGGCAGATTGCTTGAGACTCCTAGTTAACAGAGTTCTGGATAGCAGGGGGTTTTACTGTACTCAGGAATCCCTACAAAAAAGTAAGGAGAGACCAGGAGCCCAATGGTGCAGTATCGTTGGATGATTGGGTAACTAAGTATACATAACTATATGCTTACAAAAATGGGTTACAGACCCCTGCAACCACCTTTTAGGCCTGCAGGAAGATAACTGCACCCACCCAGTTTCCAGGTCCCTCTGGATGCTGAATGGTCACTCTCCTGAGGTTCTTTATAATTTACAAAATCTGCAGAGCTACTACCTCCGAAAACATTAGGTATTAGACTTTTGTTATGAAGAAATATTTTTTCCATTGGAACAGGTGTTCTTATTCTTCTGGAGAGGTAAGCTTTTGCCTCTCCTTATAATAGTTGATGTTATTTACTCTATTCACCAGACGCCTCCATCCCACTATTTACCAAGTTCAGGAATAATGATTGGACAGGTTTTCAGAAGCTCTCCTCAGGATGAGATTATTGGGGAGGGAAGGCTTTGGATCTCATAGAGCATTCAAGGTCCTCTCTCTGTCCCCTCATTCTACCACCGGGCACCAGTGTTCTTCAACCAGCTTGGTCGAATACAGCTTTGCCCTACTCGAGCAGCCTTCGGAAGTACTAGCATCCCCGAGTACTTCTGAAAACGAGCGGAACCATACTGCACACTAGGGATGATCAATGAGATACAAATTTTGAAAATGTATGTACATTTTTATGCAAATATATGCAGCTTTAAAATGGACCAAACTATAGGGGAGCCATCGTTGGATGGGTCCCCAAGGCTCAACATAGGCACTTTTTCCTTACAGATCCACTTAAGTATTGCTTTAGGCTGCTTACACACCAAGACGTTACAGGCGCACGTTAGTGCGCCTGTAACGCTCCCCCAACGCACAGCAATGTAACACAAGTAGGCTGTTCACACAGCCCACGTTGCGTTACATGTAACGCTGCACGTTCTGTGCAAAGTGCAGCATGCTACGGCGTTGGAGCGGCTATAGCCGCGTTAGACTGTTTGCACATGCGCAGTGGGGGGCGGAGAGGAGGCGGGGAGAGCCAGCTACAGTAGCCGCGCACATAGCTACTTAATATTCACTGCACTGGCGGGCGCTGATTGGCCGGCGGGACCACGTGATGCGGAGTGTCTCGCTCCGCATCACGTGGTCCCGCTGGCCAATCAGCGCCACTCTGGGAGACATTATAGGACTCGAGCCGTCTAACGCGGCTCACTCTACCGTCGGCTCTTGCAGCACCATACGTTGTGTTAGGTGCACGTTATGCGACCTTAACGTGCCACCTAATGCAACGTCTTGGTGTGCAAGAAGCCTTAAGGAAAGCCTGCACTTTTTTTTTGTTTTGTGCAGTGCATGTATACAAACAAAGCCAAAAGCACAACTGCAAAGTCATGTACCTTGCTTCTTATATAACCCAGGTGGGAGTTAAAAATGTTCTCCATATAATAGCAAACAGCTTTTATCACATCTAGGCTATATTTGCATGTTCTTCCTTGACCTCTTCCTCTGGAAGCCCTTAGTGAATAGGATACAGTACATTCTACTACATGCTGGTTTCTTATCATTCACCATATTTTTAAACTGCCATCCACGGCTGCTGTCAAAAGTCACATGTGAAGAAAGGTCCAAGCTAGTGTTTCATTCACTCTTACGCTGGGCATACACGGGTCGACTATGCGTCGGAATCAAGCCAGTGGCTCGATGCCGGCGCGTCCCCACAGCCGGCCGGATCGATTCCACTCGTCCTCGCGGGCACTTCCTTACGTGCGGGTCGTTTTTTCTTTTGTCCTGCCCGCCGGTATCGAGCGTGGAATCGATCCGGCGGGTCATCGGACAAGTCGGATATTATCAATCGAGCCATCAGCGGCTCGATTGATAATGAAAAACGACCCGTGTATGCCCAGCATTAAAGAAACATTATCAAAACTATAATTTTTTTTTTTTTAATACTCCATATTAGGGTACACATTACCACTAGTGCTAGGGGCACTTTATTTATTCACCCAGTTCTCTCTCCCTGCTTAAAAATCATCCCTCATTCCTCACACAGCTCACAAATACACTTCACTGTGTCACAGCATGCAGGAGACATGAGGAGAAGGAGGCTGATCTGAGGAGGTAACATGTAGCTAGATGTGCTGTAATATTGCTTTAGGCTGCTTTCACAGTGGGAAGTTACAGGCGCACGTTAGAGCAGCCTGTAACGCAGCCCCACCGCACAGCAATGAAAAATCAACGGGCTGTTCACAGTGCCCGCGTTGCGTTACACAGTAACGCTTCACGTCAAGACAACGTACTGCATGCAGTACTTTATACGCGGCTAAGCCGCGTTAGACTGTTTGCACATGCTCAGTACGGGCGGAGAGGAGACGGGGAGAGGTCGCTACGTAGCCAGGCACATGGCTACTTGGAATTCACTGCACTTGCAGTGTTTACTCTCTGGAGCGGCCGCTGATTAGCTGGCAGGACCATGTGATGCGGAGAGCTCCGCTCACGTGGTCTCCGCAGCGCCTCCGACAGAGCAGGCGCACCAAGAGCTGCTTGTAACGCGGCTCTTGGTAGCGTCCTGCTCCAACACCACCAGGCGTTGCGTTAGGGGCACGTTATGTGCCCTATAACGTCCCCTAAACGCAACGTCCTGGTGTGTAAGTAGTCTCAATGTAACTAGAAGGGAGATTTGTATACACTGTTCCTGAGTGACTGGCTTGCTTGTGACTTTTCACTTCAGGCTGCATCTACTTTGTAGGCTGCTATGTGGTGCCGTGCTGAGAGGGAGAGATGCTGTTTAAAAAGGCATTATTAGCATCTTTATTAGTCAGAGAAGTAAATATAATGAACACACATTGATGGAATCTTTAACCTCTTACCACCATCTGAATAAAATTATTTAATCTAGGTGATTATTAACCTAAACAGTGAGGAGTTTACAGCAATCCCCCCTGTGCAGGAATTAGTAGCCCTTTATAGATCTAGCAATTTGGCTGTGCGATCGACCAATCGATTCTATCATATTATCGATTCGAGAGGGAATCGAGAGAGAATCGAGTGTGTTCCAGAATTCCCAATCGATGAAAAGTGGCTGATTTCATGTCGAATCGACCAGCTTAGTCGATCGAGGAATCGGCTACTGTTCACGTGTCATTGGATCGACTCTGAATCAATTTTTGCATTCATAGCATGGAGACACAGCATCGGTCAGATCGATTAGTGAAGGTGATTTGCATAGGATATCGCTTGTAGTGTGTGGGCCAACAGTCAATCGACTTTCGATTCATTAAAGTTGATCGCTTTGTCGATTGAATCAGAATCGCTAGATGTATGGCTACTTTAAGAGCTAGACACATTTTTATCCAAAACTGAGAGGCAGAGCTCTGCGAGGAAGGAAATTGCTCCTAGTACTTGCGGCAATGTGTGCCCTAACATACAGCATTAAAAAAAAAGTTTTCGTATTCCTTTAATAGACCAGGATCATATAAAACTTGTAAAAATGTAAAATTCTTGTGTACGTGGACACACAAGATGCCCATTTCTTCCAGCACAAAATGCCCTCTGAAGTTATTTTTTCCTATGTTGCTGTTACGGTAGATTGTAAAATTCTGACAGTTTCTGGAGTAGCCCATCTCCTCATGGAGGATTCTCTGGATTTTATTTTCAAAAGAACTTACTGAACAGCAGTTGCTCAGTCCACCTGCCAAAATAGTGTGCACATGAGTAGGGAGGCTGGCCAGAATCTTTGTGTATCTCCTGTCCAGGGAGTGCTTTTGTAAAAGAATAAAGCAGATGGACTACTCCAAAACCTGTCAAATTTCTACTACCATGTTTCACCAAATTTAAGACATCCCCTGAAAATAAGTCCTAGTACATATTTCGAGTATGCTCGAAATATAAGACCTCCCCCTAAAATAAGACGTAGTGGCTGTCAGACTGCATCCCCCTAAAAGAAGCCCTAAGCAGCAGACCTGCTTTTCGCTCGTCCCTCCCCTCCCCTCCCGCCCGCCCTAATTCCTCTGCTCACGGTCCTGGCCCCCTCCTGCAGAAAGTCTGGACTCCCGTAAAAGAAGCCCAAAGAGGCAGACCTGCTCTCCCCTCACTCCCCCCCCCCCCACCCACCCACCCACGGCTGCATGCAAGCTCGCTTTACCTCCCCGCTGAACTATGTGGTCAGCATGCAGTTACCAGGCAGCAGTGAGCAGTTACCAGGCAGCAGCAAGCAGTTGAGAGAGTTTCTTTTCTTTGCTTATAAAAGTGATTCTGATTCCTGCAGAAGTATAATTCACACACCGCAGATTAGCGGTGATGTGTGGTAAAGGCAGCTAATGTATCCAGTAAGAGCGCTGCCCTATACAGGAAGTAAACAGAGGTCACAGCAGCACTCCACCCGGATGTGCCAACCACCAGGAATCAAGGGAACACAACAGTCTCTCCCTCTTCATGCTTGCATTCACCAGATGGCTGCTTGTACCATCGCATGTAAGTATACTCCTAAAAATTACATTTTTTTAAGCATCCCAGGGTTCACTTTTATAATTAAACGTTTACAAAATAGGTTAAATGCTTTACTTTCTATATTCAGCAGCAGTCTGTTAAGTGTCCCAGAGTTAGAAAAAGGTCAATAGTTAATCTATTTTATCTCTCTCTGTCCTCAGAAGTTGTATTCTGCCCGGAAAACTTTTATGGCTGTAATTTGCTTATCAGTGATGATTACTATATTCCCCACAAGACAGAAGCTGTCACTTCCAGGCCTAGAAATTAACTCTTTCAGGCAGCAAAATAAAACAGCCTGGTTATTAATATGTTTTGTACTGTACATACACATGTTTTTCTCATCATGTGACCTCAGGAACTCTTTAAGTCCTTTATCCCCTCCAGGTGGTTCTGGATCACCATGAGCTGCCTGGGTATTGCTCAGCATCAGTACAGGGCTTTAGTGTACCTAACATCTTATACTTCCCTATGCTTCATAATTTATTTTATTCCTCTTTACAGGTTAAAGCACACATCTACTTACATGGGGCTTTCTGCAGCCCCTGGCAGCCTATCTGTAAATAAATGCTGGAAAATGTAATCTGGTATGTATGGTTCTTCTTACTCTGGGTATTTCCTGGTCACACGCACACCACATGCCCAGCACAGTCTACACAGAAGAGGAAGAAAATTGAAAATAAAGTTCTAAGTAAATGTGTCCCAATAACAAGTATTCTATCTACTACCACTCTACCTGTAAATACTGTTTATATTCATTCATTAGCCTGACTGCGATTATTTATAATTTGCTATACAGTGCACCTGTAGGTGAAAAATGGGTACTTACCTCCAGAGGCTTTCCCTGTTCCCCCACCCACCTCGCCATTCCACTAGTGTGACAGTGTGAACCTGTTCGGCAAGGGCTGGTCAAAGGGGTGCGCATTGCATCACGGCACCATCCATGAATGAGCGGGGCCACACTGCACAGGATGCCTTGCACCCATGCAGTAGCACGAAGCAACACGGCTCCACCTTTTCCACCAAGCGACTCACACAGTGTGACCGCACTTGTTCACATACGGAAGTGCAGACAGAATATTCAGAAGTTGCCAGCAAGAGGCGGTGGTCTAGACGAATCGGGAAATTTTGGAGGATCCAGAGGCTTCAGTCTACAGAGGAAAGTATCTAATTTCTCTCTATTTTAAAAACGTACAGGTTTGCTTTAACTACTTTAGGACCGCAATGATTGAAATCTACGCCGTTTTTGGTGGCTACCTGGCTGGCAGGGCGTAGATTTCAATCAACCGACGCTGCGTGTTCTCTGCTCTTCCGTCGCTCCCGACAATCTCGCTGCCGTTTCCCCACTGCAGCTCACTCGCTTTGCAGTCTCTATAATGGCAGAGCCCTGTGAGCAGGTCAGGAGCCGCTCCCATTGGCTTACATTGATAGGCAGGGTCAGGAGCCAATAAAAGCGGCTCCTGACTGGCTCACAGGAACTATCCCGTCAGAGATGTCAGAGTGGGTGGCCCTGGTTCCAGACGTGCGGCGGTGACAGCGATTGCAGCGGGTATGTGGGGCGATTCGTTGGTGTTCCACCGTTTCTGGTACCAGCGGTCGCTGGTCCTTAAGGGGGCAGAGACCGCTGGTACTTTCGGTTAATTTTGGGGTTTAGTCAGACTTTAAAACACTACACTAAAAATCACATCCAATCACTATAAAGGACGTGATAAGAGGAGTGCTGCTTATTTGCTGGAAGGAGGATTCAGGTAATAGCGTTCACTATGCTGCACTACCCATAGCATAGCGTGCAATAAGCGGCTAATAGCACGCGTAGTGTGCAGCGCATTTCATTTAAAGAACGCTGTGGAAAAAGCATGAGTAACATGAGATTACCCACCCCATTTCCTTTAGTGAATCAACCCCAATATTATTTACCAGGGCTGTGGAGTCGGGGTTGTGGAGTCGGAGTCGGGTAATTTTTGGTGCCTGGAGTCGGAGTCAGGAAAAAATGCACCGACTCCTAATGAATTTGTAACTGTAATTAAAATAGAAAATATGATAAAATGTTCTATTTCTCAGATAATAGTAATTAAAAACAATGTATATATACAGTAATAGCTGTGCTTAGTCCACAAAAATGAAATAAACCAATCAAAATGAGTTACTTGTGCTGCTTCAATAAAGCAGTCCCCGTATTTTTAAGGTCAGATATACACATCTGATTGTGACTGTATATATGGTGTGTACACATGAATCTCCTATATATACTAAATAACATCTATGCTGTAAGAATAAAGCCTGATGTGTAGCTGTGTCACTAATAGAGATGGTCAATGAGATGGAAATAATTCTGCACTGATGCTGATTTATGCAAATGTATGCACTCCCTTTGCTGGTGAAATCAAATAATTTGATATGTTGTTAAAATTTGGTTTGGTGACTACAAATTAAAGGGTACCTGAGACGGATGAAAAGTAAAGTTTTATACATACCTGTGGCTTCCTCCAGCCCCCTTCAGGCTAATCAGTACCTCGCTGTCCTCCACCACCCGGATCTTCTGCTATGAGTCCTGGTAATGCAGCCAGTCAGCGCTGTCCGGCCGCATGCCGCTCCCACAGCCAGGAACATTCTGCACCTGCGCAATAGTGCTGCACAGGTGTAGTATGCTCCTAACGGCGGAGTGTGTGCATGCGCACTACGCCCGACTGGCTCAAGTACCTGGACTCATAGCAGAAGATCCAGGTGGTGGAGGAGGACAACGAGGGACTGATTATCCTGAAGGCGGCTGGAGGAAGCCCCAGGTATGTATAAAACGTTAATTTTATCTGTCTCAGGTTTACTTTGTTACACAGTAGTACTATACTCTACATATGCACTCCCCACAGAGCTGCAGGGAATCCACTGAGAATGCTGAGCACATTGAACACAGAGGTGTTGTCTGTCACCCGTAAACCTTGTTCAGATTGTGCATGAAGAATGTGTAATAGAGGAAGAATCTCCTCATTCCCCTGCAGAGCACCTGCACATCATTCTTATATGTACCCACAGTCACATTGCCTAGGGCCTGATAGATGTTCTTTGTTCCGGTTTGTACCTTTTACAAGTACTCTTACCAAGGACTAGTTTTAGTCTAAATGGAATAAATATAGTAGTCTACATATCCTTCTCACTTCAGTTGTCTTGTAAAATTCCTAAGCGTTGGCAGTTAAGAGACGAATTTCATGTTACATACTTTTAATCAACAAAATTGTAATATGCAAATTAGAGGAGTCGGAGTCGAGGAGTCGGAGTCTGAGTCGGTGGAATCCTAAACTGAGGAGTCGGAGTCGGTGTATTTTTGGACAGCCCTGTTATTTACAATGAAGGGGTCAGTATACTGCTTTGAGTCTGGGAGGGGCACTTTTGTAGCAAAGTAAGCATCTACTCTGCATTTTAGGAATAAATGGGATAAGTACTGGCTGTCAAGAAGAAAAGGATAGAGAACCGGTACCACACCTTTTCCTGCAGCTGATATACAGTAGTTGCATTATTCCCAGCGTTTTAAATGCAGAACGAGACTAAAAAAAATATCTAAAGCTAACTATACAAGGGTCAGTGACAGCCTGTTAAGGCAGATGATGGATCAAAAATCAATTATGTAACAGCAATTGATTTTTTTCCACCTTGTCCATTTGATCTTGACCAGATTTCAGCAGAAATTATCTCAAAAGCTAATACCACAAGCTGCAGTAGAAGGTGACATTCACAGTGACACAGGGATAGCAGTGCAGTATGTTATGCTTTCATTGCATACAGGGAAGCATACAGTCAATGAAAGGTATGCTTCACCACTACTGTTACCGCACACGTTTAGCTGTCATATTATGACACCGCAAGCTGTTTTACAGCAATGCTTCCGCCGCACTGTGAACATCGCATAGATGGTGCATTGCAGTGCGGTAAGCCGTGTTACAAAGGCACCATTACACCGCAACACATCACTGTGAACATGGCCTTACACTGTATGGCCTTTAGACTCCCAATACTGCTTCCCCTGTCTGCAACAAATGGAGATTTTACATGATGCTGGTCAATATTATTATCGATTTACAAAGCGCCAACATATACCCATTCCAGCCAACTGCCTGAAAGCCATTTGATCGAGCATACTAGGTCCAACAGATCACCAGCAATTTGATTAGAATTAATAAATTGGTTAGAAAAAAAAAGATACTTGTATAACACATTTACTAAATTGCATACATTTATAACCTGGGGGGGAGGGGGGAGAGGAACAAGAATTGTTTTGCTTCACAGCAATTCACCTGGGCTGCACTGGACCTTTGCATGGGGTTAATTTGATTCAGAATGCTTATGATTAATTACTAATGTTGGCCAATGAGTTGCTAACAATTTTGGCTTGTATACAAAATAAATGCAAATCGTATGCACTTTTTGCTAATTTTGATTTGGCCAATTCCCCACTGCCTAAGGGCCTGTTTCCACTACAAGCAGATTGGATGCAGAATAGATGCAGAAAAACTCCAATGAATGCCTATGGAAAAATCTGCATCAGAAAAATTGCGTTTAGTGGAAACAGGCCCATATGTATTCACTGGAGTCAGTTTTTCTGCATCCATTCTGGATGTAGTAGAAACAGGCCCTTACAACGGCTCACTTCTGCCTGGTAGCTGCTTGTTGCTGCCTGTTAACTGCTCACTGCTGCCTGGTAACTGCTTGCTAAGCACACAGCTCAACTGTCAGGCCTCTTTTCCACAGCCAGACAGTTGAACTGTGTGCTCAGCAAGCAGTTAAGCAGCAGCAAGCAGTTGTGAGAGTTTGAGAGGAATATCACTGCATATCAACTGCTCAAGAAAAAGAGGCCTTAGGCCCCTTTTCCAGGGGCATTTGTTAGGCCTCTTTTCCATAGACTGTTAATAGGCCGTGAAATGCCTCTCAAACTCTCCCAACTGCTCATTGCTGCCTGGTAGATGCTTGTTGCTGCCTGATAACTGCTTGCTGAGCACACAGTTCAACTGCCCGCAGAAAAGGGGCCTTAATTACATAACAGCTCTATTAATTGATCAAACTGACTTGTGTTAATACTGCACCATTAACCTACAGGAATCTGATTAGTCCTGATCTGCCTAGTTACATTTCAATTCACAGCTGTAAAGCCCAATCTACACGATACGATTCTTTGTGCGATTCGATTACGATTCTATTTACAATCCGATTAAATCCGACTTGTCCGATCTGGATTCGATTCGATTTGCCATTACAAAACAATAATCGAATCGAATCCAGATCGGACATGTCGGATTTAATCGGATTGTAAATAGAATCGTAATTGAATCGCACAAAGAATCGTATCGTGTAGATTGGCCTTAAGAATCACTGTCTAGCATGTCCTTAGTATACAGACATGCATATAGGTATGCTATATCCAAAACGTATGGAATAAATGAAAGCCAGTCTGCCCCTCATATTTACAGACATTCTTCCTTAAAGAGACTCCGTAACAAAAATTGCATCCTGTTTTTTATCATCCTACAAGTTCCAAAAGCTATTCTAATGTGTTCTGGCTTACTGCAGCACTTTATACTATCACTGTCTCTGTAATAAATCAACTTATCTCTCTCTTGTCAGACTTGTCAGCCTGTGTCTGGAAGGCTGCCAAGTTCTTCAGTGTTGTGGTTCTGCTATGAACTCACCTTTCCAGGCCCCTCTCTGCACACTGCCTGTGTGTTATTTAGATTAGAGCAGCTTCTCTCTTCTCGCTTATCTTTTACAAGCTGGATAAATCGTCCTCTGAGCTGGCTGGGCTTTCACATACTGAGGAATTACAAACAAGGGCAAAGCTGTTTGCAGGAAGAAAAGAGCAGCCTGAAACTTCAGTGCATGAGAACAGGGGGAAAGAAACACACAATGATCTCTTGAGATTCAAAAGGAAGGGTGTATACAGCCTGCTTGTGTATGGATGTATTTTCTATGTGTGGACATACTGTACATCAACCTACTTCCTGTTTTGGTGGCCATTTTGTTTGTTTACAAACAAACTTTTTAAAACTGTTTTTAACCACTTTTAATGCGGCGAGGAGCGGCGAAATTGTGACAGAGGGTAATAGGAGATGTCCCCTAACACACTGGTATGTTTACTTTTGAGCTATTTTAACAATACAGATTCTCTTTAAAGCTACGTCTTCACGTAGCGATCCGGCGGCGATTTGGCTTATCAATCGAGCCGATAAGATCCGACAGGTCGGATCTTGCCACCGCCGATTCCCTGCTCGTTCCCCACGAGGGGACAGTGGCAGGGAATCGAGCGGAAGATAAGCGGAGCCGGCGGGGACGAGGGCGGATTGAATCCGACGTGGGGATGCGGAACAGGCGATCCGGCGGCTAATCGAGCTCCGTCTAGATGAGGCTTAACACATGGGCCCCTTATTCAATCCACCTTTTCATCTTCTATATAAAGTTTTCAGCACCTGTAAATGAAAAAGGGTACTTATCCGTTAGCCGGGCGCATCCGGCAGGTGGCGCTAATTACTATTCCCCCTCCAGGTCGACATGGATAGTAGGGAAAGATGTAACTCTGGTGGAGTTTTGTCACCACCTGCCGGATGAGCCCGGCTAACGGATAAGTACCTGAAAAAGTACCAAAAAGTAGGTGAAAAAGTACTGTCAAAATTATTTTGAGTATTTTCTTGCTTGCTGGTGGCTTATGGACCATCTTCAGTGGAGCAAGCACGATCGGGCTGCATTTGCACTGGCACAAGCTGCTTTTTCCACTGGCTGCAATTGTTAAATATGATTGCGGCAAGAATCGCACAGGCCAGAGATTGCGTTCGGGCAAAATACAAAGCACGATAGTGGAAAATGAGCACCGCAATTTACATGTTATCGCATTGCTCATTGCAGTCAGCAAAACGCTTTTTGAAGCGGATCGCAGCTAGAGGGGAAAAAAAGCCATAAAAGTAATTTTATTGATATCACCTAGGAGAAAAAACATAGGAGAAAAAGTGAATTGAACAAGGGCCATCATGTTCTGTAGTAAGAGAACAGTGACCTGTCATCCCTGCACGCTGTGCATTCCCCTGTGTTGTCTCACCAGCATACATCTGTGCTGCCTTGACAATAAATGAAAGTGAGATTCCACTACACACAGCCTGGAGGGGGAGGCATCCCATCCATCTCATGCAGCACTGTGAACTTTGCCGGTTGTATGGACTTGCTGTTTCCAGACACAATAAACAGCAACAAAGCTGAACTGAGGAAAAAAGTTCAGGCGAGCTGCGACTGCAGGAGAGATGCTGAACGGGGATGATGGCACATAGAGAAGACACTACCCAGCAGTATTATGGCCAGCTGGGGGGGTAGGGTAAGGCTCCATCATTAGGTGTTCAGATACTAAAGGACACGGCAGCACCTGAAGTTCCAGCAACTCCAGGGTGACATATTGACCTTCTAATGAGTACATTGTTACTTTATCAGAGAGTCATTACACACGTCTAAGCCCAGAGATAGTGCTCCATACATCAGGGCGCTTCCCCATAGCCCTGGCTTCTTACCTTCTCGTCGTTGAGGTTCTGCAGAGTCTCTTTCCCGGAGGAGGTCTTGATCTCCACCCCGAGGTTCTCCACCTCCTTGCCCTGCTCGGGCTGCTCCTGGCTCTGGTTGTTAGTCCCCGGGCGCCCAGCAGTGCTCTTCCTGCCTCCTCGCTGCCCCACACTTAGCGAGTCAAAGTCTATAGTCTTGCTCTCATATGCCCCCTCCACATTGCAGAACATGCCCCCGTACTTCACCCGGTGCACCTGGTCAGCCGTGCCCGGCCGAGCTAGGTAGAATGGCAGGTCGTCTTCCTTGTCCCATCCCCTGTTGCCTGATGCCATGGCTGAGACACAGAGCTGGAGCCGAGCACAGTCCGGAGATCAGGCAGCCCAGACAGGAGTACTGGAGCGCATGCAGCTCAGGAACGCAGGGGGCAGTAATGAGCCTGATGTGAGCTCACTGACACGAACACAGATGCCCAGCAGCAAGCAAGCAGCAACCTCTCCTGTGCTCTCTATAGAGGAGAGCAGCTCATGTCATGGGGTGTAGTTCAAGTGCTCTCAGCAAGCTACTCTACAGACACTTCTCGCGTGTGTCCTATTATTAGGGCTCATTCACACTGGGATCGCAAAACGCTAGCGTTTTTTTTTCCTTTTTCCATGATTCCAGATTTTTGTGCGTTTGCGTTTTTTTTAACATTGGAAGTGCGATTGCTCCAAAATCAAAGAAAATCGCTGCATGCACCGTGTTTGGGCGCATTCACATTAGGACGATTAGCGGGCGATTCCTGCTAATCGCCAAAGCACTAGGGTTTTTTAAAAACGCTAGTGCTATTCTACTTTATGGCAGTGTTCTCACTGCCTTGATTAGCGACGATGGCGGGCGTTTTGCGATTATCACTAATCGCAAACACATTACCGGCAGCAGTTTTCCAGCGATTCTGGAGCGATCACAATTAGCATGTATAGAACCGGTAATCGTGATCGCTCCAAAAACGCATATTTGTCCAGTGATTTTTACACGTTCAATTGTGGAAAAATCACCCGCGCAAACCGCTAGCGTTTCGCAATTTCTAGTGTGAATGGGTCCTTTCTGATTCCCGCAAATCGCTGCAGTGAGATCACCGCCATACACAATTATACTATCATTTTTAAAAGCGCAAGCTATCGTCGGCGATTAGAAATGCTGTGGTAATCGAAGCGCTCCCCAGTGTGACTGGGCCCTAAAGGGCTGATTCACACCAAGAAAGCTTTTGAGCACTTGCTTTTTTTTAAAGCACTATGCGGGTGTTCCCACAGCAGCATGGTGATTTTGTTAAAATTGTACACACGTTGCATGTTTTTTGGAGCGTTTCAGCTTGAATGGATGTTCAAAAAAACGCTTTCATTCAAAAATCACTTTGCAAAATCTCAGCTGCAATCGTTAAGCACTAGCAATTGTGATTTTTTTTTCATTGTCAACTAAGCCTAAGGCCTTGTTCACATTGCGTTCTGATCGCGTGAGCATTCGCTTTGGCGGTTTTTTATGTGCTTTTTTTTTTTTGCGATTCCCGGTGCTTGGGTGGGCGGTGTGTTTTTGTTAAAAGCCCTTTTCTAACCACTTTTCCAGAGTGGTTTTTTAATTCACTCCCTGACGCAAGTCAGGAAGTGAACTCTTTGACCCGGAAAATAATAAAAACAATGTATTTATTCTTAAAAACGTGAACGCAATCGATGCACAAAGCAATTTTGTGAGCGTTTTTACTATATCTCCTATTGAGGGGCAATCGTCCTGAAAATGGTCCATGCAGCGCTTTTCAGATCAGAAAGCGAACAGAACGCCCCAATCTGAACTAGCGCATAGGAAAGCATGGTGCAAGTGCTTTCAGGGCGATTTTGAAAAATCGCCAGTGCCTGAAAAAATGAAAAAGCGCCTCTAGTGTGAATGATCCCTTAGGCAGGTTACAGTCTACAAACCTGTGAGGAAAAAAAATGCTAAAGTTAGATTCCTCAAAAGCTGGAAGCCTCGGGTTGATTGATCCGGAGGTTTCTCCTATCCTCCTGCAGCCAGCTGCTTCTCACTTCTCTACATTTAAAATCGGCCCGGCCATAGCCGGCCTTTGACCTGTGCGACCGGAGTGGTCGCTCAGGGTGCTAGCTTCCAAGGGGGCACCTATAGCTGGCTACCTATACTGAGGGCACCTACACCTGGCTTCCTGTACTGGGGGCACCTATAGCTGGCTACCTATACTGAGGGTACCTACACCTGACTTCCTATACTGGGGGCACCTATAGCTGGCTACCTATACTGAGGGAGGGCACCTACTCCTGGCTACCTATACTGGAGGCACCTAAGCCTGGCTACCTATGGGGGAGACCTACAACTGACTTCCTATACAGGGGGCACCTATACCTGGCTACCTACCTATACTGAATCCGAGGGCAATTTTTTTTTTGGGGGGTTGGGGGCACATCGCCTATAATGGGTGGTGAAAATTGTCAGTGCTGTGCTATCATTCCAAATGGGGGGGAGCGCTAACTGTCCCACTGATTCTGGTTCTAGCCTTCATTTTTAAGTTTATTCAGGATATTGCACTCTTTCCATCCATTTTGTGGTTATTTATAGTATTTTTGTATTATACATACAGTATGTGATGTGTTACAGAAATCTGAGCATTTGGCGTGATGTGTCACGACTTCAACATGGTTGGAAACCAGTGTCCTATGAGGTAACTCAGGAAAAAAGGTGAATTGCATATGGGCCTGTGTGTGTGCGCATGCGCATGTGCGAAAAGAATGAAGGGGGGGGCACAAAAACCAGGTTTCACTCAGGGCGCTGTGAAACCTAAAGCTGGCCCTGGGCCCAGCAAAAGTTTAGCGCAGGGTAAAGCCGAAAAACAGCACGCCCTGCGCCTGCTGAAAGTACGGGGTGGTGTTAATGCTATTCTCTTTCGAGCTGTAGCAACCTGGGGGGAGGTGTAATTCAGGCACCAGCTATTGCCGGTGGCCAAATTACCATGTTTTTTTTTCTAATTTGTGCTCTGGCAATCGCCAGCAGCGAAACTAGTCACTGAGCTCTGCTATAGCCATAATTCCCATTACGGCCAAAGATGGCGCCCAAGTCATCGGGGCAGCTCTGCAATGAAGTTAGCCGCCTCATCTCGCTAGGACCCTCTTCTTCTCGGCCGCGCTCCTTTTTGTGTTCGAATACGGCTGCACTGTGCAGGCACAATGACAGCCTGTTCAGTAGCGCAAAGCAACTCGTGCACTAAGGTAAAGGCCATGCATGAGCGGCTCCATGTTACTATGTCGGAGCAATCCATCCATGCATCTGTGCCCAGCTCCGCAGCCTTGGCCTAATCGTGCATGTCACCCGGTCACTCACTGCATGCATTGTATTATGCCAACAGAATACCAGTGAGAAAGTGCATTGAAATTTAATTGCATCGTGTTTTGAGTCCATGCAGAATCAGGCAATTTCTTTGCAGATATATGCAGCTTGAAATGGACCAGTCAAATCCCACAGTGGCTTCATTGAACTGATCCATTTTCAAGTTGCATAAAGCATCAATTCAGAATTATTTGCATTACATTTTCCCATGCCTATCATTGAACTGAAAACCTTTTGGACTTGATGTGAATTGCTTTACAATTTCTATGCAGCTTTATTTCAAGCTGTATACAAACTGCAACAATGTTTCCTGCTATTTTTGATTGGGCTAATTCCAAGCTGAATACGCTCAGGCAGGAAATACACAACATGCGTTTGTGAGCTTTCTAGCATGATTCTACAGGTTATTGAAGTCAATAGCATTGCGTGGGAAAGGCGTTTGTTGCATCCATTTGCTTCTGCTTTTTCCTGCATGCTCGCATACAGTACATGAAACATACGCGGAAAACGTGTTAAACGCAAATGCAAAAACCCAATGGAAACCTGCGCATTGCAGGGGAAAACGGCTGTACAAGTGTTTTCCTTGCGTCAATGACCAGTAGAGATGGTCACTGAGATGCAAATTATTCTAAATTGAGGCAGGATTATGCAAATTCTGTATGCAAATCTATACAGCTTGAAAACAGACCAATAAAATTCCACCCTTGCAGGTTTTGATTTATCTATTTTTAAGCTGCATATATTTGAATACAGAAAGTGCTTAATCCTGTATCAATTCAGAATTATTTTCATTTCACTGACCAGGGGCGTAAGAATAACAGGAACACAAACCTTCCTGCATTCCACCGCCAGAGGTTCCTCTAAGTGTCTGTTTAAACAGGAAGTAACGTGAAGCACTTAGATATCGGAGACCTCAGCAGTGGATGGAGGTATGTGACATGCCCGCCGCCTGCTGCCAGTGATATGCAGTGGCTTGTAAAAGTATTCGGCGCGTACATTTGAAATCGGCGCCGGTAGACTTGGGCGCAGGATACAGCGGTATATAGCTGATCCTGCTTCTGCACAAGTCCGGGCCGATTTAATTACTATTCCCCCTCCAGGCCGACATGGATAGTGGGGGAATGAAATAATTCGGCTTCCAGCGATTGCTGGAGGCCGAATTATTATGTTTTTAAGCAACTTCGGCTCTGTCTTCTGACGGAGCCGATGTTACTCACTGAGCGCTTCAATAGGAATGATTCCTATTGAAGTCTATGGAGGCGCCGGCTGCGCCCAAATATAGCAGCGCTGAAAAGCACTGCTCCGTATTCGGCCCCCTTGAAGTTTTCCACATTTTGTCATATTACTGCCACAAACATGAATCAATTTTATTGGAATTCCACGTGAAAGACCAATACAAAGTGGTGTACACATACATGATTCCAAACATTTTTTTACAAATAAATAACTGCAAAGTGGGGTGTGCGTAATTATTCGGTCCCCCTGAGTCAATACTTTGTAGAACCACCTTTTGCTGCAATTACAGCTGCCAGTCTTTTAGTGTATGTCTCTACCAGCTTTGCACATCTAGAGACTGAAATCCTTGCCCAATCTTCTTTGCAAAACAGCTCCAGCTCAGTCAGATTAGATGGACAGCGTTTGTGAACAGCAGTTTTCAGATCTTGCCACCGATTCTCGATTGGATTTAGATCTGGACTTTGACTGGGCCATTCTAACACATGGATATGATCATCATGTGTGTAAGCGGCAGACAATCGATATTACTCAAGCATCAGTGGTCATTAACCTCTTGAAGACTGCAGTGTTAAACCCCCCCTAAAGACCAGGGCAATTTTTAGTAAATTGGCCACTGCAGCTTTAAGGCCAAGCTGCAGGGCCGCACAACACAGCACACAAGTGATTTCCCACCCCCACCCCTTTTCTCCCCACCAACAGAGCTCTCGGTTGGTGGGGTCTGATTGCCCCCCAGTTGTTGTTTTTTTTATACAAATATTTATTCCTATTTTTTTTTATTAAATAAACGTATTTTTTATTTATTTATTTATTTTCCACTCCCTCCCACCTACCCCCCACCAGCCAGTCACGGCGATTGGCTGTCTAGGCTTCAGCCTATGAGAGCCGATTGCTCTCTTGTGCCCCAGGGGGACAGCCGTGTGACACGGCTGTCCCCAGTACATCGCTGCTGCAGATCGCAGCACTGTACATGTAAATTGACGGACTGCTGTCTAACAGTCTCCCGAGTGGCAATCGCCACTCAGAGACTGAAGGCGGTGCTCCGCTCCGCCCACCAAGCAGGAGATGCGCGCGCAGCCTGCGCATGATCTCCTGCAAAACAGAGCCCAGGACTTGACGCCAATTGGCGTTAGGCGGTCCTGGGGCTACCGTCGCGGCCACGCCCATTGGTGTGGGGCGGTCGGCAGGTAGTTAAAGGACAACTATCAAAGTTAACTAAATTTCTAAATGCCAGCTATATGTCCAGTAATTACTAGCAAATAGCAATACAAAAGCTTTTTTTCATCTTTGCATTTTTTTATGTAAAGAAAATGACATTTACAGAGAACAGTTTTCACTGTGGCCATTGCTATGGAGGACAGCACATCCAGCATACAGAAACACTCCTCACTAGCAGTAATCCTGTGACTGAAATCTCTTCAGAATGGTAGAAAGCATAAATATAACTTCAGATAGTGTGTAAATAACTCATCAGCTGCTCCTGTGTCTCTCTGCCTCATGCATTGTGAAGTAAACAGAGATTATACCCAGGAAGAGCTCATAGTGAATGGGGGAGGGGGGGTGTAAGGATGCAAATACAGGAATAAAGTACAGGTCTTCTCTTCAGATCCTTTCTCTGTAGCTAAACAATCTCTTAGCTGTTCTCATATGATCTGTGATGAGGCAGTGTGGGTGGGGGCAGGGCAGAAACAAACAGTAAATCATTCCTCTGAATAGTGACAGAGAAGTAGAACTTATCTACATGGTACAGCTCTAGCCCCAACACCGACTTTTGTTACAAAAAGTTGATACATTTGACATTCCTTTCACACAGGCTGTGATCAGAGATTTCAAGCTTTCTTGTTACTAACTAAAAGCTCTATAGGTATGTGGGGTTTACATGCTGACAGTTTCTTTGATAGTTCCTCTTCAAGGATCTCTTCTGTCAGATCTTTAACGACCCCCGATGCCTGAGCAATACTAAAAATAATGCTATTTTCACCCCTGCCGACTAAAGCTGCTCCGTTGGCTGCTGATTGCCATCCCCCGCCCCCCTCTATAGCAACAGAACATATCGCTAGCCTCAAGGCTCAGGTTGTGTCTGTACAGCACCGTTTCCTGAACTGTCACCTGAGAGATCGTTTCCCGATCCTCGAGGGGCAACAATTCTCGCGTGTGTGTAGTTAGCTTAAGTCTGCCTGGAGATGCTTGTTTTATAACTCACAGCACAGACAAAGACAACTGAGGATCTGTGATATTTCTTAGCTGGAGTGAAGCCATTGTCACCAAGCATGCTGAGGAGCTACAGATGCAGCCTGTCTTGGCAAAGAGGCTGTAAAACCCTAAAAGGAGAAAATAAAGTCCTATATTATTACAGTCTGTTTTTTTCACTTAAATAAATCTTATCCTATTCATCTTCAATTAAAACTCCAAAATTTTTATAATACTGTAGTTTCAAAAATATACACAATGATTTAAAGGGAAATGTCACTTTAATTAAAAAAAATTCATAAATATTGATTAGTTGTACAAGTCTTTTAGCAGTTTAATGTCACAAAAAATTATATTTCCTTAGCCTAGCCCTTCCACTCTATAAATTAACCTATCAATCTCATAATCAGCCCAAGAAATTCAATAAAGTGTGTAGTTCTCGGTTAGACGCTTCTGATACAACTATACTGAATCTAGATATTAACATATCTATCTCAAGGTGGCCACATACCATACAATTTTTAAAATATCTTTCCAATTCAAGAATTGCAATCAATTTTTCTGACTGATTGTAACATTTCAAAAATCTGGCCAATGTACCACACACGTGTTCAGTTTTTTCCCAATTATGAAAAAAAAAAAAGATTGAAAGCTCTGAGAAAATTGCTTCGGTGTATATATATTATTAGATTGAAAATCTACCACGCACCATTCAATTTTCAAGAAAATTGATCAGAAAAATCCACCGCTCCTGATAGACTTTTATCGAATAAAATCTTTTTATTATGTGGGAAATCCAGTCGTTTTTATTGACTTGCCGTAAAATCGGATAATTTTATTGTATTGTGTGTGGCCACCTTTACTATTACTAAAATAGTTGAATCCTCTGAATAGTGCAGCATATGCTTAACTCTATGTATCACACTACTGTGTCTATACATTTGCTTGGATTGTATTTGTGTTTATTTATTTTTTTGCCATGTCTTTTATTGTTTGTCATTTTTGTGACTCTCTATTATTGAGTATTTTTATTTATTTATTTAATGTGTTTATTAAGAGCCAACATATTATGCAGCGCTGCACATTACTAGGGGTCCGTTTCCACTTGTGCGGTGTGAATTCGTTGTGGAAAACGCGTAAATGACTTTGCATGCGGATGCAAATTTTACCACAAATTCGCGTGCATTTTTGCGTTTTCTTTTTGTAAGTATGTGAATTTAACCATGTCAGAGCCTGTGTGCTTTTAGGTAATTTTAGGCAAAAACGTACGCGAAATCGCATGGAAAATTCGCATAGCGAAACTGCATGCAAATTTTCTCTAATAATTACATTCTGATGGCTCTGTTGTGCAGATTTTTCCTGCACAGAAAAACGCTCTGTTTTCCTGACAAGTGGAAACAGGCTAATTAAGTTGTATTTGTTGTGTGAATCTGTGTGCAGAAAACGCATGCAGATTCGCAATAGTGGAAACGGGCCCTTAAGGGTGGTGACATACAGCAATAAGACAATACAGGAATACATGCAAATCAGATCACACAGCACAGTATGAGTACAAGGTAATGCTTAGTCAGTCACTGGATGGGAGCATGGAGATTAAGCAAGTCGAGTTCATTCAGATCCAAAGGATGGGTGTACAGTAATGGAGGTGCATAAACAGGTAGGACACATAAGAGGATCCTACACAAAGACTTACAATCTAAAGGGAGAGGTAGGGACATGAAAGGTAGGGGCTATAGTTCAGCTATCGGGTTTAGAGCTCCAGTGGGGGGGGGGGGGATAGGCCAGAGTGAAAGCGTTTTGAGGGCCTTCTTGAACATGTTGAAGGAGTGGGAAACCCTAATGGGGGGAGGCAGGGAGTGCCATAGTGTTGGAGCAGCTCTTGAGAAATCGTAGAGGCATGAATGGCATTAGGTGATGCGGGGGGGGGGGGGGAGGGGGCAGTCAAGCGAAGTTCATTGGAGGAGTGGAGTGAGCGGCTAGGTGTTTACCTCCGAGTAAAGATGGGCCGAACGGTTCGCCGGCGAACGGTTCCAGGTGAACATCGGGTGGTTCGCCTTCGCCGGCGAAGGCGAACTTTCCCGGAAGTTCGATTCGCCCCATAATGCTCTATGAGGGTCAACTTTGACCCTCTGCATCAAAGTCTGCATCAACTTTGACCCTCTGCATCAGCAGGCGCATTGTAGCCAATCCGGCTATACTAAGCCCTGGAGCCCCCCCCCCCCCCCCCTTATATAAGGCAGGCTCCGGCAGCCATTAGCCTCACTCGTGTGCCTGCTAGAGACAGAATAGGGACAGCTGCTGCAGACTTGTTCTCCTAGGGACAGATTAGTCAGGCTCTTGCCTTCTTAGCTTGCTTAGCTTAATCTTATTGCTATAATAGCGCCCCAGAAAAGCTCTTTTCAGAGCTCATCCTGCTCGTGTGATCAATTTTTTTTTTCTGTGTTTGAAACTGACACTTGTGTTTTTTAGACAGCATTGCTAATTCATACTGTGTGTCCCACTGCCAGCAGCAGCACATTCAGTGACTACCTGTGTGTGTGAGACACTTGTGTTTTTTAGACAGCATTGCTAATTCATACTGTGTGTCCCACTGCCAGCAGCAGCAGCACATTCAGTGACTACAACCTGTGTGTGTGTGTGTGACACTTGTGTTGCTTAGACAGCATTGCTAATTCATAATGTATGTGTCCCACTGCCAGCAGCCCACCAGCATTCAGCAGCACATTCAGTGACACCTGTGTGTGTGACAGGGAGCTGCACATTGTACTAACTACCCAGTACTGCATTTACCTACTACTAGTACCTGTTGTGTTTAGTTAACCCACCTCATCACTGCATACACCTACGTTTGTGTTGAGTGAACCCACCTCGCTGCACATAACTACCTTTTGTGTTGAGTGAACTTGCGTCACTGCATATAACTACCTTTTAAGTTGAGTGAACTCACCTCACTGCATATCTACCTTTTCTGTAGAGTGAACTCACCTCACTGCATATAACTACCTTTGTGTTGAGTGAACTCAGCTGACTGCATCTAACTACCTGTTGTGTTCAGTGAACTCACCTCACTGCATATATAACTACCTTTGGGTTGAGTGAACTCACCTCACTGCACATAGCTACCTTTTGTGTTCAGTGAACTCACCTCACTGCATATATAACTACTTTTGGGTTGAGTGAACTCACCTCACTGCACATAGCTACCTTTTGTGTTCAGTGAACTCACCTCACTGCATATATAACTACCTTTGGGTTGAGTGAACTCACCTCACTGCATATCTTCCTTTTCTATTGAGTTAACTCACCTCACTGCATATACCTAGCTTCCCCCCGAGATGGACAAAATGGACAAACCAGGTCAGGTAGAGGAAGAGGTAGAAGAAGAAGAAGGCCACCTGACACTGGCAGGTCTGTGCGAGATGGTGTTGCTGTGATTTCGTGCGGACCCGGACCAAAGTACAGTGCTCAGAAGAAGGCACGTGCCATCACTTCCCAAAATTGTGAGGACGTGCTTGAGTATTTAACACAGAAGACCTCATCTCCCGCAGCCAGTGCTACCAGCGCTAGTACAAGCACCACATCCGCTGCATTTGACACTTCGCAGGAGTTATTTGGTGGTGGTGAAATCACTGATTCACAGCCACTACTGCAACAACAAGAAGAAGGCGCAGGTACACCACCTCATACATCTGAGTTAGGTGGCGATAGTATGGACGTAATGTGTGAGGAGGGGCATGATGAACCACCTGAAGTTGGTGCAGTTGTGGAGTTGTCTGAGGAAAGCGGAGCTGGGTAGGAGGATTATGATGACGATTATACGGATGCGACGTATGTTCCCAATAGAGGAGATGACCAGGGGGACAGTTCAGAGGGGGAGCCAGAGAGGAGTAGGAGGAGTGATAGAAGCAGAGGGAGCTCGTCCTCAGTCCTCAGAAACAGCTGGGGGCAGTGTCCGGCGCCATGTATCGCCAGCTATGGCCAGCCAACATGCCCTTCAACGTCAGCTGCTGATGCCACCGTAGCGCCATCACCCCAGGGGGGCTCAGCGGTTTGGAAATTTTTTAACGTGTGTGTCTCAGATCGGAGCAAAGCCATCTGTTGTCTCTGCCAGCAAAAATTGAGCCGTGGAAAGGCCAACTCTCACGTAGGGACAAGTGCCTTACGAAGGCACCTGGAGAGAAGGCACAAACAGCTATGGGAAGAACACCTGAGGAAAAGCAGCACCCCTCAAAAGACAAACCACCCTTCTTCTCCTCTTCCTCCTTCAGGTGCATCGTCTTCATCCGCTTTCTCCCTTGAACCTTCACAGCCATCCTCCTTCACACCGCCTCTGCCCTTGAGCGGTTCCTGCTCCTCTGCCCACAGCACTAGCCAGGTGTCCGTGAAGCAAGTCTTTGAGCGGAAGAAGCCAATTTCGGCCAGTCACCCTCTTGCCCGGCGTCTGACAGCTGGTGTGGCGGAACTATTAGCTCGCCAGCTATTACCATACAAGCTGGTGGAGTCAGAGGCTTTCCGTAAATTTGTGGACATTGGGACACCGCAGTGGAAGATACCAGTCCGCACTTATTGTTCATGAAAGGCCATACCCAAACTGTACCGTGCAGTTCAGAGGCAAGTGGTGTCATCTATTGTGAAGAGCGTTGGGTCAAGGGTCCACCTGACCACGGATGCCTGGTCTGCCAAGCACGGGCAAGGCCGCTACATTACGTACACAGCCCATTGGGTCAACCTGGTGACCGATGGCAGCAAGCAGGGAGTACGTGGCTGTTCAGCGGACCGACTTGTCACACCTCCACGGCTTGCAGGCAGGCCTCCTGCCACCTCCTCTCCTTCTCCTCCAGCTATATCCTGTTCGCTGTCAACCTCCTCCTCCTCAGCTGAGTGTCAGTTGAACTCTAGCGGTGCTGCCATCTCCTCTTCCTCTCCAGCTACACAGCCCCATCTCCCCAGAGCCTACGCTGCATGCCAGGTACGACGGTGTCACGCAATTTTAGACATGTCTTGCCTCAAAGCGGAGAGTCACACTGGAGCAGTTCTCCTGGCTGCTCTTAACAAACAGGTGGAGCAATGGCTGACCCCGCACCAGCTGGAGATCGGCAACGCGGTGTGTGACACATGCAGCAATCTCCTTTCCGCTTTGAATTTGGGAAAGCTGGCACATGTACCCTGCATGGCACATGTGCTGAATCTGGCCATGCAAAGATTTGTCTCAAAGTACCAAGGCTTAGAGGACGTCCTGAAGCAGACCAGGAAGTTGTGTGGGCATTTCAAGCGGTCTTATACGGCCATGGCACGCTTTGCGGACATTCAGCGGAAAAACAACTTGCCGGTGAGACGCTTGATATGCGATAGCCCGACTCGCTGGAATTCCACCCTGCTCATGTTCTCTCGCCTGCTAGACCAGGAGAAAGCCGTCACCCAGTACCTGTACAACTACAGTAGAAGGACACAATCTGGGAAGATGGGGATGTTGTGGCCCAACAGCTGGACACTGATGCAAAATGCATGCAGGACCATGCGGCCGTTTGAGGAGGTGACCAACCTGGTGAGTCGTGCTGAAGGCACCATCAGCGACTTGATCCCCTACGCTTACTTCCTGGAGCGTGCCATGGGTAGAGTGGTGGATGAAGCTGTGGAGGAGCGGGAACAGGAACAGCTACGGCAGGAGCAGTCGTGGGACCAATTTTCAGCCGAACCACAGGTTTCCTCAACACCTGCGTCACCACAGAGGGGGGAGGAGGAGGAAGAAGAGGAGTTGTGTGGGGAAGGAGAGGAGTCAGACTCGGATGATTATGAGGAAGGTGTTTCTGTGGAGGAGGAAGAGGCGGCAGCGGCAGAAGAACAACCGCAGCAGTCGTCACAGGGGGCTTCTGCTGCTCCACGTTCCCGTGGTATTGTTCGTGGCTGGGGGGAGGAAGAGGAGTTGCGTGACGTCACTGTGGAAGAGCAAGAGGAGATGGAGAGTACGTCTGGATCCGACTTTGTGCAGATGGCCTCTTTCATGTTGTCCAGCCTGTTGAGGGACCCCCGTATCAAAAAACTCAAGGCGAATGACCTGTACTGGGTGGCCACGCTACTAGACCCTCGGTACAGGCACAAAGTGTCAGACTTGTTAGCAACTCAACACAAGGCGGAAAGGATGCAGCACTTGCAGAACAAGCTGTCAATGATGCTTTACATTGCATTTAAGGGTGATGTGACAGTACAACGCAATAAAGGTACCACTGGCAGTATTCCTCCTCCTCCTCACCAGTCCACGCAGGCAAGGACAGGACGCTCCAGCGATCTCGGGGTGATGTCGGATATGCGGACATTCTTTCGTCCAACGCCTCGCAGTAGCCCTTCGGGATCCACCCTCCACCAACGCCTGGACCGGCAGGTAGCCGACTACCTGGCCTTAAGTGTGGATGTACACACTGCGACTGCGAGCAGCGACGATGAACCCTTGCTCTACTCGTTGCGCATGCTTGACCTGTGGCCAGAGCTGTCCCAATTTGCCATACAACTTCTCTCTTGCCCTGCCGCAAGCGTCCTGTCAGAAAGGACCTTCAGTGCAGCTGGAGGCATTGTCACTGAGAAGAGAAGTCGCCTAAGTCATGACAGTGTTCAGTACCTGACCTTTATCAAAATGAATGAGGCATGGATCCCTGAGGGCTATTGCACGACCGAAGACTAAGTCAGTCCCCACACACAGCATCTCTGCCTGCAGGCCGCTTGACTGCCTTCTCCGCCACCACCACCAGGGTCCAGGACTCTAGGCGGATTCCAGAATTTTTAAGGCCGCTGCTAGCAGCGGCCGCTATACCAATTTTTCTGGGGCGTGCACATGCCTGCCTAATTTTTCTGGCTGAACTGCAGGCGGCTGCAACAAAAAAACAAAAGGCATGTACATGTGCCTATCCCCCTTCGTGATCATTACCTTGCCGCGGTGAAGGGGCTTGCGTATCACAATGAAGCAATGACCGCTGGCTATATGAGTGTCTCGGGTGGGGGTGGCACACCAAAGATAATAAGGTCGTTGTTTCATTGTGGTCAGACTAAATTTGATCAGCTGGACAGTCACTGTTCTGTCATTCAGCTACATCAGCCGGGCGACCATATGGGCTGAAAAGCCACCATCACCTGCACTCTCATCATGGTGCGCACCAGTCCAGCACGCCCGTCACTACACAAACGTCTGTTTGCAGTCACTGCATACCTTTCACTGCATCTGTGACTGCACATTATACCTGGCAGTCAGTGCATAACTTGCACTTGAATGGATACAGTTTTAAACAATTTAAAAATACAACCATCTACATTTTCAAACAATTTAAAAATACAACCATCTACATTTTAAAACAATTTAAAAATACAACCATCTACATTTTAAAATAATTTAAAAATACAACCATCTACATTTTAAAATAATTTAAAAATACAACCATCTACATTTTAACCACCCTGGCGTTCTGATTAAATCGCCAGGGTGGCTGCGGGAGGGTTTTTTTTAAATAAAAAAAAAACTATTTCATGCAGCCAACTGAAAGTTGGCTGCATGAAAGCCCACTAGAGGGCGCTCCGGAGGCGATCTTCCGATCGCCTCCGGCGCCCAGAATAAACAAGGAAGGCCGCAATGAGCGGCCTTCCTTGTTTTGCTTATATCGTCGCCATAGCGACGAGCGGAGTGACGTCATCGACGTCAGCCGACGTCCTGACGTCAGCCGCCTCCGATCCAGCCCTTAGCGCTGGCCGGAACTTTTTGTTCCGGCTACGCTGGGCTCAGGCGGCTGGGGGGACCCTCTTTCGCCGCTGCTCGCGGCGGATCGCCGCAGAGCGGCGGCGATCAGGCAGCACACGCGGCTGGCAAAGTGCCGGCTGCGTGTGCTGCTTTTTATTTGACAAAAATCGGCCCAGCAGGGCCTGAGCGGCAGCCTCTGGCGGTGTTGGACGAGCTGAGCTCGTCCAGACCGCTCAGCAGGTTAAAACAATTTAAAAATACAACCATCTACATTTTCAAACAATTTAAAAATACAACCATCTACATTTTCAAACTATTTAAAAATACAACCATCTACAGTTTCAAACAATTGAAAAAAAAGGCAAAAAACTTGCCCTCCGTAAAACATTCTTGGCAAATGCTTTCGACTTGGTTTGTCTTCCGCTGGGTCAAGGGTCCATCTGACCACAGATGCCTGGTCTGGAAAGCACGGTCAGGGCAGCTACAGCATAGGTCTCAGCAGGCTCCCACTTCGGGCCGGAATACAACTTTCATTCCCCGCCCATTACCCGTGGTGACAATGTCAGACTTGCCCGCCTCCATATGATTCTCATGAAAGGAATGTGGTGTCATCTTTGCCCGCCATAACTGGTTCTCGTTAAAGGATTTAACCACTTCACCACTGAGGGGTTTTACCCCCTGACCACCAGAGCAATTTTCACCTTTCAGCGCTCCTTCCATTCATTCGTCTATAACTTTATCATTGCTTATCGCAATGAAATGAACTATATCTTGTTTTTTCCGCCACCAATTAGGCTTTCTTTAGGTGGGACATTATGCCAAGAATTATTTTTTTCTAAATGTGTTTTAATGGGAAAATAGGAAAAATGTGGGGAAAAAAAAATTATTTTTCAGTTTTCGGCCATTATAGTTTTTAAATAATGCATGCTACTGTAATTAAAACCCATGAAATTTATGTGCCCTTTTGTCCCGGTTATAAAACCGTTTAAATTATGTCCCTATCACAATGTTTGGCGCCAATATTTCATTTGGAAATAAAGGTGCATTTTTTTCAGTTTTGCGTCCATCCCTAATTACAAGCCCATAGTTTATAAAGTAACAGTGTTATACCCTCTTGACTTAAATATTTAAAAAGTTCAGTCCCTAAGGTAACTAATTATGTATTTTTTTTAATTGTAAATTTTTGAATTTTTTTTTAATTACAAAAAAAAAAAAAAATGGGGAGTGTGGGAGGTAATGAGTTAATTTTGTGTGTAAAAGTCATTTATTTGTATGTGAAAAATGTGTAGGGTGTAGTTTACTATTTGTAACAGTAACTTTTTGCTTTATTGCGACCTCCAAGCCTCCTTCCGGAAGCTTGGAGGAAGAATAAGGAGGCTGGACACGTGAGTTTCTTCTCACAATGATCGCGCTGCCCATAGGAGAGCAGCGGGTCATTGTGGGGCTTAGATCAACGAACGGGAATGGATTTTCCCGTTCATTGATCTCCGGGCGAGCGGGCGGCGGCGGTTTTACTAGCGGCGGGCGGCGTGTTTACGAGCGGGAGCGCGGACAGCGTCGGGAACGCGGAAAGTACGTGTTTCTCCGTCCCTGGTTTTTAAAGGATGGAAAAAGGGGCGGAGAAATACGTACGCGCGGGGGTAAAGTGGTTAAAGTACATTCATTTCAAATACAGCAAGCCCTCGATAGTCCTCCTGTATTGTTATTTTTGGTCACTACCTTGGGGCGGGCGTGCATGCCTGCCTGCTGCCCTCCTTGCCTGTGTAGTGGTAGCCGTTGCTCAGGCTCCACACCGGATTCCATCCCTCATTCCCCGGCCATTACCCGGGGTCACAAATGGCAGACTTGCCCGCCTCCATATGATTCTCGTGAAAGGAATGTGGTGTCATCTTTGCCCGCCATAACTGGTTCTCGTTAAAGGATTTAAAGTACATTCATTTCAAATACAGCAAGCCCTCGATAGTCCTCCTGTATTGTTATTTTTGGTCACTACCTCGAGGCGGGCATGCATGCCTGCCTGCTGCCCTCCTTGGATGTGTAGTGGTAGCCGTTGCTCAGGCTCCACACCTGATTCCATCCCTCATTCCCCGGGGTCACAATGCCAGACTTGCCCGCCTCCATAGGATTCTCATTGTAGCGGTACTGAACAAGTACCGCTACAAGTAGAAAATGTAATTTAAAAACAAAACGTAAGCTTTTTAACAATGCCATGGAAAGTTGAGAAGGCAGTCACACATTACCTGACATCACTGAGTGAGGAAGAGCAATCTCGCCATGTTGCGCAGTAGTCCAGCATGGCCTTCACTACACAAACAGCTGGTAACTTGCGGTGCGTTACACAGTTAGTTTGGTGCATCAGTGTGAAGCAGTTCTCTAATTACACTACCTGATTGATGTATACACATGCAAGATGTTTGAAAGCACGTTAGGCCTGCAATTTAGCATTCAATGTGATTTCTGCCCTTAAAACGCTGTTTTGCTTCACATCCAGATTTTTCCCCGGGACTTTTGGCGTGTATCCCAATCCGCCATGCCACCCTCCAGGTGTTAGACCCCTTGAAACATCTTTTCCATCACTTTTGGGGCCAGCATAATTTTTTCTATTTTTCAAAGTTCGCCTCCCCATTGAAGTCTATTGCGGTTCGCGAACTTTTCCGCGAACCGAACCTTCCGCGGAAGTTCGCAAACCCGGTTCGCGAACCTAAAATCAGAGGTTCGGCCCATCACTACCTCCGAGTAATATTGGAAATGTAGGTTCTTTAATACTGAATACATTTCTCTTCAGTAAACTCATATTGTAGTCTTGTCGGAGTACAGTTTCCATAAGAATGTCCAGAAACTTCCACTTTTCTGCACAGGGTAAAAGGTTTCGCTTGCGTTGGGAGCACACTTTGCAGAATTTAATTGTGCATGTGATATCGCACATAATAGAAGTCTGTGGGCTGCATTGTAATTGTTTTCCAATGTGAGTTTTTAAAACGCACAACTTGCTGGCTGCTTATTTTTGCTTAATGTACGCAGTGCATGCGATTCGCAGTCAATGTTTTCCTATGGAGACAAAAACACACGTGTATCGTATGTGCTTTTTTTTTTTTTTTTTTTTTTTTTTTCTCTCTTTTCTTCAGACTCAGCGTATTATCATGCCCGGACTTCCATCAACATGACTTCACAGCCGTGCTCCTGTGTCCCTGGGCGCATCTTCACATCATAGTCTGAATCCACTTATATAGACATAACACAACAGCAACAACAACAACAACAAAAAGAAGAAAAATCACACGAGGAAAAATATTATAGTAGAATAGAATAAAATAAAAATAAATAAATAAAAAAAAAAAAAAAAAAAAAAAAAAAAAAAAAAAAAAAAGAAATGCCCTCACCGGTCTTATAGGTATATGAGAGGAAAAGCTACTAGGAATGGGTGCAAATCTCTTCTCCTTTGTAATTAAAGGGATACCGCAGGGGGGCCGGGGGAAAACGAGCCGAACCCACCCGGGGCCCCCAACAGCCCCCCGCAGACATCCCGCACCGGCGCAGCCACCCACCGACGCCCCGGCCCCGCCCCCAGCCCACCCCCGGAACCCCCGACCCCAAAGCCAGAAAACCACCGCGCCCGCACGCCAGAGCCCCCGCCCCCGCCGACGCCACCAGGAGCGCACCGCGCAAACACAGACCATACTGGGCCCGCGCCGCGCGCCCCCGACGACACCACCGGGACCGAGGACACGGCAACGCAGGCGCAGCGGCCCCCCGACCCCAAAGTCAGAAACTCCAGAAGCGAACCGGAGCCAGGGCCGGAGCACCCGCGAGCGGCCGCGCCAACACAGGACGCCCGCGGGGGACCGCCAGAAGCCCCGGGCAAGATCAACCCACCCCCCCGACCCCCCTACAGCACCCCCCCAACACCATCGAGATATACATGACCACCCCCCGCCCAGGGTAATGCACACACAGCTAAATGGTCTGACAGAGCCCACCACAGCTGGGCTCCACCCCCCCTCACCACCATCACACATTCCACGTTGAATGTTCAGACCCCTACCAACAACCCGACAGACCCTGACCCCGCCCTCCCCGCATACATACACATATATATATATATGAATTTGGGGAAGAAAAAAAAAAAATTGGAATCGCCGAGAGAAAAAGCAAATCGCAACTTCAATCTTTCCCCCAAAAACGTGCAGCCACAGCGTTGGATATTAAAAACCCGATAGTGGTAACTGTTACTATAACTACTAAACAGCTGTGCCGCACCCAATTTTACATTTCGCGCTCAGCAAGTAACACTTAAGAGAGGAAAAAACAAACAATAACACAACAGGGAGTAAGGTATTTGCTTCTTTAATGACCTCCTTACTAACAACACAGCAATATAAAGAGTCGTAATCCCTCTAGACATAAGTTTCTAAATTGTCCCGCAATTGCTTTATCGCCCGTAACTCATCTCTCTCCGGTTCTACGTCCTTCCCCGATTCTACATTCAAGAAGGATAACATCTTGCAGCGCCATTCTGCAAAACATGGAAGTATATCATCTTTCCACCTATCTATTATCATTTTCCTGGCAACCAATGAGCAACTATATAAAATATTTTTTAGATCGTTCTCTATATTCAATCTAGTCTGGCCAAATAAGGCAAAAATCTCGTCATTCACAAAGTCTGGGCTGTAATATTTCTTAATAAAGGCTTCTATCTCCTTCCAAAAACCACAAAGTTTATAACACTCCCAAAACCAATGTTTATAAGATCGGCTTGGGGCTCCACACCTCCAGCAACCACTCTTTTCCCAGCTTCTCTGTTCATCCATTTTTCTGGGGATACAATACCACCTGGAGACCAACTTATATTGGGTTAACTGGACATTAGTGCTAGCTGGTAACCAAATGTCTTTATATACTCTATTCCAGTCTATGTCATTCATCCTACTACCCAATTCTCTTTCCCACATATGTACCCCTCTGCTTCTTCCAGAGTCTCCTTCCTGACTTAGGAAGTTATAAAGCGTACCTAACCCCTTTTTGGGGATAGTACCATTGTTAACAAGCGATTCAAACTTATTTAAAGTTGTTCCAAAGGGGACTCTCTTTTGGGCTGTCCTTAGGTAGTTACTTACTTGGAGTTTCCCTAGCACAGTTGAAGGTATGGTCTTTTCATTTAACAAATCTATTATCTTGATATCTTTGATAAGTCCATTCAGTGTAAACCATCCTAAAGACTGCCCCGGTATAAAGTCTGGGTTGCCTCTTAAGGTTTGGAGTGGTGTTTGCCTCTTTTTTCCATTATGTTTAATTAGTTCTAGCATTATTTTCAACATTGGTTTAATGAAGGGGTGAGATGTACTTCCCATCAGTTTACTAAGGTTACTCTTATTCCAAGAGAAGATCAAGCCGAAGTTCACCCACGATGCCTCCATTTCTACCCACCACTTCCTCTCGCCTATGCATCCCCATTCCAGGATTCGCTTAAGAAGGTTAGCAGTGTGATACCGAGCCATATCAGGAGCTGCCAAACCTCCCGCTTCTTTACTTTTCGTAAGATAATGATAGGCGATTCTGGGAGTTTTGTTGAGCCATATAAACCTTTGGAACAGCCTGTGCAATGACCGGAACCATGCCTGGGGAATATCAACTGGGATGTTTTGTATCAAAAAAAGAATCTTTGGGAGAAGGAAAGTCTTAATAATTGCTACCCTGCCTATACTGTTAAATATTGGTTTATTCCAGGATTCTAGAGAATCCGAACTAGACTTGATTATATCTTTAAAATTAGCAGAAAATAATGCTTCTGGGTTGCTACAAACCTTCGTTCCCAAGTAGGTGATCTCATTTTTCTCCCATTTTAGGTCGGCGAGAGAACTTATCTTCCCAACTATTTCCTTACTACAGCCTATGTTTAAGAGTTGCGTCTTTTTCTCGTTTAATTTGTAATTAGAACAGAGAGAGAAATCCGCCAGGATTTTTAGCGCTTCCCTTGTGGAGGCATATGGGTCCGTCAAGGTTAGAATCAAGTCATCTGCATAGGCCTGCTGTTTAATTTCTACACCTCCCACAATCAGCCCTCTAATCTGTCCATTATCCTGAATAGCTCGTATTAGTACCTCCATGGCAAAATTAAATAAAAGAGGGGACAGAGGGCAACCCTGACGGACTCCATTTGATATCTTAAAATCTTTTGTTAATTGCCCATTAATGTTGATACAGGCTGACTGGTTTGTATAGAGTTGCCTAATTCCATCAATAAATTTATCCCCTAGATTGAATCGGGATAAGACCGCAAAAAGAAAATCCCTTGATAGCCTATCAAAGGCTTTTTCTGCGTCTATTGCTATGAGGACCGCTGCCATTTTTCTTTCCCTGCAAGCAAAAATAAAATTATTCACCACCGAAAGATTATCACTAATATGACGGCCAGGCCTAAAACCGTTTTGCTGAGGACCTAATAATTTAGGTAGATAAGGGATCAGCCGGTTTGCCAGGATTTTTGAGTAAATTTTAACATCGACATTAATCAATGAAATTGGGCGATAGTTTGAACAGTCCTTCTTATCTTTGCCTTCTTTCGGAATCAGTGTAATGGTTGCTCTATTTGAAAGATCTGAAAATAAAGTTTCCCCCTGTTGTGCCTTAATCAAGGCGCAGAAGGGGGCCGCAAGTTCATTCATACATAATTTGTAGAACTCGCCAATGTAGCCGTCCGGGCCAGGTCTTTTGCCCTCTTCCAGATCCACCACAACCCTCTTAAATTCTTCCTCTGTGATTAGGGAATTTAACTCTTCGCATTCTTGTGCATTTAATGATGGAATATCCACTCCAGACAGAAATTTATGTCCATCCTCTTTTGGGCTACCCAGGTTATATAATTTTTGATAAAAGCTTGCAAATACTTCCCCTATCTCCCTGGACCCCGAGACTAGCTCTCCAGTATATCTATATATTGAGTCAATAAATTTCTTTGCTTTGTCTCTTTTCAGTATACTAGCCATTAGTTTACCTGAACGATTAGTATTTATCATAAGTTCTCTGTGATTTTTTTTAAGTTGCTTCTTACACTTGTTATTTAATATATTGTTCAGGTTGTCTCTTGCAATTGTTAACTTCGTGTAATTTAAACTAGATGGCTCTGTCTTATGACTATTCTGAGCTGCTTGTAATGCTGACAAACAGCTATCTAGGGTACATTTTTTTTCCCTATACAGTCTACTGCTATGCTTGATCAAGATCCCCCTCAAAACACACTTAAGCGTGTCCCATAATACAACTTCAGATATGTTATCGGTTCTATTACAGTCATAAAATTCCTTTATGCTGGCTTTTAACTCCTTCTTAAGTTGGGCGTCTTTTAAGATATCAGCATTTAATCGCCATATCCTGTCTTTCCTTTTGTTAGAAATCCACTTAAGTGTCAGCACCACAGGGGCGTGGTCAGAATAAGTAAAATTTAAGATTTTTATGTCCATGACTTGCTCTAATTCGTCCTGTTGAAGCCAGAAATAGTCAATTCTAGAGTATGTCCCATGACTAGGTGAGAAAAACGTGTAGTCTTTCGAATCAATGTTTAGAACCCTCCATATATCTAACAGCCTCCTAGATTTCATCAAAGTAAATATATCCTCGAGTTCCTTACGGGGGATATTCAGATTTTTCTTAGAGTTATCCATCTCTGGGTCAAGGGTCAGGTTAAAGTCGCCCCCGATAATTATTCTACCCCTAGCCAAGGTATCCAGTGTTGCAAAGAATTGACGAAGGAAATCATACTGTTTTTTATTGGGGGCATATACATTCGCCAGAGTAGTAGGGATATTATCAAGCTCTCCTACTAGGATCAATATTCTGGCGTCCTCATCAACAAACTGTTTCTCGAGTTTGAACATGACATTTTTATTTAGGACTATAGCCACCCCTGCAGCTCTTCTCTGCAAACAAGATCCCAGAAACCACTGAGTATAGTTTTTATTCCCAAAACGAGGTATGTGTCCCTCCTTGAAATGGGTCTCCTGTATGAATCCTACATCTATTTTATTCCTTTTAAATTCCTCCAGAATTCTCCCTCTCTTGCATCCTGAATTGGCCCCTTTAACATTTATAGATTCAACTCTAATAACCGTCATATATTTAAATTAATAAATAAAAAAAAACAAAACAGAGAACATGGAAAGATGCCTGGAGTTCAGGGAAACCCCCGTTCCCTACAAATACCAATTTATCGGAGAGGACCAAAGAAAATGTAACAAAATCCAAAAAAGAAAAAAAACAAAAAAATATACAGAACAGAGAGATCATGACAAACTCCAAAAGCACACGCCTAAACACAACATTACACTTAGCTTTATTGAAACTCTTAAAATCTACAATCTGGACTTCGGTCCTCAGGCCAAAGAACCAGCTAGTGTCTCTAAGACACATCCTTCTTCCACAGTAATTTAAATAACCGTGGATGAATTTTAAGATGACTTCTTTCTTAGGTCTTCCAAAACCCTCTCTCTTTATGTTTCTATTTTCCTTGTTCTGCCCCCTTAGTCTTCCAGCCGTATGTGCTTTTAATAAAATAAATATAATTCTGTATTTTTCTTTATTGTAAAAGGGAGAATATTGAAAAAAATGCAAACACACGAAAAAAAAAAAACACATGAAGAACACAAACGCACAGAAAAACTCAAACGCACAAGGCATACGACCCATGCTTTTCTGCACAGACAAGTGTGCACCCAGCTTGACACTTCTCAGAGAGCGCACTTTAGTGTCTGCTTCCAAGGATGTTGCAAAGAAGAAAGCTTTTTACCATACTTGGTGGTTATGCCCTACAGCTAAACAACAATAGTCTGAATTCTAGACTCATAAAGAAAGTAACTAATGTTGATCTCTTGGAAAATCCAAAAATTGCATCAGGCTATACTACTGATCTATTTCACTGTGGCCGACCATACATTTATCTTGCATTAACATGCTACTGTCAGTTATTGCTCCTATTGGAACTTGTACATGTTTGATTTGTTCTGCTGTGAGTCTGTAATCAACCTGATGCATTAGTATAAAGAAGATCTAAAAATCTTACTACTAGATATAAAACCTGAGGCCAGGGCTGGATTTACTATAAGGCATTGTCGGCACATGCCTACAGGCGCCTGATGATGAAAAGGAGGCTCACTCCCCTCCCTGATTGGCACCCTCCCTCCTTCCCTATGCAGAGTCCTGAGCAGAGTGAAACTGAGAGGTTATTCACCCGACTCTCGGCATTCCACTGATGAGATCTCCCTTCAGTCAGGGGCACCTCTAGCTACTTAATACTGAGGGTACCTCTAGCTACCTAATACTAAGGGGCACCTGTAACTCCCTACACCAAGCAGGACAAGTAGGGGAGAGGTAACAGCTGGGCCAGCCAGCACACTTGTGGTGCGGTTCAGCAGAGGTTTGTAGGTCTATGGAGGGCAAAGTCTAAGGTACCAGGACTTCTGTGCATATAGGCTCCTGTGATGTAAATCTGGGCCTGCCTGAGGCTTTCCCTCGTGCTTAGCAAAAATTGTTGCAATTTATTATAATGGCAACTTAAAGCCATATTGATTCCAGGTGGCTTCAACACACCTTCATTTACAAGATGGTTTTAGGTATGATAAATGTTACGAGTAAAAAAAAAACAATGCAGACAATATAGGTGTTTTTAATAAGATGGATGAATACAGAAGGAAAAGTCTCTAGGATGACAATCAGCTGTGAAGCTATCACTATAAAAAATACCAGTGCTTTTGACAGCAACTTTTCACAACCAGCACTTTCCGGGGGAAAACTGAGAATTCGACCCTGCATTCTCAGAATTACAATTGTGCTCATAAATTTACGTACCCAGTCAGAATTTATGCTTTCTTAAAGGAACCCTGAGTGGTAAATAAAAACAAAATTTGGACTTACCTGGGGCTTCCTCCAGCCCCCTGTAGCCAGTGAGGTCCTCCGGCATCCTCTTCTTCCCTCTCCTGGTCCCGCTGGTGGCTCCGGTTATCAGCTACTTTGGGTGAAGTCGTGCGTGCGCCCCTGTCTCATCATCACGTCGGTCGCCGTAAGCCTCCTGCACATGCGGGGTTCTCTAAAGGTTGAACCATGCCAGCGCAGGAGGCTTACGGCAACCAGTGTGATGATGCGACGGGGGCACACACAGGACTTCACCCAAAGTCGCATTAACTGGAGCCATCAGCAAAACCAGGAGAGGGAAGAAAAGGATGCCGGTGGACTGCACGGGTTACGGGGGACTGGTGTGAGTCTAGGTAAGTCCAAATTTCATTTTTATTTACCGCTCAGGCTCTTTTTAACCATTTTTCATAGAATATGAATGATTAAAACAAAAACTTTTATTTCCGGGTTAGTGGTTGGCTGAAGCCATTTATTGTCAAACAACTGTGATGACTCTTAAATCATAATCACTAAACAAACTTCCCAAATGACCCCGACCAAAAAAATTACGTAACCCAGTTCTTAATACTATGTATTGCCCCTTCAACATCAGTGACAGCTTGAAGTCTTTTGCGGTAGTTGTGGATGTGGCTCTTCTCAGACAGTAAAGCTGCCCATTGTTCCTGGCAAAAAAACCTCTAGTTCTCATAAATTCTTGGGCTGTCTTGCATGAACTGAATGTTTGAGGTCTCCCTAGAGTGGCTCAATGATATTGAGGTCAGAAAACTGAGAGGGCCACTCTAGAACCTTCAATTTATGTTGCTGTATCCAATGACAGGTCGATTTGTGTTTTGGATCATTGTCATGTTGGAATGTCTAAGTACATCCCATGCTCACTTGGAGAAAAATAAAAAAAAAAGAGTTGTGTGCTCTACCACATTTTTTTAGAGTCCTGTATTTCACCTGATGTTATTTGTGGCTTTTTCCTTCCATCCCCAACAATTTTCTGGCAGTTGTGGCTGCCTGACTGTGGTTTGTTTCAACAGAACCCATAATTTTCCACAATCTTAATTAGCATTTGAACACTGCTGATTGGCATTCTCAATTCCTTGAATATTTCCTTATATTCCATTCCTGTTTTATATTCAACCACCTTTTCCCATAGATACTTGACTTTTTACTTGCTTTCCCCAAGACTTAGGGCCATATCCTATTCAAGGTGATAAGTAGCTTGCAGATGCGAGCTACTTATCACCTTGTCATCGCGCAAGGATTACCGGCAAATCCTATTGCCCATATCCTTTGCGCGATGGCCGATCGTTAGGGAGCATTACTCAGGCAAAAGCCTGAGCGATGCTCCCTTTTACCAAGCGATGGGGAGTGAGGTTTACGCTGTGGTGCTGTCCATCAGCACCACGGCCTCACTCCCCACACAGGTGCACTCGTCGCCGAACATCGCCGACATCTTCCACCGCAGCATCTGGGGGTCTCCTTTAATAAGGAGACCCCCAGAGCTCCCTGTCGGGTCGCCGCACAGTTTAGAAGCCCCCCGCGCAGCTCTGCAAAGGCTCCCCTGTCATACGTACCGCCGCCCATCACCCGCCGCCTCTCGCCGCAAAATCAGTCACGTAATTACAGTGTATCTAACACTGTAATTACTGTCCGCATAGAAGGAGCCCGGGCAAAGCATCTTTGAATCTGCAGCCAGGCTCCCCATTGGTCTGCTGTCTGAACCAATAAAATGGCTCAGACAGCGGACCAATGGGGAGCCCGGCTGCAGATTCAAAGATGCTTTGCCTGGGCTCCTTCTATGCGGACAGTAATTACAGTGTTAGATACACTGTAATTACGTGACGGATTTTGCGGCGAAAGGCGGCGGGTGATTGGCGGCGGTACGTATGACAGGGGGAGCCTTTGCAGAGCTGCGCGGGGGCTTCTAAACTGTGCGGCGACCCGACGGGGAGCTCTGGGGGTCTCCTTTAATAAGGAGACCCCCAGAGCTCCCCGTCGGGTCGCCACACAGTTTAGAAGCCCCCGCGCAGCTCTGCAAAGGCTCCCCTGTCATACGTACCACCGCCCATCACCCGCCGCCTAATCCGTCACGTAATTATAGTGTATCTAACACTGTAATTACTGTCCGCATAGAAGGAGCCCGGGCAAAGCATCTTTGAATCTGCACCCGGGCTCCCCATTGGTCTGCTGTCTGAACCAATAAAATGGCTCAGACAGCAGACCAATGGGGAGCCCGGCTGCAGATTCAAAGATGCTTTGCCCGGGCTCCTTCTATGCGGACAGTAATTACAGTGTTAGATACACTGTAATTATGTGTCGGATTTTGCGGCGAGAGGCGGCGGGTGATTGGCGGCGGTACGTATGACAGGGGAGCCTTTGCAGAGCTGCGCGGGGGCTTCTAAAGTGTGCGGCGACCCGACGGGGAGCTCTGGGGGTCTCCTTAATAAAGGAGACCCCCAGATGCTGCGGCGACGACGTGCGCTAGCTAGTTTAGACCTGCTTTTTGCAGGTCTAAGCTAACGCTCATGTCTGCCGGAAAGCATCGCTTCCCGGAGACATGATAAGGGTAATTGGATTCCGTGGTAAGAACTCGCTGGGCGATTATATCGCCAAAGCGAGTTCTGCCTGGGGGGTCTAAAGTTTAATTAGATTAGGCGATGCCCCCAGCGCCTAAGTTAAGAACTCGCCAGTGCTTAGCGCTGGCGAGTTCAGCAATAGAATATGGCCCTTAGAATTCAAAAAAGATCAGTACAGCATTGGATGAAAGATACAAAGGTCTGTCAGGAGTCCAGAAACTCATTGACCTTTTATACACACCTACTAATTACAAGCAAACAGATCACAAGTGAAAATGGTTACCTTTAATAGCCATAAAAACCCATTTGTGTCAAGATGTGCACACATTATCGGGCCAACCAGAGTATATAAACTTTTGATCAGGATCATCTGGGTAGTTTGTGTAGTGATTATGTTTTAAAAAGAGTAAACACAGTTGTTTGGCAATAAATTACTTCAGCCAACCACTAATTATGAGTGAAATAAAAGTTTGTGTGTTGTCATTTATACTCTGTGAAAAATGGTTAAGAAATCATTAATTCTGCCTGCCAGGGTATGTAAACCTATGAGCACAACTGTAAATCACTGTGAAAATGCTGCATGGTTGCGATTTTGACAAAACTCAATCCTGCCTGTGGAATCACTAGCATAGGGTTGCATTATTGCTTTTGCAAACGACAGCGATTCTTTGACATCAGCTCCAGTGGGCCCAGAGCCTAATGTTGTCTCCTTCCTATTAAGGCATCACGTTGGTAGTATTGTCTCGCACTCACAACGGGAATAAACCCATAGTCTTTAAGGGGAGTGCAACAGCTGAAAAGAGGGATGACACCCTCTATGCAGTATCCAACAAGGAAAAAAGCTGTCATGTCCAAAGTTAATCTTTATTGGTTCCTTGTAAAAAATATGGCCAAAGTTTCGGAGCCACGTAGGACCCCTTTATCAAGGCAATATTTTCTCGGAGGCAAAGATCTGTCTGCTGCTGTGCAAAAGTTTCTGCAAAGGAAGTGGGAGTCTGGTTCCTCCTCTAACACTCGCTGACAGGCTGCTGCTGATCCCAGACAAGACACATCACTGTCAGCGAGTGTTAGAGGAGGAGCCAGACTCCCACTTCCTTTGCAGTAACTTTTGCACAGCAGCAGACAGATCTTTGCCTCCGAGAAAATATTGCCTTGATAAAGGGGTCCTGCTTGGCTCCGAAACGTTGGCCATATTTTTGACATGGAACCAATAAAGATTAGCTTTGGACGTGCCAACTTTTTTCCTTGTTGAATGCTTCCTATTAATGCACCTGAATGCTCTTAGTAATCATTCTTGATTGGATGACCATTGAATGGCTCTGTGTTATTGCACTAACTGTTACGCTATATTTAGCATGTCATTAGTAATTTCTGAATTAGACACGAGAATTGTGACAAATGTGTTTTTATACTTCACTATAAAGCTTCATATAAGTTTTCTTCTTTACAGGCAATAGAATAAAATAAATCAAGCTATTTTCAATGAGTCCTTGCAGCGCGGTGGTGTAGTGGTTAGCGCTCTCGCCTTGCAAGTACTGGGTCCCAGGTTCGAATCCCAGCAAGGTCAACATCTGCAAGAAGTTTGTATGTTCTCCCTGTGTCTGCGTGGGTGTCCTCAGGGCACATCCGGTTTCCTCCCACATCCCAAAAACATACAGATATGTTAATTGGCTTCCCCCTAAATTGGCCCTAGACTATGAAACATGCACTACATGATATAAACATATGACTATGGTAGGGACTAGATTGTGAGCCCCTTTGAGGGACAGTTAGTGACAAGACAATATATATAATCTGTACAGCGCTGCATAATATGTCGGCGCTATATAAATACTTATATAAATAAATAAATATACAGAGCCAAACTGAGGACCAAATTTTTCTTACCCCAAAAGTGTAATTTCCCTTTAAAATGTTGAAAAACCAACCTAAAATATGCAGGCTGTATGTGGCAGTGTCCTTTTCTATGCCAAACCTTTTTTGCATGCTTACATCTTAAAAAGCTCATGTGCCAAGCTTTTGTATTGCCCTCTAATGTATTTATAGGTTAAAGAGAAACTCCGACCAAGAATTGAACTTTATCCCAATCAGTAGCTGATACCCCCTTTTACATGAGAAATCTATTCCTTTTCACAAACAGACCATCAGGGGGCGCTGTATGGCTGATATTGTGGTGAAACCCCTCCCATAAGAAACTCTGAGGACAGTGGTACTCCTGGCAGTTTCCTGTCTGTGAACCTTGTTGCATTGTGGGAAATAGCTATTTACAGCTATTTCCAACTGCCAAAAAAGCATGCAGCAGCTACATCACCTGCCAACAGTAAAAATGTCACCATGTAATAAATGTCAGAATGTAAATTAGGGATTTAAAAGATTTAACAATGGGCAAACACTGACTAAATCATTTATACATAATTATTGTAAAAATGAAGCACTTTTTTTTATTACATTATTTTCACTGGAGTTCCTCTTTAAGTGGTTACCTCTATGTCATCTTTTTTTCCAAGCTAAATAAACCCAATTTGTCCAACCTTTCCTGGTAAGTGAGACCTTCCACCTTCCAGTCGCTTTTTTTTTTGTACCTATTCTAAAATATCAATAACCTTCCTATTGTGTGGTATCCAAAACTGTACCCCCCTACTCCACATGTGACCTCACAAACAACAGAGCGAGAAGTATACAAGCATCTTATGATTTTACTTCTCATTTTATGCAACCTAGAATTTTATTTGCTTTAGCTGCTGCTGCTTGGCATTGAATATGGTTACATAACTTGTTATCACCCAATATTCCCAAGTCCTTCTCCACCATGTTTATTATATGTTGCTCTACCATGTGCGTGACATCAATGTTCAGATCCATACAGATAAAGTCTTCATATGAGGGCGGCTTATCCTACCATAATGATGTTTCCTGAACACAGCTGATCAGGGGTCATATTTCTTACATCCATATGCTAATGTGGGCACAGGAGGAGGGCAGAAAGCAGTGATAGTGAAGGGGTGCAGCAATGAGAACCACTTGTGGCAATAAATGGAAAGCCACTGGCTGGCAGCAATGAATGGAGGTTCTACAATTAAGTAAGAGTGTTGCAGGCTTACCATGGTAGTGATTTTTATTGTGTGGAAGTATGTTTTTATTGGAGTATATATGGTATATGTAGGGCAACTTACTACTGATGTAAATTCACTGTTCAGGGTGATGTTTAGTGATGCTCAAGGGAGAAAAAAAAAGGCTCAAAAATGTTATTGGCAGTTGACAAATAGTTTCCATCCCATCAGGAAGTTGTCTGAATACGGAAAAATTCCTGATTCATTAAAGTGATTTATCATCATCTAGCTCAGGCATGGGCAAACTTGTCCCACAATGCATTGCAGGAGTCTGACCTGCCACAGTCAGGGCTCATAAAGGCAAATGCATTGTGGGACTTGTAGTTCCGTAACAGCTGGAGGGCCGAGTTTGCCCATGCCTGATCTAGCTATTATTATACGAAAGAACACTCCTATAGGCATGAATGTGAAAGCAAAATAAAGTCTAAAATTAAACGTGTTTAGCATAGGTTAATTTCGCATATTTTTTGGAGTAGACAGTGTAATTAGCTGAGCTGTAACAGCTGAACTTTGTGGTGACTCACATAACTGGAGCCATTACAAGATGAGGTCAGAAGAATATCATCGACAGTAAGAACTAGAGCAGTGTGAACAAAGGGAGATGTGTCACCCAGGCTGGACGGTGGTCTCAGAGATGAAGAAGGAACAAGCCAACTGGTGAAGTGATGAGGAGTGGTTACAGCTGACAAGCCATAAGTGGACCAGTATTCTTTCCTTTGTGTAGCATGCTGTATATATGATTCACCTGTCTAGGGCTTATGATATCTTTGGTCTGAGGTTGAGTTTTTCTATTCAGTGGTATAAGCAGTACCCCCAAATAAAACTACTGTATAGATCACAGTTTGTTCACTCAAGATGGATTATAAAGTGGCTGTTGGAGAAAAAAATGTAGGCTGCCATTAATCCCTTTTGAAAATTGACAGTTCTTTGTTATAACACCGGTCTTTAGGCTTCAGTGGTCGTAGCATGTAAAAATGGCACAGGAGGAGTGGTGGTAAAAACAAAAATGAATGCTACCGTCTTTTTCGGACTATAAGACGCTCCTGACCATAAGACGCACCTGGGGTTAGAGGACAAAACCAGGGGAAAAAATTATATACTAAACCTGGTGCATCCATGATTAAGAGGCATCTTGTGGATTATGCCCCCTTTTTAAATCATGCCCCCTTGTACTTCTTGTCTCTCCCTGTGTCCTCCTTTGCCCCCCATGTGTCCTCCTGTGTCCCCCAGGTGTCCTCCTCTATGCCCCTTTATGTCCCCCTGTTTCCTCCTCTGCATTGGCGCAGTACAGGGAGTTCCCGACAATGGGGCGGGTTGGAGGTTCGTATTGGCAGGTGCTCACAAGTCAGGAAGTCCCTGCATGTGGACTATAAGACACAGTGACTTTTTCTAAATCAGATATCTTCTAGAACAAGTATTTAGTGAAGAAGTCAGGTCACCTCATCTCTATAGTCCTTCTAGGTCAGTTACTCAAAATATTTCAGGGAGCAGAGGCTCAACATGTCAAGTGGATAGGGGAGTAGAAATAAAGGGCACTCCCTTCTATAGCATTCTAACTCATAGACTAGTCCTGTCAAAAATGGGTTTGATATTCTTCTTGCTGTTATCAGATGTTTATTCTGTGAAGATATGTAGATACAAGCAGTGGCATTAGCATTTATTGTCTGACAAATAGAGATTTTGTGGGCAAATAATTTACTGCACATATAGGCATAAGAGGAAATAGCTGCCAGCAGGGCAGCAGTGGCCATATTCGCACATGTGTGCCCATTGGGCATGGCAGAGCTCATACATTATGTGTATTTATAACTACATTATATGTATTCCCATATTACCTTATGAGGCTATCATGTGAAAAGAAAGTGTTCCTTTTACTGAAATAGTTGGCATCCCTACGTAGCAATAAAAGCAGTAGTAATGCAGTATACTTTTTTTTAAATGTGAATCACCATCTATGACAGGGCTGTCCAACTCCAATCTTCAAGGGCCGAGGTCCACACTGTTTTTTGGCACAGCTCAAATGTGCCATGGGGCTGAATCAGGAAAGGTGTGGATCAAGAAGAATGCATTTCTCTATTTCTCAGTCCGTTCTAAACATCGGTATGGATATGGCCCTCGTGGACTACAGCTAGACATCCCTGAGCTAGCAATCAGTAAATAAAGTGCACACCATCAATCCTCAGACAGCCGGGTGTTTGTCTATGCTGTGCTTCGAAGAAGGGGGCCCTATGTGGCCCAGGAAAAAAATGTTGCTTTGCAAGACAGCATTTCCTACAATAAACAATTTTGATCGCCTTTTTGGAACGGTGTACTGACCCAAACCCATCCTTGTGCTGACCCAAAACCCATCCTCATAGTTGCCAGCAGCTCCAGGCTGGAGGTAAAATACCGAGCATTTCACTTGTTTTACCGAATACTCTAATCTTTATGAATTTACATTTATTAAGGTATCTATCCCACAAGTCAGTAATTTACCTTACTAGTCAGTCATTTTAAATTCCCATGCAGTGAAATTTCACAATATGTTTGGTAAAATCAGACGTGTCCTGCATTACCGAATGCAGTTATTATATAATAAATTATGTTTAATAAAATTCTGTTTACAAATGTTTAATAAAGAGATAAAGAAATCAGTAACATCAAATGTGTAGTTTTTTGTTTTTTTTTAATTGGCTTGAAGCAGAATAGTTTGAAAGTGAGTATTGTACTGCTATGATGAACAGCTGCAAAATATATACAGTATATGCTATAGTATACAGTACAAAACATGAGGCAGTTGAATTCCTTCTGCAGTCTGGTCAACAGTTCCTATGCTTTCAGATATCATTAACCTGCCTTCACCTGGAGCTGTTCTTTCAGCACCTCTGCAGTGCAGCATCCTCACAAAGTGACAAAACAGCATCCGTCAACCAGCAGATTTCATAACCAGTTCTATAAAGGAGTGTCTTGTGAAATTCAGGTCTCAGCTGCCTATATTATAGTCTAGCATTATGTAGGTACAGTATTGCATTACCTTCTGTTACCCCTCTCTATGTACAGCTTTCAGTGCTCTACTACTTCTTTTCCTATAGAAAGGATTTGTACATTATCCTTTCACTACTGTTTGAGCTGTCATGTATCCGATTCTACAGTGACCAACACTTTAATAATTTAATTTGTAAGCTATCAAATGACCTGTCCATGGAGCCCAGTGATCCTACTTGCCAAGTATCCTGTTTGCATTGCATTTGTATCATCCGATATAGTCTACCTGTTGTCCATTGTCCACACCCAGCCCTTGGATCAAGATACTGCTTAGCTATAGATATGCAAAACAGCCAACATAATACCAAATATATCCTCATGCTGAGTTGAGTAATGCTACAGGATACAGCTTTTAATATGTGAATATGCTTTGGTTACCAAAACAGCTGCCAAGGAAAGTTACTTGGATGCCAGCAATTAATACATTTGGTTTCTGCAGATAAATAATATTCGCAATGTGATTCTTCTAAAGCAGTAAAGTTTAATATTGGGAAAGTAAAATGAGACAATTTTGCCAGAAAAGATATACGAGAATTGATGACCAGGAGGTTTTCCCTAAAGGCTCAGTAATCAGTCCTAATGTTTGTACAGAGGGGAGATCTGAGGTCAAGGCGGGTTCTCTCTCCGGAAAATAAAATAAGATGAATTGCTGTTTACAAATATATTCCACACATTAATATGTTGGATGTTGTTGGAAAATATATAAAATTGTAATTGGTCTTCATTAAAAGGGAGTAATGATTAAAAAATGTGTTCTATTTTTATTGGAAGAAAATAAACTTTTCTAGTAATTTTAACAGAATATGGTATTTCATGATTATGGACCTTGTGGACAACTAATAGTGTGAATCTTAAAGTACGGTAAACCTGAAGCATGTTTAAAAAAGAAAAAAAAAATCAAAGTTAGATACTTAAAGAGACACGGAAGCAAAAAAAAAATTAAAATATGATATAATGATTTGTATGTGTAGTACAGCTAAGAAATAAAACTTCAGGAGCAGAGACATACACTCACCTAAAGGATCGTTAGAAACACCATACTAATACAGTGTTTGACCCCCTTTCGCCTTCAGAACGGCCTTAATTCTACGTGGCATTGATTAAACAAGGCGCTGAAAGCATTCTTTAGAAATGTTGGCCCATATTGATAGGATAGCAACTTGCAGTTGATGGAGATTTGTGGGCTGCACATCCAGGGCACGAAGCTCCTGTTCCATCACATCCCAAAGATGCTCCATTGGGTTGAGATCTGGTGACTGTGGGGGCTATTTTAGTACAGTGAACTCATTGTCATGTTACAGAGACCAATTTGAAATGATTCGAGCTTTGTGACATGGTGCATTATCCTGCTGGAAGTAGGATGGGTACATGGTGGTCATGAAGGGATGGACATGGTCAGAAACAATGCTCAGATAGCCTGTGGCATTTAAACGATGCCCAATTGCCACTAAGGGGCCTAAAGTGTGCCAAGAAAACATCCCCCACACCATTACACCACCACCACTAGCCTGCACAATGGTAACAAGGCATGATGGATCCATGTTCTCATTCTGTTTACACCAAATTCTGACTCTATCGAGACTCATTAGACATGGCAACATTTTTCCAGTCTTCAACTGTCCAATTTTGGTGAGCTCGTGCAAATTGTAGCCTCTTTTTTTCCTATTTGTAGTGGAGATGAGTGGTACCAGGTGGGGTCTTCTGCTGTTGTAGCCCATCCGCCTCAAGGTTGTGCGTGTTGTGGCTTCACAAATGCTTTGCTGCATACCTCGGTTGTAACGAGTGGTTATTTCAGACAACGTTGCTCTTCTATCAGCTTGAATCAGTCAGCCCATTCTCTCACCTCTGGCATCAACAAGGCATTTTCGCTAACTGGACTGCCGAATATTGGATGTTTTTCCCTTTTCACACCATTCTTTGTAAACCCTAGAAATGGTTGTGCGTGAAAATCCCAGTAACTGAGCAGATTGTGAAATACTCAGACCGACCACGCTGGCACCAACAATCATGCTACGCTCAAAATTGCTTAAATCACCTTTCTTTCAGTTTGGAGTTCAGGAGATTGTCTTGGCCAGGACCACACCCCTAAATGCATTGAAGCAACTGCTTTGTGATTGGTTGATTAGATAATTGCATTAATGAGAAATTGAACAGGTGTTCCTAATAATCCTTTAGGTGAGTATAAATCTAATATTGTTTCAAGTACAGGAAGAGTTAAGAAACTCCAGTTGTTATCTATGCAAAAGAGCCATTGAGCTCCACACTTTCAAAGTCGCAGAGAGCTCTGTCTTCTAAAGCTTGTTATCTCAACTGTCAGTCACTGTATTTTCTTTTTCTCTGCAGAAGACAGTTCAATAGTTCACTGGCCTGCTCTGTAAAATCATTTAGAATGCTGAGTAGTGTGTAAACTGCAAATATTTGAGAATAATGCAATGTTATAAAAAAACAAAAAACACTATAACTGAAAAAAATTGAGAACATTTTCTTTGCTACTAATGTTCTAGTAATTATCCGTGCTACACAACCAATTCATTATATCATATTTTTTTTTTCGCTTCAGTGTCTCTTTAAAGAGAGTCTGAAGCAAGAATAAAGCTCGCTTTTTACCTTATATTCAGCAGGGTCATGTTTGATCCCCTCCCTGCTGTGCAGGGATCGCTTCCTGTTGAGGCAGGGCTAACGGCCGCAGCCCTGCCTCTCAGCGCGTCTATCAGCGCTGATCGTCGCCTCTCCCCGCCCCTCTCAGCTTTCCTTCACTGAGAGGGGCGGGGAGAGGCGGAGATCCGCCGCTGATAGACGTGCTGAGAGGCATTAGCTCTGCCTCCAGGAGCAGCAAAATCTACGACCAAGTTGGTCGTGGATTTTGCAGGGGGGGATTTGGGGGGTAAAGACCCCCCGTTCTGCCGCGGGATAGCAGCATTATTGCAGGGGCAAACATGCTGAATATAAGCTAAAAAGCGAGTTTTATTCTCGCTTCAGAGTCTCTTTAAAGGACAACTCAAGTGAGAGGTATATGGAGGCTGCCATATTTATTTCCTATTAAACAATACCAGTTTCCTGGCAGCCCTGCTAATCTATTTGGCTGCAGCAGTATCTATATAGCACGAGAAACAAGCATACAGCTAATCTTGTCAGATCTGACAATAATGTCAGAAACATCTGATCTGCATATATTCAGATGGATTTCCGCTTTCTGAGCGGATTTCATTCTGAGGAAATCAGAATTTCCATTTTCCACGGCATACTTATTTGTTATTTTTGTCAATAAAGTTAATTTAAAAAATGCCAGTACCCGCTATTTTTTATGTATGACTGGATGTACACTATTATGCGAAATTCGCATTTCCAACCAGCAACCATGGTAAGCTTCTGCATTCTCGGATTGGCCTAATACTTTCAAGTCTTCTAATTGGCCTAAAATTTCTGCGACAATCCGATTTCCAGGGTACAATTCTGATTTACTGATTGGTCCAACGCTTCTGAGTGTTGTCATTGGCCTAAAATTTCCGAGTCTTTGTAATGCAGTATTTCCCCAGAAATCTGATTTTCGCATAGCCTCATCTGCCACAGAAAGCCAATTTCCAATCAGAAACTCTGAAATTTTTCACAGAAGGATTTACACAGAATTCAGAAGCTCATCCCTAATCTGGAACCAAAAATTAGGCAGCTTGTATGTATCACTTTGTGCACTATTATTGCATCAAACATCAGCAACATCCTTTATAGTGGACCAGTGACCCTCCATGTAACGCTATATTAGAGAAACATTTACAGTGTAATGTAAAACAACTATCTAACCCTTTCTTTTGTATGCTTATATTCTTGGTATTTCACCACCGTTTACATGTCTTTACTCTAGGCTGGTGCACAGGAAGTCAGAGAATCTTCCCAATAGGTGTGCAAACAACAGCAAAAATCCAATAGAGGTTCTATTCCTAAAGTAGTTTATAGCTGTCTAACCTGTAAAGCACACTGTTCACTTCCTGTAGTGTTTGATAATCTGCATATTATTCCTCTCATGAGGATCAGGTGGTTGCCTGACTGGACTAGGCAATACAAATGTAACCGACCAATCGATTACTATCACAAGGAGAGAGTTCCCTTATTACTCTTAAAGCGGAAGGACAGCGACTGACCAGGAGGATAAATTGGTGAAAAATAACAATTGATTTTATTTGGCAAACAAAGAAATAATGTCCACTAACATGCAGAACAAGAATACAAACCCCCAATTGAAATCCTCAATATCAAGACCACCCTTGAAATACACTAAATTAATGAGGTAAAATAAGCAACAAATTCAGAGTTAACACTTCTTGCTTGAAGATCTAGCACCTGAAAAGAAAAAGGTTACTTCCAGAAATATCATTAGAGGCTACTGCACTTGGACCTTGCTTGAAGTTCCTGCACCTGTAGGAAAAACAAAGAACAAAACACAGCAAATACACATTTCACAAATCTTCATCAGACCTTTTTCTTCATCTCACTCTCAATACGTCTATAGCGATACAGTTTTCTCTTTCCTATCTAAAAATATGTATGCATACATGTATGTGAACAAATACACCTGAGAGAAACCAAATAGGAAATGGACTAATGCTTCTGGTTGGGTAGATAAGTAGTGACTGACTCGAAGTAGTCCTTACTGTATGGTAATGACCATAACAGTCTTCAGTTCCTTGCAAAAGTCTTATCTAACTATACAGTGGCTATGAATTCATATTCACACTTAAACCTGTATATGATCATGGAGTAGGGGTACCCCTTTAAAAGAACTGATGATAAGTTGCTGATGAAAGATCTTTTCCTGAAGCAGATGGTAGCTTATAATAACCTTACTTTACTTTACATGCAGCACACTCCAAGATGCCAGTTCAATAATTCTGAAGTAAGTTTCTTCCCTTTATTGTTATCAAAGTTTTTCTTTTTCCTGTATGTCACATATGTAAGTATCAATTCTCTCCTTTTATTACTTCTCACTGCAGGTTGGTTTAAGCTCTAAATGCAATCACTTCACTTGCAGAACACACAGAACACAGCAACAGATCTGTTCACGGGTAAGTTCCTATTTTTCTCCCATGAATTGATAAATTTCTTTACTAATGTGTTATTCTCTTTTCTCCACACAGAGAGATTAACACTCCAAAAATATCGTCAGGTAAGTGTCTTTTCCACTCATATCAGGCAGAGCCACACTGGGGATTATTCTTGAGGCATATGCACAGTCAATGTACAGAGCAAATGCATTCAAACACAGGCTGACTGGCTTTACTGTGGAGAGACAGATTAATAATCAGTATCAGTGAGTGCACACACAGATTCTCTCACTGATCAGCTCTGTGGTGACAGGTAGGGAAGCACAGTCATTGATTCACATTATACAGTACTCTGGTGTTGCTATGACAACATTTCTTCTCCTCACACACACTGTATATATATTATCTAACTGTAGAGAATCAGACGAAGAATATTTAGCTGATTTGATTTGACAGTCTGATTTTTGTGTCATTACTATTAGGAAAACTCCTGTCATTTTCTTTCTGTGTTTCTGTGTGGTGAAATTTCACTTATCTGTCAATTTTTCCTGAAGTGGTCTCCTTGGCCTTGCTGAGCTATCTCTCACTCCTCTGTGGATGAGGTGTCTCCCTGTTTTGACTCAGGGAGCTGTCTCTCATGGTCCCCTTTCTGTGTGTCATCAGTGAGCTAAATTCCTCTGCTACTGAATGCCATTTCTCTCTCTGTCAGCTCAGTTTCTCCCCCTCTGGTCTCTGTCATCTCTCCTCACGCTGCCTGTGTCACCTTCTGAGGTAAAAATCAGAGAGGGCTTGCCTCTTCAGCTGGAGGGGCGTTCCCAACCTGTGTAACTGACACCCGCCCCCTGACTGAGAGCAGAACAGCCATCTTGAGTGCTGGCTGCTTGCTCTGTGTAAATACAGCCTGTGCCAGCACTAATTCTCATAGCTGATGCTGGCCAGAAATAAAAATACATTTTTTTTTTTTTTTTTTTTTTTAAATTAAAGAAGCTGCACTATTTGTAGCAGGGCTACACAAACAGCAATAGTCTACAACAGCCAGCATTCCACATGCAGATGGTGATGCACTTTAATCCATAAAACTGCAAGAATCCTTCTTATAATGCTATGGATTAAACAACTTCACCATCTGCATATGGAGTGCTGGCTTCTGTTCACTTCCTGTTCTCCAGTCTAAGCTTGAGTAGCGTACATAGTATGAGAGTTCCAAGTCATACTTTAAATCATTGTTCTGGGAATTTATCTCCCTCATGTGGTTTTATTTACTAATCAAATACTGAAATAAAGATCTGATGTAAAGAGAATCAGTGATGATGAACTTGTACAAGGATCTCGATAGTCAAAATGTAAATAAGCAGACTTCACTCATGAAAGAGTTATACAGTACATGCCTCTGTTTAACTTTACCATCCTTGTCTGAGGATGGCTCTTGAGCTGGGCTTCTCCTTATGGATTCTCTCACTAAAAAGAAAGCTGCTGATCAAAGAGAATTGTAATTGTATAAACAAGCAGTTCTCAAAGTGTGTGCTTGCCCTGGTATGTGTGAACACTTCCACTCCAGTGATGCATCCTGTTTCATCCTCAGCATCCCCACCTCCATGGTGTCTCTCATCATGGGTTATGTGATTAGAGATGCCACTGGAGCCATAGTGGGCTCCATAATAGAGGGAACTGCTACCGGAAGCTACCTAATACTGGGTCAACCTCTGGCTACCTAATACTGGGGGAACCTCTGGCTACCTAAAACTGGGGTGCACTTCTGGCTACTTAAAACTAGGGGCCACCTTTGGCTACTTAATACTGGGGGGCATTCTGGCAACCTGCAAATGGGGGGGTCCTTTGGCTACCTAATACTGGAGGGGGCATTTCTGGCAACCTAATACTGAGTGGCACCTCTGGCTACCACCAAGAACTGGGGGGCACATCTAGCTATCTAATACCGGGAGGGCACATCTGGCTTCCTAATATACGGGGGGGGGGGTCCCTTTTGGCTACCTAATACTAGGGGGCACCGCTGGCTAATACCTGGGGTTGCCTCTGGTTACATGCTCCTCTTCCACACTTCCCACCCTTACTGACAAATTAGTGCAGCAGAGCTTTACCTGCTCCAGTGGCGGGTCAGCATACTTCTACTCTATACGGTGACTATGCATTTTGGTAGTGGTTTTTGTCAGGAGGTGCCTCGGAAAAAAAAAGTCATCAACAGTGTTCTCACCTGGAAAAGTTTAAGAATCTAAGAATCTTTTTGGTAACAAGTAATACATATGTAAAAGAACACAGGTACACACCGCTCCACTGCGCTGGAGAAAACAGTGCTGGATCCAAAGCAGCCAAACTCGATCAATATAAAGTAGAAGAGAGATCCGCAACAATATCTTCTCCGAAAGCTTTATTAGGACATATCCTCAATACAATCAAGTAACCCTTTAGCTGACATGTTTCAGACCGAAGTCCTTAGTCATCATAGCTCAGAAGATATTGTTGTGGATCTCTCTTCTACTTAATACTTATGTAAAGTTGGATATGGATCATACAGAGATGTTCATAATATGGAAACACTTTAGGGAACCTAAACTGAGAAGGATATGGATTTTTACTTTTAAAATAACACCAGTTGCCTGACTCTCCTGCTGATCCTGTGTCTGTAATACTTTTAGCCACAGCCCCTCAACAAGCATGCAGATCAGGTGCTCTGACTGAAGTCAGACTGGATTAGCTGCATGCTTGTTTCAGGTGCGAGACCCAGATAGTACTGCAGCAAAGAGTTCAGCAGGACTGCCAAGCAACTGGTATTGATTAAAAGGAAACATCCATATCCCTCTCAGTTAAGCAGGGGCGTAACAATAGACCCTGCAAGGAATGCAGCTGCAGGGGGGCCCACAAGCTATAGGGTGCCTAATCCTGAGAGACAGATAACTAAGGGCATAGAGAAAAATCTTTCTGCTCTCTGCACAATTGTTCTAATGACTGCATCTGCTCAGCCACTGATAAGGAATCATACAAAGTTTTGCAGACAAAGATTTATAGACAGTCCCTATTCAGTGTGAAGCAGGCTCTTCTGTACAGCGCCCAGCCCCAACCTCTCTACCCCTTCCCAAGTGTTCTGTTCTGTAGTGATGCTGGAGAAGGCTGCAGAGCCAGTTCTACTCCATCCGAGGTGGACAGAGTGAGTGTAATAAGCTGAGGCTGGGAGCACACTTGTCTGCCAGTTTTCTGTATGCGTTTTCTGCCCACCTGCGTGTCTTTATATGTGAAAACATGCACATTTTTATCACAGAAGCTAATGTAAGAGAAAATGTGTGCAGTGCTTCACTGCTATCTGTTTTTATCTGCATGGGTGGGAAGTATTTGGCGGGAGGGGGCCCCATACAAAGTTTGCAGGGTGGTCCAGTGATTTCTAGTTACGCCCCTGCAGTTAAGGTTCCCTTTAATAAAGCAGAAAATAAATGTACGGCCACTAAACTAGAGAAAGGGTTTTTGCAGGAATATTCGTTTTGAACGGACTATTAATCTTCTGTTCAACTTCTTCCATAAACAAAAAATGTACAAAGACATAATAAACCTTATGAAAATGATGGAGTGACTATCAAGCTACAGTATATTATAAAAAATGTAGGCCTTTTTCACAGTGCAATGTTAAAGTCGCACGTTAAAACAATATTTAACGCAGAAGAACGCACTGCAATGAAAGATCAATGCCCCATTCACAGTGCACACATTGCGTTGGTGTCTAACGCTGCACGTTAAGTGAAAGTACTGCATGCTGTGCCTTATACACGTTATCAGCTGCATTAGACTTGTTTGCACATGCTCAGTAATGACTGTGAGATATACTTTTCATTGCCTGTATTTTCTACTGTATATGCTGTACGCGTTGGTAACGCTACGTTGCGACTTTTTGGGCGCGTTGCGTTGTATGTTGCGGTGCGGCTTTAACGTTGCACCAAAACGCAATGTCCCACTGTGAAAGAGGCCTCACAGTGTGCAGTCAATTAAAATGCCACCTAGCACAAAACAACCAAAAGTCTCATCATTATTGTCCTCAACATAGGTAAACACCTGAAAAGATGGATTGGATTTTAGACAGCATAAAATCTACTACCACAAAAATTCTGCAGCAGAACAGCATTAAAAAAATTTAACACAGCGCTATGGGCTTGATTCATCAAGCTGAGCTGCTAAAGCTCCTTACATGGCAGCGAGCGCTGTTATGTAAGGCGTGCATAGTGCGCACTACAGCACATTAAGCTGCGCTGCTTTAGCAGTACAGCTTGGTGAATCAAGCCCTTTGTTCTATAGTGGAAAGTAGCTTGCTTTCTGGACGCATCCGAAGAACTGATAGCATTATTTTTGTTTACATTCCTTTGTTAGATACATTTAGTATACAGTCAGCAGTGTGCTGAAACTGAACTGCGCTGAGCTGAGAAACAGAGAAAGGTGAGAAATGATCACTAGATAGATTGTAATATATAAATATAGCAGCTATACAATTAAATGCAACTGCACTTTGGGAACTTGTAATCTGTAAACAGACAATATTACTTGTGTTCAAAAGCAAATATGGTAACTACATGGGTAATAAAAAAAAATAGGAAAACACATTTTTATTAAATGTTATGTCACAGTTTTGACCCACTGTAATTTTGAAATGGCCGCTCTGTTATGGTTGGGGCTGGTTAAAATATTTCTCAATTTTCTCTGGGTATATTTTTGTGATATAAGAGAACATTATATGATGTATATGAAAAAAATATACCAAAGTATCCATTAACTGTATATATATATATATATATTAGGGAATGTTTTAGTCTTTTATTCCTTTGTGTTTGTCTAGTGTGTACACAAGGATACAAGGCACCACTGACTATGAGAAAATGTTTTGAATGTGTAGAGCCTTCCTGTCTGTATAGAATAAGTGTTTTCTAAAGGAATGTTCTTTTGATGTTTGATTGTCTGCCTTGTATTCCTGATTTTGTTAAGCAATGTTTTGGCTTGAAGCATAGAGACTTTACATGCTTTTCATCAAAATCACATCTGAAAAAAAATATCTAGCTGGCCGGGCTTGTAACCAATTCCTGGTGGCAGTGACTGACCACAGGAATGTTCAAAGGCAGTGTTCAGTAGCAGGGCTACAAGAGGACAGCATTTCTTCAGTTTTCATAACAAAGATACAGGTCATCACAGGTGAAGAACTATTAAGCCTCATACTCACGAGGCACAAATGTTGCCAGTCGCAACAACAACAAAAAAAGCAGCGACAGCTCGTCGCCAGGTCCCTCTGTGCAGCAGCCGTACATGGCGCACAGAGGGACAGTGATGCGGCGGAAGCTGTCGCCGAAGGTTCCTCCCCCCGCTGGAAGCACCGTCGATGGTAAGTGTGTTGTTGTCGCTAGTCCGCATACACACGGCGGACTAGCGACAGTTGCGGCGAAGTTGCGGCGACAGCTGTAGCAGGCGATTGACCGCGCCAATCGCCTAGCGACAGCTCCGACGGGCGACGGTTCGGGGCGCGCATCATACACACGGGCGACCTGTCGCCGCAACACGCGCGTGCCACGTGGTTGCAGCGACAGTTGTAGCCCGTGTGTATGGGCCATTAGAGACTGAAAACAAAAGTTAAGCATAAACATTTAATACAAAGCAATCGCTTGTTAAATAATACCAAAGGATGATACTATGGTCAAAATAATCCCTGTTCTTCAATAAACTAAAGAGAACCTGTAAGAAAAAAAAGAGCCCCTGGGGGATACTTACCTAGGGAATGGGAAGCCTCTGAATCCTAATGAGGCTTCCCTCTTCCGCATGCGCAGCACGGATCCAGCGCTGGGACCCCAGATCGATTTTTTTTAATCTGGCAGATTCGATCACCATAAATAAATTTGCCAGTTATCTGAGATGCAATGAGCCGCATCGATCATAATTTCATTCAATTTGTTGCAAAAATAGATACAAAATTATGGCCAGATGGTACATTTTGGTCGATTAGACATAGCGGTAAATTGATAGTCTATATAGGGATGCATCAAAAAAATGTCAAAATCGCCAAGGTGCCCTCCCCCAAAAGAAGTTTGAGAACCTGTGTCTTATTCACATAAAATATCCCTTTGGGAGGGAAAGAATGGTCTGAACAGAGGCTTTATATATTTTCCATATATTCTCAGCAGCCAAACTTTTAATCAGTGGCTCAAGGAAAACCACTGTAGTAAACCATAAAACTCTCAGGGCTCATTCACAGTACTCAGTTGCGTTGCAGTATAATGCTGCAGGTTAAGGCTCCCTGCACACTGCAAATCCGTTTTACGATTCCGATTGCGTTTCCGATTCCGATTCCGATTCCGTTTCCGATTTTCCTTGAATACATTCAACAGAAAAATGGATCAAAAAACGCAGCATGCAGTTAAGATTAAAAATCTGAATCGGAATCGGATGTAAAAACAGATTAAAAATCTGAATCTGAATCTGATTTGCTTGCAGTGTGCAAGAGGCCTAACACAGTGCCAATACAAATCTATGGGCCTGTTCACAGTACTGCGTTGTAACAGATCGCGTTATTTAACATCGCTGCATGCAGGCTTTCTATTAAAGTCTATGTCCAGTCTTCATTGCAGTTCACACTCATAACGTGTGCGTTCTGCAACTGACCACTGTGAACCTAGCCTCAAAAAGAGTTTAAAGGGGCACTACAGTGAAAAACTGTAAAATGTTAAATATCTGCAAACATATACAAATAAGAAGTACGTTTCTTCCAGAGTAAAATGAGCCATAAATTACATTTCTCCTATGTTGCTGTCACTTACAGTAGGCAGTAGAAATGACAGACAGTAGACAGAAGTGACAGGTTTTGGACTAGTCCATCTCTTCATAGGGGATTCTCAGCAAGGCTTTTATTCTTTATAAAGATATTCCCTAAAAAGGATTTAAACAAGGATGCTGGCCAGCTTCCCTGCTCGCTACACAGTTTTTTGGCAGTCGGACAGAGCAACTGCCATTCACTAAGTGCTTTTAAAAATAAATATATCCCTGAGAATCCTCTATAAAGAGATGGACTAGTCCAGAACCTGTCACTTCTGTCAGATTTCTACAACCTACTGTAAGTGACAGCAGCATAGGAGAAAAGTAATTTATGGCTCATTTCACTCTGGAAAAAATGTACTTCTTATTTGTATATGTTTGCACATATTTTAAATTTTACAGGTTCTCACTGTAGTGCCCCTTTAAACGGGATCTTATTTTTCTTTAGGCCCCTTTCACACTTGCCTTGCAAGTGTGCGTTGCGTTACCCTGTTTTGCAGCAGAGTAACGCAATAACAATACAAGGCAATGGAGCCTAGCACACTTGCTACATCGTGTTGTGCTGGAAGTTCCTGAGCGGCCGCCGACCCGCTGCAAAGTCAACAGCACATTATTATTGTACTTCCTCAGTGACACAGCAACATCATGTAAGTTAATGGACGGCACATGGATTTTAAATTTGTTGACGGTGGCAGTGTGGCGCGCATGCATGGAACAACGTGAATACGACAGGGAAACTCAGGAAATCCCAGTGGCCTACTTCCTATCTAGTAGGGAGTATGTTGGGTGGTGAGAGGCGGTGAGGGGTGTGCGTGGTGGCAGCACACTCTGTGGTGCGATGCAATAGGGGCGGGGCCAGGGCCGGCCTTAGGTTTCAATGCACCCTGAGCGAACCCGGATTTTGGAGCCCCCCCTTCCTCTTTGCGTGCAATCACACATACGCACGCACACACACAGGCCCATATATAGCACCAACAATTTGCAACGCTCGTTATAGCTGTGGTGCGTCCCTCCCCAGAAAATGCCCTCAGACTCAGTATGGGTAGGTATCCAGGTATAGGTGCCCTTAAGTATAGGATCTGTGTAGGTGCCCTCAGTGTAGGTAGCCAAGCATAGGTAGTATAGTTGTCGCTGTAAAGGTAGCTAGTATAGTAGCCCTCAGTATAGGTAGTATAGTTGCCCCATATAGGTAGCTAGTATAGTTGCTCCCAGTGTAAGTAGCATAGTTGTCCCCATATAGGTAGCATAGATGCCCCCAGTGTAGGTAGTATAGCTGCCCCATATAGGTAGCATAGCTGCCCCCAGTGTGGGTAGTATAGTTGCCCCCAGTGTAGTAGCATAGTTGCCCGCAGTGCAGTAGTATAGCTGCCCCCAGTGTAGGTAGTATAGTTGCCCAAATATAGGTAGCATAGCTGCCCCCAGTGTAGGTAGTATAGTTGCCCCCAGTGTAGTAGCATAGTTGCCCCCAGTGTAGTAGCATAGCTGCACCCAGTGTAGGTAGTATGCCCCCAGTGTAGGTAGTATGCCCCCAGTGTAGTAACATAGTTGCCCCCAGTATAGGTAGTATGCCCCCAGTGTAGGTGGCATGCCCCCAGTGTAGGTGATATGCCCCCAGTGTAGGTGGTATTCCCCCAATGTAAGTAGTGTGCCCCAGCATAGGTAGGGTGCCCCCAGCATAGGTAGTGTGCCCTCACTGTAGGTAGTGCACCCCCAGGATAGGTAGTGTGCCCCCAGCATAGGTAGTGTGCCCCAGCGTAGGTAGTGTGCCCCCACTGTAGGTAGTGTGCCCCCAGCGTAGGTAGTGTGCCCCCACTGTAGGTAGTGTGCCCCCACTGTAGGTAGTGCACCCCCAGCATAGGTAGTGTGGCCCCAGCGTAGGTAGTGTGCCCCCAGCATAGGTAGTGTGCCCCCAGCATAGGTAGTGTGCCCCCAGCGTAGGTAGTGTGCCCCCAGCGTAGGTAGTGTGCCCCCAGCGTAGGTAGTGTGCCCCCACTGTAGGTAGTGTGCCCCCACTGTAGGTAGTGTGCCCCCACTGTAGGTAGTGTGCCCCCACTGTAGGTAGTGCACCCCCAGCATAGGTAGTGTGCCCCCAGCGTAGGTAGTGTGCCCCCAGCGTAGGTAGTGTGCCCCCACTGTAGGTAGTGTGCCCCCAGCATAGGTAATGTGCCCCCACTGTAGGCAGTGTGCCCCCAGCGTAGGTAGTGTGTGCCCAGCGTAGGTAGTGTGCCCCCACTGTAGGTAGTGTGCCCCCAGCGTAGGTAGTGTGCCCCAAAGTCAATTCCCCCCTTCTGCGGCAACGGGCCGGGCAGGGCAGACACTGACTCACCTGACATCCAGCTCCAGCGCCGACATCACTCTTCTCTCCCCACCTCCGCTCCATCTGTAGTTAGAGCAAGGCTACAAGAAAATGGCGTCCGATTGTCCGCATTTGTGGACATCGGCGACCATGTTCTTGTGAGGACGCAGGGAGAGACAGTGGGGTGGCAAGGGGCGACAGGGCGTATGCGCCCTTCAGAGCATGGCGCACTGAGCGACCGCTCCGGTCGCTCATAGCAAAGGCCGGCCCTGGGCGGAGCATCACACCGCAAATACAATGCTTAAGTGTAAAACCGGCCTCAAGATAAATGCAATGTTAAAGGCAAGTTAGCAATATTTGAGAAAACTGAGTTTGCTTTAATAGTAAAGTATTTGCATCTGACCTAACAAGAAATCTCCTATAATCACACAGAATGAATGGGTGGGACTGTGAAGTTGACATGCCACGCCTGTGTACTGAGAAAGTGATTGCCCCCCTATTCTGGTTTAAGCAACAATTGCCTCTTTTGTCTTCTCTGTACTTTCTTTCCTGTTTTTTCATCTAGATCCCCGAAAATACCTCTGAGCCCCTGGAGCAGTCTGAAGCAGGATAGTAAAGGAGAAAGTGTTTGACGTAAGTTCAAAATATTGACACCAGGATTACAGTTACAGTATTGGCTCCCTCTATTTTTGGAGGTAATAAAATAATATAAGCACAAATAAATAGCTGACTGTAATAGGTTATATACTACAGCTTGTAGTATGTAGCGTTGCAATTTAATCCAAATTATTTGCAGTGATGTTCTAATTTTGATTTTTGTATTTGCTATTCCTTCTTCTGTCTGTGCATTTGAGATGGTCACAGTGTGTGCTTTGTACATGGTTCATTTCAAGCAGAAGTCCAGTAAACTGGGGTGTGAGTAGGATTACAGTCTAATAGTAAACTCTGATATAGTAGGGCTTTGGGTATAGTAAACTAAATGTCCAGGTCCTCGCCAAGTGACCATTATAAGTACATGGAAGTAGCACCTGGTATAGAGAACCTAATAACAATAAACCTTGAGTCCTAATAACAAAACTCTATCTTGAGGTCATTTATCTTCAAATGCTAAATCAGCTAGTAAATGTAGCAAATGTTATTGTATTATAGTGCACCTGTTTTTGGCCCCACCAGAATGAGCAGCACAGTGATATAGTGGTTAGCACTTTCATCTTGCATCACTAAAGTATCAGGTTCAATTTCTCACTAGGACACTACTACAGTAGCTGCATGACATTTGTTTGTTCTCCCTATGTTTGCACCGCTTTCCCTCATCCCAAAGATATAATGGTAGATTGCCTAGTTTCTCTCCGACCCCCCCCCCCCCCCCACTCTCCCCAAATGGGCCCCAGACTATTGGCAAATGACTATGGCCATTAGATTGGAAACTCATTTGGGGACAGTCAGTGACATCATTTATTCAGATTACTCTGTAAAGTTTATGTGACATATGTTTAGAAACAACAACAAATGGAATGAGTTATTACACTTGTAAGTTGAGTTTGTCTGTGGGTACTATTGGTATTATTGTTTTTGGTTGCAGAATGGGTGCAAGTCTGGTTTTGCACAGGATTACTGGTTGGGGAAACCTTACTGACTCTAGCCAGGCAAGATCTAACAGCAGTTCTGCTATTAAAGGAAATCTAAAGCATAATAAAAAAAGAACAAAAAACAGTTTAACTTACCTGGGGCTTTTTGCAGGCCCCTGGAGTCATCTTGGGCCTGCACTGTCATTTGGAGGCTGCTGCAAAGTTGTTCGTCCACGCACCTTCTCACCGCATCCCTGTTGCCGGCAGAGGTTGGTGCAATGCGCAGTAACCTCCGACTGGCGGCAACCGGCCAGCCTTCAGGGGGTCACCGCTGCTTGCTGGAGAATCGTAGAATGACAGTGCGGGCACAGGATGACTTCAGCTGCAAGAATGCAGGTAAGTTAAACTAATTTTTTAATTTGGCTTAAAGGACACCCGAGGTGACATGGCATAATGAGATAGACATGTGTATGTACAGTGCCAAGCACACAAATAACTAGGCTATGTTCTTTTTTTTACTTTCTCTGCCTCAAAGAGTTAAAAATCAGGTATTCAAGTGACAGTTTCTGTCTGGGTCAGATCTGGTCAGACTATAGCGTAACCCTCACTGATAAAGAATTGCAGCCATAAAACACTTTCCTGGCAGAAAATGGCTTCTGGCAGCAGAAAAGAGATAAAAAAGGACAATAGTTCATAGATTTTAGCTCCGGCATACTTCAATGAATGTGTCATTGAGAAGAGGCCATGAAACAGTAAAAACTTAAAAATGATATTTAAATATAAAATAAAACTGTGGGGTAGCTAAAAAAAAGTCATTTATGGGAGAAGGAGGATAGATACAATTGTTTATCTCAACATTTTTTGTCCTTTAACCATTTCTGCAGTCCGGACGTGAAGCTCACGTCCGGGCGGCTGCTCTGCTGCGGTGCCGTGCTTTGGCGCGCTCCTGCGCACGATCGTGGGCGTGCCCCCATGGTGTCCCCTGATAGCCCTGGGATCAGTAAACAGGAACATGGTTCCTGATCACCGATCCGTGTCCCTCGCAGAAAAACCGAAGCGCTCTTACAAGAGGCTTCAGTCTTTTTGCGCATCAAAATTTCCGCATCCCCCTTGTGCTTCCGCTTAGCGAGAAGCACAAGGAGCGGGGGAAAAAATGAAGGTCGCCATCTTGTGGCCGAATAGTAAAACTACATCTACATATTTTTTACATTACAATTTACACATATAACAACATTAAAAATTAACCAGACCAAAATATTACCCAAATAAAATTTTTTATGGAAAAAAATAAATTACATTTGGAGGGGGTATACTACGAACATTTTTTTAAATTATAAGCTTGTAAATAGTAATGGACGCAAAACGGAAACAATGCACCTTTATTTCCAAATAAAATTTTGGCGCCATACATTGTGATAGGGACAAAATTGAAATGGTGTCATAACCGAGACAAATGGGCAAATACAATACATAGGTTTTAATTATGGTAGCGTGGATTATTTTAAAGCGATAATGGACGAAAACTGAGAAATAATGAATTTTTTCCATTTTTTTCTTATTAATCCTGTTTAAATGCATTTATAAAAAAATTATTCTTAGCAAAATGTATCACCCAAAGAAAGCCTAATTAGTGGTGAAAAAACAAGATATAGATCAATAAATTGTGACAAGTAGTGATAAAGTTATTAGCGAATGAATGGGAGGTGAAAATTGCTCTGATGCATAAGGTGAAAAATCCCAGCGGGCTGAAATGGTTAAGTAACCTTATAAGGGCTTCTGGTTCATCTATACTTATAAGACCAGCCACATAGTATGAGTAAAGCCCCTACACCAGCATGCTAATTAGATAAATCAGATCAGCAGCATACCGATGAGATCATCATTTTGCTCTCCCAACTTTAGCATATTGACATTTCCCTGAAGCTCAGCAAAAACAATTAAAAAGTAAAAGTTGCAGTGAATTTACAAAAATTATCAATTTACTGTAACTTCCACAGTCACGAAACAACAGAACATATGTACTGAAGAAACATAATACCAAATAACATAACTCTATCTTTAGGTCATTTAGCTTCAAATGCTAAATCAGCTAGTAAATGAAGCAAGGCACCATTAGGAGCTGAGGCCTTCTCATTTAACAATCTGAATTTGTGGTGATGAAGCATAACTCTGAAATCTTTAGTGGTCACAAGCCAGACGTTTGATTCAGACACACATTAGAAACACTTCCTTGCTGTTGCCTTGGAAACCTTTCAGGGTGTAAACACAGCCAAACAATCGCTTCTATGAGCCAAATAAGTTCAGAGCAGCATTTATCCACTTGATTATGTTATATTCGAGTCAGGATATGTTTTTCAGCGCCCCCTATGGTTCATTTGTATATCTGTATTAACTGCAATAATAATCTATACATGTACAACCAAGTACATTGTAACAACAGATTCCAATTTATGAAAGGCTCCTTATGTGTCTAAATTATACAATATCCCTACTAGAAAGTTTTTGGATATCTATTGTTTATAAAAACTATAGAGCAATGTTGCCTGAGTGTTGAAAGGCCCGTGATAAAACATTGCTGTTAATCGCTTATTACAAGAAATGTTTTGCTCCAAACTGTGCTTTTTTTTACAGAGAATGATATACAAGTAATTCTCAATAAATTAGAATATCATTAAAAAGTGAATTTATTTTATTAATTTAATTCAAAAGGTGAAACATATATATTATATATTATATATTTGTTACACACAGAGTGATATATTTTAAGTGTTTACTGTATTTTTTTGGACTATAAGAGTCACTTTTTCTCCCCCAAAAGTGGAGTAAAACAGTCACTGCATCTTATAGTCCAAATGCAGGGAGTTCCTGACTTGTGAACGCTGCCAATACAAACCTCCAACCTGCTGCAATATCAGGGACTCCCTGTACAGTGCCCATGCAGAGAAGAACACAGGGGGACAAACAGAGGACACCAAGGGGCATACAGGAGGACACAAGGGGAGCACATAAATGGGTATAGTGGAGGACAGAGGCAGACACATGGGGACACAGGAGGTACAAAGGGGCATAATCCACAAGATGCCCCTTCACCATGGATGAACCAGGTTTAGTATATATATATTTTTCCCCCTGGTTTTTGCCCTCTAAAACTAGGTGTGTCTTATGGTCAGGAGTGTCTTATAGACCAAAAAATCCGGTATTTCTTTTCATTTTGCTGATCATGGCCTACAGTTATTGAAAACCTGAAATTCAGTGTCTTAGAAAAATAGAATATTATGCAAGACCAATACAAATATTTTCACACAGGAGGTGTTTGCACCACCACGTCTGTCATCATTTGATACGTGGTGGTATTACCCAGCGGCAAACAAAATTGACATACCATGTTCGAGCATGGCCACGGCTGCGCTTAGATGTGACGCTATACTCCATAGCTAATGACAACAAGTCTGGAGGTGCCTGGTATATATAAAATTATTAAAAACAGTCTAAAAAGGAGAGGCAGTGTTGGTCTTGCCTCTCCTGAAGAATTGAGCCAGTAAAAAAACTGGAAAAAGTTTTATTCAAGCACAATAAAAGACTACACAGTTTGAGGTGCTTGCCTGCTTCCTCAGGTCAATACAGATCAAAAAGTGCCTATAATAAGATGTATACATATAAACATATAAAACATCAGCTATAAAAGTTTTCCTAATTTCTCTTTCAACTTTTGCAATCATTTCTATTTCAGTGTTTATGTTTCAATGTCCATTGTAGTTCCTGTTTCTTATCTATCTATACTGCATAGAAGGACCACCTCTCCAACATTTATGGTGACCCCTAGAAAGCACCTGGCCTGGAGCATGGGAGCAGCTGACAGGTGGTGAATTAACGACCTCAGCCTCCCATGTGAAAGAGGAGCGGAGTTGAAATGTTTTGGATAGTTTGGCTTTGCATTGATGTCATATGTTACTATCTAGTTACCTTTTCATGACTTCCTGTCCACTCTTAAAGAGTGAAAGAAATGGAAACAAATGAAACAATTTTTGTATTATGGGGAAGAGTTAGAGTTGGGGTAACAGGCAAATCGGGCACACGCGGTGCTTAGTAATGATTGTTTTTGGTGCAGGGGGGGACAGCTAGGGTAGACATCAGGAAGAGGGTTTGTGCAGGGGGGCGGGCGGTCAGGGTTAACCGTCAGGAAGGGGGATAGCGTTATGCATCGGTGGAGGGTTCTGTGTAAGTGTAGGGTTAGGTTTAGCTATGGTAAATCTTAGTAACAATTACCGAAATGAAAATTAACACATTAAATAGTAGAGTATCAGTAAATTCTAACTTCTCTTCACACTAATAAGCTAAAAAAAAAAAAAAAATCCGAAATTTGGTTGTATGTCATTTGTAGCAGTCACAGGCGTAACTAGAAATCACTGGGCCCCCCTGCAAAACTTTGGATGGGGCTCTCTCCCCATGCACACTAAATAGGGACCGTTACAAAGCTTTGTCTACAAAACTTTGTATGATTCCTTATCAGTGGCTGAGCAGATGCAGTCATTAGAACAATTGTGCACAGAGCAGAAAGTTTTTTCTCCCCTTACCCTTAGTTGTCAATCTCTCAGGGACTCATTGGTAGAAAGGATCCATGTGTGAACCATTGGAGACAAGTTGTCCAGTACAGCTTTCCTCCAGGCTCTGCTTCTGTACATCACTGGGAAGAAAGATAATTAGAGGTGTGTGCAAAGACATAATCATGTCCCTGTCCCCACCTATCCCTTTTCAACTTGTATCCGTCCCCACCTTGTCTCCTTCATTATACTTTTTCATTTGCCTCCACTTTTCCATTCCATCTTTTAATTATTTCCTGTTCCGCCCTATCCCTGTATAATTCTTTGCCGTCTCCACCCTGTTCTTGTTCCTTCCTCTACTGTCCCCACCCCACATGATCTTATAAAATGGAAACAAAATAAAATATTGTAGAAAACTGTTCAGATATATAATAAATGTAAAATAAGAGTTTTAACTGTAATTGTCACTAACCACATTATCATGCCATAGTACAAATTTGTACACTGCTTGCAGAGCATGTTGCACAACTTTGTGTTATTATATGTGGAAATGTTTTGCATCCCAGGAGCACAATTGGTGCCTAATGTGACCCAGGCAAAATCTCCCCTTTAATAAATGAATTAACAATATTGGGATGCTATTCAAGTTCATAAACTATACAATTTATAACCACAACATGGGCTGCTGCAACAAGGAAGAAAAGTTAATTTTTATTGCAGCAGCCCATGTTGTGGTTTTTAATTGTATAGTTAATTTCTTAGTTGATTGTTTTTTTCAAGTGAGATCAATATACTGAGTTTTGTGAAAATCTCCCCTTTACAGTATCATTTCTTGAGGTGATGCACAAATAATGTTTTAATAAATGTACAGTCTCCCACATTAAGGCCTCGTTGTGATCATTCAGCGCATATGGCTGTGCAATCGGAATGCAACGTGTACAATCGCACGCCATCTGCGCTACTATGCGCTGCGCTGCAGATCCCATTCACTACAGTGAATGGGATCTGCACTGCGATTCCCGAAAATGCATGCAGCAGTTCGATAGCACATCGCACTGCTGCGCAGCGCAGTTAATGGGAATGGTAGAAGGGCTGTCTATGCCCTTCTACCGTTCTTGCGTGTCGCACACTATATGCACTGCCAAAATGCGCACGGCAGCGTGTATAGTCTGAACGAGCCCTAAGCCCCTTTCTACATACACTTTTACAAGTGCTCCCATCATTGATTGTACGTGCCCCAAGTAAATATGCTTCTTTTTTACATAATTATGCTCATCATTTTATGTCCCCTCCAAATGTTTTATCCCCATAACAATATCTCACCCAACAGATCTTAACCTTAACCACTTAGCAACTTCTGCCATGCTTTTCTACGTCCCTGTTTATAAACACCTGTAAATACATGTAAACACTTGGTTCTGATTTATGTTTTTAGAAAACTGAGTTAGTATAGCTCCATCTTGTGGCCAATAAGTAAAACTACTTCCAAATACACCATTATACTGTACACTTACCAAAGAATAATTAAAGAGACTCTGAAGTGAGAATAATTCTCGCTTCAGAGCTCATAGTTAGCAGGGGCACGTGTGCTAAAACGCTGCTATCCCGCGGCTAAACGGGGGTCCCTTCACCCCCAAACCCACCCCCGCAATGCTTGGTCGTAGACTTGGTCGTGAGTGGAGGCAGGGCTGCAGCCGTTAGCTCTGCCTCCAGTCGCGTCTATCAGCGGCGCATCGCCGCCTCTCCCCCGCCCCTCTCAGTGAAGGAAGACTGAGAGGGGCGGGGGAGAGGCGGAGATACACGTTGACAGACGCGCGTGGGGCAGGGCTGCGGCGGTTAGCCCTGCCCCAACCAGGAAGCGCTCCCCCGCTGCACCGAGGGGATTTGGGGGTGAAGGGACCCCCGCTAAGCCGCGGGATAGCAGCGGATAAGCAGGGGCACACATGCCCCTGCTATCTATGAGGTCTGAAGCGAGATTTATTCTCGCTTCAGACTCTCTTTAAATACATTGTCATTATTTTTTTTAACTCCTTCACCCCTAACCCAAAATAAAATATTAGCGCCATACATTGTACTAGGGACACAATTTAAACATTGTAATAACCGGGACAAATGGGCAAATAAAATGTGTCTGTTTTATCTACAATAGCACATTTTATTTATAAAGGGGAGGGGAAGGGGAAAAAACCTGTGGTAGAGAAGTGGTTAAAGTGGACCTGAACTCAGAACTTCCTCTCTGCTCTAAAAGATACGCAACAACAAGATAACCTTTAAAGTGATTGGGAGTCGTTAGTAAAAAAAAAAAAAAAAGCCAAATACCCACCTAAGGAGAGGGAAGGCTCTGGGTCCTAATGAGCCTTCCCTCTCCTCTCCTGGTGCCCTCGGTGCAGCACAGGTTCCACTATTTGAATCCCTACGGGGACTTCAGAAGTTTTCGGGAGTTGAATTCTCCCAAAGACAGGTGGCTCCATTTTGGGCATGCATGGGTGTGTGAAAGAGGGCGCTCACACATGCGCAGTCTACAGCAGCCCATCTTTGTTAGCACTTGGGCTCCCATTTGTCAGGAACTTATCTAAGATGTCTCACAAGGCAGCCATTCCGCTCGCTGGTCTGTCCTATCCGCGCACTTCAGGGTCTCCGTCTGCGCTTGGCATCCCCAGCATCCCTCCTGACAGGGATGTGCACACACATTGCGGCCAGGTGGGGGAGAACGCGTACAGGCATCAGCCATACGTGCTCAGACGCCAGAAAACTTAGTGTCAGCTGGCCTTCCTGGTCAGCTGACACCCAGCCAGGCTATATAACTTTGTGTAAGCTGATCTACCTAGTCAGCTGCCACTCAGGTAGGATTGGTCAGCTGACTATCAGACAGGTGTTGCTGTTTCTGATTGGTTGTTTGGACGTGTGGCCGGCCACTGATTGGATGCTTGCTGTATAAAAGGCTGCTCAGTGCATCCACTCATTGCCCGTGATAGCGGTAGCTATGCTAGCTTGCTGGGTGCTATTTCTGCTGTTATTGGGATTCCTAGAATTGACCTCTGCTTGTACCTTGACCATTCTTGATTGCTGCTTGCACTGACATTTGCCTGTTATACGACCTTGCTTGATTGCCGCCTGGATTGACCTCGGATTACCCTGACTCTGCTATTGCCTCATCCTTGTGTACCTCGTTATCTCTGAACTTACATGTATGACCCAGGACTGTCTCTGGATTGTGTTGTAACTTCCTGTTTTGCTTTGTTAGGTTATTTTGTCTACTGTACGATCAGCTTCTATACCTTGCATCTTAAAGGCCTTGGTGTAACCAAAGGTGGGCAGGTGTTGTCACGTCACCTCCCATTCAAGCGAGGACGCACCACACAGGGTGAAGACAGTGGTGATAGATTGGGGCATAGGAGCTAATCTGTGGACAGATAGTCTGCCAAGCCTTACACCAAAGACTTCCAAAGTCTCAGTTTGGCAAATGCTGCTACAGGGGATCCTGCGCTAGAACGGGCACCGGGAGAGGAGAGGGAAGGCTCATTAGGACCCAGAGCCTTCCCTCTCCTTAAGTATCTGGCTTTTTTTTAATTAACGATTCCCAATGACTTTAAAGAAAAACGTTTCTTTGTTACAGCTGATATGAATCCTGCAATAAATCTGCAGTGTGTCTAGAGGGGACATTTCTCTATATTTTCCTTCTGTCCTGTGCAAGGGTTCAGGTCCACTTTAAATTTGCTTGTTAACATGCTACAGACAATGGCCTTGATTCATCAAACTGCTTTTATATTACCAAGCACACACCGCATGATAGCAGTACATTGCTGCTTAAAAAGGATGTTTACTAAATATAGCTTGTTTTAATTTTACAACATTACTTTATACATAATTTAGTCAGTGTTTGCCCAATGTACAATCTTTCCTCTCCCTGATTTACATTCCTACATTAATCACAGGTGGCAACATATTTACTGCTGGCAAGGTGCATCTCTGCGGAATGTTTGTTACGTGTTCTGAAGTGAACAAAAACAACAACTGATTTCCCAGAGTGCACTGAGAGGAGAAGGCTTCTCGACTTCCTGGCCTAGGCTAAATATCACTGGAAGGGTGGGGTTACATACCAATATAAAGCAATATATGGATATAGGAAGTGTTTCTGATGCTGAAACTAGGATAATTAAAGTAGAATTTAGTATCCTGAATAATTTACTGTATTCTACTATTTGTCGTTATAGTGCCTTTTTAGCCCAGGGTTAATAAATGTCCCCAATGTGTCAGTGGTATATACAGTTAAGGTGGCCATACACTGGTCGATGTGCCATTAGATCGACCAGCTGACAGATCCCTATCTGATCGAATCTGATCAGAGAGGGATCATATGGCTGCCTTTACTGCAAACAGATTGTGAATGGATTTCAGCCTGAAACCGATTCACCATCTGCTGAGCTGCTCCTGCCGCCTGTCCCCCCCCCCCATATACATTACCTGATGCTGGCTCCGGGTCCTCTTCTCCGCATTGCACGGCTCTGTTCCGGCTCCATTACGGCGCTTCTTGTGTTACTCCGTGACCAGGAAGTTCAAATAGAGCGCCCTCTATTTGAACTTTCTGGTCACTGCAGTGACACAGGAAGCGCCGGGATGGAGCCGGAACAGAGCCGTGCAGTGCGGAGAAGACGCCCGGGAGCCAGCCTCAGGTAATGTATACTTAATCGGATCGGCCGCCGCTAGCGACGCGCACTTTACCCGCGGGCGATCGAGGGTAATTTCCCGCACGGCGCGATCGACGGACCGATCCGATTTCGGGAGGAAATCGGATCGGCGGCTGCGTTTACCGCGAACGATTGGCAGCAGATTCGATCCCAGAATCTAATCTGCTGTCGAAACGGCCGGGAATCGAGCCAGTGTATGGCCTGCTTAACTGTATCATCAATAATAACAACAACAACAATAATACAAACTTGCATGTACTAAAAATGTTTGAAATAACATTTTTATTGTTCAAGGCAACTAAGGAGATTTCAGTTGCCATTGTCCAGTGACCCTGCTTGCAATGAGGTATGAGATCTTGTATACAAAATGTTGCCTTTCCCCACAAACAAGCTGTCCACTAGATGAACCCTGCCTGCTAGTTGTATTTTCTGTCTCATGGGCCGCAGCAAGGAAAGTGGTTTCCTCTCAGGGACGGTAGAAGAAAAAGCTCTGCTTCATATGGACAAACTGACAGAATACTTTCAATTGTTATAAAGCAGTATTATTGTATCTTTGTTTTTTGGGGGGTTTTTTTCTGGCATACTATTATTAAAAGAAACATATTAATCTAGGTTTATGGATTTAAAGGGACTCCGAGCTCTAACTAAAATCAAAATCTGAACTTACCTTTCTCCAGCCCACCGTAGTTGGCAAATTTTACTTTTTTCCTGTTGAACGTTATTGTTGATGACAGCCAAAATGATACGCCACAGTTATTATATTTTACTACTGTTGTCACAGCGTCATCACAGCGGCCGGCGTGACAGTACGGCGCATGCGTGATTAAACGGCGCATACGCAGTACTGTCACGCCGGCCGCCGTGATGACGCGAGGCGGCCGGCGTGGTGACGACTGACATCACCTTTCAGGAAGGGGAGCTCGACACTCGGGCCCAGTGTCGCCGGGAGCCGCTGGGGAGCCATTTCTGACCAGGCCCTGGGAGAAGAGCCAGATGGACGCCGAGGGACCTCCTGACCTACGGTGGGCTGGAGAAAGCCCCAGGGAAGTTCAGATTTTGATTTTAATTAGAGCTCGGAGTCCCTTTAAGGAAATTAATTTATCTTCGCAGCGCAAGTCAGACTATGTGGTAACCGATTTGATTTTAAAAGTAATACAAAAAAATAGAACACTAGTAAAATATAATAACTGTGGCGTATCATTTTGGCTGTCATCAACAATAACTTTCAACAGTAAAAAATAAAATTTGTCAACTCTGTTCAGTCACAATTATGAATGTATGGACAGGTATTCTTCACTTTGCAAAATTGTCCTATAACTGATGAATGAATAGGCTTTTGTTATTGCAAAGTGACAAAATTGTAACAAAAACCTGATGAAGAGATTAATGATAAATTGATGAAACATGACAATACGAATAAAATGTTGAAAAAAGCACCAAGGGCTCTTAGCCCTTAACCTCCTTGCCGGTTATCCCGAGCTCAGCTCGGAGTAACCTGCGCAGGAGGATTTCTCAGGCCCCGCTGGGCCGATTTGCTAGCTGCTTGTAACATTCGATCGCCGCCGCTCGTCGCCGATCCGCCGCTACCCCCCGCCCCGAGCCGCCCCCCCCACCCCCCGCCCCCTGCGCAGCCTGGCCAATCAGTGCCAGGCAGCGCTGAGGGGTGGATCGGGATTCCCTGTGACGTCATCCCGCCTGGTCGCCATGGCGACTGGGGAAGCCCTGCAGGAAATCCCGTTCTGAACGGGATTTCCTGCTTACTCTGATCGCCGGAGCCCTGGGCTCGCTACATGATTTGAGAAAAAAAATAATAATAAAAAAGTTCTGCGCTGCCTCCTTGCCGGCAAGGAGGTTAAGTAACTAAGTTCACAGTGCTCAGTTGCATTGCAGAATACACTCACCTAAAGGATTATTAGGAACACCTGTTCAATTTCTCATTAATGCAATTATCTAATCAACCAATCACATGGCAGTTGCTTCAATGCATTTAGGGGTGTGGTCCTGGTCAAGACAATGTCCTGAACTCCAAACTGAATGTCAAAATGGGAAAGAAAGGTGATTTAAGCAATTTTGAGCGTGGCATGGTTGTTGGTGCCAGATGGGCCGGTCTAAGTATTTTAATCTGCTCAGTTACTGGGATTTTCACACACAGCCATTTCTAGGGTTTACAAAGAATGGGGTGAAAAGGGAAAAACATCCAGCATGCGATAATCCTGTGGGCAAAAATGCCTTGTTGATGCTAGAACTCAGAGGAGAATGGGCCGACTGATTCAAGCTGATAGAAGAGTAGCGTTGACTGAAATAACCACTCATTACAACCGAGGTATGCAGCAAAGCATTTGTGAAGCCACAACACGCACAACCTTGAGGTGGATGGGCTACAACAGCAGAAGACCCCACTGGATACCACTCATCTCCACTACAAATAGAAAAAAAGAGGCTACAATTTGCACGAGATTACCAAAATTAGACAGTTTTTCCTTTAATTCCTTTTTTTTTGTATAGCGCTTTTCTCCTGTCGGACTCAAAGCGCTTGTGAGGCAGCCACTAGAGCGCACTCAGTACAAACAACAACAAAAACAAACACAGAACATTTATATCGCGCAGAGCTGCAGCCACTAGGGCGCGCTCTATAGGCAGTAGCAGTGTTAGGGAGTCTTGCCCAAGGTCTCCTACTGAATAGGTGCTGGCTTACTGAACAGGCAGAGCCGAGATTCGAACCCTGGTCTCCTGTGTCAGAGGCAGAGCCCTTAACCATTACACTATCTAGCCACTTCCCAGTAGGCAGTAGCAGTGTTAGGGAGTCTAGCCCAAAGAACTCCTTACTGAATAGGTGCTGGATTACTGAACAGGCAGAGCCGAGATTTTAACCCAGGTCTCCTGTGTCAGAGGTGGAGCCCTTAACCATTACACTATCCAGCCACTGCATGGAATAATGTTGCCTGGTCTGATGAGTCTCGATAGAGTCTGAATTTGGCGTAAACAGAATGAGAACATGGATCCATCATGCCTTGTTACCACTGTGCAGGCTGGGGTTGGTGGTGTAATGGTGTGGGGTATAGTTTCTTGGCACACTTTAGGCCCCTTAGTGCCAATTGGGCATGATTTAAATGCCACGGGCTACCTGAGCATTGTTTCTCACCATGTCCATCCTTTCATGACCACCATGTATCCATCCTCTGATGGCTACCTCCAGCAGGATAATGCACCATGTCACAAAACTCGAATCATTTCAAATTGGTTTCTTGAACATGACAAGGAGTTCACTTTACTAAAATGGCCCCCACATTCACCAGATCTCAACCCAATAGAGCATCTTTGGGATGTGATTGAACAGGAGCTTCGTGCCCTGGATGTGCATCCCACACATCTTCATCAACTGCAAGATGCTATCCTATCAATATAGGCCAACATTTCTGAAGAATGCTTTCAGCAACTTGTTGAATTAATGCCACGTAGAATTAAGGCAGTTCTGAAGGCGAAAGTGGGTCAAACACCATATTAATAGTATGGTGTTCATAATGATCCTTTAGGTGAGTGTAATTCTGCATGTCAACTCACTGCCCAAACAATTCAATGAGCCTGTTCACAGTACTGCGCTGATACTAATCACTTTATTCTAACTCGCTGCTTGCAGGCTTTGTATTAAAGTCATTGCAGTTCACACTCATTATAACTTGTGTGCTATGTAACTGAACTTAAAACAAGCTGGAAAAGTCAAACGTGATGAAAACATGATAGCCAACTGGAAAATAATTTAATTATCATGATTCATTTCTCAGTCTATGCAGCAGTTTGGAACCCCAAATTTTGGTTAAGCCCGCTTACACTTAATCAGTTGGTACGCATTTTTTATTCTCCTCCATAGCAATGTTTCAGTTAAAACATGTTAAGTGTGAACTGTGCCATAGGAAAAAATGGGCATTACTTTGAAAATCAGTTGTCCTTTTTCAGTTATGGTACAGACTAACCAGCAAGCTCATGGTGACCCAGAACTCATTGGAGTGTGTAAGGGGCTACAATGGTCCTAAAAGCCCCCTTACTAAGATGTTAAGAAAAACAAAAGTTTGCTTTCCTAAAACAGAAAGTATTCACGATAATTCAGGTTGGAGTGAGCTTGAGATGTCTCCCAGAGCAACACTGCTGAATATATGCAAATTAACCATTGTCATCCTTAGAAGCTAAACACACCTCCAGAACCGCTGGAATGCATTGATGTGTCAGCTTGTTAATTTGTACAGAGCCATAATAATCCAACATGCATACAGACTGTTTCGGATTGTTTGATCCTCATCAGTGCATGGCATGGATTAATTTGGCTCTATGGAGTAGGGCTTGTAAATCCGAGAGGTACAGACTAACCAGCAAGCTCATGGTGACCCAGAACTCATTAGAGTGTGTAAGGGACTACAATGGTCCTAAAAGCCCCCTTACTAAGATGTTAAGAAAAACAAAAGTTTGCGTTCCTAAAACAGAAAGAATTTGCGATAATTTAGGTTGGAGTGAGCTTGAGATGTCTCCCAGAGCAACACTGCTGAATATATGCAAATTAACCTATATAACTGAATATATAACTGAAACTTAGTGTAAACGGGGCCTGAGGGCCCATTTACACTTAATCAGTTGATGTCGGTTAGTGTGTGTAGGTATGCGTTAGTACGCATTTTTTCCATAGCAGTGCATTGTGAAAAAGATTTCAGTTAAAATGCGGTAAGTGTGAAAGGTGCCATAGGAAAACATGAGCATTACTTTGAAAATCAGTTTTCTTTCAGTTATAATTGAGAGCAACTGATTAAGCGTAAAGGGGGCCTAAGGGTCCACTGGCCCATTTTATGGGAGCCTGAGCCTTTATAGCAGTACTTCCATCTTGTAATTTTCTCTTGATATTGAGGAAAAATACATGTTACATGGGGGGACACCCAAAGGGAACCCATGACTGAATTAATGAGAGAGGTGCAGCCAAAAAGGAAAATTACCTTAATATGTTATATCACTTTTGTTCCTCCATGGCCGTTTACCTTATTATGTGAAACCTGAGGATGGATCTCATATTCTCTGTCAGAAAACATGTTGTATGTCCTTTTATAATAAGTACAATCACTTGTGCCCCTTCTACCAACCACTAATTGTAATGTGAGGTTGTCCAATCACCGCTTCCAGTACTGTGAACACTAAAAATGCACTTTCCTGGGAACATGAGTTCATACTCTCTTCTCTGACATAAATCATCTATCCCATGTGATATAAATGGACATTAGTGAGTTTGAAAAATGCTTGTAATGTGGAATTCAGTCTTACAGATGTTGAGTGGGTTTAATATATGACCACTCTGCACTTTTGTGATTACAAAACCCAGGCTGCAACAGACACGATTACACACGTTGTGCCCAGCTCATACTACGGAAGTATGTGCCAGGAACAGAGGCGGCTGTATGGTGATTGCTATGCTAAACTTTTTGGGTATTTGGTGCTGTTGATCCAGATGAGCTTAGTATATTTTATCCAGATCATTCTGGACATGATATGGCAGCTAGCTTTCCTACATTAAAAGACACCTGAAGTAAGAGGGATATGGGGACTACCATATTTATTTCCTCTTAACCAGGGCCGCAACTAAGACCCACCAGGCCCCCCCTCCCCCCCCCCGGGCCCGCTCAGGGCTGTTTTGGGGGGGCTGGAGGGGTCGCAGCATGAGGGGAAAGCGATGACCTCACCTCGGGCTCCCCCCTCTGAGCTCCCCTCCAGCTTCAATAACCATATGTATGCAGGCGGCGGGCAGCGGCTGCTACATACCTTCCATGCGCTCCAGCGCAGACACTTCTCTCTCTAGTGTCTGACGCGACTTCCTGTTTATACAGGAAGTCGCGTCAGAGGCTAGAGAGAGAAGCGTCCACGCTGGAGCGTACAGAAGGTATGTAGCTGCCACTGCCCGCCGCTGCACATATAGAGTTATTTAAGCTGGAGGGGAGCGCAGAGGGGAGAGCCCGAGGTGAGGGAGGCGGGGGGGACCGTCCCCCCCTCCCCACCGAGTGTGGCCATAGCTTTCCCCTCATGCTGCGACCCCTCCAGCCCCCCAAAACGGCCTTGAGCGGGCCCCAGGGGGGGCTCGGGCCCCCCGCGGGCGCATGGGCTGCAGCCCCAATTGTTACGCCCATGCTCTTAACCCTTTGGGGACCGGCTGCCTAACCCCCTGTAAGGACCAGGCGTTTTTGCATTTGGGGAGGGGGTCAGGCAGCTGGATCCCAGTTAGGGCTTGCTGGGCTGTGTGTCCCTGTGTGGCCAGGTGTCCCCCCTGTAGCTAACAGCCTTTACTCACCTCGCAGGCTCCAGCGATAAGCCGCAGTAGACCTATCCATTCTGGCCCGCATCCCTGCTCATACTGACTCTCAGTCCCGAGTCGCGGCTTGATGACATCATCAAGCTGGGACCCGGCACTGATGTCAAAGCGAGTGGGGATGCAACACAGGTGGCCGTCACAACTCAAGATGCTGCGTTGCTCTGTAAATTACCCCAATGCAGTTGTGCTCCCATTCATTTACAGTGAATGGAATCACACAGTGAACATGCAGAAATGCAAGTAAGAGCAAGTAACCATGCCTTGCAGTTCTGCTGTGAATCGCATTACATGGAGGGGGACATCAGCCAATGCAGTCTATGCACTTCTGATGTCCCTCCGGATCACAACATGTGTGCTGAAAACGTGATTAGCAACACGTAAGTGGAAATTAGGCCTTAAAGGGACTCCGAGCAGTGCCTGTGGGTATGCCTTTAAGCATTCCCACAACTAATTCATTATATGCTCACACCTACCAGCATGATGTTTGTAACGATATGCCCCTTGGTTCCTTGTATTTCATTGCATTGCGCTGAATGGAGCTGCCGACACTGGGGAAAGTGTCGTCCTGCATAATATAATGCTGAATAAGGAATCCAAGATGGCGGCCGCGAATTCGATCACGAAAATAGCAAAAATTAAAAGGCGTAGGGTGGTGGTTTATATATCATTTGAAAGAGGAGAAAGAGAGCTTCAAAATGGTATGCATCTTTCCATAGTTACTGCACTGCTCGGAGTCCCTTTAACCTCCTTAGCGGTCTGCACGAGCTCAGCTCGTCCATTACCGCCGGAGGGTGCCGCTCAGGCTCTGCTGGGCCGATTTGTTTCAAATAAAAAGGAGCACACGCAGCCAGCACTTTGCCAGCCGCGTGTGCTACCTGATCGCCGCCGCAGCGCGGCGATCCGCCGCGTGCAGCCGCGAAAGAGGGTCCCCCCAGCCGCCCGAGCCCAGCGCAGCCGGAACAAACAGTTCCGCCAGCGCTAAGGGCTGGATCGGAGGCGGCAGACGTCAGGACGTCGGCTGACATCCATGACGTCACTCCGCCATGGCGACGAGTAAATTGAAACAAGGAAGGCTGCTCATTGCGGCCTTCCCTGTTACTTCTGATCGCTGGAGGCGATCAAAAGTACGCATTAGGAGCGCCCTCTAGTGGGCTTTCATGCAGCCAACTTTCAGTTGGCTGCATGTAATAGTTTTTTTTTTATTAAAAAAAAAACCTCCCGCAGCCGCCCTGGCGTTCTTAATAGAACGCCAGGGAGGTTAAAGAGGAACTGTAGTAAAAGAAACATAATATAAAATTGCTTAATTTTTCATTTACAAATTATTTAGTCAGCATTTGTCCATTTTAAAATGTTTCTTAACCTTGATTTACATTCTGAAATTTATCACAGGTGGCGACATATTTAGTCCTGTCAGGTGTATCTCTGCGGAATGTTTGTTAACTGAGAGTTCTGATGCCACTATAAAATATACCTGTCTCCTAGTATGTTCTGGAAGAAGAATTCTGCATATCTATATTGCCTAGACTAAGCATCACTGATAAGGAGGGATAACATACCAATATATAGCTATAGGAAGTGTTTCTGATACTGATGCCGGCACAATTAACATAAAAGTGGGTATCCTGAATAATTTACTGCATTCTACTGTAACAATTTACTACAATGCCTCTTTAATGTGCCCTAGGAGAATTCTATCAGGAGAACGGGACTACAGCGTATGGCTTTGTCCAGCCTGTAGCCCTTGATCAGAACAAGGAATTTGGGTGGAGGCAGCTCACCACCACAGGCAGCTTGAATGATAGTATGCCGCTATACGTGATTCATCCAGAAACAGATCAGACTGCAGACTTATAGCCAAACTAAAGCTTTGCTACAAAATAGATATAATATGTACATTATGAATGCTACACAACCCCTGGTAGTTGGCTGTGATTAAAAATAACCTTCAGTTCTGCAGCTAGATATGTTTTTAAATATACCAAAGGTGTCAACAGTAAACCTTTTGGTAAACGGAACGTCTCCAAATGTCTTTTCTCTGCTTGCTTGATTAGCTCAGTACATAAAGTGGAATTATACTTCCAAAACTAAAAATTCGGTAACTACTCTTAGATACATAAAAGATCATTTAAAAATATTCCTTAGCTTTTACTTGTGTAAAAACATTTATTTTTAATCAGCTGTTGCCAGGGCGATGTGTTTATTCAGCAGAGAGAGGGAGGGAGGAGGCAGCAGATTCAAGACACAGGCAGAGAGTGCCTCCTGGCACCGTGGCCGGGAGCGTCTTGCACAGGCGCCGTACCAGAAAATCTTTACTGCGCTAGTGCAGCAAGCTCCCAAGGAACGAGGACGCGCACGGCTGCATGCAGGCGAAAAGAACGGCGACCGAAGAAAGCGAAAGTGAGCCGCGGCGGGGGACCGTAGGATCGTTTGGTAACGTTACGGGGACAAGGCAGCTGCAGGGGCGAAGCCTCAGGTAAGTGAAACTTTTTATTTTTAAGATTCTTCAGGTTTCCTTTAACTGCATATGGGCCATAGAGCGGCAGAATTAAAGCACACCTGAAGTGAGATGGATATGGAGACATATTTATTTCCTTTTAAACAATGCAGATTCCCTGGCTGTCCTGCTGATTCGTGCAGATCAAATATTTTTTAATGAAGTCTGACTGGATTAGCAGCATGCTAGTTACAGGTGTGTGAGTCAGACACTACACTACTGAATTATTATCACTAAGGCTATACACCCCCCTTTGCCTGTTTTGAGTGCTAGGTGTGTTATATAGTCCAGTTACTGGAGCTCTGCACATCCATGCAGATAAATCATGCAGGTATAAGTTCTGTTTGAAAGCGCTGCCATCTCTCCCGCTGTGCAAATTGAATGTAAGTATACTAGTGGCTTGCTGCATTCATTGCTTCAAATCTACTTTCAATATTTTTAGATTAGAATTAGTACATAATTTACATCTGCTTTGCATTCGAGGCATGTATTTAGCTTCAGTGGGGCTTTCATTGCCTCTCTTGGTCTACAATACAGGTGCAGCCTTGAGCGCTGTCATGTATCTGTCTGTCTGTTTGATTAAATGTGTGTACCATTTACGATAAGCAGCATGAGGAATATTATGTTTTTACTGCTAGATTAGTGTTAGGTCTTCCCTGAGGGGGTCCGTCACCGCCGTGGGGAAGTCTATTAGGTAATAATCTGTGCACACATTATCACTGAAGCTAACACCCCCCTTTGCCTGTAGTGAGTGCTAGTTGTGTAATATAGTCCAGTTACTGGAGCTCTGCACATCCATGCATAAATCATTCAGGTATAAGGTCTGTTTAAAAGTGCTGCCATCTCTCCCACTACACTACTGAAGCCAGAAAAATCAGCAGGCTGCTGGGCAACTGGCATTGTTTAAAAGGAAATAAATATGGCAGCCTCCATATATCCCTCTCACTTCAGGTGTCCTTTGATGCAGGGAAAGTACTGCAAAGTACATACTTTCCACTCTAAATGTTTAGATGCACTATAAGCACCTATTTAGTTGAAATTGCATGCTTAGGCTTGATCTGTGGCTCACTTTGTATCGAAACCAAGGGATGAATATAATCACCCAATTCCATGATAAATATTACTTTAGTTTTAGATGTAGTGTGCAGTAGCGTAGCAATAGGGGGTGCAGATGTTACGACTGCATCAGGGCCCTTAGGCCAGAGGGGCCCACCCTCAACCACAGTATTAGCTCTCTATTGGACCTTTGCTGATAATATTCACTTCTATATATTAGTGATCATTAATACACTGTTTTCCACACTCTTCTTGAACCTCTGACACTGTGGTTGTCCTTGATTGGTTTTGGTGTGCCGTATCAATTGTTATGTATAGAGTGCTGGGGGGGGGGGGGGGGGGGGGGGGTCAATGTAAAACTTGCACTGGGGCCCACTGCTTCTTAACTACACCGTGTGGTTAATACATCTTTTAGATTTTCCTTGCTGTCCTCATCTTTGAAAATCAGCAACAAGTAAACTATTTTTGTGGATTCTCTGATTACTTTTTTTTTAACAAATACGTTTTTTGAATAAAAGCAAAAGGTGCATACAATCATTCTGATATCTGACGGAAAGAACAAAATATAAGTACACTGCATGCAACCACATAACAGTGCAACATTTGATGTGCATAAGAAGACATCCCATCAATAGAAATAACAAAGACACTTGCAACATAACAATAGACACAGGGCCGGATTTCCCATAAGGCACTGTAGGCACGTGCCTACAGGCGCCTTTAAGTGGAAGGGGCGGGTCCCATAATGCCCCCCTGGCGAGAAACAAGGTGCAGCTGTTGTGCTCCCTTCCCACCGATAAAGATTTCCCCCTACCGCGCTTCTTTCCGCCTCAGACGCAGGTGTCTCCATGCTGTGCGCCTTTCTCCTCTGTCCCTCTGATGTAGGAAGCAGGCAGCGGCGCTCTGTCCCTCCGGTGGCTCTGGATTACAGTGACGGCAATCTTGTGTAGTGTTTCTTTAAGGGCCCTTGCTTGATGAGGTCATCAAGTCAGGACCCGTTCAGGCTTTCACTACAGAAGGTCGCCGCCGGTGTATACAGAACCGCTGTCAGCAGGACAGAGGGCGAGTGCACTCTCCTGCATCCTACATCAGAGGGAGAATGGAGCACAGCATAGGACACCTGCGTCTGAGGCAGAGAGGAGGCATGTACTCACACCCTGCAGAGTTTGTATCCAGACAATCACACTCCTGCCTGGTCGATGCTATTACAGGTGATGTCTGCATACACATTATACCTCGTGGGGAGCGCACTGCAGAGTGCAGGGCATTGGGTGACTGAGTTTATTCCTATTCCTCTAGGCTCCAGTCATCCTCCCTTCTAACCCCCCTCCTCCTAGCAGAGGCGGGACAAGTTCCTCCAGCACCCAAGGCTGAGACACCAAAGTGCGCCCCTCCATCCCTGCCACCCCAGCCGTCACACACTGATTGCTATTAAACTAACAGGTGCCACAGGGCCCACAACCTCCCCAACACCTTAATATCTAGTTATCTGGCTTGCAGTCACTGCTATATATCCCCTTTTCTTATTTCTTTCTGCTTCAAACACAATTAGGAATGACAGCTGAATGAATTGTGCGCCCCCTCCTACACTGCGCCCTGAGGCTGGAGCCTCTCCAGCCTATGCCTCGGCCCGGCCCTGCCTCCTAGACAGTGCGCTCCTGGACAGGGTACTTCATTTGACCTCCTTCGGTAAGCTGACACCTTAGCACAAGAGCAGGAGACTCTGTTTTCACTTTCTAGTGGGCACATTCTTTCTCACATGGTTCCTCTTTCTCCCCTCACATCCCTACTCAACTTTTTATTTCCTACACATACACACACATGGTGCTTTCTATATGAGATGATTGAGTTCTGGTTTTTCACTTTGGTTTTGGTTTTATTTCTGCATCAGCACTTGTTTTATTTGTATTGCTGCTACCATGTACAATAGCACTTTTATATAAACAATTGCACTTAACTGGCTGTTAGAATGTCTTCCAACGCACATGGCTCTTTATTTAGAATACAGCTGCCTTTGTGCATGGTATAGTTTTGTCAATAGTTATGTATTATGTTAGGAGGGTACTTGAAATTCGTTTGGCTACTGGTGATATATTAATTGATTTCTCTGGCACACCTTGGGACTGGGAGTCACCTGTGGGCATTTGTGTCAGAGGTGTGTGCATTTGTGTCAGAGGTGTGTGCATTTGTGTCAGAGGTGTGTGCATTTGTGTCAGAGGTGTGTGCATTTGTGTCAGAGGTGTGTGCATTTGTGTCAGAGGTGTGTGCATTTGTGTCAGAGGTGTGTGCATTTGTTTCAGAGGTGTGTGCATTTGTGTCAGAGGTGAGTGCATTTGAGGTGTGTGTGTTTGTGTCAGAGGTGTGTGTGTTTGTGTCAGAGGTGAGTGCATTTGAGGTGTGTGTGTTTGTGTCAGAGGTGTGTGCGTTTGTGTCAGAGGTGTGTCTGTGCGTGTGAACGGGTTTGTGTCAGAGGTGTGTCTGTGCGTGCAAATGTGTTTGTGTCAGAGGTGTGTGTCAGCTGCAGCAGAGGGCTGATATAGTGTAATATTGGTGGGGGTGCAGGCTGCAGCAGAGGGGTGATATAGTGTAATATTGGTGGGTGTGCAGCAGAGGGGTGATATAGTGTAATATTGGTGGGTGTGCAGGCTGCAGCAGAGGGGTGATATAGTGTAATATTGTTGGGGGTGCAGCAGAGGGGTGATATAATGTAATATTGGTGGGGTGCAGGCTGCAGCAAAGGGGTAATATTGGGGGGGGGGGGGGGAGGGTGCAGGCTGCAGCAGAGGGGTGATATAGTGTAATATTGTTGGGGGTGCAGCAGAGGGGTGATATAATGTAATATTGGTGGGGTGCAGGCTGCAGCAGAGGGGTAATATTGGGGGGGGGGTGCAGGCTGCTGCAGAAGGGTAATATTGGTGGGGGTGCAGGCTGCAGCAGAGGGGTGATATAGTGTCATATTGGTGGGGGTGCAGGCTGCAGCAGAGGGGTGATATAGTGTCATATTGGTGGGGGTGCAGGCTGCAGCAGAGGGGTGATATAGTGTCATATTGGTGGGGGTGCAGGCTGCAGCAGAGGGGTGATATAGTGTCATATTGGTGGGGGTGCAGGGTGCAGCAGAGGGGTGATATAGTGTAATATTGGTGCAGGCTCCAGCAGAGGGGTGATATAGTGTAATATTGGTGGGGGTGCAGGTTGCAGCAGAGGAAAATGCATTTGAAACATGCATGCGTTTTAATTTTTTTTTTTTTTTTTTTTTTTTAATACAGCAGTGGGCTCAGGCCCTCAGTGACCTGATAAAGAGATTAGCGTTCAGTATATTTTTTACTTGGGGGTGTGGTCTGTTGAGGGGTGGAGTTTAGGGCGCCAGAAGGCCTGTGCCTACAGGCTCCTGAGTTGTAAATCCGGCCCTGAATAGACAACCAACAATACAAGGCAGATAGGACATGCCCTTAACACCCCCCACCCATCCCTCCATATGAGGATCATAATCTCTGATTACTTTTAGTACTGTTCCTCATTTCTTGTCCATTAGATAATCAATCTTTATATTAAAGAGACTCCGTAACAAAAATTGCATCCTGTTTTTTATCATCCTACAAGTTCCAAAAGCTATTCTAATGTGGTCTGGCTTACTGCAGCACTTTGTATTATCACAGTCTCTGTAATAAATCAATGTATCTTTCCCTTGTCAGACTTGTCAGCCTGTGTCTGGAAGGCTGCCAAGTTCTTCAGTGTTGTGGTTCTGCTATGCACTCCCCCCTCAGGGGGGAAAGAAACACACAAATGATCTCTTGAGATTCAAAAGGAAGGCTGTATACAGCCTGCTTGTGTATGGATGTATTTTCTATGTGTGGACATGCTGTACATCAACCTACTTCCTGTTTTGGTGGCCATTTTGTTTGTTTACAAACAAACTTTTTAAAACTGTTTTAACCACTTCTAATGCGGCGGGGAGCGGCGAAATTGTGACAGATGGTAATAGGAGATGTCCCCTAACGCACTGGTATGTTTACTTTTGTGCGATTTTAACAATACAGATTCTCTTTAAAGCCAAAAAATTGCATGGTGTGATCTCAGGAAGAAGAGATGTGAAAAAAGATCTCCAATGAATCTTCCACACGTTTGGAGTTCCAGAGAATAGAAGCAACTTTATAAAAGTCTTTAAAGGACCTCTGTCACGAAAATATTAAAATTTAAAATACATGTTAAAATATACAAATAAGAAGTACGTTTCTTCCAGAGTTAAATGAGCCATAAATTACTTTTTTCCTATCTTGTTGACACTTACAGTAAGTAGTAGAAATCTGACATTACCAACAGATTTTGGAGTAGCCCATCTCCTCATGGGGGGGGGGTTCTCAGGGGTTTCTTTATTTTTAAAAGCACTTAGTGAATGGCAGTTGCTCCATCCAACTGCCAAAAAAGTGTATGGTGAGCAGGGGGGCTGGCCAGCATCATTGTATAAATCTTTTTCAGGGAATGTCTTTATTAAGAATAAAGGCCATGCTAAGAATCCCCCATGAAGAGATGGACTAACCCAAAACCTGTCAGTAAAGTCAGATTTCTACTACCTACTGTAAGTGAGAGCAACATAGGAGAAAAGTCATTTATGGCTCATTTTACTCTGAAAGAAATGTACTTCTTATTTTTATGTGTTTTAAATTTTAAGATTTTCGTAACAGTTCCTCTTTAAGCCTTGCATGGAAGGAGGTCAGGAGTAATGGGGGCATTTGTAGATCATACGCGTGACAGAGAAGGCAGATACGGGGTGTGTTTTTGTGTGTGCTGTGCAATTGACTTGAAGTTACGTTCTACTCTCATTACAAATTTGCTAGAAACATACCATATACCATATATCATGTACTCAGGCCTGGATGCCTATAGGCATAGAGCACTCTAGCCCTCCATGAACCTACAAACACCCGCCAAACTGCACCACAAGTGTGCTGGAGGTCCCAGCTGTCACTTCTCCCCTAGTTCCCTTGCCCATCATAGGTACCCCTTAGTAGCCAGAAGTGCCCTCAAGTATTAGGTAGCTAGAGGTGCTCCTGACTGAAGGAAGATCTCATCAGCGGAATGCCTAGACGAGTAACCATTCATTTACATTGCGCTTGGGACCCTGCATATGGAATGAGGGAGGGAGGCACTTGGGGAGAGGAGTGAGTCGTCTTCCCATAATCAGGTGCCTGTAAGTACATGCCTACAGTGCCCTATGGTAAATCGGCCCTGCATGTACTTAATTTTCTACCTTGGAATCTGAACTCAGTGTATCAGTCCAGACAGTTCAGATAATTCTTCTTCAGGCATGAGTAATCATCTGCACAAAGCAGGAGGTTTTGTTATTTATTTTTTTTACACATGAACTAATTTAGTGATTGCCAGCAAAATGGACCCTTCAAAGCTTAAATCCTATGGTAGAATCATTGCTGAGGAACTGTGCCAGGGCTGAGTAATATTATTTTGGGAATCATCAAGATAGGGGAGTTGTTTTCTTTTTTTCAGCAAAAATGGCGCTTGAATTTAAAGAACAACAAACTGGACGTGGGTTATGAGAGTGGCAGAGTCCATATGTTGCCTCAACAGGATCTCACAGAACAGTGACTTTGTGCTTGAAGTAGTCCCTTAATAAAATATTGTCTGCAATAAGACATCTTCCAGATCTGGGCCTTCCTCTGGGGCATTGGCTACTTATGACAGTGAAGATAAAGTTACATTTTCAAGATTGAGGTCCTGCTGTGAAATATGGCCACAGAGCACTTAGGTGAAGGAGACTGGCTCGTGTCCAGCACAGTCTGATAAGCATGACTCCCACATGATGCCATTACTGGCAGGCGTTACCGTCTGCTTTTTGCACTGGAATGTCTGGCAGCCTCTAGGGGGTAGAGGTGAGTCTGGGGGAAGAATATCTTTCCTCCTAAAAAATCTCTGTGATGTTTAATCTAACCTCAAACATTTACCTCTAATATCAAAAGGAATCCTAAACACGAGCGGTGTATTGTTTTTCTTGGTCTCCGTTAATCATTTCCTCCAGCGAATGTTAGTTTTTGTAAGAACATATCTCTGCAGCCATTATCTCACCACATATCCTGCCAGAAGGAGCTGGGCTGTGAATAGCGCACTGGGATTTAGATAAGCTTAGAATGAAAAGTGTGCAATGTCAGGATTGTTGTAGATGGAGAAAGAATAATCTTTTGGGGCAAGAAAGATCTGCTTATATTAAACATCAAGATGAAGGCAACGTGATTCATTGCTTGATGTCCGTTTTACTCCACTATGCCCTTCTAACTTCAAACAGGTGACATATTGAAATAGGCAGACCTACCTAATGACATTAAAAGACAGTTTTACAACTGAATGAGCTTTATACAGTCCATCAAACAGCAATTGGCTGTTTTTATGCAATACTGTAGTCACGAAAATAAGAGTGCGCCTGTGTTAGGCTACGTTTCCACTGTGCCGGCATGTTTCTGCCATACACGATGCTGGCCCTTGTAATGGGAGAATGCATCAAAATCCCTATAGCCAGAACCGAAACAAGTTCCTCCAGCACCCAAGGCTGAGACACCTACAGTGGCTTGCAAAAGTATTCGGCCCCCTTGAAGTTTTCCACATTTTGTCATATTACTGCCACAAACATGAATCAATTTTATTGGAATTCCACGTGAAAGACCAATACAAAGTGGTGTACACGTGAGAAGTGGAACAAAAATCACACATGATTCCAAACATTTTTTACAAATCAATAACTGCAAAGTGGGGTGTGCATAATTATTCAGCCCCCTTTGGTCTGAGTGCAGTGAGTTGCCCATAGAAATTGCCTGATGAGTGCTAATGACTAAATAAAGTGCACCTGTGTGTAATCTAATGTCAGTACAAATACAGCTGCTCTGTGACGGCCTCAGCGGTTGTCTAAGAGAATCTTGGGAGCAACAACACCATGAAGTCCAAAGAACACACAAGACAGGTCAGGGATAAAGTTATTGAGAAATTTAAAGCAGGCTTAGGCTGCAAAAAGATTTCCACAGCCTTGAACATCCCACGGAGCACTGTTCAGGCGATCATTCAGAAATGGAAGGAGTATGGCACAACTGTAATCCTACCAAGACAAGGCCGTCCACCTAAACTCACAGGCCGAACAAGGAGAACGCTGATCAGAAATGCAGCCAAGAGGCTCATGGTGACTCTGGACGAGCTGCAGAGATCTACAGCTCAGGTGGGGGAATCTGTCCATAGGACAACTATTAGTCGTGCACTGCACAAAGTTGGCTCTTATGGGAGAGTGACAAGAAGAAAGCCATTGTTAACAGAAAAGCATGAGAAGTCCCGTTTGCAGTTTGCCACAAGCCATGTGGGGGACACAGCAAACATATGTAAGAAGGTGCTCTTGTTGGATGAGACCAAAATTTAACTTTTTGGCCAAAATGCAAAACGCTATGTGTGGCAGAAAACTAACACTGCAGATCACTCAGAACACACCATCCCCACTGTCAAATATCATGGTGGCAGCATCATGCTCTGGGGTTGCTTCTCTTCAGCAGGGACAGGGAAGCTGGTCAAAGTTGATGGGAAGATGGATGGAGCCAATTACAGGGCAATCTTGGAAGAAAACCTCTTGGAGTCTGCAAAAGACTTGAGACTGGGGCGGAGGTTCACCTTCCAGCAGGACAACGACCCTAAACATAAAGCGAGGGCAACAGTGGAATGGTTTAAAACAAAACATATCTGTAACGATCGGTGTCAGCACACAGAGAGAATCTGATTATTGGTGATCTGCAGAATCACCAAGAATACAGATGTATACCTGATTATTGATGATCTGCAAAATCACCAATAATACAGATATGACTAACCTCTGGACACCTATATAGTGTGAGTGTTTGGTGCAACAGTAATGACTTTGAGTAGGACCACCCGAGGAGCAGGCGGCCCTTGGCAGTATGAGGAATACCTCCCTCTGGGAAGTATGAAGACCTTCCAGCAGCCTGAGACTTCCAAGGGGATGGAGCCCCAGGCTGAATAGCAGGAAGGCCTTGTGGCTAACTGACCCCTGGAAGGTGGGCGTCACAGGTAGCACTGAAGGCTAATCTCTCTAGAGAGAGTGATAGCTCGCGAGATCGGGCAGGCTAGGTCGGCAACACACGGGCAGATGAAGTACAGAGACAGTAGACTGATTCAGTAACCGGGGAAAGGCAGAGTTTGGCAACAGGAAGGCAGATATGCTGAGGTACCGAATCAGAAAGCAAGAGCGAGGTCAACAGAGCGAATGGTCATAACAGGTAACAAATAGATTCCTAGTCTGGGGTGTGAGGTCCGTGGTCTCAACACCCAGGAACTAGTCTAAGGTATAACACAGTATTGACACAGAGTTCCTAAGCTGGGGTGTGAGGTCCGTGGTCTCAACACCCTGGAACTGATCTAAAGTATAATACAGTAATGACACAGTAATCCTAAGCTGGGGTGTGAGGTCCGTGGTCTCAACACCCTGGAACTAGTCTAAAGTATGACACAGTAATGACACAGTAATCCTAAGCTGGGGTGTGAGGTCCGTGGTCTCAACACCCTGGAACTAGTCTAAAGTATAACACAGCAAATAACACAGTAGTAATCTGGCTCAGTGTGAATCCCCAGGTCCTCCTGGTTCTAACACACTGTGGGATCTGACTATGGTCTGAGTGCTTTTACGTAAGTGTTCGCAACAGCAGACAACTTGAGACTGACCAGCAATAACTATATATAGAGCGGCGCTCCCTGGCGCCACCCAGCGCTGATCAACCAATAGCCGCCCGCTCTGAGATCAGTTGACCAACCTGGTCAGCTGATCCCTTTCCGTTTGTCATAAAGGTTCCGCCTCTCAGTGCGCGCGCGCGTATTCCTCAATCTGTGTGCACTAGAAGGCCCAGCCACCTCAGACGTATGCCGCCACGTGTAAACCGCTGAGCTGGATGCGGAACCAGCCGCCTCGCTGCCAGTCCGCGCGGCGGCTTTTCCGCAATCTATTACAATATCCATTTGTTAGAATGGCCCAGTCAAAGTCCAGATCTAAATCCAATCGAGAATATATGGCAAGATCTGAAAACTGCTGTTCACAAACGCTGTCCATCTAATCTGACTGAGCTAGAGCTGTTTTACAAAGAAGAATGGGCAAGGATTTCAGTCTCTAGATGTGAAAAGCTGGTAGAGACATACCCTAAAAGACTGGCAGCCGTAATTGCAGCAAAAGGTGGTTCTACAAAGTATTGATTCAGGGGGCTGAATAATTATGCACACCCCACTTTGCAGTTATTGATTTGTAAAAAATGTTTGGAATCTATATATATAAAATCGTATGTATGTATGTATGTATGTATGTATGTATGTATGTATGTATGTATGTATGTATGTGTGTGTGTATGTGCCACGATCATTCGAAAACGGCTTGACCGATTTGAACAAAACTTGGTACACAGATCCCTTACTACCTGGGATGATAGGTTCTGGGGGTCTCGTGGCCCACCCTGCACACCTGGGCGGAGCTACAAACAGCAAATCAGATTTCACCCACTCATGTCAATGGAAAAAATTTAAAAGGCTGCCATTCTCACAGTAATCAAGTCAGAGTCCCCACACTTGGCACAGTTGGTCACTTGGTGACCGAGGTTACAAATCAAGGAAAAGTGGGCGGAGCATAAAACAGCCAATCAAATTTCAGCCAATCATTTTAAATGGGAAACTGTAAACTGCAGCCATTCTTAGACTGTTAATCGCAGGGTTCTCAAACTTGCCACACTTGGTCACTGGGTGACTGAGATTAAGATTCAAGAAAGTGGGTGGAGCCTACAACAGCCAATCAAAATTCACCTATTAATTTTCAAGGGGAATATTTAAACTGCTGCTATTCTTACACTGTTAATGGCAGAAGTTTCAAACTTGCTACAGTCAGTCATTGGGTGACTGGGGCCCAAATTCATTAAAGGGGTGGGGCCACAAACAGCCAATCAGATTTCCTTGGTGGATAATCTGCTTCTATTCACACATTTTTGATGCCAGGAACCTGAACGCTCACAAACTTGGTCATTGAGTGACTCTGTGTCAAGGTTTCAAAAAGTGGGCGGAGCCAAAACCAAATTTTACTGAGAAAATATAAACTGCAGCTATTCTTACACTGTTAATGGCAGGGTTCTCAAACTTTGCACAGTTGGCAACTGGGTGAATGAGATTAAGATTTTGGAAGGTGGGTGGAGCCTACAACAGCCAATGAAAATTCACCTTTTGATTTCCAAAGGGAATATTTAAGCTGCTACCATTCTTATACTGTTCATAGCAGATGCCTCAAACCTGGTACAGTCAGTCACTAGGTGACTAGGGTTCAAATTCAGAAAGGGGCGGAGCCACAAACAGCCAATCAGGTTTGTTTATTTTTCAATGGGAATATACAAAGTATTGATACCAAGGACCCCAAAGCTGATAAACTTGGTAATTGAGTGACTGTATGTCATGGTTAGAAAAAGTGGGCGCGCCAACAACTTAATTTTTTACATGGCAGGGTTTGCAAACTTGACACAATTGGCCACTGGGTGACTGGGATTAATAATCAGAAATGTGGGTGGAGCCTACAACAGCCAATCAAAATTCACCTTTTCATTTTCAAGGAGAATATTTACATTGCTACCATTCTTACACTGTTAAGGGCAGAGACCTCAAACCTGATACAGTTAGTCATTGGGTGACTGGGGTCTAAATTCAGTAAAGGGGTGGAGTCACAAACAGCCAATCAGATTTGTTAGATTGATTTCAGCCATTCTGTTATTGGCAGGGTTCTCAAACTTGACACAATTGGCCACTGGGTGACTGGGACTAATATTCAGGAAAGTGGGTGGAGCCTACAGCAGCCAATCAAAATTCACCTTTTGATTTTCAAGGGGAATATTTACATTGCTGCCATTCATACCCTCTTAATGGCAGAGGCCTCAAATCTGGTACAATCTGTCACTAGGAGACTGGGGTTTAAATTTTGAAAAGGGAGCTGGCCAAAAACCAACAATAAGATTTATTTAATATTAATGGTAAAATACAACTTATTGATGCCAAAGACCCCAAAGCTCATAAACTTGGTCATTAAGTGACAGTATGTCAAGGTTAGAAATACTGGGCGGAGCCAAAAACAACTAACTTTTTACAGCTATTCTTACACTGTTAATGGCAGGGTTCTCAAACTTGACACAGTTGGTCACTGGGTGACTGGGATTAATATTCAGAAAAGTAGGTGAAGCCTACAAGAGCCAATCAAAATTTACCTATTGATTTTCCATGGGAATATTGAAACTGCAGCCAATCTTACACTGTTACTGGCAGAGGCTTCAAACCTGCTACAGTCGGTCGATCAGTGACTGGGGTTCAAATTCACTAAAGGGGCAGAGCCAAAAACAGCAAGATTTCTTTGGTCATTGAGTGACTGTGTGCCAAGGTTAGTAACATTTGGGTGGAGTCAAAAACAGATTTTTCTGGGAAATTGTAAACGGCAGCCCTTCTTCACTGTTAATGGCAGGGTTCTCAAATTTGACACAGCTGGTTACTGGGTGACTGGGATTAATATTCAGGAAAGTGGGTGGAACCTAAAAAAGCCAATCAAGATTCACCTGTTTATTTTCAAGGGGAATATTAAAATAGCTGCCATTCTTGCATGGTTAATGGCACAAGCCTCAAACCTGGTACAGTTGGTCATTGGGTCACTGGGGTTCAAATTCAGAAAAGGAGACAGAGCCACAAACAGTCAATCAGATTTGTTTCATTTCATGGGAAAATACAAATTATTGATGCCAAGGACCCCAAAGCTCACAAACTTGGTCATTGAGTAGTGACTGTGTGTCCAGGTTACAAAAAGTGGGCGGAACCAAAACCAAATTTCATTGGGAAAATATAAACTGCAGCCATTCTTACACTGTTTATGGCAGGGTTCCCAAACTTTGCCTAGATGGTCACTGGGTGACTGAGAGTAATTTTCAGGGAAGTGGGTGGATCTTATAATAGCCAATCACAAGCCTCAAACCTGGTACAGTTGGTCATTGGGTCACTGGGGTTCAAATTCAGAAAAGGAGACAGAGCCACAAACAGTCAATCAGATTTGTTTCATTTCATGGGAAAATACAAATTATTGATGCCAAGGACCCCAAAGCTCACAAACTTGGTCATTGAGTAGTGACTGTGTGTCCAGGTTACAAAAAGTGGGCGGAACCAAAACCAAATTTCATTGGGAAAATATAAACTGCAGCCCTTCTTACACTGTTTATGGCAGGGTTCCCAAACTTTGCCTAGATGGTCACTGGGTGACTGAGAGTAATTTTCAGGGAAGTGGGTGGATCTTATAATAGCCAATCAAAATTCACCTGTTGATTTTCAAGGGGAATATTTAAATTGCTGCCATTTTTACACTGTTAATAGCAGATGCCTCAAGCCTGCTACAGTTGGTCATTGGATGACTAGGGTTCAAATGCTGGAGAGGGGCGGAGCCACAAATCTGATTAGTTTAATTTCTATCAGGAATATACAAATTATTGATGCCAAGGACTCCAAAGCTCACAAACTTGGACATTGAGTGTTTGTGCGTTAGGGTTAGAAAAAGTGGGAGGAGCCAACACCAGTCAAATACATACACGGGCAATGCCAGGTCATCAGTGGGTGGAAACAAATACAAATTTCACTGGGAAAATGTAAGCTGCAGCCATTCTTAGACTATTAATGGCAGGGTTTTTTCAAACTTGCCACACTTGGTCACTTGGTGACTGGGATTAATATTCAGAAAAGTGGGTGGAGCCTGCAAAAGTGAATCAAACTTCACCTATTGCTTTTCAAGAGGAATATTTAATTGCTGCCATTCTTACACTGTTAATGGCAGAGGCCTCAAACCTGGTACAGTTGGTCATTGGGTGACTGGGGTTCAAATTCAGAAAAGGGGGTGGAGCCACAAACAGCCAATCAGATTTTTTCATTTGAATGCAAATTATTGATGCCAAAGAAGGCAAAGCTCACAAACTTGGTCATTGAGTAATTGTGTGTTAGGGTTAGAACAACACCAGCCAAATACATACCCGGGCAACGCCGGGCAATCAGCTAGTAATGTATAATATTCGTTCCACTTCTCACATGTACATCACTTTGTATTGGTCTTTCATGTGGAATTCCAATAAAATTGATTCATGTTTGTGGCAGTAATGTGACAAAATGTGGAAAACTTCAAGGGGGCCGAATACTTTTGCAAGCCACTGTAAGTGCACCCCTCCATCCTTCCCATACTGATTGCTATTAGACGAAGTGAAGTGTGGTCCGGTGTTAGTCAAGGAGCAGAACTGCAGACATCAATCCAACAAACGTTGATTCTAGTGATACCTTTAATGACTAAAGGCCCATTCACACCTAAAATCGCTAAGCGCAAATGCTAAGCGATTTTCTGGCGTTTTCCAGCATTTTTTATGAGCGTTTTCTAAGCGATTTTTCACTGTATAAAAAGCGTTTTTTCAGTGATTAGCTAATACTTAACATTGAAACGCCAATCGCTCAGAATCGTTTAGAAAATACTGCATGCTACGCGTTTGCGTTTCAGCAAAACGCGAAACGCTTAGATGAGAACAGAAGCATAGACAATACATTGAACAAGCGCTTTTTGAAACGCTAGCGCTTTAGAGCGATGCTAAAAGCGCTAGTAAAGCCCACAAGTGTGAAAGGGCCCTAACCGGACATGGTTTATTGCAAGCTTTCAAAAAGTTAAGTTTCTTCTTCAGGCATTTTACAGAACTGGATCAGAACCGTGCAATAACAGTTGTACGGTTCTGATCCAGTTCTGTAGAAAGAAACTTTTTAAAAGCTTGCAATAAACCATGTACAGTTACTCATTAAAGGTATCACCGGAATCAACGTTTGTTGGTTTGATGTCTGCATTATTAGACTAAGAGGCACCCCAGGGCCCCCAACCTACACTTTAATCTCTAGTTATCTGGCTTGTAGTCACTGCCATATATCCCCTTTTCTTATTTCTCTTTTCTTCAAACACAATAGGAGAATGATAGCTGAGTGAGTTTTGCCCCTCCTACAATGGGCTGGTGCCTCTCTTGCCTCTGCCTCGGTCCGGCCCTGCTCACACCTGTGTAAATAAGTACACAAAGGCTGTTAACAAACCAATGCTGCAATTACCACATAACACTGATCCAACCTTTGCTCGCTCCACTGGCTACCCATAAAAGGGAGAATTCTCTTCAAGATTGGCCCACTTCCTTACCTTAGTCTACCTTAAAGAGAACCCGAGGTGGCCTTGTATTACGTAAGTGGGGCACAGAGGCTGGTTGGTCACACTAACACCAGCCTCTGTTGCCCCATCGTGTGTCTCAAAGACCCCCCTGCTCGCCGCTATACCCCCGCAGTGCTGGCGACACGCAGCGTGTCGCCAGCACAATGTTTACTCTAGCGCTGTCTGTCAGCGCCGCTCCGCCGCCTCCCCCGCATCGCCGCTACCCGCCCTCGTCCCTTCCCTCCCGCTGATTGGAGGGAAGGGACGAGGGCGGGTAGCGGCGATGCGGAGGAGGCGTGGGAGCGGCGCTGACAGACAGCGCTAGAGTAAACATTGTGCTGGCGACGCGCTGCGTGTCGCCAGCACTGCGGGGAGTATAGCGGCGAGCAGGGGGGTCTTTGAGACACACGATGGGGCAACAGAGGCTGGTGTTAGTGTGCCCAACCAGCCTCTGTGCCCCACTTACGTAATACAAGGCCACCTCGGGTTCTCTTTAAAACCTTTGGAAGCAGAGCCTACTGTCATGCTGTCATGCTGCTCCTACCCTTTGGAACTCCTTGCCACACCCATTCAGGACATCTCCACCCCTGGAGACATTTAAGTCCAAACTGAAAAGACTCCTGTTAAGTTTAGCATTTAGGAACACTTGACTATTTCCTCTGTGGCACATTCCACCCTACAACTATGTATTATTATTATTATTATTATTTAGTATTTATATAGCGCCAACATATTACGCAGCGCTATGTATTGATCTGAACCATATCTACTGTATGTGCTTTGAGTCCTATGGGAGAAAAGCACCTTACAAATTATTATTGCATTGTATGATAATGTGCATGCCAGGGAGGCAGTCTGTAATCCACAGGCTCAGTGTCTAAAGGGCTACATTAGACTAATGCTGGGTACACACGATGCGTTTTTTCGGTCGATTTTCTGTCAGATTGATTTTCGATCGATTTCCGATTCGATTCAGTTATCTTTTCTTATCGATTTCCATTAACTTCTATGAAAAATCTATCAGAAGAACGATCAAAAATAAGATCGGACATGTCGGAAATTATCTATCGAACCAACACTATCTAACACAAAATTGTATGGTGTGTACTTACCATTAGTACTAAAGCTATGACTTCATATAAACATACTATTTATTACCTTTGTCTGCATATTATTCTGATCTGCTTAACACGACTGTTACAACAAATCTTTTTCATAAAAAAATAATTGGTGTTATTCCTGAGACTTTAAACTTGATTTACATTTAACAATGGACACTCTTTCCTGTTGTTGGTTACTTTTCACTCAACAGCACTGTACACTTTTCATCCTGTTTTACTCTTTCCATTCAACAAATTACATGTACTTATTGTTCAGTATGATGCTGTATTTCCTGCTTTTAATCTTGTTAGTTTAATTCATGCTTCATTTCCTGAGAGATCATGACAAGAGCAATCATTTTCCACTAGCTAATAACGCATTGTTGCCAGATGGCCCTCTTATATAGTGCAGACCGATTCAGACAGAACCCAAACAACAATGGTTACCAGCCCTATACAGAGCATATTTAAATGAACAAAGTATTGTACATCACATTGCTACTGTGTTACGCGGTAAATGAATGTGAATATAATATAAATATGATATAAAATAATTAAAAAATATTTTTTATGACAATGCAAGGTGTAAAGCGTATTCCTTAGGCTAAGGCCACGTTCACATCTACTCAGCGCAGATGGCAGTGCGATTAAACGCAACGCATACAATTGCATGCCATCTGCGCTGCTACCCACTGCACTGCTGATCCCATTCATTGACAGTGATGGGATCAGTTTTGCGTTTGTGGGCAAGATGCAGGCAGCAGTACGCAAGCGCTTCATAGCGCATCATACTTCTGCGCAGCGCAGTAGATGTGAACTGCAGAAGGGCTGTCTATGTCCTTCTGCCGTTCCTGCATGTCACCACTTCATACGCACTTCCAAATGCGCACGGAAGCGCGTATGATGTGAACGAGGCCTTAGCTGACACTGAATCCGTTCAAATTCAGCTCATTGTCTGGTAGCCCAGCTTAGCTTGCGTTATTATGACAGAACTGATGTTCTGCAAAGCTAATGCGATTATTTATTTATAATTCGCCAACATATTACGCAGCGCTGGACATTACAGAAAATATTCTGGAGTGACATACAGCAATAACAATACAGGAATACATGCAAACCAGATCAAGCAGAACAGTATGGGCTTGATTCACTAAACGCCGCGCTAGTGTTTTGCGCGCGCAATCGTGAATTTTCACACACAATCGCGAATTTGTGCCTGCGATTACTTGCGAAAAAATTTGCTGTGCCTCTGAGTTAGCACGGTTTAGTGAATCAAGCCCATTGAGTACAAGGCAATGCTTAGTCAGTCACTGGATGGGGGCATGGAGATTAGGCAAGTCGAGTTCACTCAGGTCCATAGGATGAGTGTACGGTAATGGAGGTGCGTTTACAGGTAGGAGACATAAGGAGGAGGACCCTGCCCGAAGGCTTACAACCTAGAGGATAATGTGAATGGACCAGAGCTGGATAATCACAAGGTTAACGTAGGCAGTTGCCCAGGGCCTGGAGAGAGTCTAAGGCCTGGTGGATGCTAGCCACCACCAAATCTCACTAAAAAGGCCAGGTAATTATCAGCGGTCGGAAGAAACTGCTATCTTGCCTTGGGCCCCATTTCATCTTAATCCTTTCCTGGAATGGGCCCACGGTGGGACCATTGCAGCATGTTGCTGTGTGATTATAACTTAGCTATAACGGACTACAGAGCGCAGTGTGCACGCACCCTTAAAGGACAAAAAAGTGAAGGTGTAGTTGGTAGGGGTGCATAATCAAATGCTTACCACGCCTCCCGTTCCCCTCCATCACTCGGTGTTCTCCTTAGCTCAATCTTGTTCTTCTCAGCGACTTGGGTGACTCCAAACCCAGACATAATACACCGCGCATGTGCAGTATGTCTGTTCTGCTCCCCTGTGGCTGTGCAGAGTGATGTCACAGGACAGGAGTGCGCTCGCTTCCCCCACGCCTCCAATCAGCGCGCACGCTGGGACACAGTAGTGAGGGCGCTCCTGTCCTGTGATATCACTGCGTGGCCACAAGAGGGCAGAACGGACACACTGTACATGTGCGGTGCAGTATGTCCAGGTTTGGATTCACCCAAGACACAGAGGAGAACGGTATTGAGTGCAGGAGAACGGTGAGTGACTGAGGGGAATGGGAGGCATGGTAAGTATTTGATTATGCCCCCCCACTGCACCTTTACTTTTAATCAGAGGCTTTCAGCTCTGGTATCATTTAAAGGAAAATTCAATTTCAGCTCTACAGTATATACAGTGGGGTGCGTAAGTTTGGGCAACCTTGTTAATTGTGATGATTTTCCTGTATAAATCATTGGTGGTTACGATAAAAAATGTTAGTTAAATATATTATATAGGAGACACACACAGTAATATTTGAGAAGTGAAATGAAGTTTATTGGATTTACAGAAAGTGTGCAATAATTGTTTAAACAAAATTAGGCAGGTGCATAAATTTGGGCACCACAAAAAAGAAATGAAATCAATATTTAGTAGATCCTCCTTTTGCAGAAATTACAGCCTGTAAACGCTTCCTGTAGGTTCCAATGAAAGTCTGGATTCTGGTTGAAGGTATTTTGGACCATTCCTCTTTACAAAACATCTCTAGTTCATTCAGGTTTGATGGCTTCCGAGCATGGACAGCTCTCTTTAAAGGGAACCTAAACTGAGAATGGTATGGATTTTTCCTTTTAAAATAATACCAGTTGCCTGACTCTCCTGCTGATCCTGTGTCTCTAATATTTTTAGCTACAGCCCCTCAACAAGCCCCTCAACAAGCAGATCAGGTGCTCTGACTGAAGTGATGTGGGCTGAGAAAAGGTTTCATCTGCATCACTTTTGCATACAGCATCTCCTTGTGTAAAGTGCGCCGAATGGTTGAACGATGCACAGTGACTTCATCTGCAGCAAGATGATGTTGTAGCTCTTTGGTGCTGGTCTGTGGGTTGACTCTGACTGTTCTCACCATTCGTTGCTTCTGTTTATCTGAGATTTTTCTTGGTCTGCCACTTCGAGCCTTAACTTGAACTGAGCCTGTGATCTTCCATTTCCTCAAACTGTGGAAACAGACAGCTGAAATATCTGAGACAGCTTTCTGTATCCTTCCCCTAAACCATGATGGTGAACAATCTTCGTCTTGTTTTGAGACCCCTATGTTGCTACTCTTCAGAGAAAATTAAAAGAGGAGGGAAACTTACAATTGACCCCCTAAAATGCTCTTTCTCGTAATTGGATTCACCTGTGTATGTAGGTCAAGGGTTAATGGGGCTTACCAAGCCAATTTGAGTTCCAATAATTAGTTCTTAAGGTTTTGAAATCAATAAAACGACAACAGTGCCCAAATTTATGCACCTGCCTAATTTTATTTAAACACTTATTGCGCACTTTCTGTAAATCCAATAAACTTCTTTTCACTTCTCAAATATCACTGTGTGTCTCCTATATGATATACTGTATTTAACTGACATTTTTTATCGTAACAAACAACGGTTTATACAGGAAAATCATGACAATTAACAAGGTTGCCCAAACTTTCACATCCCACTGTATTACAAAGGTGAATGGCAATTATCATTGCAGATTGCTTAACCCCCTTGGCGGTATGAAAAATACCGCCAGGGGGCAGCGCAGCAGTTTTTTTTTTTTTTAAATCATGTAGCGAGCCCAGACCTCGCTACATGATAGCCGCTGCTCAGCGGCATCCCCCCAGCCCCGCCGATCGCCTCCGGCGATAGGCGATCAGGAAATCCCGTTCAAAGAACGGGATTTCCTGGAGGGCTTCCCCCGTCGCCATGGCGACGGGGCGGGATGACGTCACCGACGTCATTGGGAGACCCGATCCACCCCTTGTCGCTGCCTGGCACTGATTGGCCAGGCAGCGCAGGGGTCTGGTGGGGGGGGGGGCCGCGCGCCGCACCGGATAGCGGCGATCTGGCGCGCGGCGGCGGCGATCGGGGTGCTGGCGCAGTTTGCAAAGTGCTAGCTGCGTCCAGCAAAAAAAAAATTATGAAAATCGGCCCAGCAGGGCCTGAGCGGCACCCTCCGGCGGCTTACCCCGTGTCACACACGGGGTTACCGCTAAGGAGGTTAATTAGTTTTTATGGGCAAGTAAAATGCAGCCGCTCCTAAAAGAAACTGTAAGTTAAGTGTCCTTTCACACTTAAAGTGAACCTAAAGTCACCAAAAAAATTAGATGAACTCACCTGGGGCTTCCCTCAGCCCCCTGCAGACGATCGGTGCCCTCGCAGCCCAGCTCAGATGCTCCTGCACCCGCCGGCGAACACTTCCGGTTTGGCCGTCACCGGCCGACAGGCATGGGAACGTGAGTGATTGTTCGCGTTCCCAGCCTGTATATCGCCCCCTATGCTGCTATTGCTGCCAGGAGGCCGCTATGCTACTCTGATAAGGCATGTTAACTTTGATAAGGCGTGCTAACTTGGATAAGGCATGCTATTTGTCTTAGTGAATCAAGTCCACAGTCTGTTATTTTGTGTCACAAACAACAAAATCATTGCATTGTGACGCAAATGCAATGATAGGCCTATGTGGCTATAACATTGATATCGGGTTGGTTCCACAGGTTCCATTGGGACAACTTAGTGGGTGTACTTGCGTTTACAGGGTAACAGGCACACTTTCATCATACTGCAGTGTTTCTCAAACCTGTCCTCGTGTCTTCCCAACAGTGCATGTTTTGCAGGCAACCTCCTCTCTGCACAGGTGGGGTAATTAGTGTCTCAGCTAGGTTGATTACATGTAGCTGGGACACTAATTACCCCACCTGTGCATAGGTAAGGCTGCCTGCAAAACATTCACCATTGGGGAGTCACGAGGACAGGTTTGAGAAACACTGTCGTACTGTATACTGTTAATGAGCAATGCTACTTATCCGGAATGTTGTGGTGCGATTCAAGAATAATCGCTTCACAACGTACTGTTGATGTTGTGAAATAGCCTTAGAGGGTTAACATTTTCTGCCAGTGAAAAGATTAGTGCAAATGCTGAAAATAAGTAACAAAAGGCCAGATGCAATAAACTGTGTAAAGTTTTACTGTTACTACCACTGGTGGAGCACTGCCCGTTAACATGTTAGTGCCACAGCATTACTAAGGTAATGCATGCATTGTAAAAAAAAAATCCTCTTGACATACATATTAAAAAGTTCAGTCCCTAATGTACTGTATGTAGGTATAATTTTACTATTTGGCCACACGATGTCCTCGCGCATTATTTCCTATTAGCGCACTATAAGTATGCTAACAGGAATTAATGAATGGACGTGTTTACTTCCTTATTACAAATTATTGCGGTATCTCATTGATGCCGGCGATCATTTACACGGGGACTTAGATTAATGAATGGGAACTGAGCTCCCATTCTTTCATCTCCCCTCTAACGATAAGCAGCGGAAGTGAGACACGGCATGATCGTGCACACGTAGCCACGCCTACATCTACTGAGAGTAATCACTAATTTTGAACAAAAACAGTGATCATTCTCCCTGCACAAGCACGGATTGGCTCAGGGGACTTCTGTCTCCTGAGCCAATCCCCCGTCTCCATGGCCATCGGGGTCCCCCACAAAGTGCACGGGAGTGAGTTTTACTTTCCTCCGACTTTAGCAGCATGTCCGTGCAGCTCAAATAGTTAAAGGACAACTGAAGTGAGAAGAAAATGGATGCTGCCATATTTATTTCCTCTTAAATAATACCAGTTGATTGGCTGTCCTGCTAATCTATTTAACTGCAGTTGTGTCAGAATAATGCCAGAAACAATCATGCAGCTAATCCAGTCAGATCTGACAATAATGTCAGAAACACCTGATCTGCATATGCTTGTTCAGGGTTTATGGCTAACAGTATTAGAAAGAGAGGATCAGCAGGACTGCCAGGCACTCTCACTTCAGTTGTCCTTTAAGTGTGGCACAGCCGCACAGATCATATGAATCATCACCAAATGGGACTTAAATCTGGAAGGAGAAGCATATGCAGATCCTGGTCTCATTTCAGTTATAGGATATAGGAACAGGGGATGTCAATCCAGACACCATGGTTAAATCACAGCAAGGCCTTCCTCTGGACAACTGGAATCAAGCCATGGTATGCCTCCTGATGGGTTATGAATAACATTGGAGCCAGTTGGATTCCATCTCCTCTTCACAAGTAAGTGAGCACTGCCTCATGAAATGTGTCAGTTTTGATATTATTCATGGTTTACTTAGATCATGCTGATTGTGAACCTATCCCCCAAGGTCATTTAACTTCTAAGCATGACACTTCTTGGGAAGTGGTTGTTATATTCCCTGATAATCTGGGATATGTGAAGTACATAAAGTGTATGCTTTTTGGATTGCTTTTATTGAGAGCGGACCAAGCCCACAGCCCAGCAAGCGAAGGGAGCGGGCAAGGGGACAATAATTCCAGCTAAGCGGGAATATCACCTTAACCACCTGAGCGGTCTGGACGAGCTCAGCTCGTCCAACACCGCCGGAGGCTGCCGCTCAGGCCCTGCTGGGCCGATTTACATCAAATAAAAAGCAGCACACGCAGCCGGCACTTTGCCAGCCGCGTGTGCTGCCTGATCGCCGCCGCTCTGCGGCGATCCGCCGCGAGCAGCGGCGAAAGAGGGTCCCCCCAGCCGCCTGAGCCCAGCGTAGCCGGAACAAAAAGTTCCGGCCAGCGCTAAGGGCTGGATCGGAGGCGGCTGACGTCAGGACGTCGGCTGACGTCGATGACGTCACTCCGCTCGTCGCTATGGCGACGATATAAGCAAAACAAGGAAGGCCGCTCATTGCGGCCTTCCTTGTTTATTCTGGGCGCCGGAGGCGATCGGAAGATCGCCTCCGGAGCGCCCTCTAGTGGGCTTTCATGCAGCCAACTTTCAGTTGGCTGCATGAAATAGTTTTTTTTTTATTTAAAAAAAACCCTCCCGCAGCCACCCTGGCGATTTAATCAGAACGCCAGGGTGGTTAAAAGGAGTAGACACCCCTCATTCAACATGCTCTTAGCTCAGGAACGATTCATCACATAGCATAGTGCAAATGAAAGCCAAGACTCTTGACTTTGCAACAATATGTAGATTTCCAAAGGTGGGGTGTTAAATATCTTTTAAACAGGGGCAGCCAAATTCGGTAGTGAGATCGAGAGAATCTGCAGCTGGTGCAAGAACAACCTTGTCCTCAATGCGGCTAAGAGTGTCAAATTGATCGTGGACTTCAGGAAACACACAGTCCTTATTAGCCAGACTGAAGATGCCAGGGTACCATGCCTTCAGTTCCTAGGTACAACACTAACCACCTAAAGTGAGGGTAAAACACCACCAAATTTCAGAGGAAGGAGCAATAGAGGCTATTCTTCTCTGCACCGACTGAAAAGATTTGGGATGTTTCAGGCAGATGCTTCTTCAGGCTCCTCTCATTGGTCGCTGTTACAGGACCATCACCTCAAGAACCATCAGGCACAGGCAGGGCCGGGCCGAGGCATAGGCTGGAGAGGCTCCAGCCTCGGGGCGCAGTGTAGGAGGGGACGCACAATTCATTCAGCTGTCATTCCTAATTGTGTATGAAGCAGAAAGAAATAAGAAAAGGGGATACATAGCAGTGACTGCACGCCAGATAACTAGATATTAAGGTGTTGGGGAGGTTGTGGGCCCTGTGGCCCTCTTAGTCTAATAGCAATCCGTGTGTGACAGCTGGGGTGGAAGGGATGGAGGGGCGCACTTTGGTGTCTCAGCCTTGGGTGCTGGAGGACCTTGTCCCTGCTCTGGGCACAGGAGCAATCTCTTCCCCCAAGCAGCCCTCCTGCTAAACTCCAGTCCCCCTGCCAGGCATACCCTCCTGCAGCACTTCAGTCCCATGGCAGCTCAACATTCTAGCATTCTAGCTGCCCAGCTTAGCACCTTGGAAACTCAAGCTTCCCTAATGCTCTAATGTATGTTTGCATAGTTTTTAAATAGTTTTGCCTGTCTCATTGTATCTATTTACCTCTCATACTCAGGGCCGGTTTAAGCAACAATGGGGCCCCAGGGCAAAATAAACCTGGGGGGCCCCCCCAACATATACCCCGGAACAAAAATTGGCATTAGGGGACCTTTTTTGCAGCTGGTATAGTTAGGGTGTGAAGTCCCAATCGGTCGGAGCTCCACATTCTGGCTATCCCAGCCTGCATGGGGGACAAGGGGTTAAAAAGTTTCAGGAGGGGGGACCCCACATAATTTTTTTTTTAAATTCTCACACTCTAAACATAAAAAAAAAATTGGGAAAATAGGAAAAAATGCCAGAGATCATACAGCCATATTGCGGCTGTAGAGCGATCCCTGGCCAAAGCGCTGCGGCTGCGTATAGACCCCCTGGAAACCCCATCAGGAAATTCATTGCGCTTTCGTTTGATGCATGTAAAATTACACTACCATTAGGTTTGCTACTAAAAGTGACATTTACCGCATTTAAAAGTATACTTTTTTCCTTCGAAACTTTAAAATCGATTTTCTCAAAAACTATAAGGTCTTTTTGAAAAATTGTTTTTTTCCTCGTATTTCTAATGATCTCCTTAACATATCCTGCAAATTTAAGGTTTCTAGCATTTAAGGTGGATTTGCTATTAACCATTAAAGTTGGCAGGTTTTTAAATGTGTATTTTTTTTTCCTTTGAAACTTTAAAATCGATTTTCTCAAAAACTATAAGGCCGATTTGAAAAAATTTTTTTTCCTCTTGTAGCTACTGGGGGCCCCTACAAGCTGTGGGGCCCTGGGGCAGCTGCCTCCTTTGTCTTAATGGTAGCGCCGGCCCTGCTCATACTGTCAACCATATATATACAGGATCTTCTCAAAATATTAGCATATTGTGATAAAGTTCATTATTTTCTGTAATGTACTGATAAACATTAGACTTTCATATATTTTATATTCAAATACACACAGCTGAAGTAGTTCAAGCCTTTTATTGTTTTAATATTGATTATTTTGGCATACAGCTCATTAAAACCCAAATTTCCTATCTCAAAAAATTAGCATATTTCATCCGACCAATAAAAGAAAAGTGTTTTTAAAACAAAAAAAGTCCACCTTCAAATAATTATGTTCAGTTATGCACTCAATAGTTGGTCGGGAATCCTTTTGCAGAAATGACTGCTTCAATGCGGCGTGGCATGGAGGCAATCAGCCTGTGGCACTGCTCAGGTGTTATGGAGGCCCAGGATGCTTCGATAGCGGCCTTAAAGGGAAGGTTCAGGGAAACCTGTAAAAAGATAAAAATCCCTATCCACTTACCTGGGGCTTCCTCCAGCCCGTGGCAGGCAGGAGGTGCCCTCGCCGCCGCTCCAGAGGCTTCCGGTCGTCTTCGGTGGCCGACCCGACCTGGCCAGGCCGGCTGCCAGGTCGGGCTCTTCTGCGCTCCAAGGACGGGCTCTTCTGCGTCCCACGCGTGCGCGCTGACGTCATCGGACGTCCTCCGGGCTGTACTGCGCAGGCGCAGTAGTTCTGCGCATGTGCAGTACAGCCCGGAGGACGTCCGATGACGTCAGCGCGCCCGCGTGGGACGCAGAAGAGCCCGTCCTTGGAGCGCAGAAGAGCCCGACCTGGCAGCCGGCCTGGCCAGGTTGGGTCGGCCACCGAAGACGACCGGAAGCCTCTGGAGCGGCGGCGAGGGCACCTCCTGCCTGCCACGGGCTGGAGGAAGCCCCAGGTAAGTGGATAGGGATTTTTATTTTTTTACAGGTTTCCCTGAACCTTCCCTTTAAGCTCATCCAGCGTGTTGGGTCTTGCATCTCTCAACTTTCTCTTCACAATATCCCACAGATTCTCTATGGGGTTCAGGTGAGGAGAGTTTGCAGGCCAATTGAGCACAGTAATACCATGGTCAGTAAACCATTTACCAGTGGTTTTGGCACTGTGAGCAGGTGCCAGGTCGTGCTGAAAAATGAAATCTTCATCTCCATAAAGCTTTTCAGCAGATGGAAGCATGAACCCACTTTTAAACCAGAAACAGCGGCAGAAGCGCCTGACCTGGGCTACAGAGAAGCAGCACTGGACTGTTGCTCAGTGGTCCAAAGTACTTTTTTCGGATGAAAGCAACTTTTACATGCCATTCGGAAATCAAGGTGCCAGAGTCTGGAGGAAGACTGGGGAGAGGGAAATGCCAAAATGCCTGAAGTCCAGTGTCAAGGACCCACAGTCAGTGATGGTCTGGGGTGCCATGTCAGCTGCTGGTGTTGGTCCACTGTGATTTATCAAGGGCAGGGTCAATGCAGATGGCCATCAGGAGATTTTGGAGCACTTCATGCTTCCATCTGCTTAAAAGCTTTATGGAGATGAAGATTTCAATTTTCAGCATGACCTGGCACCTGCTCACAGTGCCAAAACCACTGGTAAATGGTTTACTGACCATGGTATTACTGTGTTCAATTGGCCTGCCAACTCTCCTGGCCTGAACCCCATAGAGAATCTGTGGGATATTGTGAAGAGAAAGTTGAGAGATGCAAGACCCAACACGCTGGATGAGCTTAAGGCCGCTATCGAAGCATCCTGGGCCTCCATAACACCTGAGCAGTGCCACAGGCTGATTGCCTCCATGCCACGCCGCATTGAAGCAGTCATTTCTGCAAAAGGATTCCCAACCAACTATTGAGTGCATAACTGAACATAATTATTTGAAGGTTGACTTTTTTTGTTTTAAAAACACTTTTCTTTTATTGGTCGGATGAAATATGCTAATTTTTTGAGATAGGAAATTTTTCTGTTTTCATGAGCTGCATGCCAAAATCATCAATATTAAAACAATAAAAGGCTTGAACTACTTCAGTTGTGTGTATTTGAATCTAAAATATATTAAAGTCTAATGTTTATCAGTACATTACAGAAAATAATGAACTTTATCACAATATGCTAATTTTTTGAGAAGAGCCTGTATGTCATTTGCACTATTGTCATTGTTATGTCTGTCTTTGCTCTATTGTCATTGCCATGCGAATCACAAATAATTCTGGGCATGACACTCATCATACTTGGCGAATAAAGGGGATTCTGATTCTAGAGATGATGTAATTCGTAAATACTGTTTCACCAAATACAGTATTGTTTAACCAAGCTGTGGAATATTTTTTTGTGTGTTTTTTTTTTACTTATTTTGCATTATTTCTATGTTTCTGTGATTCACTACAATGTTTATAATATTTTGCTACTTAGAAAGCTCTCATGTGATAGATGTGTACAGTTGTATAAAGTGTTGGGTCTGGTAGGCTAAAACAAGGACATTGTACAAACTACATTCATGTGTTTTTAATTATAAAGTTTGGAAACATTCTGGATTAGGCTTCCTTGCAGCCATGGCAACAGTCCTCACTCTGTGGATGCATCAGCTCCAAATATTCACTTTAGCCTCCTTATTTCCTTGTTTATTCAGCACTTGATTCATGAAGGTCAGTGTGGTCACTGATTACAATGTAGGGAATTCTTTATGCCAAATTAGTGTCCAGCTTAGTCTGTGAGAGACAGAGTAAAGTTAAAATTAAGTAATGTTTAGAAATACTTCATAACACTTTGCAATGCTTGCACTGGTGCTGAAGGAATCAGTCATTTTTTTGCAGTTTTTTTCCTATCTCCTCTCATAATGGACATATTTGGCATACAATATATAACCTCAAAAATGTAAGTACGTGAATGATTTGTGATGTCATGACCATGGCCCTGACAGTTTGCTGTCTGTGAACCTCGTTGCATTGTGCGAAATAATGGTCTTTTCCAACTGCCAAGCAAAACAGTATCTCCCTCTGTGCATAGAACTCATTGAACATTCCACACAGTTCATCTGGCAGAACTAAAGATGTGACCACCAGTGATACATTTCATAATGTAAAGAGGAAACATTTTTCAACAGGCAAACACTGACTAAATAATCTATAGATGAATATTGTAAAAAATTATATATATTTATGATGTTATTTTCACTATAGTTCCTCTTGAATTATTTCAACAGGAAGCAATGCAGTGGGTGGGGCTTAGTGGTCTTGTTTCATATGACAAGCTTCAGCCAAATGTTCAGAGATAAGGTGGTGACTAGGGAAATTCTGGAAAGTGCTGGTTGGCATAGATATATGATGCTTAGCCATGCCTCACTGAAATAATCCTTCCAAAGCTGAATAGATCATTCTCTTTAAACTGACAACACTTGCTTGTCAGTTGTGGCAGTGATCATTCCGCCATGGAAGAGTCAACCAAAGAAATGATTGTCTTTTGTACCACATCAATCAGCCTGAACACTTGTCCTTTTCCTAACAGTATTTGCCTGTTTGAAACTCCAGGTTCAAAAGTGAAATCCTTTGTCTTCTAATCACTCTTTAGGCCAAGTGCACACCAAAAATCTCTAGCAGATCTGCAAAACGCTAGAGGTTTTTGAAGCAGATTTCAGAGAGATTCTAGGCATGTTTTCTAAACATGCTTAGCGTTTTTTGGAGCGTTTTTGTGTAGCAGATTTCATATATTGTTACAGTAAAGCTGTTACTGAACAGCTTCTGTAACAAAAACGCCTGGAAAACCGCTCTGATCTAGCGTTTTTCAGAGCGGTTTTCCACTTTCCTCAGAAATTTTAAAAATGCTGCAGCCCCCTAGTAGTGTTGGGCGAACAGTGTTCGCCACTGTTCGGGTTCTGCAGAACATCACCCTGTTCGGGTGATGTTCGAGTTCGGCCGAACACCTGACGGTGCTCGGCCAAACCGTTCGGCCATATGGCCGAACTAAGAGCGCATGGCCGAACGTTCCCCGAACGTTCGGCTAGCGCTGTGATTGGCCGAACGGGTCACGTGGTTCGGACCCGAACGCGCTCTGATTGGCCGAACTGTCACGTGGTTCGGGTAAATAAATACCCGAACCACGTCATATCTCCGCCATTTGTCTGTGGGTTTAGCTTTGGGTAGGCAGGCAGGGTAGTTCGCGCTCCAGCCACGCTAGCCAGGGTCCCCCCCAGTCATTGTGTGTCGCTGCTGGGAATAGTAGTACACCGCTCGCTCAGCATTCTGTTTACTGCCACTCTGTGTACCTCGCTCAGCCACACTATATAGCATTCTGTTTACTGCCACTCTGTGTCTGCTGGGAATAGTAGTACACCGCTTGCACAGCCACACTATATAGCATTCTGTTTACTGCCACTCTGTGTACCTCGCTCAGCCACACTATATAGCATTCTGTTTACTGCCACTCTGTGTCTGCTGGGAATAGTGGTACACCGCTCGCTCAGCCACACTATATAGCATTCTGTTCACTGTTCTGTGTCTGCTTGGAATAGTGGTACACCGCTCGTTCAGCCACACTATATAGCATTCTGTGTACTGTTCTGTGTCTGCTGGGAACAGTAGTACACCGCTCGTTCAGCCACACTATATAGCATTCTGTGTACTGTTCTGTGTCTGCTGGGAACAGTAGTACACCGCTCGCTCAGCCACACTATATAGCATTCTGTTCACTGTTCTGTGTCTGCTGGGAATAGTGGTACACCGCTCGCTCAGCCACACTATATAGCATTCTGTTCACTGTTCTGTGTCTGCTGGGAATAGTGGTACACCGCTCGCTCAGCCACACTATATAGCATTCTGTTTACTGTTCTGTGTCTGCTGGGAATAGTGGTACACCGCTCGCTCATCCACACTATATAGCATTCTGTTCACTGTTCTGTGTCTGCTGGGAATAGTGGTACACCGCTCGCTCAGCCACACTATATAGCATTCTGTTCACTGTTCTGTGTCTGCTGGGAATAGTGGTACACCGCTCGCTCAGCCACACTATATAGCATTCTGTTTACTGCCACTCTGTGTACCTCGCTCAGCCACACTATATAGCATTCTGTTTACTGCCACTCTGTGTCTGCTGGGAATAGTGGTACACCGCTCGCTCAGCCACACTATATAGCATTCTGTTCACTGTTCTGTGTCTGCTTGGAATAGTGGTACACCGCTCGCTCAGCCACACTATATAGCATTCTGTTTACTGTTCTGTGTCTGCTGGGAATAGTGGTACACCGCTCGCTCAGCCACACTATATAGCATTCTGTTCACTGTTCTGTGTCTGCTGGGAATAGTGGTACACCGCTCGCTCAGCCACACTATATAGCATTCTGTTTACTGTTCTGTGTCTGCTGGGAACAGTAGTACACCGCTCGCTCAGCCAGAGTATATAGCATTGTGTTTACTGCCACTCTGTGTACACCGCTCAGCCAGACTATATACCATTGTTTACTGACACTCTGTGTACACCACTCAGCCACACTATATACCATTGTTTACTGACACTCTGTGTACACCGCTCAGCCAGACTATATACCATTGTTTACTGCCACTCTGATTCTGCTGGGAACAGTAGTACACCGCTCGCTCAGCCAGACTATATACCATTGTTTACTGACACTCTGTGTACACCGCTCAGCCAGACTATATACCATTGTTTACTGACACTCTGTGTACACCACTCAGCCACACTATATACCATTGTTTACTGACACTCTGTGTACACCGCTCAGCCAGACTATATACCATTGTTTACTGCCACTCTGATTCTGCTGGGAACAGTAGTACACCGCTCGCTCAGCCAGACTATATACCATTGTTTACTGACACTATATAGCAGACTATATAGCATTGTGTGTACACCGCTCAGCCAGACTATATACCATTGTTTACTGACACTCTGTGTACACCGCTCAGCCAGACTATATACCATTGTTTACTGCCACTCTGATTCTGCTGGGAACAGTAGTACACCGCTCGCTCAGCCAGACTATATACCATTGTTTACTGACACTCTGTGTACACCGCTCAGCCAGACTATATACCATTGTTTACTGACACTATATAGCAGACTATATAGCATTGTGTGTACACCGCTCAGCCAGACTATATACCATTGTTTACTGACACTCTGTGTACACCGCTCAGCCAGACTATATACCATTGTTTACTGCCACTCTGATTCTGCTGGGAACAGTAGTACACCGCTCGCTCAGCCAGACTATATACCATTGTTTACTGACACTCTATGTACACCGCTCAGCCAGACTATATACCATTGTTTACTGCCACTCTGATTCTGCTGGGAACAGTAGTACACCGCTCGCTCAGCCAGACTATATACCATTGTTTACTGACACTCTATGTACACCGCTCAGCCAGACTATATACCATTGTTTACTGCCACTCTGATTCTGCTGGGAACAGTAGTACACCGCTCGCTCAGCCAGACTATATAGCATTGTGTTTACTGCCACTCTGTGTACACCGCTCAGCCACACTATATAGCATTGCGTACTCTGCCAGTCAGTGTGTATATTGCTGGGATCAGTAATACTCCACTCACCGTCAACCACTATATGAGCTCAACATGAGTTCCCCAGAGACCTCCGCTGTGAGCAGCACTCCCAACAACAGCAACAGCCAACGCCCCACGCAAGCTATAACATCCACCCCAGCAGCCAGTGGTCAGCAGCAGCCCTCCCCGGAGGAGAACGTTGTGTCCATCAGTCCGTCGCCAGAGCGATTAATGAGGGCTGCCATTGAGGAGATGATGGGGCCTGATGTGGAGGAGGAGGTCTGGCTCAGGCCAGCATCCCAAGTTAATGTTGAGGACGATGAGGGGTCTGTGTCTGGGGATGTTGGGGTGGCAGAGGTGGTGGGTGGGTCAGACTCAGGAGAAGAGTTGTATGATGAGGATGATGATCGGGACCATCTGTATGTGCCTCAGAGTCCGACCCCGGAAAACATGTTGTATCGTGTGTTTAGGTACTAAAATCTGCGTTCCCTCCCAGTAGTGTTGGGCGAACAGTGTTTGCCACTGTTCGGGTTCTGCAGAACATCACCCTGTTCGGGGTGACTATATAGCAGACTATATAGCATTGTGTTTAATGCCACTCTGTGTACACGGCTCAGCCACACTATATAGCATTGTGTTTACTTCCACTCTGTGTCTGCTGGGAACAGTAGTACACCGCTCACCCGCCACTGTATAGCATTGTGCTCTGTGTCACTGCTGACAATAGTGGTACACCGCTCACCCACCACTGTATAGCATTTCTGTACTGCCACTGTACTGCTGCCAGTCAGCGTGTACTTTAAGGATAAGTGAAATGAGGAAGAAATCCGGTGAAAGAGGGAGGGGCAAGGGAAGAGGTGTTTCCCCTGACGGTTCACGTACAGGCCACAGGGGAGCACCCAAGAAAACCCACTCAATACTGCCCATGTTGTCCAGGACAACAACCCTCACAGATCCAAAAGAACAGGACCAGATAATTACTTGGATGACCTCTCAAGCGTCCAGCAGTGGGTTAAGCAGCACCAGCACATCACGCACGAGGTCCGAGTCCTCAGCCAGTTAAAGTCTGGGCTTTCTTTGAAGACTGCACTGAGGATGTTACCATGGCGATTTGCAAGGTGTGCAAGACCCGCCTGAGCAGGGGGAAAAGTATTAACAACCTCTCCACCACCAGCATGAGCCGCCACATTCTATCCAAACATCCCACTCTGTGGGCAAACGCGGCAGGACAGGGTACCACCAGCAACACTGCCTCCCTTGGGTTCACCAGACTCACCACCAGACCCGCCTCAGCAGCAGCAGTAGCCCAGCCATTGCGTGGTTCACAACATTCACAAACATCAGACGATGCTGACACTGTCACTTTCCGGACTAGTGCTCTTGAGGTCTCCCAGTGTTCATCAAACACAACAACCAACAGCCCTTCGGTGTGCAGCGCTACGGTTGAGTTGTCTGTTTCTGAGATGTTTGAGCACAAGAGGAAATTGCCAGCAAATGACCCCCGGGCCGTGGCAGTAACAGCCAGCCAGCATAGCCAAGCTTCTGGCCTGCGAAATGCTGCCATATCGAGTGGTGGAGACAAACAGCTTCAAGGGCATGATGTCAGTGGCCATCCCACGTTACGTGGTTCCCAGCCGCTACCACTTTGCGCGCTCTGCAGTGCCTGAGTTGCATGAGCACGTGGTCAGCTAAATAACCCGAAGCTTGAAGAATGCCGTTGCCTGCAAGGTTCACCTCACCACTGACACCTGGACGAGTGCGTTCGGCCAGGGTCGATACATCTCCCTTACCGCGCACTGGGTGAACCTTGTGGAGCCTGGCAGCGATTCCTCACCTGCTACGGCGCGGGTGTTGCCCACGCCGCAAACAGCTGGATAACAACAGCAGCACCTACCTCTCTGACTCCTTCTCCTCCAACGCATCTCAAAGCTGTACCTCATCCGGAAATGCTAACCCAGCACCAGCAGCAGTAGGATCGTGGAAGCAGTGCAGCACAGCTGTTGGCATGCGTCAGCAAGCGTTGCTGAAGCTGATCTGCCTTGGGGATAAGCAGCACACAGGGGAGGAAATTTGGAGGGGAATAAAGGAACAGACGGATTTGTGGCTGGCACCGCTGGACCTGAAACCGGGCATGAAGCTAGACACCTGGCACGAACTGGCAATGTACGCAATAGAGGTGCTGGCTTGCCCGGCAGCCAGCGTTATGTCGGAACGCTGTTTCAGTGCTGCCGGAGGCATCATCACAGATCGGCGTATCCGCCTCTCCACAGAAAATGCAGACCGTCTGACTCAAATTAAAATGAATCAATCCTGGATTGGAAACGACTACGCAACACTCCTGGACCCCAACCAAGTAACATGACCGATGAACATCTGGGATGGTTTAGCGTTTCCGGTCCCTGTTTATTGAACCTCTCATCTGTATTACATTTATGACTGCATGGCGGCAAAAAGCATTGCTGCTATATCCGCACGCTTTTTGTCCTCATGCAAGGCCTGGGTTGTTGTGTCTCACAAAGCGTGGCCTTCTCCTCCTGCGCCTCCTCCTGTTCCATCACGTGTGCTGCTGCTGCTGCTGGGTTACCGTTGCCGCGTGGTCCCTGTTTATTGAACCTCTTATCTTTATTACATTTATGACTACATGGCGGTACAAAGCATGCTATCCGCACGCTTTTTGTCCTCATGCAAGGCCTGGGTTGTTGTGTCTCACAAAGCGTGGCCTTCTCCTCCTGCGCCTCCTCCTGTTCCATCACGTGTGCTGCTGCTGCTGCTGCTGCTGGGTTAGCGTTGCCGCGTGGTCCCTGTTTATTGAACCTCTTATCTTTATTACATTTATGACTACATGGCGGTACAAAGCATGCTATCCGCACGCTTTTTGTCCTCATGCAAGGCCTGGGTTGTTGTGTCTCACAAAGCGTGGCCTTCTCCTCCTGCGCCTCCTCCTGTTCCATCACGTGTGCTGCTGCTGCTGCTGCTGCTGCTGGGTTACCGTTGCCGCGTGGTCCCTGTTTATTGAACCTCTTATCTTTATTACATTTATGACTACATGGCGGTACAAAGCATGCTATCCGCACGCTTTTTGTCCTCATGCAAGGCCTGGGTTGTTGTGTCTCACAAAGCGTGGCCTTCTCCTCCTGCGCCTCCTCCTGTTCCATCACGTGTGCTGCTGCTGCTGCTGGGTTACCGTTGCCGCGTGGTCACTGTTTATTGAACCTCTTATCTTTATTACATTTATGACTACATGGCGGTACAAAGCATGCTATCCGCACGCTTTTTGTCCTCATGCAAGGCCTGGGTTGTTGTGTCTCACAAAGCGTGGCCTTCTCCTCCTGCGCCTCCTCCTGTTCCATCACGTGTGCTGCTGCTGCTGCTGCTGCTGGGTTAGCGTTGCCGCGTGGTCCCTGTTTATTGAACCTCTTATCTTTATTACATTTATGACTACATGGCGGTACAAAGCATGCTATCCGCACGCTTTTTGTCCTCATGCAAGGCCTGGGTTGTTGTGTCTCACAAAGCGTGGCCTTCTCCTCCTGCGCCTCCTCCTGTTCCATCACGTGTGCTGCTGCTGGGTTAGCGTTGCCGCGTGGTCCCTGTTTATTGAACCACTTATCTTTATTACATTTATGACTGCATGGTGGTACAAAGCATGCTATCCGCACGCTTCTTGTCCTCATGCAAGGCCTGGGTTGTTGTGTCTCAAAGCGTGGCCTTCTCCTCCTGCGCCACCCTCCTCCTGTTCCATCACGTGTGCTGCTGCTGGGTTAGCATTACCGGTCCCTTTTCCTGGAACCTCTTATATGTATTACATTTATGACTGCATGCCGACAAAAAGCATGTTACCTGTGCAAAGAAAACAGACATTTCCCGCATTTAAAAGACAGTTTTCCCTTTGAAACTTTAAAATCGATTTTCTCAAAAACTATAAGCTCTTTTTGCTAATTTTTTTTTCCTCTTGTACCCACTCCCAAGGTGCACATACCCTGTAAATTTGGGGTATGTAGCATATAAGGAGGCTTTACAAAGCACAAAAGTTCGGGTCCCCATTGACTTCCATTATGTTCGGAGTTCGGGTCGAACACCCGAACATCGCGGCCATGTTCGGCCTGTTCGGCCCGAACCCGAACATCTAGATGTTCGCCCAACACTACCCCCTAGTTTGCGTTTGTGGAAAAAAACGACCCGCTCTGGTGTGCACTATCCCATTCACTTTCATAAGCCAAGCGGTTTTCTCCCTGCAAGCGTTTTAAAAAACGCTCCAGAACCGCTCTGGTGTACACCATCCTTATTCATGTTAATAGACAGAACCCTCTCTTCATAAAACTTTTATGTTATCATCTTAGCATAACATTTTAAGAAGAATATTTCTATCTGTGCTTTTAGTCAATTCCTGCATTTGAGGTTATATTTTAAATTACAATGGCTTCAAATCACAAAACATTACCGCATTCGGTAATGCAAAAAGTAGCTGATTTTACTGAGCACTTTGGAAAATGTCAATTCATCAAGGCTGTTACCGCATGGAAAGCTAAAATTACCGAGCAGTGAGGTAAATTACTGACTTGTGCGGTAAATAACTTAAGACATGTCAGTAAAATGTCAGTTCATAAAGATTAAAATATGCGGTAAAGCCCAGTAACAAGTTCGTTAATTACTGGCAGCTCTTTTGTGTCGAAGAAAACAGCTTCTGCATGCCTTCAGAGTGCGATATCCCATGATAGCCCATGACTGACAGGAGCAATGAGCCAAAAGGAACAGCCTCTGTCTCCTGCTACACCCTGATATGCTGCAACATGTTCTCGGGAGGGTCAAGCGTCTCTATCCCCCAGGCAGCAGAGGAGAGAATGGCACAAAAGAGATTTCCCTTGCAGCCCATCAGATGTTTAACCCTTTAAGTTACTCTTGGATGATGCAGAGGAGCTAGTGGGGAAATCTTCTAAGCATGGCATGTGCAAAGTTTATTGAGAGTTCATCTAAATTGTGGCGATTAAATAAAATGTTAATAAAGGCTAATAGACAGATTCAGGGGGAGTAGAACAAACTTTATTATAACATTTACATAATTCTAAATGGATTCTGGGGTTGCTTTTTACTATAGCAATGCCGTCAGTGGGAGAACAGCATATAACTGTTACCGCACAGGTCTTTTTGGTAAATTACTGAACTTCTACTGTGCCTGTGAAAACCTTTATAAATTGCCCAAAAAAATCTAAAATACAGAATGCGGTATTTTGCTAAGATGATTTTTTTTTTTTTACAGAACAGTAGTTTGTGAATTGAAGGCAAAGAGTATATTAATGGTAAATATTGCCTTTTGTGATGGTTTGTAGTAGGGTGGTTAAACATAGCATATTTAATCTAGGGTACATTGATTCTGTTTAGTGGTGGACTGGCGAGTGGCCAGCCTCTTACTGACTGAGTATGATGTTGTAACATGAAGGTCAGTCAGTCAGATTAATACTGCTCCAGTTAGAATGAAGTCTGTAAATAACTCTTTTACAGTAACTGTTGCTATGTGAAAAAAGATGCAGCTCAATTTTTCATGTTAGTGAATACAAGTGACAAAGAATACTTATTGATAGCATTGTTTGAATGTGAGTGAAGGTATAATCTGCTGAACATGCCCCAAAATTTTCAAACAGAATTTAAAGTGGGCCTCTGGTGTGGAATATGTTAAGTTTAATCCTGTTCCACAATATAACATATAATGATATGGTAGGGATTCTTTTTTTTTGGGGGGGGGGGGGGGGGGAGGCCCGGTTTGTGTATTCACACATTGGAAAGTCTTTGCCCTGCCTCCTCATGACAATTGCAGAGAGAAGCATGGGAGATTCTGTCCTTTTCTCCTTGACAATTGCAGAGAGAAGCATGGGAGATTCTGTCGTACAATCTCCTCCTCTCAGCTAGAGGCCATGCCAACAATCTATTCTATTGTGTGTGTGTCATTTGAGACTGGACCCTGCCTGTGCGCTTGAAGGGGAGGGTACATTACTGATATGTGCATGGAAGACTTCTGTAAGATAAGCAAGATGGCGGAGCTGATAACAGAAAAATTGCCTTATCAAGGAGATAAGTAAGTATGAAATATGTCACTTATTTTCAGTGAAATTTTGTATACATACGAGAAAGACTATATCTGAATATTTTCTTGGAAATATAATTTGGCTACAAATACACTTTAAATTTAAAAAAGAAATGGGTGGCTTTTTCTGGTTTCTAGGTGGCAATTACAGCAGGTAAATGCACCAAAATGGCATTGGTAGATTACCACACATCAAAAGAACATTGTGCTACTTAGAAGAAAGAGGAAACAAATATGTGTACTGGAGCCAGTTATGGGAGAGATACAATACCCTCAGTTTACTTAAATTTCTGTGGATTAATTTTAGACAGACTGTTAGCATTACACACTGCACACACTGCATGCGCTTAGATTAAATAATCGAAATGCATGCATCTGCCAATCGCAAGGGCACCATGATTAATATAGATATTGTGGTACCCCATTCACATTAGTGAGATTTGATTTTCACCCAATAGCCAATATAGCACCTGCAGCATTTGTCCTGCATTGGCGATAGGGCTAAATCAACGGGAGCGCAAAAAAATTGCACAGCAAACGCAGTGCTATGCTTTTTTTGTGTTCTCCGATTTAAAAATACTTCCCTCACTTACAGTATTTCCCTCCCCTTCGAGAATTGCAATTGGGCTTTCAAAACCGATCGCACTCATAATTGCAGTGGAACATGTGTTTGCAAAGCAGTGAAAATCGCAAATATCACACCGCAGATTATTATTATTATTATTTAGTATTTATATAGCGCCGACATATTACGCAGCGCTGTACAATGTATATATATATATCTTGTCACTAACAGTCCCTCAAAGGAGCTCACAATCTAATCCCTACCATTGCCATATGTCTATATTATGTAGTGTAAGTACTGTAGTCTAGGGCCAATTTTTCAGGGGGAGCCAATTAATTTATCTGTATGTTTTTGGAATGTGGGAGGAAACCGGAGTGTCCGGAGGAAACTCACGCAGGCACGGAGAGAACATACAAACTCTTTGCAGATAGTGCCGTGGCTGGGATTTGAACCAGGGACCCAGTGCTGCAAGGCGAGAGCGCTAATCACTACGCAGGTGTGATTTTCAATGTGTAAGAGCCATTAGAGATTTACTTAAGCATCATCTCTTAAAATTACACAGCAACACCATATATGGGCAGTGTATCTTTTGCTCTATTTGTCAACATTTGAAAAATACCTTTCGTTAAACACAATTTCCCTCTAACAATATGTTAGGAAAATAAATTGGCTTTTCTGTAGGGTCCTTTCACAATTAATCAGTTATAACTGAACGGAAAAATTGATGTGCAGTTCAGTGTCCATGTTTCCCTATGGATCAGTTCACATTATGTGCGTTTAACTGAACGCACAATTCACTGCTATGGAACAACTGATCAGTAAAATCGCATCCATTTTTTAGCATTCAGTGTGAAAGAGGCCTTAGAAGCATGATCTACAACTGCTGTGAGATTATAGTAGGTATAAACTTTGCGTTGGTAATACTTGTAAGAAGGTCCTTGAAGAGGGGGTCCTCCTAACAGACTAGGTCAAAGTTTCCTTAAAAAAAAATAGGCAATGTTCACCTTAGAATAGAGGCAGAAAGTTCTTGGAGGGGACTTCTTATTAGAATATAGACATACCTTAGAGCAGAGAAAGAAGGCTGCCTAAAAAATTAGGTCGGCCTCAGAATAAAGGAAGCAGGCTGTTAGAGAAGTCTTCCTAACATAACATTAGTCACACTTCAGAGTAGAGACAGAAGGCCCTTGGAGGGGGTCTTTCTAAACAAACTAGATATTTAGCTCTTTTGTTAAACTTTTTTTTTTTTTTTTTTTGTGTGAGTGGACTGGAAGGAGAAGAAAGAGATTTGCCCTCTCTCTGAATAGAGGCATGAGAGGATGTTTGAGTCATGAACATAGATGGAGGTAGAGCAAGAAGGTGCAGATATATAGTGGTGGGGGAGGGAGTACTCTGAGACATCTGCACTGGCCTCTGTTTCTGGACCATTCACTCAGCTGGGTAGTTCTTAATGGTTTTTCCTCTTTTTGCACACACAGAGCACATATGTAGCAGATGGTCATTGTTTGACCATAAGCTAAGGTAATAACGAATGCTAAAACGGCAGAAGCTCCAGTCCCTCTCCCGGGATGATGATGCTCTGCAACTTACTCCTCCCCTGCCCATCCCTTTCCTGGTCCCTGACTTCAGCCCAAGGTGGTTCATACACCTTATCATGCATGACTACCTTCTCCTTGTTTCAAGATCCCATAGCAGCCACAGTGGGTCTTAAGGGTATTTCTACCAACAGTTACATAGTTAGTTTGGTTAAAAAAAGAACATCCATCGATCAAGTTCAACCAGAAAATATGGTACAGCATTATCCTGCACCCTCACAGACAAGGCTTAGATCAATTAGCCTTAAAAGGGAAAAACAATCCTTCCTGACTTTGGATGGCAATCAGATAAAATCCCTGGATTAACACTGCCTGGAAAGACCCAATATTTATAGCCATGGATGTCCTTCAATGCAAGGAAAGCATCCAAGCCCCCTTTAACCACTTCACCACTGAGGGGTTTTACCCCCTGACCACCAGAGCAATTTTCACCTTTCAGCGCTCCTTCCATTCATTCGTCTATAACTTTATCATTACTTATCACAATTAAACGAACTATATCTTGTTTTTTCCACCACCAATTAGGCTTTCTTTAGGTGGGACATTATGCCAAGAATTATTTTATTCTAAATGTGTTTTAATGGGAAAATAGGAAAAATGTGGGAAAAAATTCATTATTTTTTTTAGTTTTCGGCCATTATAGTTTTTAAATAATGCATGCTACTGTGATTAAAACCCATGAAATGTATTTGTCCTTTTGTCCCGGTTATAAAACCGTTTAAATTATGTCCCTATCACAATGTTTGGCGCCAATATTTTATTTGGAAATAAAAGGTGCATTTTTTTCAGTTTTGCGTCCATCCCTAATTACAAGCCCATAGTTTATAAAGTAACAGTGTTGTACCCTCCTGACATAAATATTTAAAAAGTTCAGTCCCTAAGGTAACTATTTATGTATTTTTTTTATTGTACATTTTTTATTTTTTTTTAATTACAAAAAAAAAAAATTGGGAGTGTGGGAGGTAATGAGTTAATTTTTTGTGTAAAAGTAATTTATTTGTATGTGAAAAATGTTTAGGGTGTAGTTTTACTATTTGGCCACAAGATGGCCACAGTAACTTTTTGTTTTAATGCGACCTCCAAGCGTCCTTCCGGACGCTTGGAGGAAGTACTTGGAGGCTGGGTGGTTTTTTTTTTCACAATGATCGCGCTGCTCATCGGAGAGCAGCGGATCATTGCGGGGCTTAGATCAACGAACGGGAATGGATTTTCTCATTCATTGATCTCCGGGCGAGCGGCGGGCGGCGTGTTTACGAGCGGCCTGCGGCGTGTTTACGAGCGGGAGCGCGGGCAGCGGCGGGAGCGCGGAAAGTACGGATTTCTCCATCCCTGGGGGTTAAAGGATGGAAAAAGGGACGGAGAAATTCATACGGGCGGGGGTAAAGTGGTTAAATGGAGAAATAGAATTTGCCACAACTAGTTCCTGAGGCAGTTACAGGATAGACCCCAAAATCATCCCACTGGATCTCAGACCCTGGGGCACATGGTCTAAAAAACATTTTGCCTGCTAACCACAACTGCATTTAGAAGCAGTCTGGCTGTATAACCAAATGAATTAACCAGCTGAGAAAATAGAGGTCCCAAAGCTTGGATGCACATGCAACATTTTGTGGAGGCTATAACCTCAATGAAAAAGCTACTGCATAGTTCTGTCCTTAACTGGTTCGAAATCCACATTTTTTACCCCTTAGGCCTCATTCACACCAGTGCGCTTCTGTGCGCTTTTTTTCAGCAACATGTATCTGTAACATGATGTGCTGAAAAAAAGCAGACAGAAGCGCACGAAGTGTGAAGGAGCCCTCAAAGTTCCTGACATTGTTGACACTTTAGCTGTGTCATTTTGATACCGCAGTAACTTTTTAATTACCTCTTCTTTGGGTAATATTTCCCCCCAAAACTTTTATAGTCAATTTATGGGGAAAAATTAGGCGTTAATGCAGAAAATACCCTTTTTTTTTAATTTTTTTGCCCTACCCGGTTAAAACAATACCTCGTATGCCATATTTTATTATTAGCAGAGCATGTTATCCCCAGGGTGCGCATCTGTGGCGATCGGATGTGTTCGCTAGGGCAACAGTTCGGGAGCCATAGTGCTGTACAAATGCATCGCTAGGCAGTGGCAGAGCGATACATCTGTAGAGCATTGGGGCCCCAAACTTTAGCCCTAGTAATTGCATGCGATCGCTACAGGCTGCAGCCATTAAAAGTTTATAAACGGAAATAGGTATTGCAGTGGTTAATAATGGCTTAATAGGCTAGGTAGGGATTAAAAATTAACTGGGGATTTAAAAAAAAAACCACTTTATTTTATTGGGACCATGTCACTTTAAAAACATTTTTTTTTACTTTTACAACATTTGTTCCCCCTAACTGTATTGAATGATTGTTACTATTAGCTAGCAACAATCATTCAGGCCTGGTGCACACCAGAGCAGTTTTTCTGAGCGGTTTGAGTTTTTAAATCTGCTGCTAATGTTATCCTATGTGTCTGTGCACACTGGAGCAATGTAATGCTATGGGTTTTTTTTACAAAACTCCAGTGTGCACAGGCACATAGGATAACATTAGCAGCAGATTTAAAATCTCAAAACGCTCAGAAAAACTGCTCTGGTGTGCACCAGGCCTCACCTTTTTAATACCGGATGTAGATTCTACAGCAGCACTAATTAAGCATTAGGATTAATTAGGAATCTACATCCTGGAACAACAAGCAATTAAAGTGTACCTGAAATGTTATTACTAGGGGCACTTATACTTCCCTTGCGCTTCCTTCAGCCCCATGAGATGCATGGGCTCCCTCGCCACCCTCTCCGGCAACTCCATTCACTTGATATTCATCCCAGTAACCTGGCCAGGCGTATACTTCTGTACATGAGAGGCCCGGCCCCACGCTCCTGTGCCTGGGAGCGTTCTGCTCCTGCACAGTACTACTGCGCTAGCGCATAATGCTCATGGCAGCAGGAGTGCAAAGTGGGGTGCGCACGCAGTCGGGCTGCGCATGCGCAGAGGAGCGCAGCCAGCCAGATTACCAGGGGTTATATCAAATGAACGGAGAGGACAACGATGGAGCCCATGCACCTCATGGGGCTTACCCAGGTAAGTATAAACGTCGCCAGTAATAACATCTCAGATTTACTTTAAGAAAACAATAAATAATATATTCCTGAATTTTGATCAGTTGTATCTGCAATTATTGTATTTTTATGTTTGGAAAAAATTGTAGGCTTGTTTAGCAGTGACACAGACTAATTTTGCTTTGTATTTTGCATCATCTCATTAGTTGGTGGTGTTAGTGGCCTGCTAAGACCATTTATTTCATCCACAAACAATCCTCAAATCTCATTACTTCTGTGTACTATAAGCAGTAATGCCATTAGCATGAGTCATTACTGTCTGGTACTGCAGTGACTTGCGCCAGAGTTTGCCAACTGATCTTCTCTGGAAGAGATCCCACCTCAAGATAAAGATTCTATTTGGAACTCAAAATCTTGCTGGATGTTTTAAAGGTTTATCACCTACAGTATCATAGAAAATAGCTAAGCCAAATGTATTGAATTTGTACAAATCACAGAGATCTGAATATCTAAGAAGCTGGTGGAAAGCCTTGTCATTTTGTCAGGAATCTGCTAGCTAGCCTCAAAGATCAGTGGCACGTGCCCCGGAGCTATTCTGGGGTGCCCCAGATGTCCCCCAGGCAGAGTAAGCTGTGGTGCCTCAAAGGCGGGCATGCTGGGATCTGTGGTGCATCAATCGGAGGTATGCTGGGTGCTGTGGTGCTTCTACTTGGGCATACTGGGTGCAATGCTGGGCACTGATGCCTCTATGGGGGCATGCAGTAAGCTGTTGTTCTTCTTTGGGGACATGCTGGGATTTGTGGTGCCTCAATGGGAGGCGCATGGGAGGGGGTCCACTAGAAAGTCAGAGAATGCTATGGGGGAACTGCCAGATAACTTGGTGGCAGGTCAGCCCACCCAGCAGAAAGCCAGACCAGCCAGCACAGAAGCCAGGTAACTCTGCCTAGTTATGTGATATGCTGCATTTTCTTTTTTTGTATTAATGGAGAGGAGGCTTCATCCACCATTTTGCTGGGCAGGCCTATTTAAGCCACTGTTAACTTCATGTAAATTTGGCTCCACCCATGACCTCACCCACATTCTGGTGCATTGGCCACACCCATTTTCCGGCTAGATTGCCTTAAAGCTTTCCGGATCTCTTAGGATCGTAGCAATGCCCCTGGCGCCCTGTGACCCATGCCATTGTGGGGTGACTTGAAGAGCAGGGGCAGCAGAGTGTGATCATTTACCTGGCTCTGGTGCTGGGACTGCTCCTCAGTGTAGTCGCATGTAGTCTCGCCGCTGGAAGCAGGGCCGGAATCTGGAAAGGCCACAATGGCCCGGGCCTTAGGAGGCTGCAGCCCAAGGAGGCACCTGGACATGAAAGAAGCTGCGACATATGAAAGAGGAGGCTGAAAATGGGGAGCAAAACATGAAAAGGGGAAACTGATGCCCAAGGAAGCTGTTCGTGAAAGAGATGGGCTACAGTACATGGATGATACACATGGAATGGGACGGGCACTGCTACACATTGAAAGCGATCCACAACATACGTGGCACAAAAAGTATAAATTCGGCCTTGGCGAGAAGCAGTTAGGGATAGTGCACATTATAAGCGATTTTACTTATTTTTAAGCGCTGGCGATTTTAAAAATCGCCTTAAAAGCGCTTGTGCAATGTTAGCTTATGTGAGCGTTCTCTCATAAGCAATCAGCTTTCTATCCAATCGCAAACGCAGCTCCTGCACCATTTCCAGGGCAATTTGTGATTCAATAGAAAGTATAGCAAAATTGCTAAGCGCTTGAAAAAGTGCTTTGAAAAGCGATTTGCTGAGCACTAACCACCCTGGAGTTCTATTGATTGCGCCAGGGTGGCTGCGCAGCAGTATTTTTTGAATTTATTTTGTTTAAATCATGTAGCTAGCCTAGTGCTAGCTACATGATTTCCCCCTCCTTGCGGCATCCCTCCCACCCCTCCGATCGCCGCCGGCAATCAAGCCCATCCGGAAATCTCGTTCTGAATGGGATTTCCTTTAGGGCTTCCCCTGTCACCACGGAATGACGTCATTGATGTCGTGACGTCACAGGAAGTCCCGATCCACCCCTCAGCGCTGCCTGGCATGCGGCAGGTAGTGGCGCATCGGTGGCGAGCAGTGGCGATCGTTTAAAAAAAATTATGAAAATCGGCCCACCGGGGCCTGAGTGGTGCCCTGTGGCGGTTATGGACGAGCTGAGCTCGCCCATACCGCCAAGGAGGTTAATGAATAAATACATTGTACTTAGAAAATGGATCATTGCTTGCGATTGCGCTGGCGATTTATAATGTGAACAAGGCCTCAACTCAAGGTAGCATGCTTTTCTGCTGCTTTTCTCCTTTCCTCCTATATCTTATGGGAAAGGGGGTAGGATTTTGGAAAGAGAGAGGGTATTACGGGGGGGGGGGGGGGTGTCAACATTTAATGATTATATCTGGAGGAGGGAAGCACAACCTAATGCTGACTGAGATTTGGAGAGGAAGGGGGTGCTACTTAACACAAAGTGTGTGCGGGCTGTGGTGGTGGTGGGGGGGGGGGGCTGGCAATATCTAGTTGTGCCCCTGCACAGGAGTCTGCAGTTCTCTTCTAGTGTCTGGCAGAGGAAGTATTCTTTAAGCTATGCAGGAGATTTACAGATGAAGAATATATGAAAACAGGAGAAGAAGAAAACATTTAGGCAGGGTTCACATGTAAAAAATTGCATGCCTTTTTGGGAGGGAGGGCATTTGAACTTAAAACCAATGTAAGTTACGGAGATCATTCACACTGTTCACAAGCGACAAAAAAACTCACAGAAGAGCAGCATATCTGCGCACATAGCCTGCGTTTTCTCATTAGCAATTATTATGTACCGTGGCAAACCATAAACACTGTCACACAGATGAACGTGCACAGTGTCCAAAATTTGTGTGCAAAAATGTTTGCCCTCTCCGCACTGACAAGTGTGAACCTCCCGTAAAGGACAACTGACCTGAGAGGCTATGGAGGTTGACATATTTATTTATTTTTAAACAAAGAACATTTCCTGGCTGTCCTGCTGACACTCTGCCTGCAAGTATGCAGATCTGATGTTTGCCTTAAAGAGGAGCTGTCAGCCGTACTATCTCAGAAAGAAAAAACACATATATAAGTACATAAATACTTGCACTTCTTACATATGTATTGCACTGTCCACGTTTTGATTTTAGTGAATGGAATTAATATAGCCTTATGCGTTAAAATCTGCCCAATCTGCTGATATAAAATTTATAACAATAACCTGTCCGGTTATTGGTGTATGACCCTTCTCGGGGACAGGACCGCCTAACGCACTCATGCAAGATGTCATATTAATCGGTATTTTCTGACAATTATGAATCTGCTATCCACCTAAATAGGACATGTATAGTTTATGAGTTACAGTGTTTTACAATGTAAGCTCAAAATCCTCCTAGGAGGAGGTGGACTGTCATTGGTGGGTAATTCAGAGGGGGCAGATGTTGCCACACCCCCAATCCAGCTTCATCAAAAGCACATTGCCAGCAGGCGGACTTCAGTCCTCCAAATCCCATCTTCACGAGAGCCTGCTGCTGCTAACCAGAGGACCATGTGGTTAGCAGCCATCTTGGAACTGTAACATCTGCTTGGATTACAAAATATACCTAAAGGCCTATGATTCTGAAACCAAGGACTTTGCATCTCTTTTCCCAGAAGGAAATATTCCCACACAGACTGCATTTCGGCTAAGTAAACCTTTCACAATTATTCCCTTTTATTTTAAGCTTTGTGTGTATATGTTAATTGGTGTATGTAAATGTGTGTAATGCGTTTTTGTTAATAAAAAGTTTAAAAATCATTTTACGGTTATGACCTGTTCCTGAACATACACAATCGTACTTACTCCTCAGAAAACGTTACCTTTTGTTCTAGAGTATCTTGTATTTATGCTTGAATCGGGCACAGATAGACAGATCTGGCGCCGATCCCTGCATACAGCTTAGCCTTAACTTACAGTGTTCGCAGTGTCCTAATACAGTGGGTTGCAAAAGTATTCGGCCCCCATGAAGTTTTCCACATTTTGTCACATTACTGCCACAAACATGCATCAATTTTATTCCAATTCCACGTGAAAGACCAATACAAAGTGGTGTACATGTGAGAAGTGGATCGAAACTCATACATAATTCCAAACATTTTTTTACAAATAAATAACTGCAAAGTGGGGTGTGTGTAATTATTCGGCCCCCTGAGTCAATACTTTGTAGAACCCCCTTTTGCTGCAATTACAGCTGCCAGTCTTTTAGGGTATGTCTCTACCAGCTTTGCACATCTAGAGACTGCAATCCTTGCCCATTATTCTTTGCAAAACAGCTGCAGCTCAGTCAGATTAGATGGACAGAGTTTATGAACAGCAGTTTTAAGATCTTGCCACAGATTCTCTATTGGATTTAGATCTGGACTTTGACTGGGCCATTCTAACACATAGATATGTTTTGTTTTAAACCATTCCATTGTTGCCCTGGCTATATGTTTAGGGTCATTGTCCTGCTGGAAGGTGAACCTCCTCCCCAGTCTCAAGTCTTTTGCAGTCTCCAAGAGGTTTTCTTCCAAGTTTGCCCTGTATTCGGCTCCATCCATCTTCCCATCAACTCTGACCAGCTTCCCTGTCCCTGCTGAAGAGATGCACCCCCCGAGCATGATGCTGCCACCACCATATTTGACAGTGGGGATGGTGTGTTCAGAGTGATGTGCAGTGTTAGTTTTCCGCCACACATAGCATTTTGCATTTTGGCCAAAAAGTTCCATTTTGGTCTCATCTGACCAGAGCACCTTCTTCCACATGGTTGCTGTGACCCCCACATGGCTTGTGGCAAACTGCAAACGGGACTTCTTATGCTTTTCTGTTAACACACTGTTCTTGCCACTCTTCCATAAAGGCCAACTTTGTACAGTGCATGACTAATAGTTGTCCTGTGGACAGAGTCTCCCACCTGAACTGTAGATCTCTGCAGCTCATCCAGAGTCACCATGGGCCCCTTGACTGCATTTCTGATCAGCGCTCTCCTTGTTCGGCCTGTGAGTTTAGGTGGATGGCCTTGTCTTGGTAGGTTTACAGTTGTGCCATACTCCTTCCATTTCTGAATGATCGCCTGAACAGTGCTCCGTGGGATGTTCAAGGCTTTGGAAATCTTTTTGTAGCCTAAGCCTGCTTTAAATTTCTCAATAACTTTATCCCTGACCTGTCTTGTGTGTTCTTTGGACTTCACGGTGTTGTTGCCCTCACAGAGCAGCTGTATTTGTACTGACATTAGATTATACACAGGTGAACTCTACTTAGCCATTAACACTCATTAGGCAATGTCTTTGGGCAACTGACTGCACACAGTCATATATCGCTAACTTCAGAGGAGCTCACAATCTTATTGAATTCCTATCATAGTTATATCCTAAAATGTTATTTGTTTGTTTGTTTTTTTATAAATATATATATACACAGGAGTAAAATGAGAGTGCCTAGGAGAAAAATGAGTGCCTGGGAGAAAATTTGATTCTCTGGGAGAAAAATGAGAGTCCTTGTTTGTCTCCTTTGTCTTCTCGGTTGTTCTCCGTCCCCGTTTTTGTCCCCCTTTTTCCTCTGTGTCCTTTCTTCCTTTTTGTGTTCCCATGTATCCTCATTTGTCCTGTGTTGTCCTCCATCCCCCTTTGTGTACCTTGTCCCCTGGGCCTTTATTTGTCTCCCTTTGTGTCCCCCATGCCCCCCTTGTTATGAACCGCACAGGCCGGTCCTTGATCGGGTCAATCGCTCAGAGTCAGAAACTGGGTCTCGCTGTCGCTTTGCGCATAGATGCCCATGTGTGGATTCGCAATCTATGAACTGACTAGCTGAGAGGAGCGTCCTGACTCCAAAGGATTCACCACACACGTACAATTCAAGGGCTTGCCACCACATGTAAGTCAGCACATGACTGTAAATATACAGTGGATTGCAAAAGTATTCGGCCCCCTTGTAATTTTCCACATTTTGGCACATTACTGCAACAAACATGAATCAATTTTATTGGAATTCCACATGAAATTGTAAAGTGCTGTGGAAGATGTCAGCGCTATATAAATACATTATAATAATAATACTAATGATAATCTTATAGCAACCATTGACCTAAATCAATCTTTTATCAGGGATAGTATTTGCTCAGGCTAAGTGAAGGCATTGATATACAGCTTAGAAATGTCTCCTACAGGTATGGGAGACTAGCAGTAGTTGTACATTAAATAGCTTATATTAGAACATTCATAAATGTGCCATAAGCATTGTGCCAAACAGTGATGTTTCCACTAACAGTCTTTAATACTAGGAGTAGTTGTGCCCTCCAGTGGCAGATTGCATATTCTACACTAACAGCTCAATTCTATTGCAAGTCAGCTTCAGCTTTGAGCTTCTGCATTGCTTTTCAAAGATACAATGACCCATCAGTCTATATGGGGGTCTGCAGTAGATCTCTATGGGAACAGAGCTGTGAACCAGAAAATGAATGCGTTGCCTAGAATACTAATTTCTTTGTTTGCACAAGCATTTACAGTACAAACAGTATACGATGAGATAAACAGCTGGACTCCGAGGGAAAAAAATCGTAGTACTGTACCAGGCACCAAATACATTTTTTATATTAGCAACACATTGTATTCATACAGATATACGCTATCCACAAAAGTTTTTTTGTAAAGCTTAAAGAGGAACTGTAACCAAGGACTGAACTTCATCCCAATCAATTGCTGATGATATCCCCTTTCCCATGACAAATCTTTACCTTTTCCTCGAATAGATCAGGAGGGTCTTGTATGGCTGATATTGTGGTGATACCCCTCCCACAGCGTGATGTCAGGACCTAGGTCCTGACAGTTTCCTGTCTGTGAGCCTTTTTGCATTATGGAAAATAACAGCCGTTTCTAGAGGGTGTGGCTGTAAATAATGGCAATTGGTGCTTTTTTTTTCTTGTCTGCCTACAGTAAAGATGCGGACACGCAGGCTAATTGTGGATTAAACAACATGAAGAAATTACATGGCGAATATCAATCATTTCTTGATCTCTCTTCTACTTTTTGACATCTTACTTTGCAATGTATTGATTATTTTTTTTCCCTTTTCGCTTAAACTCTTTAAGTCCACTTTAGTTGGAGGGGGGGTTGGGGGGGGGGGATAGGATGCTCTTTTCCAAGGATTAATGGCAAGTCTAATCCGTATTTAAGCTTGCTTACATTGTTTTCATGTTTATATAAATCTCAGCCATTCTATAGTGTTTCTACTGCTAGGAATAGTTAAATATCAGGTATGCAAGTGGCTGACTCGGTCCTGACTCAGACAGGAAGTGACTACAGTGTGACCCTCACTGATAAGAAATTCCAACTATAAAACACTTTCCTAGCAGAAAATGGCTTCTGAGAGCAAGAAAGAGATAAAAAGGGGAATTTCTAATCAGTGAGGGTCACACTGTAGTCACTTCCTGTCTAAGTCAGGACTGAGTCAGCCACTTACATACCTGATACTTAACTCTTTCAGTCAGAGAAAGAAAAAAAGAACACAGCATAGTTATGTGTGTGCTAGGCACTGTACATACACATGTCTATCTCATCATTTCACATGTCACTTCGGGTATCCTTTAAGGTGCCCATACACTTATCAAATTTCCCCCAGCAGATTCGATAACTGCAATCAAATCTGCCAGAGATAGATGCTCCAACATGGCTGCCCAATTTTAATTTTGATAGATCTGTGGGTGAAATGGAAAGCTAGATTTGTATGGAAATAGATCAGCAGCCAGTCTAAAGACTCTCCCCACTTAAAATAGTGTTTCCCCCAGGCCCTGGTAGAGCGCTGGCAGCGGAGCACACTCACCTGTCCCCCTGATCCAGCAGCATGTACTTTACATGACTACATACATGCCATGTGGTCATGAGGAAACAGACGGCCATAGGGGATAGAGACAGGCACCATTGGACAAGTGAGAGTGCTCCACTGCCACCACTCTGCAGGGCTCCAGGAAAAACTAGATGGGGAGACCTGGGGGGGGGGGGGGGGGATGGGGGTTGGGGGGGTTGTGCCAGTGGTGGCAGTTCCATATATTTTTAATAGATGTCAACGTGGAATCTATTAAAAATCTAACTGCAGAGTGTGGCCATAATAGATCCCTCTCGGATCAGAAAGGGATCTCTGTTGGTCAATCTGGTGGCCATCTGCCAGTATATGGTCATCTTCTATAAACCTGACAGATCTGACAGACTTTGGACTTTGCTCAAGGGGGATTTTAGGGGTTTAACCACTTTCGGATACCGGGTGGTTTGGCTGATCTGTGCTGCGGGGGCTCTTCAGCCCGCAGCACAGATCAGAAATCAGGCAGGGCGATCAGACCTCCCCCCTTTTTTCCCCACTAGGGGGATGTCCTGCTGGGGGGGGTCTGATCGCCGCCGCGCTGCTGTGCCTAGCGGGGGGGCTCCTCAAAGCCCCCCTCCGCAGCACAAGTCCTCCCTCTGCCTCCTTCCCTCCCTCTCCCGTCCCCTGTGTGCGGCGCAGGACGGAAAGCCGTCCTGCGCCGGATAGGATAGGCTTTAGCCTATCAGGTGCCGGCGATCCCCGGCCAATCAGAGGCCGGGGATCGCCGATCTCCTCTACGGCGCTGCTGCTGCGCAGCACCGTATATATGTAAACACCGGGGAAGATCTTCCCCGCGTGTTTACATTTACCCTGCGAGCTGCGATCGGCGGCTCGCAGGGTGTTCACGGAGACACCCTCCGTGAACTGACATGGAACGGCCGCTCATACGAGCGGCCGTTTCCATGGAAACCACTTCAGGATTCAGGGGCGTAGTTAAGCGTACGCAGAATCCTGAAGTGGTTAAAATATAAAACAATAAAAAAATACACATTTTTATTTAAAAAATAAATAAATAAAATAAACAAACACCCCAGCAGCGATCAAAGCAGAAATCTCTGTTGGTGGGCAGAAAAGGGGGTGGGGGGTGGGGGAGGGGAATCACTTGTGTGCTGAGTTGTACGGCCCTGCAGGGAGGCCTTAAAGAGAACCCGAGGTGGGTTTGAAGAATATTAACTGCATACAGAGGCTGGATCTGCCTATACAGCCCAGCCTCTGTTGCTATCCCAAACCCCCCTAAGGTCCCCCTGCACTCTGCAATCCCTCATAAATCACAGCCACGCTGCTGACAAACAGCTTGTCAGAGCTGGCTGTGTTTATCTCTATAGTGTCAGTCTGCTGCTCTCCCCACCTCCTGCAGAACTCCGGTCCCCGCCTGCGTCCCTTCCCTTCCCACTGATTGGAGGGAAGGGACGGGGGCAGGGACCGGAGCTATGCAGGAGGCGGGGGAGCAGCTGAGACTGACACTACACATGTAAACACAGCCTCACAGCACGGCTGTGATTTATGAGGGATTGCAGAGTGCAGGGGGACCTTAGTGGGGTTTGGGATAGCAACAGAGGCTGGGCTGTATAGGCAGATCCAGCCTCTGTATGCAGATAACATTCTTTAAACACACCTCGGGTTCTGTTTAAAGAGAACCTGAATTGAAAATAAAAAGTCAAAATAACCATACACAGGTCATCTACACCTCCTGTGTAGTCTACTCCTTAATCTCTTTCTCCTCTCCTGCGTCCCATTTTCCCACTGTGATCAATGAATTTCTCCATCCTCCATTTTAAAAATGGCCATTAGCCCATAACAGTTTCCTGGTCAGCACACTGTAAAACTGTAATATCACCCACTTGAGCCATAAGGAAACATGGACATGACCTTGCACATTCAGTTGTAACTGACAGCTGCTGATATATAACTGACAGCAACTGGTACATTTCAGTTCTGACAAAATATTGTACGTGTAATGCGCACGCGCAGGACGGCCACAGGGATGGGAGGCTATTACTGCCACACACTGTGCAGATCTGTAATAGCTTTCACTTTGAAATCTGTTATATATACTGTATATGGAACTGGCACCACAGTGGAGGGCTGACTGGCAGGCCCCCCTGGTCTCCCCAATCTAGTTTTCCTTGGCGTCCAATGGCGCCTGTCTCCATCCCCTCTGGCCAGTCGCCGGAAACAAAACTCAGCCACGGCGGGTGACCGGATGATCAGGGAGTGACAGCACTGGAGAGGAAGTCTGCAAGGGGCTGGGATAAGCCCCAGGTAAGTGAAACACATATATAAATATGAAACATATAACTTATATACAGCACACATTAAAATAGTCTCTGTGCACAAATTGCAAAGCAAATAGTTAAATCCATTCATTAATAGGAGATTGCAAAAGAATGCTAAAACCTATATATAGAAAAACCTTATAATAATGGTATGTATAGCAAAGCAGATCAATAATGCTTCGTCAGTGGTTATAAATAAAATTGTAGTTGCTGTTTATGTGGGCAAATGTATAGACTATAAAACTGCAGTGTTAAATCCATTGATAATATACCTCTAGAGGCGTTTTCAATCAACCACTTCAGCTGAATGAACGTAGCTCCTATGTCCAAAAAGGCAGTCTCTCATGGTGTCTGGATGTAGGAGCTATGCTTAAATGTTTAAATGGCGGTTGTGAAAGATGGGTGCAAGGGATCATGTGGTCCCTCTACCCGATTGGTGCCCCGTTTATCCTTGTTTATTATTGTTACTACTAACTACAGTGATCATTAAAACGTAAATAAAATACTCCACTTCCCAGTCCCATGATGCACGCACATGCATGCTCCTGTTGGCAGCAATGGTTGGGTAAAGGGATCATGTGATCCCTTAACCCCTGAGGCTGCAGCGATTGGTCAAGGGATTACATGAACCCTTTGGCCAATCAGTGTTCCCTCAGCCCCTCAATAATCACTTTTACAACAGGATCATAAATAATAAAAATGTTGAAAAAAGGGTGGGGGTGGGGGGATATCAATCACCATCACCCCCCCCCCCCCCCCCCTCCCAAGGCAGCAATGATTGGTTGCGATTGTGCGCAATTTGCAGCTGACTTCAAACGCGCATGGCTGCACAGGCTATTGAAGTCAATAGCATTGCTCAGGAAATGCACATTGTTACTGTTATTAACACAGTTTTTCAGGGTTTTTTTTGCATGATGTGAGTGTTGGCAATTGTAGTATATCCTGCCACAAACAAAAAATCGTGGAACAAAAGTGAAACTTTCACGACAACAAGATAGCAAAAGTGAACGCACTGCGGCAGCGACCTGGGAATTGCAGTGAAAAACATCACTGCAAGCAATAATAGAAATGAGTAACAATGTTAGGTAGATAGTACAGCTTTGTTGAAAAGGATGTGCAATTTAGTGCAATGCAAAATCGCACATAATGCTTTTCAATGGCGATGCACAGGTTTGTTCGTTTTTCGGCCGCAATTCACTTGCGTTAAAAACCTGATTTCTCCCCAAATAAAATCACAACACGTGTACAATTCCCATATAGGGCTAGCAGGTTCCAGCAGTCTATGGCGGGCATCAAAAAATGCACAAAGGATGCAAAAAATCAGGCGCGGGAAAATGCCAGTATTCTCCAGGGATCCAAGTGTGGCCTCTCCCTAACTGTGCCTCTCTCACCTCAGATCTTCGGTCTGAGGTGACAGGAGCTGCTGGGAGGGGTCACGTATATTCGGGCACAGTGTGCACACATGTAAAACGCAGCTGTTAGTGGCTATAACTTGTCAATTTGGGTGCCAGAGTCACCCAATAAAATAGAAAGCATCGTGACCACCGAATATAGAAACTGCGGTTATAAATCTAGTGTCTCCAAATATAAAAATAGCAGTTGCTATAGTGGGCAGTCCGGGTGGCTATGGTAAGGCATTGATAGGGGAGAGTTATTGTTAGGCATATAGGTCCTACTTATAATAGCGCCATGAGGAAAAATGGGCGCAAAATACAGGTAAAAGGTGCAAAATAACAGTAATAGAATATTATTAAATTTACCAAATTTCTATTATCCACTATAGTAGACTATCAGTAAATGAACCAATATTCTTTTAACACCCACAGTGCCCTATCTCTAACCTGAACTCTTCACTACCTAATCCTAACCTCCCCTCAACTACTCCTAACACTAACCAGCCCTTATCTAAATAAACTGCAAAAATGTCATGGACACACCTTAAGAATAATGGATTGCTCTGCATTGAGTTCATTATCAAATGGCGTATATGTAGCCTCAATTTAATCATAAAGAGTTGCAGAATACATTTTGATGCGTTTTATAGCTTGGACCCTGTCACATAAAAATAGGGACAAACTCAATCACTATCATTCCAAAAAAAAAAAGTCATTTTCAAAATTATGATCAAACTTGAGAAAGTTTCAACAAAACACCCACTTTTGAATATCTTGAATATCCCTGGTTGTTTCATAATGATGACATTTGTGACCTTTTTCTGCTGTCCAAACTCTTTTCTGGGGCTATGCAAACACAGTATGGCGCTAAAATACGTTGTGGAAAAAAATTGACCACATGCACTCTTCGGTGTTAATGACCGCTAGAGGCACAACTAGCTATCAAATGAGATATATGTGGTAATATTTTAACTGTGATAAGTTGTAGAATAGATTTTAGGGTGTTTTAGGGTTGAGGTCTGTGTATTGTGAATTATTTTTCGCGACAAACTCAAAATGTTATTTTCATATATTCTGTACCAAAAGAACAATTTTGTAAAAACAAAACAACAAAAAAACAAAGTGACGTACCATATTTTCCACCGTATAAAACGCTCCAGAATATAAAACACACCCAGGTTTAGAGGGAAAAAAAATCAGGGAAAGAAATATATAATAAACCTAGTGGGTCCATGTTCCAGGAGCGTCTTGTACATGTTCTCTCCCAGTTGGTGTCCTCCTGTGTCCCCCATGTGGCCTCCTGTGTATCCCATGTGTTCTTCTGTGCCCCCATGTCTCCTCATGCATCCCCTATGCGTCTTCCTGTGTCTCCCATGGATCCTCATGTGTTCCCCATGGGTCCTCCTGTACCCCCATGTATCCTCTATGTGTCCTCCTGTGCCTCCATGTCTCCCCTATGAGTCTTCCTGTGTCTCCCATGGGTCCTCCTGTGCCCCCCCCATGTCTCCCCTATGTGTGTTCCTGTGTTTCCCATGGGTCGTCCTGTGCCCCCCATGTCTCCCCTATATGTCTTCCTGTGTCTCCCATGGGTCCTCCTGTGGCCCCACGTCTCCCCTATGTGTCTTTCCATGTCTCCCATGGGTCCTCCTGTGCCAACCATGTCTCCCCTATGTGTCATCCTTTGTCTCCCATGAGTCCACCTGTGTTCCCTTCCCTGCATGCCTCCCTCTCTCCCCTTGTGTCTCCTGGCCCCCCAGGTAAAGTGTGAATAGCGGCACATCACCTTCGCCAGGCTCCTGCGCTGATCCCAGACCATTACGCTCCCCTGCTAGCTTCCTCTCCCTCCTCTTATCTTCCTAATGTGCCCGTGATGACTGCAGACATCCATCTCACCTGCACTTCCCGCTCTAGCGAGCAGCTTAGAACTGTGCGTCATCAGTTCAAGCGGCTGGCTAGAGTGAGAAGTGCAGGGGAGGCGGATGTCTGCAGTCATCGCAGGCACATTCGGAAGGTAAGTCGCCACCTGCCGCTGCACAGTACTACAACACCCGGGGGGGTGGAGACGCAAGGGGGAGGGAGAGGAGGCTAGCGGGGGGGAGCGCAATGGTCTGGGATCAGCGCAGGAGCCTGGCGAAGGTGAGTTGCCGCTATTCACACTTTAACCCGGGGGGGGGGGGGGGGGCAAGAGACACAAGGGGGAGGGAGGAAGGCACACAAAGGCAGGGAATCCTGAAATGGCGGCTAGTCGGTAGTTCATATCGGTGGGCATTCGCAGGTCGGGGATTGCCTGCCTTTGCCGTATAAGACGCAGGGACTTTTTCTCTCCATTTTTTGGTGCGTCTTATACGACGGAAAATACGGTAATTTAAAAAAATAATACATACATTGCTGCCTTAAGGACTCGGCTTTTCAAATATGTATGCCATGTGGTTATATCACTGTTCTTTTTGAAAATAAGGTCTTGCAATAATTGCTAGGGTTCAATGAGAAAACGAAAAACACAACATAGAAAAAAACAACAACTTTATCTCCAAATAAAAAATAACCCCAGTACATTGCACTAGGGACATAATTTAAATGTTGGAATAACCAGAACAAAATGGGCAAATAAAATGTGTGGGTCTTATCTACAGTAGCACTGGTTAATTTAAAACAATAGTGGGTAGAAATGGAGAAATAAGACAAAGACAAATAACATTTATATCGCGCTTTTCTCCTGGCGGACTCAAAGCGCCAGAGCTGCAGCCACTAGGACGCGCTCTATAGGCAGTAGCAGTGTTAGGGAGACTTGCCTAAGGTCTCCTGCTGAATAGGTGCTGGCTTACTGAACAGGCAGAGCTTTATCCATTTTTTTTACTCTTAAAATGCATAGAGAATAACATAATTACAAAAAATAATCACCCACAAAAAGCATAATTTGTAGCGGAAAAAAAAAGATACAGATCATTTAAGTGTGGTAAGTAGTGATAAACCTTTTGGCAAATGAATGGGAGGAGCACTGAAATGTGAAAAATGCAAGGCGACAACAACTCTGAAGGCTGAAGTGGTTAATGTAATAGCTTGGAATAGCATTCAAAGGGTAAATGAATCTGCATGTTGAAGTAGTAAGATATAATTACCTGAGCTATGTATCTCCATGTTTGGAGTGCCAAATGAGCTTGCCCATGCTCAGTCACTATATACACTCACCTAAAGGATTATTAGGAACACCTGTTCAATTTCTCATCAACCAATCACATGGCAGTTGCATCAATGCATTTAGGGGTGTGGTCCTGGTCAAGACAATCTCCTGAACTCCAAACTGAATGGCAGAATGGGAAAGAAAGGTGATTTAAGTAATTTTGAGCGTGGCATGGTTGTTGGTGCCAGATGGGTCGGTCTGAGTATTTCACAATCTACTCAGTTACTGGGATTTTCACGCACAACCATTTCTAGGGTTTACAAAGAATGGTGTGAAAAGGGTAAACATCCAGTATGCGGCTGTCCTGTGGGTGAAAATGCCTTGTTGATGCCAGAGGTCAGTGGAGAATGGGCTGACTGATTCAAGCTGATAGAAGAGCAACGTTGACTGAAATAACTACTCATTACAACCGAGGTATGCAGCAAAGCATTTGTGAAGTCACAACACGCACAACCTTGAGGCGGAAGGGCTACAACAGCAGAAGACCCCACCGGGTACCATTCATCTCCACTACAAATGGGAAAAAGAGGCTACGATTTACACAAGCTCACCAAAATTGAACAGTTGAAGAAAAAATGTTGAATGCTAAAATGAATTTGGCGTAAACAGAATGAGAACATGGATCCATCATGCCTTGTTACCACTGTGCAGGCTGCTGGTGGTGGTGTAATGATGTGGGGAGTGTTTTATTGGCACACTTTAGGCCCCTTAGTGCCAATTGGGCATTGTTTAAATGCCACAGGCTAGCTGAGCATTGTTTCTGACCATGTTCATCCCTTCATGACCAACATGTACCCATCCTCTGATGGCTACTTCCAGCAGGATAATGCACGAAGCTTGAATCATTTCAAATCGGTTTCTTGAACATGACAATGAGTTCACTGTACTAAAATGGCCCCCACAGTCACCAGATCTCAACCCAATAGAGCATCTTTGGGATGTGATGGAATGGGAACTTCGTGCCCTAGATGTGCATCCCACGAATCTCCATGAACTGCAAGATGCTATCCTATCAATATGGGCCAACATTTCTAAAGAATGCTTTCAGCACCTTTTTGAATCAATGCCACATAGAATTAAGGCAGTTCTGAAGGCGAAAGGGGGTCAAACACCGTATTAGTATGGTCTTCCTAATAATCCTTTAGGTGAGTGTATTTACTAAATATAAATATATATATATATATATATATATATATATATATATATATATATATATATATAGTGGTTTGCAGAAGTGTTTGGCCCCCTTGAAGTTTTCCACATTTTGTCATATTACTGCCACAAAAATGAATCAATTTTATTGGAATTCCACGTGAAAGACCAATACAAAGTGGTGTACACGTGAGAAGTGGAATGAAAATCATACATGATTCCAAAAATTTAAAAAAAAAAACAATAACTGCAAAGTGGGGTGTGCGTGATTATTAAGCCCCCTGAGTCAATACTTTGTAGAACCACCTTTTGCTGCAATTACAGCTGCCCGTCTTTTAGGGTATGTCTCTACCAGCTTTGCACATCTAGAGACTGAAATCCTTGCCCATTCTTCTTTGCAAAACTTCTGTGCTCCACCTCAGTCAGATTAGATGGACAGCGTTTGCGAACAGCAGTTTTCAGATCTTGCCACAGATTCTCGATTGGAGTTAGATCTGGATTTTGACTGGGCCATTCTAACGCATGGATATGTTTTGTTTTAAACCATTCCATTGGTGCCCTGGCATAAAGATGTGTAGGGTCGTTGTCCTGCTGGAGGGTGAACCTCCGCCCCAGTCTCAAGTCTTTTGCAGACTCCAAGAGGCTCTCTTCCAAGATTGCCCTGTATTTGTCTCCATCCATCTTCCCATCAACTCTGACCAGCTTCCCTGTATCTGCTGAAGACAGTGAAGAGAAGCACCCCCAGAGCACGATGCTACCACCACCATATTTTACAGTGGGTATGGTGTGTTCAGAGTGATGTGCAGTATTAGTTTTCCGCCACACATAGCGTTTTGCATTTTGGCCAAAAAGTTCCATTTTGGTCTCATCTGACCAGTGCACCTTCTTCCACATGGTTGCTGTGGGGGACCACATGGCTTGTGGCAAACTGCAAATGGGACTTCTTATGCTTTTCTGTTAACAATGGCTTTCTTCTTGCCACTCTTCCATAAAGGCCAACTTTGTGTAGTGCACAACTAATAGTTGTCCTATGGACAAATTCCCCCACCCGAGCTGTAGATCTCTGCAGCTCGTCCAGAGTCACCATGGGCCTCTTGACTCCATTTCTGATCAGCACTCTCCTTGTTCGGCCTGTGAGTTTAGGTGGACGGCCTTGTCTTGGTAGGTTTACAGTTGTGCCATATTCCTTCCATTTCTGAATGATCGCTTGAACAGTGCTCTGTGGGATGTTCAAGGCTTTGGAAATCTTTTTGTAGCCTAAGCCTGCTTTAAATTTCTCAATAACTTTATCCCTGACCTGTCTGGTGTGTTCTTTGGACTTCATGGTGTTGTTGCTCCCAATATTCTCTTAGACAACCTCTGAGGCCGTCACAGAGCAGCTGTATTTGTACTGACATTAGATTACACACGTGTACTCTATTTAGTCATTAGCACTCATCAGACAATGTCTATGGGCAACTGACTGCACTCAGACCAAAGGGGGCTGAATAATCACGCACACCCCACTTTTATTATTATTATTTAGTATTTATATAGTGCCAACATCTTCCGCAGCACTGTACAGAGTATATATAGTCTTGTCACTAACTGTCCCTCGGAGAAGCTCACAATCTAATCCCTACCATAGTATTATGTCTATGTATTGTGTAGTGTATGTATTGTAGTCGAGGGCCAATTTTAGGGGGAAGCCAATTAACTTATCCGAATGTTTTTGGGATGTGGGAGGAAACTGGAGTGCCCAGAGGAAACCCATGCAGACATGGGGAGAACATACAAACGCCTTGCAGATGTTGACCTGGCTGGGATTCGAACCGGGCACCCAGCGTTGCAAGGCGAGAGCGCTAACCAGTACGCCACCGTGCTTTGCAGTTATTTATTAGTAAAAAATGTTTGGAATCATGTATGATTTTCGATCCACTTCCCACATGTACACCACTTTGTATTGGTCTTTCATGTGGAATTCCAAGAAAATTGATTCATGTTTGTGGCAGTAATGTGACAAAATGTGGAAAACTTCAAGGGGCTAATACTTTTGCAAACCACTGTGCACACACACATATATATATATATATATATACATATATATATATATATATATATATATATATATATATATATATATATATATATATATATATACAGTGGAGGAAATAATTATTTGACCCCTCACTGATTTTGTAAGTTTGTCCAATCACAAAGAAATGAAAAGTCTCAGAACAGTATCATTTCAATGGTAGGTTTATTTTAACAGTGGCAGATAGCACATCAAAAGGAAAATCGAAAAAATAACCTTAAATAAAAGATAGCAACTGATTTGCATTTCATTGAGTGAAATAAGTTTTTGAACCCCTACCAACCATTAAGAGTTCTGGCTCCCACAGAGTGGTTAGACACTTCTACTCAATTAGTCACCCTCATTAAGGACACCTGTCTTAACTAGTCACCTGTATAAAAGACACCTGTCCACAGAATCAATCAATCAAGCAGACTCCAAACTCTCCAACATGGGAAAGACCAAAGAGCTGTCCAAGGATGTCAGAGACAAAATTGTAGACCTGCACAAGGCTGAAATGGGCTACAAAACCATTAGCAAGAAGCTGGGAGAGAAGGTGACAACTGTTGGTGCGATTGTTCGAAAATGGAAGGAGCACAAAATGACCATCAATCGACCTTGCTCTGGGGCTCCACGCAAGATCTCACCTCGTGGGGTGTCAATGGTTCTGAGAAAGGTGAAAAAACATCCTAGAACTACACGGGAGGAGTTAGTGAATGACCTCAAATTAGCAGGGACCACAGTCACCAAGAAAACCATTGGAAACACATTACACCGCAATGGATTAAAATCCTGCAGGGCTCGCAAGGTCCCCCTGCTCAAGAAGGCACATGTGCAGGCCCGTCTGAAGTTTGCCAAAGAACACCTGAATGATTCTGTGAGTGACTGGGAGAAGGTGCTGTGGTCTGATGAGACCAAAATAGAGCTCTTTGGCATTAACTCAACTCGCTGTGTTTGGAGGAAGAAAAATGCTGCCTATGACCCCCAAAACACCGTCCCCACCGTCAAGCATGGGGGTGGAAATATTTTTCTTTGGGGGTGTTTTTCTGCTAAGGGCACAGGACAACTTAATCGCATTAACGAGAAAATGGACTGAGCCATGTATCGTGAAATCCTGAACGACAACCTCCTTCCCTCTGCCAGGAAACTGAAAATGGGTCGTGGATGGGTGTTCCAGCACGACAATGACCCAAAACATACAGCAAAGGCAACAAAGGAGTGGCTCAAGAAGAAGCACATTAAGGTCATGGAGTGGCCTAGTCAGTCTCCGGACCTTAATCCAATAGAAAACCTATGGAGGGAGCTCAAGCTCAGAGTTGCACAGAGACAGCCTCGAAACCTTAGGGATTTAGAGATGATCTGCAAAGAGGAGTGGACCAACATTCCTCCTAAAATGTGTGCAAACTTGGTCATCAATTACAAGAAACGTTTGACCTCTGTGCTTGCAAACAAGGGTTTTTCCACTAAGTATTAAGTCTTTTATTGTTAGAGGGTTCAAAAACTTATTTCACTCAATGAAATGCAAATCAGTTGCTATCTTTTATTTAAGGTTATTTTTTCGATTTTCCTTTTGATGTGCTATCTGCCACTGTTAAAATAAACCTACCATTGAAATTATACTGTTCTGAGACTTTTCATTTCTTTGTCATTGGACAAACTTACAAAATCAGTGAGGGGTCAAATAATTATTTCCTCCACTGTAACTACAGGGAGTGCATGCAGAATTATTAGGCAAATGAGTATTTTGACCACATCATCCTCTTTATGCATGTTGTCTTACTCCAAGCTGTATAGGCTCGAAAGCCTACTACCAATTAAGCATATTAGGTGATGTGCATCTCTGTAATGAGAAGGGGTGTGGTCTAATGACATCAAAACCCTATATCAGGTGTGCATAATTATTAGGCAACTTCCTTTCCTTTGGCAAAATGGGTCAAAAGAAGGAATTGACAGGCTCAAAAAAGTAAAAAATAGTGAGATATCTTGCAGAGGGATGCAGCACTCTTAAAATTGCAAAGCTTCTGAAGCGTGATCATTGAACAATCAAGCGTTTCATTCAAAATAGTCAACAGGGTCGCAAGAAGTGCGTGGGAAAACCAAGGCGCAAAATAACTGCCCATGAACTGAGAAAAGTCAAGCGTGCAGCTGCTAAGATGCCCCTTGCCACCAGTTTGGCCATATTTCAGATCTGCAACATCACTGGAGTGCCCAAAAGCACAAGGTGTGCAATACTCAGAAACATGGCCAAAGTAAGAAAGGCTGAAAGACGACCACCACTGAACAAGACACACAAGCTGAAACATCAAGACTGGGCCAAGAAATATCTCAAGACTGATTTTTCTAAGGTTTTATGGACTGATGAAATGAGAGTGAGTCTTGATGGGCCAGATGGATGGGCCCGTGGCTGGATTGGTAAAGGGCAGAGAGCTCCAGTCCGACTCAGACGCCAGCAAGGTGGAGGTGGAGTACTGGTTTGGGCTGGTAGCATCAAAGATGAGCTTGTGGGGCCTTTTCAGGTTGAGGATGGAGTCAAGCTCAACTCCCAGTCCTACTGCCAGTTTCTGGAAGACACCTTCTTCAAGCAGTGGTACAGGAAGAAGAACGCAAACACGAAGAACGCCCTGGGTGTACTCAGCGATAGCATTTCTCAATGGGAAACTGCCTACCCAGAGGCTTTCTTCGCCATCCTCGGTGACTTCAACAGCGCAAATCTGCGACAGGAGATGCCCCACTACAAGCAACATATCTCCTGCCCCACCAGGAACCACAACACTCTGGACCACTGTTACACGGCCCTCAAGAATGCGTATAAGGCCACTCAAGTTGCTGCACTGGGGAACTCCGACCACAGCCTAATCCACCTGATCCCCACCTACAGAAGGCATCTCGAAACCACTAAGCCTGCTGTCAAGACTGTCAAAAGGTGGACGGACGAGGCTAAGCTGGAGCTTCAGGCCTGCCTCGACTGCACTGACTGGTCGGTCCTGGAAGCACCCTCCCTGGAGGAATGGGCGGAGAACATCACCTCCTACATCAGTTTTTGCGAGGAGATGTGTGTCCCTTCAAAGTCATTCAAGGTCTTCCCTAATAATAAGCCGTGGTTTAATAGCAAGATGCGCCGACTCCGGAAAATCAAGGAAGGAGCTCACAAACACGGCACCCATGAGGAGTTTAAGGAGGCAAAGAATGCCCTTACTCGCGAACTGCGTGCTGCAAAGAAGGCCTACTCCAATAAACTGGGACACTGCCTCCAGTCAAACAACCCACGCGAAGTGTGGAAAGGCCTAAGGGCAGCTACGAACTTCAAACCACCCCCTCAGCATGCAACCCCCAGTACTACACTGGCAGAGGAACTCAATGAGTTCTACTGCAGGTTCGAACATCATTCGAAGCAGCCGGCTGACCTAGCACCCTCGAAAAAGCCCTCTCTGCCGAAGATCCACGACGGCCTAGTGCCAGTAGCGGTTCGAGAAGCGGATGTACTCTGTCACCTACGCAGACTCAACCCCAGGAAGGCAGCCGGTCCGGACGGAGTGTCACCTACTTGCCTGAGAACCTGCGCAGACCAGCTGGCCCCCACTCTCACCCTCCTATTCAACAGGTCCCTGAGGGAAGGCAGAGTCCCCTCCTGTCTCAAAAGGTCCACAATCATACCGGTCCCAAAAAAGGCAGGCCTCACGGAACACAACAACTTCAGACCCGTGGCCCTCACCCCCATCATCATGAAGATCCTTGAACGTCTGGTTCTCGCCCACCTGAAGCACCTCACCGACTCTCTCCTCGATCCACACCAGTTTGCATACAGGGCTAACAGATCCGTAGACGACGCCATTAACATCAGTCTGGCGTACATCACGGAACACCTAGATAGACCAGACTCCTACGTCAGGATCCTGTTCTTGGACTTTAGCTCTGCATTCAATACGATCTGCCCTAACATACTGACAGACAACCTTGCGCACCTTGGAGTCGACCCAACACTTTGCGAGTGGGTAAAGGACTTCCTCTCCAACAGGACGCAACAGGTGAAGCTTGGCAACTGCCTCTCCAGTGTGAGAACTACAAACACAGGAGCACCGCAGGGATGCGTTCTGTCCCCCCTCCTGTTCTCACTGTATACCAACAGCTGTACATCATCCGCTGACTCCATAAAGGTCATCAAATTCGCTGATGACACTACCATCAATGGGCTCATTGGCAGGGAGGGGGAACACGACTATCGCAGCGAGATCGAGAGAATCTGTAGATGGTGTGAGGCCAAAAATCTTGTTCTAAATGCAGCCAAAACAGTGGAACTGATCTTGGACTTCAGGAGACGCCCACCCACGCCACAACCAGTCCTCATCAACGAGACTGAAGTGTCCAGGGTATCTAGTGTTAGGTTCCTTGGAACAACATTGACTAGTGACCTAAGGTGGGGGCAGAACACCTCCAAAATCCAGAAGAAGGCCCAGCAGAGACTGTTCTTCCTACGCCAACTGAAAAAATTTGGTATGCCTCAGAAGCTGCTATCCAGTTTCTACACTGCCACTATTGAAGCCACCCTTTGCTCAGCCATTATTGTGTGGTATGCAGGAGCGACTGCCAGGGATAAGTGTAAACTTCAAAGAGTCATCAGATCAGCAGAAAGGGTCATCGGCTCTCCTCTGCCACCTCTAGACCTCCTCTATACCGCTAGATTGAAGAAAAGGGCTGACAAGATTTCCCTGGACCCCTCCCACCCAGGCTTCCATTTCTTTAAGCTCCTTCCATCGGGCCGCCGCTTCAGAACCATACGCCCAAAAACCAACAGGCGAAGGGACACCTTTTTTCCTCAAGCAGCCCTCCTGCTGAACTCCTGCCACTCGAGGGGCACTCTCGCCCCACTCAGCTCAAAGACTCTAGGATAGGGTACACGGGAGCCCATTCCTGCGTAACCATCGATTATCCTCTAGTGTAATGCCTGCCTGTCATTTGACTGTTTTTATTGTGTTCGTCTTAGAGTAAATTCTGTCTTTTAAGTGTAAATTTTGTCTTTGTTCTATTGCCAATGCCATGTCTTTGTTCTATTGCCAATGCCATGTGAACCACAACCAATTCCGGGTACGACTTTTGTCGCACTTGGCGAAATAAAGATTCTGATTCTGATTCTGCATCCTTCAAGAAAAACATGATTTTCATGCAGGACAATGCTCCATCACACGTGTCCAAGTACTCCACAGCGTGGCTGGCAAGAAAGGGTATAAAAGAAGAAAAACTAATGACATGGCCTCCTTGTTCACCAGATCTGAACCCCATTGAGAACCTGTGGTCCATCATAAAATGTGAGATTTACAAGGAGGGAAAACAGTACACCTCTCTGAACAGTGTCTGGGAGGCTGTGGTTGCTGCTGCACGCAATGTTGATGGTGAACAGATCAAAACACTGACAGAATCCATGGATGGCAGGCTTTTGAGTGTCCTTGCAAAGAAAGGTGGCTATATTGGTCACTGATTTGTTTTTGTTTTGTTTTTGAATGTCAGAAATGTGTATTTGTGAATGTTGAGATGTTATATTGGTTTCACTGGTAAAAATAAATAATTGAAATGAGAACATGGTTGTTGTTCAATAATAAAATTATTCCTCAAAAATACAACTTGCCTAATAATTCTGCACTCCCTGTATCTCAGGAAAGCTTGGCAATATCTTGTAATGATGTATAGGGAAGTGACGTGGGTGGGAGGTAGTCGCAGAGACGCCATTTTAGTTTTTGAGACAACCGCATTTATATACAAGTTTCGGCTATATAATAGTACAAAGTATGCGGTAAGAGATAGTAACAGGCACATCAACTGGTAGTGCACCAGGGTGGAAAAAGTTCTTTCAGATGTCTGGAGGTCCAGATCGGGTGGAGTAACACGTGTTCAGTGTCTCCACAATAGTGTTATCATCATCACCCATACTGCGCTGCATCCTTGTGTGCTCTTGTTAAATGCGCAGAGAGCCTCTGAGCAAGCTCAATTGAGCGAAACAGTCGTCAGGCCAAACACCGCTCCCACTTCACTCCACAGCTTACTAAGGATCGGGTAGGACTTTTAAGAACTTTTATTACGCATGTATTGAGATGTTTCTCATAAGCCGGAAGTGTTAAAGCTATTTTTTTAGATGTGGAATGCAAGTGCCGAACTGTTGCTTTCTTCTTATAGATAATACAACAAAGTGCGACAGCATACCTGCCTGTACAGAGCGGCCCTAACTGCTCCAATAAGGGGACGGAGGGAAAAGGGCGGTGGAAAAGGAATAGAGAAGGGGTAGAGCGAGTGTGTAGAGGGAAATATGTAGAGTGTGAGGGAGGGCCAGAGAGCAGCTGTGTGTTGGCCTAGCGTGAATTTGTCCGGAGTGTGGGAAAGATGATAGGGAAAAACGTGCAGGTAGAAAGGGGCATCCACACACACAATCTCTCCCTTATATTTCACTCACATGCTACTTGCCTCCTTTCCCACAGATCCTCCTAACTTCCAACCCCTCCTGTCCTCCCCTGATGCACACCATTCTGTCTTCCCACTCTCAGTACACAATCTTCACACATGTATGGCCTCTCTTGTTCTTCACTCTACTGCTTCATCTCCCCCCATCTCTTGGTTCACAGTCGTTTTTCCTCTGTCGATCGCCGCTCAGAGACTGTAAGATGGCGAAAATACCGTCTATTTACCATGTACAGCGCTGCGATCTACAGCAGTGCTGTACTGGGGATAGCCGTGTGCCACGGCTGTCCCCTCCAAAGTGTCAGCGGTGACCTGCTGTCATAGGCTGAAGCCTATGACAGCCGATCACAGTGATTGGCTGGCGAGAGGCAGGAGAGTGGGGATGGGATAAAATAAATAACAAAATTTGTAAACATATTACAAAATAAAACAAGTAAATATTTATTTAAAAAATAAACACTGGGGAGCGATCAGACTGCACCAACAGAGAGCTCTGTTGGTGGGGAGAAGAGGGGGGGGGGGAATCACTTGTGTGCTGTGTTGTGCAGGCATGCAGCTTGACCTTAAAGCTGCAGTGGCCTATTTTACAAAAAATGGCCTGGTCTTTAAGGGGGGGGGGGGGGGGGGTAAAGCTTGTGGTCCTGAAGTAGTTAAAGTTCTTCTACGCTGTGGCAATTAAATAGATTGTTAAGAAATATAATTGACAGATACAGAGCAGATTCAGGGCAAGCAGAGGCAGTATAACAAAACATGTACATCTAAAGGTAACATGGCAGAGGAAGCAAAATGCAAAGAAAACCAGCATTGCTAAAAACACTGTTTAATTATTGTTTCAAAAGCAAGGTGCATACACTGTACATGCATAGCAAAAGTGAACTTGCGCTGTGGACATACCAGATGTGGGTGGGATATCTTCTGGTGCGGTGGGTGCTGGGTCTACGGAGGCTGCAAATCGGGGTGGGCGGGCTGCCAGTATTTGTAACCTAATGAGCATGGCGGCGTCACGCCGCCCTTCCGCTCCTCCCCTTCACTTCCCTTCTGTACTAATTAGATAGCAGCGTCTGTCGTAATGGCGGCAAGGAGGCGCTGCAATCTATTGATCAGCGCAAGCGTAATTACGCATGCTAACAAGTGCACGCCTACGACACTAGTTGGGCCTATCTGGCACCATCTAGTGTCGCATAAAGAGAAGACACCTCCAATGCGACATCAGGGTAAAAGAAGTGCAGGCTGGAAAAAAGTAAAGAGATATCAAAAAAGTATAATAGTAAGAAGAATAGGTGAGAGGTAAAAACTAGTGAGGAGTGTAGCACCCTTTAGTCAACATTGTGAGATATGTTCTCTGAAGCAGCAAAAGTAATGTGTTATCATTAAAACATTCAGTGACAATACCCAAATCGTTATATTACAGATAACGCTAGCACATAGTAAGAAAGTTAAGTGTATTTAAAAATAATCATAGGGGTGGTCGCCATATTGCCCCCCCAAGGGAAAGTACCATACTTCCCCCTGGGGTCAAAAGATTGGCCAATCGCCCCTCTTGGGTAGGTATGGGTGGGTAAAGGAGGGACTAGTTCACGGTGACAGCTCAGCAATACATATGATTGCTTAACCGAATTCTCTGCATATAGATGAACGGTTCCTTAGTGAACATGTCCACCAAAGGAATTAAACGGGAGGGGTACGTCAGAGGTTAAACATTATAGCACCACAGTCAATAAGGCATCAATTATGGGTCTAAAAAGCATGAAAGGTCTGTATAGTCATTTAGGCCCAAAGGGCCCATTGCATTAGTCTTCAGGATGAACAGGACTTCTTCACGTTTCAATTTCTTTTCACGATCCCCCCCTCTAGTGGGGGGGTGGCACCTGAAGCAAGCCAGCAAAAGTAAGTTTGTTAGGGTCCCCCCTATGATTGATCCTCATGTGCTCCACGACTCTGGGCGAGCCTTTGCCAGATCCTATACAGTTATAATGCTTACGGAACCTTTCACCCAGTGTTCTTGTGGTCTCCCCTATATAGAACCTTCCGCAAGGGAACCACAGGGCATGAACCACAAACTTGGTTTTGCACGTAAAAAACGTGCGTATACAACTCCGAACAGGGCCTACTTGCAAATGCGTGCTTGTGACCATTTGTCTGCATGATTTACACTGACCGCATCTGTGGTTGCCCTGTGGTTGCCCCCTGCGCAGCCAACTACTCCCATCCGGGGAGTTAAATTCACTCCTGCTGATGAGAGATCCAATTGTTGGAGACCTTTTAAAGGAAAACAGAGGTCCTTCTTCCACCAAGGGTTTTAGACTAATGTCTCTAATTGGATGTCCCAGTTGCTGGTTATTGATTCCTTTATGACATCTGACATGATGGTGTGCTTCAACAGACCTGAACTTAGAGTATTAACAACAAAATATCTCTCTATACTGACTAGACTCTGATTAAAAGTTAAGTTTTAGATTCAGTATAGAGAGATATTTTGTTGTTAATGATGGTGTGCTCAAAGGAAAAGGGGGTCCTCTTCTTAGAGACATTCATTCCCCTTGTTAGTTTTCTTTGGAGGAGGGTGTCACAGGGCCCCTGGTGGCCAGACCGCAAATGCCTTCCAATCGGTTTCAGCACACAGACCATGCAAGCTGTGGTCGCGATCTTTGCGCAGAAACCGACGGAATTTGGGCAGCAGCCTGACTAGAAGGGTTACGATACTTACAAATTACACACTATTTCAGGGTATAACAGCCACCACCTCTGTTTTCTGAGACAGAGGAACTCACTGACTGGCTATTTCTCGACCTGCAAATAAAACGGTTAAACACACCCTATTCTGTCTAGCTAGAAACAAGAGTAGCGTCTCCTCAGAAGTCTGGGTTCAGTTTCTGTATGGCTGAATAATAGGGTAGCTGGATCAACAACTGACGTTAGCGTCGGTTTAGTAATGCAATATAAATAATTAATATACACAGAAAATCGTTAAAATCAACAATTATAGAGACAAAGGGTAACACAGTATAGAAAATAAAAATGGAGAAAAAACGGATATTTACAGTTCATGGAAATAGGACCTTTCTGGGAAAATCCGAGCACATGGAAAACGTGCTTTGTTCAGTCCAAGAAAATGGCTGCCAGCCGCATGGTCCTCTGGCTGGCTCAATCAGGTGATGGTACACAGGAGGACTGAGGTCCGCCTGCTGGCCATGTGCTTTTGATGAAGCTGGCTCGGGGGTGTGGCCGTGCCTGCCCCCCTCTGAATTACCAACCAACCACAGTTCAAGTCCTTGGGGAGAGATTTTAGGTTTACTTATAAAATGCCGTAACTATTAAACGATACATGTCATGTTTAGGTGGATAGCAGATTCATGATTGTCAGCAAATACCGATTAATATGACATCAGACATGACTAGGGCATCGGATCCAGTTCTTGAGAAGGGTCATACCTCAATAATCGGAAGGGCTATTGCGATGAATTTCATATCAGCACGTTGGCCAGATTTTACCGAATAAGACTATATGAATTTTATAGCTGTGTGATGTACGGTCTCCATATAATAGACCAGAAACCATACACCACATGCATTCAAATCTGCCCTTGTCGGAGACGGTCAGTCTGGCCCCAACTGTGAGGGCAGCCGTTTTCTGAATAGAGTCACCATTGGTGACTAGGGACAACTAGCTGAGGTAATTAAAAGTAAACATTCTTCTTGGACACAAGCATTGTCCAAGCTAATTACCACCTCCCCCCAGGCTGTTACAGGGACTCTCTCAGCTAAGACCAAACTTCTCAGCTGTGCCTAGTCAAAGGGAGATTACACATCGCATCTCGGTTTAACGATTTGTGTCGCAAACCGACCGCAATTGCGTTTTGGCCGACTGGGCGTCTCTCACGGCTGTTCCGTGACAGAGGGTCTGTCTGTTTTGGGAGCAAGCTTTTTTGAAAGCTACCTGTACCAAGTGTTCTTCATAACCTCTGGCAAGTAGCCTAGATCCCAATTCCTCAGATTGGCGACGGAACTCCGTGTCGCTCGCATTGTTTCTACGAAGCCTGAGGAATTGGCTGTAGGGTAACGCCTTAGTTACATGTTTAGGGTGGAAACTCGATCTATGAAGTAAGGAATTGGATGCAGTGGGTTTTCTATATCCCCTGGGGATTATCTTATCGTCCTTTACCTCCAACTCTGGATCAAGAAAAGCAACCCTTTCATGGCTAATAGTAGCTGTAAACATCATATTGAATCAATTCTGATTGATATACCCCAAGAAGTCAGAGAAGGATTCACAAGTCCCGGACCAGAAGACAAGGATGTCGTCCACATACCAGGACCACATCCTAAATTGTTGCCTAAAGGGATTACAATCAGAATGAACATGCAGTTCCTCCCACCACGCTAAAAATAGATTGGGGTAGGTGCAGGAAATTGCCGTCCCCATGGAAGTGCCAGAGACTTGCCAGAACCACTTTTTGTCAAACAAGAAGGCGTTATGCGTCAAGACAAACATGAGGCACTCACAGATATACGTTTTGTATGCTTCACTCTTGTCTGTCTGGAAGAACATCACAGCTTGCACCCCAAGATCATAGGGTATACGGCTGTACAAACTCTCAATGTCTATCATCGCCAATTGGTCACCTCTATGCCACACAAGGTTTTCGAGACCTCTTAGGACATCCATTGTGTCAGAAAGATGTGAGGGGCTTTCCTCCATGAGGGGCCTGAGGATGTGATCCAAGCACCTGGACAACCTCTCCGTCGTCGACCCAATGCCAGAGACAATGGGCCGACCCGGAGGACTAGTCTGGGACTTGTGAACCTTGAGAATATGGTACCATATTGGTTTGGTCGGACAGTTGGGCAGTAACCCACTAGCTAGAGTGGAGGTCAAGATCAGGGCTGTGGAGTCGGAGTCAGAGTCGTGGAGTCTGAGCAATTTTGAGTGCCTGGAGTCGGAGTCGGGAAAAATGCACCGACTCCTAAAGAATTTAAACTGTAATTAAAATAGAAAATATGATAAAATGTTCTATTTCTCAGATAATAGTCATCATAAATCATTTATACATACAGCAATAGCTGTGCTTAGTCCACAAAAATGAAATAAACCAATCAAAATTAGTTACTTGTGCTGCTTCAATAAAGCAGTCCCCGTAATGTTAAAGTCAGATATACACATCTGATTGTGACTGTATATATGATGTGTACACAGGAATCTCTTATATATACGAAATAACATCTATGCTGTAAGTATAAAGTCTGATGTGCAGCCGTGTCACTAATAGAGATGGTCAATGAGATGGAAATAATTCTGCATTGATTCTGATTTATGCAAATGTATGCACTCTCTTTGCTCATGAAATCAAATAATTTGATATGTTTTTAAAATTTGGTTTTGTGACTACGAATTAAATGGTACCTGAGAAGGATGAAAAGAAAAGTTTTATATATACCTGGGGCTTCTTCCAGCCCCCTTAAGGCTAATCAGTCCCTCGCTGTCCACCTCCACCACCTGGATCTTCTGCTATGAGTCCTGGTAATTCAGCCAGTCAGCGCAGTCCGGCTGCATGCTGCTTCCACAGCCAGGAGCGTTCTGCACCTGCGCAATAGTGCTGCGCAGGTGTAGTACGCTCCCGGCGGCGGAGTGTGTGCATGCGCACTACGACAGACTGGCTCAAGTACCTGGACTCATAGCAGAAGATCCAGGTGGCGGAGGAGGACAGCGAGGGACTGATTAGCCTGTAGGGGGCTGGAGGAAGCCCCAGGTATGTATAAAACTTTAATTTCATCTGTCTCAGGTTTACTTTGTTACACAGTAGTACTATACTCTACATATGCACTCCCCACAGAGCTGCAGGGAATCCACTGAGAATGTTGTGCACATTGAACACAGAGAGTGTTGTCTATCACCCATAAACCTGGTTCAGATTGTGCATGAAGAACGTGTAATAGAGGAAGAATTTCCTTATTCCCCTGCAGACTACCTGCACATCACTGTTACATGTACCCACAATTACATTGCCTAGGGCTGGATAGATGTTCTTTGTTCCGGCCTGTACCTTTTACAAGTGCTCTTACCAAGGACTAGTTTTAGTCTATGACTAAAGGGAATAAATATGGCAGTCTCCATATCCTTCTCACTTCAGTTGTCTTAAAATTCCTAAGGGTTGGCAGTTAAGAGACAAATTTCATGTTACATACTTTCAATCAACAAGATTGTAATATGCAAATTAGAGGAGTCGGTGGATTTTTGTACCGACTCCACAGCCCTGGTCAAGATCCCCCAACTCCACCCCCTTTCTCAGTAGGGATCTCAGAGAGTTCTGACAACGGTTAGTAGGATCTTCAGTCAAAGGCTGATAGACATTTTTGTCTTGCAATTGCCTCAAAGCCTCATTCTTGTATTGCTCTGCGGACATAACTACAATCACTCCCCCTGTCTGCTCTTTTGATTTGTAAATCAGGCCTTGAACTGAGCCATTTCAATGCTCGATTCTCTTTCTCAGATATATTCTTAGTGACTTTTGGATACATTTCTGCTTTCATCTTTTGATCATTGCATCTTTTGATCATTTCCCCTGCTTTACCAACCTTTTTACCAAATAATTTAGACGAGGTCTAAAAACAGATCTAAAACATTTGGTAATTATTAGTGAATTCCCTTTTAAAGCAACTGATTTACACCAAACCATCAGTAGACTAAAAACCATCAGTAGCCTAGTGTAAACTGCTTAGTGAATTGAGGCCATTCTACCAGTCTGAGCTAGCTTACCATTACACAGCATTGACACCAAGAACAGCAGAAATGTATGTATTGTATATTGGAGCACATTAAGGGAACCATTTATTGAGAGGGGGGAGGTTTATTTATTTTATGGGCATTTACTTTCAACTACTTTTTATTTTTCAGTTTCAACCCACTTGTAGTTTTAAAACAGTGTAGCGTTGCCACCTAGTGGCATAGCACCAAATATACCATTTATACTTGATGAAGAGTTAAAAGAGATCCTACTGGGAACAATCACAGCCTGCTGGAAGGTGAGCCTAGGCTTCTTTTCAAGAAAGGGAGGGGTTTGCTCTGCCACAGTGTAGCCAACTGTCAGTAAATTTACAATCTGTAAATAAAGTGATTTAATGTCCCCGCCTGTGAGGTTAGTAACTCTACAGCAGAGCATTGCTGCAAAGAGCTTGTTTTTACTGACCCTTGTAAGAGATATTGGCCTCAATTCACTAAGATCATGCTGGAGATAATAAGGCAAGAGAAAACTTACCTCCACATAGTGAGAGAGTTATCTTATCTCTTCATTCCTTACGTTACCTCTTCGGTAGTTAATTTACCTCCTCTGTAGTTAATTTACCTCCTCTGTAGTTATTTTCACGTGCAGTTAATGAACAGCCTGTCTTTAACTCTGGAGTTATTTTAAGGATTGAAGAGTTAACTTAAAGACAGAAGAGTTAACTTTAGGTTTGCCTGAGGTAAAATGTTTCCTGAATACTACATGCCTTATCACCATGGTAACAACTCTAGAAGAGTTATTAAAAACAGGAGATAAGCTTAGTGAATTGAGGCCAAAGAATCACACACCGCTTTTCTCTCTTCCCTTAGCTCAGCTCGTACAGCCCTCAGACAAAGGCTAAGAGCTGGAATGACTAGCCTTTAACCTGTTGCCGACTGCTCCACGCCAATTGGCATGAGCAGTGCGGCAGCCCCAGGACTGCTCCACGCCTATTGGCGTGAACGGCAGTCTATGGGGCTAGTAGGAGATCGTGCACAGGCTGTGCGGGCATCTCCTGCTCGGGGGGCGGAGCTCCGCCCCGTCTTCAGTCTCCGAGCGGCAATTGCCGTTCGGGAGACTTTAGACGGCGTCTAATTACTTTGTACAGCGCTGTGGCACGGCTGTCCCCCTAGGACACTGGGAAGCGATCCGCTGTGATAGGCTGAAGCTGGATAGGCTGGATGCGATCAGACCCCACCAACAGAGAGCTCTGTTGGTGGGGAGAAAAGGGGAGGGGGAAATCACTTGTGTGCTGTGTTGTACGGCCCTGCAGCTTTGCCTTAAAGCTGCAGTGGCCTAATTAACTAAAAATGGCATGGTTACTAGGGGGGGTTAACACTGCGGTCCTCAAGTGGTTAACTAGTCCACAGAGGAAGCAGCTTGCTAGCAAGGAAGGATTTGAGCATCCTAGCCAAGTACACCTGTAGTTAACCTTTTCCCATGATAGACTATCACAGAGGCAGACATAGGCTTGTGCAGCTGCACAGGAGCCCAGTGTAGTCTAGGGTCCATGCAGCTGCACTACATTTAAAGGGACACTGTAGGGGGGGGGGGGGGGGGGTCGGGGGAAAATGAGTTGAACTGAGCCGGAGGTTCTAATGGTCCCCTGCAGAAATCCTGTGCCCGCGCAGCCACTCCCCAATGCTCCGGCCCCGCCTCCAGTTCACTTCTGGAATTTCAGACTTTAAAGTCTGAAAACCACTGCGCCTGCGTTGCCGTGTCCTCGATCCCGCTGATGTCACCAGGAGCATACTGCGCAGGCCCAGTATGGTCTGTGCCTGCACAGTACGCTCCTGGTGACATCAGCGGGATTGAGGACATGGCAACGCAGGCGCAGTGGTTTTCAGACTTTAAAGTCTGAAATTCCAGAAGTGAACCGGAGGCGGGGCTGCGCGGGCACTGGTTGGCTGCGGGGGTCCGTTAGAAGCCCCGGGTAAGTTCAACTCATTTTCCCCCGACCCCTACAGTATCCCTTTAAAGAGGAACTCCAGTGAAAATAATGTAATAAAAAAAAGTGCTTCATTTTTACAATAATTATGTATAAATGATTTAGTGAGTGTTTGCCCATTGTAAAATCTTTTAAATCCCTGATTTACATTCTGACATTACATGGTGACATTTTTACTGTTGACAGGTGATATAGCTGCTGCTTGCTGTTTTGGCAGTTGGAAACAGCTGTAAACAGCTATTTCCCACAATGCAACAAGGTTCACAGACAGGAAACTGCCATTAGTACCATGGTCCTCAGGGTTTCTTGTGGGAGGGGTTTCAATATCAGTCATACAGAGCCCCCTGATGGTTTGTTTGTGAAAAGGAACATTTCTCATGTAAAAGGGGGTATCAGCTACTGATTGGGATAAAGTTTAATTCTTCGTCGGAGTTTCTCTTTAAAAGGAACCAGAGACGAAGCACCCTCATGTATTTTACCATATATATCAGTGGGAACATTAGAGAAAACACCTACTTTGCTTTCTGTTTCATTCTGCACTGCACAGCTTGCTTCTAATCAGCCCTGATAAAATGCCCGACTGAGCATTCAGTCTGGCTTTTCTCAGGAATATTTATAGCTTAGTCTGTGTTCTTCTCTTGTCTTTTTAAGTACAAGCCTGCCCCCTGCTGGCTCTGCTCAGGAATCATTAAAGTTGAGTCATTGTAGCAAAGCCAGGCTGAATGCTCAGCTGGGATTTTATCAGGTCTGATAAGAAACAAGCTGCGCAGTGCAGGATGAAACAGAAAGCATGGTAGGTGTTTTCTGCAATGTTCCCACGGATCTATATGGTAAAATACATGAGGGTGCTTCGTCTCTGGTTCACTTTAAGGCCTGATTATCCTATCCCCTATATTTACAAGTCCTACTGCTGAATCTCTTTCAGTGATGCACAACACCAGTAGTTAGCATGCAGTTCTTGTAAGAGGAGGTTTCCACACAAACTTCTCAATACACCTCCTCCAACCAGTGGGGTCTTCTGTATATATGTCCTCCAAAAGGCTCAGCAAATAAAATTTAAAAGAACAATCAGTGCAACACTGTAACCTAACTCAACATGGTATTCCCACTACCAGGTACGTATGTTGATGTATCTTATGGGGAACACCACATTCTCCCGTGTATCCTGCAGACAGTAGATGCCACAGTGCTCACCAATTTGCAATGCTGCCTACACTCACAGTCAGCAATAATGAGCAGTAATCACTTGGTATGACCTGAGACTCTCAGTATTTATCTCTGCGTTCGGTCGTTCCAGCAGCCCTAAGGATAAATAGAACACAAATCCTGGTACAACACTGCTTCAGCATAAGTGATCCCGCCACTGGGCCCATGATGCACTCCATGGATCCGGTGTCCTATTTGTACTTCCGAGTTCATTCCCAGCATAAACTCACAATGTGTCACGTCACCTAGAGACTGACACAGGCAGACAGAGGTAAAAACTATAACACCCCCCCCCCCAAAAAAAAAACACATTGGTTAAAAAAAAGCACAGTGAATTGCATAGAGGATGTCTCCTCATCTGCTCCCCACGTTGATTTTGTCCCGCATCTGGCTCCTGCGCAGCAACGCCATTTGGCATTACACACCTCCGTGCATGTGCCCAGATGACCTGCTCTGCTGTCCCACCCCACCCAGCTACATTTTCCTGCAACCTGGCTGAAAAAAATCTGGGGAGAACACTGAACTGGCACAACTAAAGATGTCACCACCAGTGATACATTTCAGTAAGTGAATGAGGGAAAGGAAAGATTTTACATTGGGCAAACACCAAATAATCTATAGATTCATATTGTAAAAAATAAGCTATTTTATTCATTATGTTATTTTCACTACAGTTCCTCTTTAACCACTTCAGTACCAGTTACACACTTAATTTCACCTACTTTTTGTTTTGGTATTTTTATTTCAATTGCAAAGTGCTGAAAAGCTATTTTAAACAAAAGATAAAAAATTATCTCCTAGGAGAATGCTTATACAGCTAGCCATGTAGGGGCAATATCAACCAAGAATCATTTCTCTCTCAATGAATCTGATCAGAGTGATCTGTTGGCTGCCCATACACCGCATGCCGACACTATCCCAAAACTTGTGTTCTGTGGACTAATGAAACAAAATTAGAACTGTTTGGGCCCATGGATCAATGCTATGTTTGGAGGAGGAAGAACAAGGCATATGAAGAAAAGAACACCTTGCCTACTGTGAAGCATGGCAGGGGGTCAATCATGCTTTGGGGCTGTTTTGCTTCTGCAGGTACAGAGAAGCTTCAGCATGTGCAAGGTACTATGACTTATCTTCAGTACCAGGAGATATAGGATGAAAATGTGATGCAGTCCGTCACAAACCTGAGGCTTGGGAGACGTTGGACCTTTCAACAGGACAATGATCCCAAGCACACCTCCAAGTACACTAGAGCATGGTTGCAGATTAAAGGCTGGAACATTTTGGAGTGGCCATCGCAGTCACCAGACTTAAATCTGATTGAGAACCTCTGGTGGGACCTAGGGAAAGCAGTTGCAGCGCGCAAGCCTAAGAATGTGACTGAACTGGAGGCTTTTGCCCATGAAGAATGGGCTAAGATACCCGTAGATCGCTGCAAGACACTTGTGTCAAGCTATGCTTCACGTTTAAAAGCTGTTATAACTGGAAAAGGATGTTGTACTAAGTACTAAAAATGAATGTCACTTGGGGGTTGAATAAAACTGATAATGATGTGTGCACAGAAAAGACATTTGTGGTTATTTCATTATAAATGTTATGTTATATTTGTCTGACAAGTGCCTCTTTGATTTAATTGTAAACATGATGACTGAAATGATCAAAATCAATGTCAAACTGGCCAAAACACTCAATTTCAGTGGGGGTTAAATAATTTTGAACACAATTGTAGTGCAAAACCCGCAATTGCAGTTTCATAGCAGTGGAACCACCTGTATTGACTTACATTAGCCTAGCTCTTTTGGAATCACTGGCGATTCCAAAGCTCTGCAAGTGGGTCCCAAGCCTTGGTCTTGCTAATTTCACAATAAACACATTGTGTTGCGCATCCAGGAAAATAGGATTTCAATACTACAGTGTGGAAAAGTCGCAAGCAATGTGCATTATAAGTGCAATGGGAAGCACTGCAACTATAAATACGCACATCATGCAGGAAACACAAAGCCTGACGCACCACTAGCAGCAGATGTGAACGTATCATTACAATATCATTGCATCGTGTTGCGACTGTATTGTCCACTGCAATGCAATAGATGCAGTCTTAAAGTGCCCATTAGTATTAATACAGTATAATCTCGTCCACGCACCGTTATAAGTATATGAGAGTAACGCCTGGTATAGTAAACCCTGATATAGTAGGTTTACAATAACAGAAGTTCTGTTTTTACTTCCTGCAGTATTCTGTAACCAGCAATAGTGGAAAGTGTGTGGGCGCACACGTCTTTAATTCAGTCGCAGATAGCAAGCAGGCTACAAATGGCAGCCATTTGTAATCTGCTAGCTATCTGGACACTATTCTGGGCCTGCGTGGATAACCTCAAAAGCACCAGGCAATGAGACCTATGCTTTCTGTGTAAGCTGATGCCTGATCACTGAGGGAATTGCCTGTCATCTGTGAATTGCTTGTGCATGGCTGCAATGCTACAGTATTATCCAAACTGCACAGAAATGTGGACAGAGGAGCACACTACAAGTACTGTATCTTCATTAAAGTGGATCCGGGATGAACTTTTACTCATTGCAAAATTGTGTTCCTTTTCTATTGTTTATAGGGCATTTCTCAAGCCAAATACTTTTTTGTTTTAATACTCTAATTCCCTATAAGCTAAACAAGCCTCGCCCACAGTTTTTCAAAGAGCCTTGGCAGTAGCAAGGGCTCATGGGAGCTCAGTCTGGGCAGGAGGAGGGGGGAGGCATTACTAGCCAGAGATTTCAGAGGCAGAGGGGAGGAGGAGGGGGGGGGGTAGGTTTTTTTCACAGAAGATGCAGATAAGCTTGCCTGTTTGTAATGTTTACAATCAACATGGCTGCTGTCATTGTATCACAGGAAGAAATAATCATATTCTATTGAAACGGTTTTCAGCTAGATTTGCTGTGTAAACTGTATCTAAACTTTAGATAAGATATATAGACAAGTTACTTGATATAGTTAGTTTTTCATCTCGGATCCGCTTTAACCTCTAGAGGACCGCAGTGTTAAACCCCCCCCCCCCACCCCCCTAAAGACCAGGCCATTTTTCACTGAATTGGCCACTGCAGCTTTAAAGTGAACCAGAGACGAAGCACCCTCATGTATTTTACCATATATATATACAATGGGAACATGACAGTAAACACCTACTCTGCTCTGTTTCCTTTTTCACTGCTCAGTTTGCCTGTTATTAGCTCTGATAAGAATCCCAGACTGTGCATTCAGTCTAGCTTTAGCCCCATCTACACCATACAATTTTTTGTCCAATTTGATTTATTGATTCGATCTGACATGTCCGATCGGGATTCAATTCGATTCAATTTGCCATTGCAAAACAATGGCAAATTGAATCGAATCCCGATTGGACATGTCGGATTGAATCCAATCAATGAATCAAATCGGCCCAAAAATTGTATGGTGTAGATGGGGCTTTTGCCCCCTAATGATTATAGCTGAGTCAGTCTTCTGTGATGTATTTTCAAGCCCAAGCCTGCCCCCTCCTGGCTCTGCTTTCCTGCTAGGAGGATACATAACAGGAAAGCAGAGCCACAAGGGGGCAGGCTTGGGCTTGAAAAGACATCACAGAAGTCTGACTCAGCTATAATCATTATGGGGAAAAGCTAGTCTGAATGCTCAGTCAGAGATTTTATCAGGGCTGATAAGAAGACTGAGCAGTAAAAAAAGGAAACAAAGAGCAGAGTAGGTGTTTACTGTCATGTTCCCATTGATATATATGGTAAAATACATGAGGGTGCTTCGTCTCTGGTTCTCTTTAAGGGCTCTCTGCAGGGCCATACAATTCAGCACACAAGCGATCCCCCCCCCCCCCCTTTTCTCCCCACCAACAGAACTTTCTGTTGGTGGGGTCTGATTCCCCCCCCCCCCCCCCGAAGTTTATTTCTTTATCAATATTTTTATTATTTACTTTTAAATACATTTCTGTATTTTTTTTAAATCCCTCTCCCTTCCCCCCCGTCACCCTATCAAGCACGATCGGCTGTGATAGGCTTCAGCCTATCACAGCAGATCACTTTCCTGCATCTGGAGGGGACAGCCGAGTGACACGGCTGACCTCTGTACAGCGCTGCCTCAGATCGCAGCACTGTACTGAGTAAATAGACGGCGGTTTTGCCGTCTAGCGGTCTCCGAGTGGTGATCGCCGCTGGGAGACTGAAGGCAGAGTGGTGCTCTGCTTACCAAGCGGAGATGCACGCGCGATCTCCTGCAAAACTAGACTCAAGGACTATACGCCAATCGGCGTTAGGCGGTCCTGGGCGTGACACGGTCGCCAAGCAGTTATTTGGCGAGACCTATGCGCCCTGTGCAAATCCCTGCATATTGAGCACCGTGCATTTTGATTTAGCTTAAACTTTGTCTGTGTTTCCTTGCTGTAGCACTGAAACGAAAAATGGACTCCCAATTATGGACTGAATGAAGTAAGATATTGTACAATGGTATAATTTGATGTGCTTGAGTATGACAATTTCTGATTAAGTAAACTCCTTGCTCTGGTCCCTCAGAGTTTACTATAAACGGATTCTACTGTACAATTCAGTTTATATTGAGCAGCACCTGCTTGGTGTAGTTATGTTTTGCAGATATCCTCTATACTGCTGCACAAGGCAATTAACCCCAAAGATAAACTAATACATTTAAACATGCAACCAAAGGAGTAAAGTGGCCCTGTAGAAAGAGGGATATGGAGGCTGTCATCAATTATCTTTGAAACAGTGCTGAAGCCAGCAGGACAACCAGCCAATTCGCATTTGACCACACTATCTGCAAGCTTGTATCAGGTGTGCGGTTGACTTTCATCCCTTGATTTGCATACTTGTTCTGGGTCAGTGGCTTTAGTTTCACAGGCAGAAGAACAGGAAAGCTGGGCAACTGGCATTGTTTAACAGGAAATAAATATGGCAGCCTCCATCTCTCTCTCTCTCTTTACAGAGTACCATTGATGTAGATTGTACTGTAAACTTGACGGTTATCATGCAGGCATATTCCTTGTATCATACTCGTGGCAATTTACCTCTGTACATTCAGGAATGGTAGAAAAGTAAAAAATTCTCAAACAAAGTTGTAAATTGTTCAACATTTAATCGCCTTATTTGAAAGGGTTATAATACACAAGGAAGGTAGCTACACATAAATACCATTCATATATCGCACTGCAAATGACAACAACTACAACTGGTGCTAGTGTGCTCTTCTAGCCATCAGCATCTCTCGGATGTTATCTTCTGCATCCTTCACACTTCGCTCCAGATAGGCCTTTTTTTGCTGAAAAACACAAACTTGAAAGTCAGGATGCAGCAGTGACAATTTACATATGTACAGATTTATGTTCATCCACTGTGGCAACAGCACAAATTCTGCACTTTGAAAGCCTTTTATCTCATCGGTTTATTTCCTATTCAGGTTTTCTTAAAGCATACCTAACTAAAAGCAAAGCTACCTAAGGTAAGTACTGAGGTGTGATCATGCTAGATCCACATACCTCTGTGTATTGTTCATAATCACTGCTTAAAAAATCTGACTTAAAGAGAACCGAAGTGAGATTTAATTATGTTGGTTGTGCACACTAACACCAGCCTCTGTTGCCCCATGGTGTGCTGATTGGAGGGAAGTGACGCGGGCGGGTAGCGCCGGTACGGAGGAGGCGGGGGAGCGGCGTTAACAGACAGGCATAGGTAAACATTGTGCTGGCGACACGCGTGTCGCTAGCACTGCGGGGGGTATAGCGGCGCGCAGGGGGGTCCTGGAGGCACACCATGGGGCAATAGAGGCTGGTGTTAGTGTGCACAACCAGCCTCTGTGCCCCATTAACATAATTAAATCCCACCTCGGGTTCTCTTTAAGGCTAAAGTCTAATTTTCTGACAGGAAAAGCCAGGCTTGCAGTAATGCTACCTGCTAGCTCCTCCCATTTCCCACCCCTGAGGGGAGTAAATAGGATGGGAAGAGGAGGGACTAAGAGAGTGATAGGAAGGAACATCGCAGTAAGTCTGCCTCTTCCTGTCTGAACATTTTACTTTAGCTGAATTTCACATTTTCATGGAATGATTACAGGGAGCAGGAAAAACGAGGAGAGGAATGGACAATGCACAGAGGTATGTGGAGCCAGCGTGAAAATACCTCTATGCTTACATTAGGTAGCTTTGCCTCAGGTCAGGTGTCCTTTAAAGGAGGTTTCTGCTGATATTGATAAACAATTATATGTATAGTCTTTATACTAACTAGGACCTTGCTGGAATCCATAGTCTTAAACTTTTATATGGGAGCTGAAAACAATTTTGTATTTAATAATGTTTTAAGAAACAAGTACATTCGAAATAAAATGACTATGCGATTTAAAAATATAACTGTAGTTCACCCTTGTGTAAACTAATATGGACAAGGCTCTTCTTTGTTCTATCTTGATACCACTTATCTACTTATATACATTCATATTGCACATGATGCTTAAAAAGGCATTTATTCTATTTGTCCAAGTAAATTTACATTACATTTGTATTGTAGATCATTTATTGCAGAGTACTACTGATATTGTTGGCCATGTATATAGTATTCAATTACAGCCTTCCTTGCAACCATTAGACAATGGGCTCTATTCACAATCACACATGCGGTAAGAGATTTTTTTACCGTTATATTACCGCCAGGGATAAATTTCCGCATTTTTTCCACATTCACTAAAAATGTTCCGCATGTTTCCCGCATGCGGGAACAATGCGTAAAAAAAAATTGGGAAACATGCGTAATTACATAGTAAACATGCGGAAACTATGCAGGAAAAAAAGTGGCATAAAAAAACTTGTCCCCCCCAAAAAAAAATCAAGTGCACCAAACAGCACTCAAGGCTCCAGGCTCCATTTAAGTCAATGGGAAACGAAATAGATCACCAAGTACTAGTAGGTGATTTAAAAACAAAAAAAAAACAAAAAAAAAAACCGGTAAAGTCAGTTAAGTCAGCCCCTTTTTTTCCTGAACTTTGTTTCTTTTGCGGGAATTACCGACTTTTGCAGACTTTTACCGCATTTTTTACGCATGCGGGTAAACAATGCGTACAATTTTACGCATGAGGTAAATAATCATACGTAAAAATTTGTGATTGTCAAGATGGTCATTTTTCAGTCGGGAATTTTGCATGCGGAAAATGATTGTGAATAGAGCCCATTCTGGCAACCAATGTCAGATGAAGAGGTCTTGGACAATCCTGACACATCTGTGTAGTGTGTCACTGATAAAGCAGACCTATAACCAAAATCACAATGCTTTATTTTCCATCCACCCACTCCCCACCACAAAAGTGCCAATAATGCTACCATGGAATCTGCAGTAGCTCCCCCTCCTCAACATGACTAGTTTTCAAAGATCATTTTGTGCATATTTCATGCGGTGTGAATCCAATTCTTTTCAGAAAGTGAATCTGAATTGACCAATTTCAAGCTGCATACACTCTGCATGGAATCTGCATGCAAGGTTAAATTATTTGCACCTCAATGATCATATCGGCTAGTAACCAATTAGGCAGGTAAAGCCTAGTATACATGTCACCAGCAGTTAGGCCAAGTTCTGTACAGAAGCATTGCTAGCTTGTTCCTATGGAGTGGGGAGGAAAGCTGATGGCACACACCGTGTGGACTGGGTAAGGGAGAACAATGCTTTTGGCCCGAGACGATCTAGCAGTCTCATCTCTCGCCGGGGCATTGGGGTGCACTGTACACACTAGATTCTCAACAAAAGCAGCTCTGAAGAACCATTTAGGGTGTGTGTACAAGGCTATAGTCTGCTTCTATTTATCATTTGCTATACACCACACATGGGGCCATATGCAATTACCGTATATTCCGGCGTATAAGACGACTTTTTGAACCCTGAAAATCTTCTGCAAAGTGGGGGGTCGTCTTATACGCCGGGTGTCAGTATTGTGGTAGGCAGAGCTTACCGGGTGTAGCAGCCTTGGCGGAAAGGTCCGCTCGTGTCCTCAGTCCTTCTATGTCCTCCACTGTCCCCCTGCATCATTTATGTTCACATCCCCTGTGCTTGAAAATTCAAAGCTGCAATACCATAGCATCTTGCGAGCAGCCGCTCGCGTGGGTAACATGGCAGTTTCCTGATTCCGGGTCACCTGACTGGTGATGTGCGCTCCATAATTCAGTGTCTTCCTCTTCCTATGCACGTGACCAGTCAGGTGACCCGGAATCAGGAAGCTGCCATGTTACTCATGCGAGCGGCTGCTCGCAAGATGCTATGGTATTGCAGCTTTGTATTTTCAAACACAGGGGACGTGGACATAAATGATGCAGGGGGACAGTGGAGGACATAGAAGGACCGAGGACACGAGCGGACCCTTCCGCCAAGGCTGCTGCACCCGGTAAGCTCTGCCTACCACAATACCCGCTCATAGAAATCACACCCTGATCTCTTTTCCCTCCCCTGGATGACTGTGGCACGCAGTAATATGCAAAGGTGTATACAGGGGTGGGCCAGGAGGATGGGGGAGGCATGCTGTGAAAAGAGGTAGTCTTATACGGCGAGTATATGCCAAATTCTTTTTTTTAACTGGAAAAGTTGGGGGGCCGTCTCATACGCCGGGTCGACCTATACGCCGGAATATACGGTAACTTTTTCTCCAGAGTTTTCTCCCAGGAGATAATAATTCATCTTCGATTTAGAATAACATTTTCAGGGCTTTGCAATGGAAAAAGTAAAAAAAGTTGGTAACAACATAGTACCAAAATTATTTTGAGTATTTTTGTGTTCGCTGTTGGTTAAAGGGCATTTTATTGCCAAGTTTGAAAATATCACCTAGGAGAAAACTCAGGAGAAAAAGTGAATTGCATATTGCCCTCAATGTTTTACACTGGGAACTGCAGATAAGAACAGCAAAGTTCTGCTCCCCTGCAGGCCATGTCATAACTGCAACGGATTTGCAAGATGAGGCTAATGTAGTAACTATAGCAATATTAGGCACAGGGCCCACTACAAAACTGCTTCACGCCTTTGGAAACCACTAGTGATTTTTAAATTGGGAAGTCCCACAATTTTAAATGCAATACCCGGAGCGATCGTGCAGCCATTGAATGCAATTGCTCTGAAAAGGCTGAATGCATCAATTTACGATTTCTCTGCCATCACAAAGCTGCAAGTGAAACCAATGTCATAGGGATCCACTGTTGCAGTGCTTTGCCAATCACCAGCCATAGGAAAGCACAGTAGTTGGCTTCAGCCCTGATGGCCAGGAAAGGACAGCAATGGCAGCCTCCTTTTAGCTCTCATGACTGGTTAACTGTAAAGAAAAGTTAAGATATATAATAGATTCAGCATACGAACCTCCAACTCTGAGATCTTCTCATTAGCTACTTTTTGCTTATTCACCAACTGATTTTCAATGTTTTCTTTAGATTGAAGAACAAACCTAAAACAGAAGACAAGGTTGCAAAACAAGAATTAAAGCAGCTTCACTCAGACAAGACACAGAACATTTATATTGTGCTTTTCTCCAGGCGGACTCAAAGCGCTTCAGGGCTGCAGCCACTTAGGGAACGCTCCACGGATGACCAGGATCATTAGGAAGCCTTGCCCGATGACTCCCCACTGTTTTACGTACTGGCTTGAGCTGGGATTCGAACCCTGGTCAAAGGCTCAAATCCTACATCAAAGGCAACAGCCTTAACCAGAACACTATCCAGCTGACTAATTCACATCTCTCACTTGTAATCCAGTATGCATTTGTTCTGCCCAACATAGCCTTTCAAACATCTTGATTGGCCTGTGAAGTTGTTCTGCTTTTAGGAGCTGAGAACCGGTGTACAGTTCTTCAATAGCTAAACATTCATAGTGGATGTTGCCAAGTTCATGGGAATGGCTACTCATTCTGTATATACATACCACATTACTTTCTAATGTAATAAGTACATATTTTCCTAATAACAGTTTTGCATAAGAGAATGTAAGGGGCCATGTGTTTCTTTTTTTCTCTTTTCTTTCTAAGCTCTATGCTTAAATAAGGGGAAAAATAAAGGTCCAATTGAAAGTTGGAGTGTTTAAAGAATATTGATATTGATGTGCGGAGACCAAGCTCTGGTTTGAATGGTACGGTTAGGTAAAAAACTGCTAAAATATTGCACCTCTCACAGACTTCTGTATGCTTATGATCTTGATCTACGGTAATAAAAATTCTGATTGAAAAACCCCCCAAAACAAAACAGCTGAATTAGAGCCCTCTTCCACTGGCCGCATTCTGATCCTAAAGTTAGATTGGACCTGTTTTTTCTGCGTTCCAGAAATTACAGGGGCACCATGACTATCAACGCAATTGCAGTGCCCAGTTCCACTGTGGCAATTTGATGCAATGCTATTTTAAACCTAAGTGCAAACTTGGGAAAACTGCAGGGCGCACTACGTTTGTGTTAAGTCCCACAAATAGCACAGCAAGCACGGTACTGTGTGATTTTCTTGCAATTTCCCATGCTGCATGAAGCCTCTTCCCTTATCTTTTGGGAAATCCCAAGCGCACCGTATAAAACAACACACGCATGGAAAATCATGTTTGTTAATGGTGATCAGATCACATTTGCAATCAAAAGTGCAAAAGGGCTCTAACTTTTGCTAGAGAAGAACAACTGAGTGTGCAAGGTACTACAGGACGACAGTATTTACTTTTGACACTCTAAAGCAGAGGTCCCCAACCTGGGGGCCGTGGCCCCCTGGTGGTCCGTGGGCAAATTTCTGGGGGGCCACGGCGGATCTGGCCCTCCTGTTACCTTATGAGCGGGCGGCCGCTTCCTCCCTTATATTTCCCAATCCCATAGCCTCTCTCCTCTTTGCAGCATTTATTACAGCAGCGCTTCCTGTGCGGCTGCTGTAAGGAGAGAAGGAGGCGGGGCAGCGGTTCCCATGGTAACGGCGATCGCCGCTACAGGAAGCTGCTGCCCTGCTTCCCTCTCTTCCTTACAGCAGCCGCGCGGGAAGCGTTGCTGTATTACGAGATGCTGCAACCGAGGACAGGAGCGCCTGGGGGACTATAAGGAAGAAATCGACCGCCCGCTCATAAGGTAACAGGAGCGGGGAGGGGTTTTGGATACCTCTCCTACCTACACTGGGGCAGTTTTACTGGGGTAACTACTGGCAACACTGGGCTAACTGTACTTGCTATACTGGGCTAACTGTACTTGCTATACTGGGCTAACTGTACTAGCTATACTGGGCTAACTATACTTGCTATACTGGGCTAAATTTACTAGCTATACTGGGGTAACTATACTTGCTATACTGGGGTAACTACTGGCTACACTGGGCTAACTTTACTTGCTATACTGGGCTAACTGTACTTGCTATACTGGGCTAACTGTGCTAGCTATACTGGGCTAACTGTACTGGCTATACTGGGTTAACTGTACTGGCTACACTGGGCTTACTTTACTTGCTATACTGGGCTAACTGTACTTGCTATACTGGGCTAACTGTACTTGCTATACTGGGCTAACTGTACTTGCTATACTGGGCTAACTGTACTTGCTATACTGGGCTAACTGTACTTGCTATACTGGGCTAACTGTGCTAGCTATACTGGGCTAACTGTACTTGCTATACTGGGTTAACTGTACTGGCTACACTGGGCTAACTGTACTTGCTATACTGGGCTAACTGTACTTGCTATACTGGGCTAACTGTACTTGCTATACTGGGCTAACTGTACTAGCTATACTGGGCTAACTGTACTAGCTATACTGGGCTAACTGTACTAGCTATACTGGGCTAACTGTACTTGCTATACTGGACTAACTGTACTAGCTATACTGGGCTAATTGTACTAGCTATACTGGGGTAACTATACTTGCTGTACTGGGCTAACTGCCGCCACTAGCCACGCCCCTCCAACCACATCCCCCGCCCCGGGGGGCCCCGGAGAACATTTTGGTCGGTATAGTGGGCCCCGGGCTCAAAAAGGTTGGGGACCCCTGCTCTAAAGCACAATTCCCCAGGCCTGTCCTCAAGGACCACCAACAGCACATGTTTTGCTTGCAGAAAACCACAAACATTTACAGGTGAGATAATTAGTGTCTCAGCAGAGCTACCTCTCTGGATTTCCACAAAACATGGGCCTTGAGACAGGGTTGGGAAACATTTATTGTTTAGCGGAAATGAAAAAACATTTTGCTTATAACACTTCTAATGAGAAGCAAATGAACAAGAGAGGCAGCTGAGGACCTGTCTGCTCTAGTCGCCGGCTCTTCTCCTGTAAGATTTCCCACCTATCACTTAGCAGAAGCTGGAGGGGCGTGTCGGGGAGGAGGGACTGAAAGCTCTCAGCTACATAGTCCCAGCTGCTTTTATCTGCTGATCCACAAGCCACTGCAGAGCTTTGATGACTTTTCTGGCACAAGGGATTGGCAGACTATTTTCCTATTTTTATGATCAGGGTTGGAAATAGAATTTAATGGGCAATTTTTTTTAACTATAGTTCTGTCCTAGGTTCTAGTTTTTTTTTTTAGTTTTTGCTATTAGAAGCTAGTTATCCTTCCATTAAGAAAAATAAATAAAAAAAAAAAGTGCTAGAGCTCTTCTAGGAATACACAGTACAAAAAAAGGCAGCCAGCCCTTCCAGAAATAAAACCCAAACGATTATACTCCAGCCACTAGACGCAATATTCGGGATACATTTCAACCTAAGAATCACAAAGTTATTTATACCCCTATTATGTTACTTAAATTCGTAAAAATAGCCCATCTTCCAATGTTCTGAATTGCTAGACAGTTAGATATGTGTCCGAAAACCATGCTTACAATCTAAAATAAAATCTGTCTTTGATATGAGAATCAAATTAAACAGTCTGCATAACAGAGGCAGTAGTCACATAACAGCCTTTATTTTCTTGTATAACTCACCTAATGCTATCAAGGACACAGCCAGTAGCCCAGGCAACATTATACATCCGTAATGCCGTCTAATATACAGGCAATATCATACACACATTCAAGCAGATATTCATACATAAAAACTGTAATTTAGAAAGCACAGTTAGTGCCTATAAGTGGAGTTCTTCTCTGGTTATTGTTAATGGAGCTAGCTACTAAGAATTGTATAACAGATTCTGGTTTGCACATAATGATTCTGGTATCACATATTCAATTTTGCAACCCATAATTAAAAAGTGATTTAAAACGAACGGGAATTAATCTGTAAACTTTAAAAAAAAGCAGTGTTCACAAATAAGGCATTAAAGAGAGTCTGAAGCCAAATTAAAAATGGCTTTTAAAGGGGAACTGAAGAGAGAGGTATATGGAGGCTGTCATGTTTATTTCCTTTTAATCAATACCAGTTGCCTGGCAGCCCTGCTGGTCTATTTCTCTGCAGTAGTATCTGATTAAAACCAGAAACAAGCATGCAGCTAGTCTTGTCAGATCAGACTTATAAGTCTGAACCACTGAAACGCCTGATCTGCTGCATGCTTGTTCAGGGGCTATGGCTAATAGTATTAGAGGCAGAGGATCAGCAGGGCTGCCAGGCAACTGGTCTTGTCTAAAAGGAAATAAACATGACAGCCTCCATATACCTCTCTCTTCAGTTCCCCTTTAAGCTTATATTTAGCAGGGGCATGTTTGCCCCTGCTAAAACGGAGGGGTCTTTATCCCCCAAATCCCCCCTGCAAAATCCTTTTACTGCCCCTGTGCACTTCCGTGTGAGGCAGGACTATGAGCTGCAGCCCTGCCTCACACGCGTCTGTCAGCGGCGGATCTCCGCCTCTCCCTCGCCCCTCTCAGCGAAGGCAGACAGAGGGGCGGGGGAGAGGCGGAGATCCGCCGCTGATAGACGCGTGTGAGGCAGGGCTGCAGCTCATAGCCCTGCCTCACACGGAAGCGCTCCCCGGAGGTAGCAGGGGGGATTTGGGGGGTAAAGACCCCTCATTATGCCGCGGGATAGCGGCGTTTTAGCAGGGGCAAACATGCCCCTGCTGAATATAAGCTTAAAAGCCATTTTTAATTTGTCTTCAGACTCTCTTTAACTAAAAATATACTTATATAAACAATACCAGTTGCCTGTCATGCTGAGTTGAGTGACAACTACAACATGCATGGGGATAGTGGAGTCAGACCAGAGTCACAGCATCTGATCTGCATGCTCATTTACAGTGTGCAAGGGGTGGGGGAGTAGGCAGGGGCGTAACAATAGACCCTGCAAGGGATGCAGCCACAGGGGGCTCCCATCCTGAGAGACAACTAAGGTTACGGAGGAAAAAAAACATTCTGTGCTCTCTGCACAATTGTTCTAATGACTGCATCTTCTCAGCCACTGATAGGATATCTAGTTACGCCCCTGGGCGTAGGCACGTGGGTGATTACGCGATGCAACTACGGGGAAGGGGAACCAGACAGGGTCTCTACCCCACATGCACCTGACAAAGGATCTGCGAGTCCATAACATGTAGTCCTTCAATTCCACAATATAAGCATTATTTGCAGCCAGTGGTGTGCCACCTCTTTTTTTTTACAAGGGTCTCTACCTCCTCTCACACTGCGGGGAGGGGACAAACGTATTGGTAGCAGGGAGGTGTGGCTGTGTTGATGTGCAGTGGCAGTAGGTTTACAAGCGTAGCGTACCCGGCATGCAAATATGAACAAATGTACTGCACGTGACTCCATGCTTGCATTAAAAATGCCCATAGTGTGTGCATTTATACATTACCTGCCCTACGTTGCTCGCTGCATGGAGCCCATCCGTCTATTGCACTATACACAAAACCAGCATATAGCACGAGGCGCATGTTCACGTTGCTCATTTTGATTGTCCCACTTTGGGTGGCTTGCACTATATGGCTGCCATTTGGATGCAGTTGTTTGGAGAGAGCTTGCAGCTTGACAAAGAAGGGACACTTTGAAACAGTGGAGCTGTAGCTGACATCAAGCCTACCTCACGTGATCATCATTACATGTCATCTGAATAAAGAGCCATAACTTTATGCAGTGCTGCTGATTTTTGAGGATTAGACCCTGGAGGGCAACAGCGTCATTTTCAGCATAGCATGCATTCATCTCTATTGGAGTGCTAGTCTCAACTTGTTGATCCTCATCTTATGGGCAGAGTTTACAGACAATGTCAATATGCCATGCAAACATTATTTCCTTCGGAGGAAGCAGATGAGAACTAGGATTCAACACCAGTCTAAAATATGGATCTGCTGACAACTTTAAATCCCAAAAGCTAGTCCTTCATAAAATTACCATTGCTGCAAATAAAAAGAATATCACTTTGATAACAAGATTACGACTACCCATTAATAGTAAATAGTAACATCTATAAAAGCTGGTACCACATCCACCAAGATAAAGAAAGGTCCACATAAAATATACTGACTGTGTATTATAGATGTGCTACTAACTCCAAAATCAGCAGGCAGTGCCCAGATATTTGATAAAGCGGAATATAACCCTGCATTTCAACTTTGCTCTAAAACATTATTTACAGCATATTATATGCAAAAAGCATTTTTTTTTTACTAGACCAGCATTGGAAGGGTTAAACACAGAGGTTTAAAGTTCCGTGGAGAGATATGCAGAAGTTCAGATTGTTACATTCTATTTAGTTAAGTGTATCTATTGAGAAATGTTACACACTCTTTAGCTGTCCTCCAGCTCCTTCTCATTCAGAGAGAGTGAGTCACATTCAACACTTAGATACATTTATGTAAACAAAATGTATCTATGTCAGCTTCGGATGCGTCTGCAGAAATCTCCAGGAACTTTAAAGCCCTGTGTAACCCTTCCAATGCTGGTCTAGTGAAAAAAAAATGCTGGTTGCATATAATATACTGTAAATAATGTTTTAGAGCAAAGTTGAAATGCAGGGTTATATTCCGCTTTAATTAGTCTATTGTATCATTTCTGACAAAACTAATCTGCACGTTTTTTGCTTTCTGACAATTTACACAGCTAAATGGAGAATGGCTACATATTACTCATACTCCAACATAAATCACTTGTGCTCCCTTGTGGAGGTCAGAGTTCAGCTCATCTATGGCGAAACAGTGCACAAATTATCTTTGCAGCACTGCCATAGCTGCAATCTCCACGGAGGTCTATGGCAGTGCCCAAATTATCAGGGTCGATCTGTGCCCAAAATTAACTGATTGCATAATAATCATGCTAACGTCATTTCATGCTAACATCATTTCAAGTGTGTTTTGAATGGCTTTTAGTAAAAAAATATGCAACACTTTGAAAATCGTATTCTAGGATATAGACTCATAGGAAAGACTGAAAACATTTACTTACATTCTTCCAACACCTTCATACATTGGCGTTTTCTCCGGCAAGCTCTTAATTTCTACACTTGTAAGCTGGGCATGCTTCTTTGTCCTGTTCAGTTGTTCTATCTGAAGATCAGCAAGTTTTACTTTCTGCTGTGTATCAAGGACCTTGGCCTGAAGTTCTGTAAAGGCCTGAAAAAGGAATAAAACAGAAAATTAAAAAAAATGTGCCATTGCTATGAAGAGAAAAAGGAGGGGATATTGACCCTGGGCACAGACCCTGATGCATTCACATTTGGAAAAGACTAAATAACAGTTTGAGGTTAAGGCAACTGGCAGAAATGGTACAAGATCGGACAGCATGGAGAGAGCTAACCCATAGAATCGCCAAGAGTCGGACACGATTGAATAGATAACATCATCATCAAATAACAGTTTAAATTAATGCCCCCTAGCATGACATAAGCATGTGAGAGATTTAACAAATGCAAATAGAGCAATTGTGCCTCATGCAAAAAGGTATAAAATTGCACTCTCCTGGATGTTTAGTCTGTGCTTTGAAAACAGAGTTTCGGCACTCAGGAAGTCATTAAAGAGGGATTGTAAGCCATAAAATCAAATTCCATTTACCCACTGCTCTGGTGTTTACTATACAGTCTACAACCTGACCATGCATTCAAGCATTCCAATAGAATCATAAGTGCTTCTGCTATAATAAATCTTATCTCAGTCAGCCTGGCTCTATTCGGTACATTGGCAAGGAGAGGGAAGCTAGTTATCTCCCCTCCCACATTCCTGCTCCTCACTGATTGGCTGAGGGCAGTTCAGTGTGACACAAGGCTGAGAAGGGAAATACACCTCACCCCTCTGCAGAAGCTGCTGAAATACGATCTATGCTGTGCTCACATGTTTACAAAGCAAACTAGATAGGACAGTGTAGTTTCTAGGGAAAAAAGTGAGTAAGGGAGGAAATGACATCAGGATTGTCTTCAGTCAGAGGCAGTAAAGATGGAAAACGCCTGAAACAGTTTTCTCTTTATCACATAAAATCAATTGAAATCAAAACGTGGACAGAACAATACATATGTTATGTAAGTAGAAAAAGTATTTATCTGCATATATGTGTTTATTTCATGGGATAGTATGGCTGTCCCTGCTGCCTTAAAGTGGCACTATGGTGAAAAATTGTGAAATTTAAAATATGTGCAAACAAACAAATAAGAAGTATGTTTTTTCCAGAGTAAAATGAGCCATAAATTACTTTTCTCCTATGTTGCTGTCACTTACAGTAGGTAGTAGAAATCTGACAGAAGCAACAGGTTTTGGACTAGCGTGTGTGTGTGTGTGTGTGTGTGTGTGTGTGTGTGTGTGTGTGTGTGTGTGTGTGTGTGTGTGTGTGTGTGTGTGTGTGTGTGTGTGTGTGTGTGTGTGTGTGTGTGGTGGGGGGGGGGGGGGTTCTCAGGGATTCATTTATTTTCAAAAGCACTTAGTGAATGGCAGTTGCTCTGCCCAACAGCAAACTGTTGTGTAGCGAGCAGGGAAGCAGCCCAGCATCATTGTTTAAATCCTTTTTAGGGAATATATTTATAAAGAATAAAAGCATTGCTGAAAATCCCTTATGAAGAGATGGACTAGTCCAAAACCTGTCGCATGTGTCAGATTTCTACTACCTACTGTAAGTGACAGCAACATAGGAGAAAAGTAATTTATGGCTCATTTTACTCTGGAAAAAACGTACTTATTTGTTTGCACAGAATTTTAAATTGAACAATTTTTCGCCATAGTGCTCCTTTAAGAAAAAAATAAAAAGCATGTGTTATAGCTACCTAGATATAACCTGTCCTTAGCATGCCATTTATAGCAGCTAATATTTCAGGAGAAGGGCCTTTGAGAAGAGCTGTAGCATGCAGATATTGGTCTGCAAAGATTTTTGCACAGGGAAGGGTCTTAATGGGATCTCAATGCTGATTAGCACTAGGCTTCTTGGCATGTGCAGTTACCTAATTATCAAATTTACTTTTTAGCCATTTTTTGGGCTTAAGTATGTGGCCGCTTCTTCCCAGATGAATAAGCAAAGGGATTCTAGCAAGAACCCTTTATTCAATCAGCGGTGGCACTGTGAAGAAAAACAACAACCCACATTAGGGCCCTTTTCAACCAGCGCGTTTGCGCTGGCTGAATCGCAAAAACGCAAACCGCTAGCGATTTTACAATCGCTACGGTTTGCTTTTTAACATAGGAATCGCGGTAGGTCATTTCCACTACCGCGATTCGCTTTTGACGGGAACGCGAACGCGCGGCGGAGCGATATTTGCCGCGATTTTGCTATGCAGTGCATAGCATAGCAAAATCGCGGCCACAAACGTCGGGGAATCGCCGGTTTTGCGATTCAGCAATCGCTAGCGTTCAGCGTGAACGCTAGCGACTGCAGGTGGAAAAGGGCCCTAATTGTTTATGACACAAAAGTAATCAGACTTGCTTTCACAATTGTATTGAATCGCTCAAAACGTGTAACTATATGCAGAATTGATACCCTGTATTTTCAGCACTCCCTCTGTCCTCTAAAGCCTCTCTGCAGGTTAAAAGTTCAGCTGAGTGACATCACACTCTCTTCTAGCTGGTGCAGATATTACAGAATAGCTGCTGTGTGTGTGTGTGAAGAGACATCTCCTATGAAGCACTGTAAGGGAGTTCTGCTGCCACGGAAGGCATGTATGGTTGTGGGCAGGACAGAAGCGGTTTCTTTCAAACAATACAGCACACACTCTGTTCCTAAGCTTCCAATTAAGATCAGCATTTACAGCTCACAGACCCTCACTCCTTGCCCTCCACCAGCTTTAATATCGATATAAAGCTACTTTGGAAAGGAAAGGCTGGTTGTACTGACAGGGGTGAATGCACCGGAGACAAAAAAAAAAAAAAAAAATTAAAGCATTTATATTTTACATACCTGGGGCTTCCTCCAGTCCCCTTCAGGCTGTTTGCTCCCTCGCCATTCTCCTGGGCCACCTCTATCCTCCGCTGGCCCTTTCGGTAAATCTTCCAGTCGCCGCCTGTCGGCAAGTACTGCGCCTGTGCAGTATCAAAATGTGACGTGGGCATGCGGCCAGGCCAGTGAAGGATCAAGGCAGCCTGGGAGGATGGCAAGGGAGCAAACGGCCTCAAGGGGGCTGGAGGAAGCTCCAGGTATGTATAAATGCTTTCATTTTTTTTTTTTTTTGTCTCGGGTACATTTAGAGATGCATACACAAGCTTAAAGATTGTTTCCTGCAAGGAAAAGAACAATGAGCTTGGTCGAGATGACCCAGCACTCCAGATGTTTCAGCTACACATAGGGCAGTGGCTGTACATATGCTAGCTTAGCGGCAGACACAGCCTCCAAGAACACTCAACAACGTGTAGCTGCCTTTATTTGGGTAAATTCTTCAGGTAATGCTGCTCACTAAGCTAGCGAACTATGAGAATTATTTACATGTGAAAAACATGAGAACATACTGGTGGAACAGTATTTTATGTTCAAGGGTTATAGCTAAGTTATGGGGGATATAAGTACAGACAGTCAGGCCCGGATTTACCTCACAGGAGCCTATAGGCACAGATGGTATGGCACCTTAGACTTTGCCCTCTATGGAATTACAAACCCCCGCCGAACCGCAGCGCAAATGTGCTGACTTGCCCAGCTGTCACTTCTCCTTTAGCATTAGGTAGCCAGAGGTACCCTCAATGTTAAGTAGCTTACGGCACCTCAAATATTAGGTAGCTAGATGAACCTCAGTATAATGTAGCTAGAGGTGCCCCTGATTAAAGTCACTGGAATGTCGTCAGTGGAATGCTGAGAGCAGGGTGAGTAACCTCTCATTTACAATCTCTTCAGGACTCTGCAAAGGGAAGGAGGGAGGGAGGCACTCAGAGAAGGTAGTGAGCTGCCTCCCCATCATCAGGCGCCTGTAGGCACGTGCCTACAGTGCCTTATGGTGAATCCGGCCCTGCAGACGGTTCCTGGTTAACGAATGAGAGAGACTGTAGGTTCCTTCTTAATCTGAATACTTTAATAGAAACACTGTGCCATAACTGTCCCCTGCACCTTCAGTGTCCCTGTCTGTCACCTCTGTCCCCTTGTGCCCTCTGTACTGGAGCAAAATGTCATTTTACCAGTTTAAAAAACATTTTTTTCTTAAAATTTTTAGGTCTTTTCGAAAAAAAAAAAAATTCACTTGTTCCCCCAGAATCAATTTTTTTACACATTTTCAGGTGGTTCATATCAGAGGATTGTTTGCAAGTTGGGTGTTCTTAAGTGGGACATTGGTGGGTGGTATTTATGGTTAGGTCATATACCTGTGTGGAAAACATTTGTTAATGCTCCCAATTTTTGAGTATTGCATTTTACTACCTTGCAACACGCAATACCAGTCAGATTCCTGCTATTAAAATAAAAATAAAAATAGTAATTGGAATCCCACCTACCCAGCTATGTATGTTCAATGCTGTATAAGGGTCCATTCACACTCTGGCGATTAGCGGGCATTTACCCCTAATCATCAGCGATTGCTAACGCTTTTTAAAGCTTTAGTGCAATTAAAAGCATATGGCAGTAATCTCACTGCCACGATCGGAAAAAAAAATAAAATAAAATTGATTTTCTCCAAAACTACAAGTCCAATTTGAAATTTTAATTTTTACTTGTTCCCATGGCAACACAAAATCCATGCCGTTCGTATCAGCGGGTCGTTCGTAAGTCGGGTGTTCGTAAGTCGGAGACTACCTGTATATTTTATTGAAGCAGCACAAGTAACTACTTTTTGATTGGTTTATTTCATTTTTGTGGACTAAGCAGAGCTATTACTGTATATATAATTTATTTATGATGACTAATCTGAGAAATAGAACATTTTATCATATTTTCTATTTTAATTACTATTTAAATTCATTTGGAGTCAGAGTGGTAGTCGTTGCATTATTTCCCGACTTCGACTCCAGGTACCCAAAAATTGCTCCGACTCCACAGCCCTGCCTAAATGTAGGCGATCGCTCATCCTTCCTATCAATAAAAGACCAACCTAAACCCATAGCCTCTCATCAATCTTTTTTTTCTTAAAATTACAAACTGACATTCTAGTCTGCATTATAAAATGTTAGTTTAAACTGTCTGCAGTAACACTGACGACTTCTCAGATGTACGGCTTTTACAGATAATGGATTATCTACTGCCCTGGAAAAAACAAGTCTGCTGCCCCCTGCAATGTGTACCATTTTCAATTCTCATGCTTTTGAAAAGGTGGTCATCACCGATAAGCCTGGAACCCAATAGCAGAGCTTTTCTAAGTGCTTGCTAATTCAATGCTATGGGTGATTAAAATTTTTTTTACATCACTCAAGTGGGATCACACCCATAGAATTACACTAGCAGGAGCTTTTCAAATCACAAAGCACTCAGAAAAGAGCTGCTAGTGGGCCCCAGGCCTTAGAGACTTCTGACTAGAGATGGCCGGAAATGCCGATTTCCAGTTCTGACAGAATTCTGCATCCTAAGAAGTGTATTTCCGATTCCCGTTGAACTTTTTATTGCCATTTTTTGTCAATCTAGTTAATCCGCATTCCAACCGGCAACCGCGATAAACTTCTGAATCTTGTGATTGGCCTATATTTTCAGAGTCTCGGTAATGCGGTATTCCGCAGAATTCCGATTTCTGGTTGGAAACTGGAAAATTGGAATTTCGCAGAATTCAGAAGCCCCACCCCTACTTCTGACCCTGAAATAATACGTATTGTCCCTCCCAACAGCTAATATCAGTAAGGAGAATCTAAACTTCTACATGTACTATTTCTCCATCCATCACTATAATAAATCTCCAATGGAACTGGGTAGGTGAATTTTGTTCATAAAGAATTGTAGTTTGTAGATGGACCCTTGACCCAACCCTGTGTGCCAGAGATGTCACCACTTGCCCTTCAACATCACGGTACAGTTTAGATATCGCCTTTTTTTGAGAAAAAATTGCGGCCTGGTATCTTCCACTGTGGTGTGTGGCTTTGCTTTTGTGTGCTGCTTTTCCTCAGGTGGTCACCCAATTTGTCTTCGGGCAGGCAGTAGCCCTCCGGGATCCCAGCCTCATTCATTTTAATAAAAGGTGAGGAACTGAACACTTTTTTTACCTAGGCGACTTCTCGGTGACAATGCCTCCTGCTGAGCAGAAGGTCCTTTCTGACAGGACGCTTGTGACGGGGCAAGCTAGAAGTTCGATGGAAAATTGTGACAGCTCTGGCCATAGGTCAAGCCTGCGCACCCAAGTAGTCCAGGGGTTCATCGCTGCTCATAGTGTCTATATCCACACTTAAAGCCAGGTAGTCAGCTACCTTTCGGTCGAGGTGTTGTCTGAGGGTGGATCCCGAAGGGCTAAGGCAAGGCGTTGGACTAAACAAGGTCTGCATGTCCGACATCACCATCAGATCGCTAGAGCATCATGTGCTTGCCTGCATTGTCATGGGAGGAGAAGAAGGATTACTGGCACCTCTTTCCCATTGTGCTGATCCATCACCCTAAAACGCACTGTAAGGCCTGGAACCCACTGAAATCCGCAAACGCAAAACGCAACCGTTTTGTCTGAGCGGTTTGCAAGCGGATTCATGCGCGTTTTCGGTCGCGTTTTGCAACAGTGTATTTTTTTGCTCAGCGGTTGTGTAGCGTTTTGCGTTTTTATCCTGATTGGTCCTGTGAATTATTTTTAATTTTGTTACAGTGTGCTGAACCGCAAAACGCTAGCAAAACCGCTCGGTTTAGGTTTTGCTGAGCATTTCAATACTTTACATTGAAGCGCTAACGCTCCCAAAATGCTGCAGGTCCTGCGTTTGCGTTTCTGGGAAACGCAAACGCTCCTGTGGAAGTTGCCCCATCCATTAACATCAGCTGAGCGTTTTGGCAAAACGCTAGCGTATCGCAGCGCTGCCAAAATGCTAAAAAAAAACGCTCTTGTGGGTTCCAGTCCTAAAGCATCCTTGCCAGCTTGTTGTGCTAGTGCTGCACCCTTTCTGCCTTCTGGTAATTTGGTAACATCTCCGCCACTTTATGCTTATACCATGGGTCTTGTAGTGTTGCCACCCAGTACAGGTCTTTGTCCTTGAGTTTTTTTTATACGGGGGTCCCTCAACAGGCTGGACAGCATGAAAAAGTCCCTATCTGCACAAAGTTGGATGCCGCAATCGCGCATGGCGGGAAACTAAGCGCCCGCCCCACATTCCAATTAGCGAAGGGGAGTTGTTCACCGCTATATAAACAGCAGTTCAGTACCACTTGGCCACTGAGGCGCCAGGTGCTATCTGGACATACTGCTGGTAAGTGAATCCTTTTTGATGCTTGTTTCATTATGTGTTTTCTATATTTTACTCTGCATGTCTTCCTTAAACACCCAATGTACTATTTCTTTCCCTGGTGCCTCCATGTCGGCATACTAATGGGTTAGCTCCGCCCCTCTAACCCCTATAGGACCAATCAAAAATGATATATATATATATATATATATATATATATATATATATATATAGTCCCTACCCCTTCCACCTCATTCTTTTTTCTGTCCTCAGACACTATAGGACCTGTGTCTTTAAGAGATAATCTTATTAGTGTATTAGAATGTTTATATTTTTATATTTTTCTTTATAGGTTATGTATTGCCCCCCTTGCCCATATCACAGGTTAAGCTTCCTGTGTGTTGGGCTGCTAAATGCGCCTGTGTATTCCCCAGTACCTGATGGTATGGAGGACGCCAGCTCAGTTGCAGCTAAATGCTGAGAGAAACGTCCAGCCAGCAGATGCCCTTCTGCTTTGATCCAGCCCAGCCTGCGGAGATGTGTGCGCGGAGATGGAGGAGCTGTTCTGACTTGTGCCGGCCTGGAGAAAGGTAGGTGGTGTCATGGCGGCGGAGAGCTCTGTCTCGTGTTCCCGGCGGGCGGAAGTGACGTCAGAGCATGCACGGACTTCCGGAAATGGTCATCGTGAGACCAGGAAGTGCGGCGGCCATGTTTGTTAAGGGCAGATTTGCCCTAGAATTACGTAGGCACGCTGTATGACGGCGGGGCGGCCTATTTAAAACAAGCAGAGAATGCTCAGTGCAAGGCTGACCTGCTGTGAAGCTGCTAGTGCAGATTGAGTTAAAGATAGATATATATATTACTCTCTGCTGGTCATCAGTTCCATGGAGGAGGGAGAAGCTTCTGATTGTTCTGGAGGTAATTAATTGTTTGGAATTTTTACTTATTTAGGTTGTACAGTCATTCTGTCTTGCAGATACTTAAAGGAAACTTTGTTTTTTTCTCTTTTTCTTAGTGGACGTTTCTGCTGAGGCTGGCAATCATCATGGACCCTCTGGGTAAGGGGAGAGCAACGAGAAAAAAAAAAAAAAAAAAAAAGGCTTACCATATTCACTGAGCTCATGGATATATAAATTATATTTTACAGCTCATACGTGATTCCGCCTGGACAAGGAGGTGCTAATAGCCCTCGGTCACAGTCAAGGAACAGAAGTGGAAGACTGACCCAGAGTCATCATTCAAGATCAAGATCAGGATCACACTATGGATCTTCAGCCTATCGTGACAAACAGTACTACACATCCGCAAGGCGTTCAAGATCCAGGTCCAGGTCTCCACAAAGACGTTTAATGCCGAATAAAGGGCAATGCTGGGCTTGCCCTAATGCAGCAATACGGGGGAAAACGCTGTGCTCATCATGCCTGGGACACTTGGCGAAAGAAAATGAAACAAAGACTGAGGATCTGGTAGAAGTTATAAGAAGGGTAGTGAGAGAGGAAGTAGCTACACTTTCCTCATCAGCAAGTACTTCGCAAGCCGAGGTAACTGTGGCTGACAAACAACCAGATCCAGAGGCGTCAGATGAGGAACTCTCTTCAGGCCTCTTTAACTTTTCCCTCACTGCTCCTTTCATTTCTGCAGTAAAGGAAGCTTTAGAATGGAAGGACCCACCTGAGGAGCAACCACAGAACAAGGAATATTATGCGCATCTGTCTAAGAAGCATTGTTCCTTTCCATTGATGAGAGAAATTAAGAACATTGTGTTGGAAGAATGGGAAAAAGTAGAAAACAAGACGTCCCTACACAATAAGTTTTCGAAGCTGTATCCAATTAAGGAGGAAAAAGCTCCTTTCTTATCCTCTCCACCGATAATTGATGCTTCACTCTCAAGATGAATGAAGCAGGTCACCCTACCAATGGAAAATACAGTCACTTTCCAAGATATCCTGGATAGGAGAATCGATAACGATTTAAAGAAGGTCTATCTCACGACAGGACAAATATGTAAGCCTGCCATAGCCTTGACATCGGTGGGAAGGGCATTAAGTGTTTGGATCTCCAATATAGAAGAGGCAATTGAGAAAGGAGTAGATCCATCAGAAATAATTACAGCCTTGGATGATCTGAAACTTTCAGCTGACTTCGTCAGCGAAGCCGCAATGGATACCTTCAGAGCAGCAGCTAGAGTAATGTTGAACGCAGTAACAGCTAAAAGTGCCTTGTGGCTGAAACACTGGAAGGCAGATATGGGATCAAAGCAGAGCTGGGTAAAGATACCTTTTGATGGTTCATCGCTGTTTGGCAAAGAAATGGACAAGGCCATTACAAGGGTAACAGGAGGAAAATCAGGACTGCTACCACAAGATAGACCAGTAAAGAAGAATTATCCAAATGCAAAGAGACAACCGACGAGCAGGTTCTCTGACGCCAAGAGTTATAAACCAGGGAGATCATTTAGAAAGAACTGGAGGAGTACTCAGGCAAACTTAGCAAGATCTCTAAAATCCTCAATCAAACCCGGAGGACAGCCGAAACAGCCTTTTTGAAGGTGCGCCCGCCCAGACAGTGACAGAAGGGTCAAGACTAAGATCGTTTGTCAAGGTTTGGGTGGAAAAGATTCGGGACCCATGGGTATATTCGGTGATAAAGACGGGGCACAAATGGACTTTCCGAAGGTTGCCACAAGACAGATGGGTTCCTACAAAAATCCCGGCGGATCCAGAGAAAAAGCAGGTATTGCTGAAGTACGTCCAATCCTTGATATTACAAAAAGTAGTGCTACCGGTTCCGGCTTCGGAAAAATTCGAGGGGATCTATTCACCTCTATTTATGGTACAGAAGAAGTCAGGAGGATTCAGGCCTGTTATAGATCTGAAATATCTGAACAAATCAATCAAGGTACCCAGGTTCAAGATGGAATCATTACAATCGATAATATTGGCAATATCCCCGGGCGACTGGATGATGTCCATAGACCTTCAAGATGCCTATTACCATATACCCATACATCATCAATATCAAAAGTATCTGAGATTCTCTCTAGGGAACAACCATCTGCAGTTCTGTCCGCTGCCGTTCGGACTTTCAACCTCTCCACGAACATTTACAAAGATCCTGGTGTCAGCAATAGCAGTATTAAGGACACAGGGAGTAAAAGTGCATCATTACCTGGACGACATTCTGGTAGTGGCAAGATCAAAAGAGGACCTACTGAAGGACTCAAGAAAAGTAATAGACTTCCTGTCCGACTTGGGTTGGGTCATCAATCTAAAGAAAAGTCAGTTCAAACCAAGCAGAATACTGACATATCTAGGCGCAGTATTCAATACGGTGGAAGATTCAGTGTCCCTACCAGAGACAAAGATTCAAGACCTGATTCAAAAGGTAAGGTGGGTGTTCCATCAACACTTACTGACGGCAAGAGCATGTATGCATGTGCTAGGATTGATGTCTTCAGCCATAGTAATGGTGAAATGGAGCAGGTGGCACATGAGACCTCTACAGGAGTTATTCCTGAGTCAATGGAACCATCACTCAATGTCACAGTTAATCAAGATATCTCAAAGAGAGTCAGGATGTCTCTTCTGTGGTGGATGCAACAGCAGAACTTATACAATGCCAATCAGTTATCTCCGTATCACTGGATCACTGTTACATCGGATTCCAGCAAGATGGGCTGGGGAGCACACTGTATGAACAGATGGGCCCAAGGCAGATGGAAGGATTCCCAGACAGATGTTGTATCCAATATTCTGGAGTTGAGAGCAGCTTACAGGGCGACTCAAGCCTTTGCTCATCTCTTGAACGGACATGCAGTTTGTATCCAAATGGACAACAAGGCGGCAGTGGCCTACGTGCAGAAGCAGGGAGGAACCAGGAGCAAGTCTCTAATGAAAGAAGTGGAACCACTCATGCTGTGGGCGGAAAAGAATCTATTGTCACTGAAGGCTGTATACATTCCAGGGACTCAGAATGCACGTGCAGATTTTCTGTCCAGAAACCTGATCAGGAACAACGAGTGGATGTTGAAGAAGGAAGTCTTCCAGATGCTGGTACAACGTTGGGGTCTGCCTCAGCTGGATTTGTTCACCTCAGATCTGAACTTCCAATTGCCCAGGTTCTTCTCCAGATTCCCGTCCAAGAAGGCGGAGGGAGTGGACGCAATGACTCAGGCATGGAGGGCGAAAATGATCTATGCTTTTCCCCCGACTCCGCTTACATTGAGGTTCTTGAACAGACTTCAAGGGGAGAATGTGGAAGCAATAGTGATAACGCCATTCTGGCCAAAGAGGCCATGGTTTCCGCTTCTTCTCAAGATGTCAGTGGCGCCCCATTGGAAGCTTCCCCTGTTATCAGACCTTTTGTCGCAAGGAGAACTGAGACATCAACATATTCACAGAATATCGTTGACTGCGTGGAGATTGAGAGGGAAAATTTGTTAAAAGCAGGTTTTTCACAGACAGTTGCAGAAACATTACTAAAGGCAAGAAAGTCCTCTACAAATAACACCTACTATAGAGTATGGAGAAGATTCATTGAGTTCTCTTTACAGAAGGAAGTGGATTACCTCATCCCCTCAGTACCACACGTCCTGGAGTTCCTGCAAACAGGTTTCGATATAGGACTGACTGTAAGAACACTCAGAGTGCAGGTTTCTGCAATATCAGCATTAGTCGGTTCACAACTGGCATCACACAGATTGGTGCAGCAGTTTTTCCAAGCCATAATGAAGTTAAGACCACCATTGCAGAAAATATGTCCAAGTTGGGACCTTCCCTTGGTTCTTGAGTATTTATCCTCTGAAGTATTTGAACCTCCAGAGAACTGTTCAGTATGGAACATGACTTTAAAGATGGCCTTTCTGATCGCGGTTTCATCAGGAAGAAGAGTATCGGAGATAAGAGCACTGAGTTGGAAAGAACCCTTCTTGAGCTTCTTTCAGGACAGAGTGGTATTAAGGCCAATGTCACATTTCCTTCCAAAAGTGATGTCGGTAAAACATCTGAATCAGGAGTGGACGCTGCCAGCCTTTCCTATGGAGGAGGGTTTTCCTAATGGACATCCTTTAGATGTGTCAAGATGGCTACAGTTATATCTTCAGGTAACCAGTACATTCCGAAATTCGGATCATCTGTTGGTGAATCCAGCGGGGCCAAGAAAAGGCAAGGAAGTCGCCATCAGGACCGTAGCAGCATGGCTAGTCCGACTGATTAAAGAAGCGTATAGAGCCAGAGGGTCAGAAGCACCTTCTTCTACCTCAGCGCATTCGACAAGGAGTATCTCCTCCTCTTGGGCAGCGGCGGCTGGAGTCTCGTTGATAAATATCTGCAAGGCAGCAAATTGGTCGTCGCCTAACACGTTTATAAGTCACTACAGAGTGAATCCAGCTCTGTTGACTTCTGTTAAATTTGGAAGGAGTGTTTTATCTGCAGTACATAAATAATTGTTGATAGCACCCACCCGTTTGGTCTCTTATTACTACTATGCAAATCCCATTAGTATGCCGACATGGAGGCACCAGGGAAACAGGAAAATTGATACTTACCTGTAATTTTCCTTTCCTGGTGCATCTCCATGTCGGCATACGTCCCACCCTGGTCCATCGTGTGAGTTCTAAATTATTAGAATGAGGTGGAAGGGGTAGGGACCATATATATATATATAGCATTTTTGATTGGTCCTATAGGGGTTAGAGGAACGGAGCTAACCCATTAGTATGCCGGCATGGAGATGCACCAGGAAAGGAAAATTACAGGTAAGTATCAATTTTCCTGTATCCCTGAACTCCTTTGCACTATTTCATATAGGCTAACCGCTCCTAATACACATATGTGTGTGTATATATATGAATTATGATATGGTTTACTGTGTGTTAGGAAAGTATCTCGCCACATGCTTGAGATCAACGTTTTATTTTATTTATGAATATTAATGTTACAATTTTTTATTTATATTTAATGCTTAAAATTACCATTATTTTTCTTCGCCCTAAAACAAACCCCCCTCCCCTCCCTCTTCCCCCCCCCCTCCCAATCTTTATTATCACTCCCCTCTCCCCCCCCCCCTCCCCGGGCCCTCCGCAACCCCCCCCCCTTTTTTCTTCCCCCCCCCTCCTTTTTCCTTCCACCCCCAAAATATAACAACTAGCCATCTTCTCCCGTTAACTTAAATCACACCAGTGTATTCCCTCACACAAATATTTATGTTTAGTTATATGCAGTATGTTCAGGAATTGTACAAATGTGTTGCCTCTTACCCCCAGTTGTGTGCTCCTTCCTGTAATTGCCTGATGAAGCGGGCTTGACCTGCGAAACGCGTTGCGATCTTTTTTGGAGTATACCAATAAATGTCCCTTTTGTGAATACACAGTTGTTGTGTCTGCTTGTGGGAGGTGAGTCCACCACTGCCTCCTAAGCAATAATTTTAAAACTTTTAAAATATTGTTTTTATCCTTTTGGCGCCTCTGTTCTCTATCATAATAATAAAAGTTGGATGCCGATCAAGTCGTCATCTCCTCTGCCTCTTCCTCACTGATGTTACGGAAGTTCTCCCCCTCCCCCACCCATGAACAATACCACGGGTATTCAAAAGGTGAGCAGCAGAAGCCCCCTGCGATGCCTGCTGCGGTTCCCACAACTCTTCCTCTTCACGCTCCTCTACAGCTTGATCCACCACTCTACGCAAGGCACGCTCCAGGAAGAAAGCGTATGGGATCAGGTTGCTGATGGCGCCTTCACTGCGACTCACCAGGTTTGTCACCTCCTCAGGAGGAATTACGCATGAGTGTCCAGGACCTCGGCAGGAAAATCCCCAGCTCCCCAGAGCCTGCCCTAGCACTGTAGGTGTACAGATACTTGGCTTTATCCTGTTGTAGCAGGCGGTCAAACACGAAGAGCTTTGAATATCAGCGAGTCGGGCTACTGCAAATCAAGCGCCTCACTGGCAAGTTCTTTTTCCGCTGAATATCAGAGAAGCGCGCCATGGCCGTGTAGGAGCAACTGAAATGCCCACACACTTTTTTGGACTGCTTCAGTACCTCCTTTAAACCTGGGAACTTACATTCAAATCATTGGATTATAAGATTCAGCACATGTGCCATCTTGCCCAAACTCAAAGCTGACAAGACATTGCTTCCGTTGTCACACACCACGTTGTCGATCTCCAGTTGGTGCGGGGTCAGCCACTGATCCACCTGTTTGTTCAGAGCGGCCAGGAGTGCTGGTCTAGTTTGACTCTCTGCTTTGAGGCAAGACATGTCCAAGATGGTGTGACACCGTCGTACCTGGCATGCAGAATAGGCCCTGGGGAGCTGGGGGTGTGCAATTTGAGAGGAGAGCGCAGAAGTAGAGTAGGATTCAGCCGAGGATGACAAAGAGGAGGAGGAGGAGGAGAAGAGGAGGTGGCAGCAGGCCTGCCTGCAAGCCACAGCGTTGTCACCAAGTCTGCTGCACAGCCACATCCTCCATGCTTGCCAGCGGTCAGCAGGTCTACCCAATGTGCCGTATAAGTAATATACCTGCCCTGACTGTACTTTGCAGACCAGGCATCCGTGGTCAGATGGACCCTTGGCCCAACGCTGTGTGCCAGAGATGACACCACTTGCCTTTCAACATCACGGTACAGTTTGGGTATCGCCTTTTTGGAAAAATAATTGCGGCCTGGTATCTTCCACTGCAGAATCCCAATCGCTACAAATTTTCGGAAGGCCTCAGAGTCCACCAGCTTGTATGGTAGTAGCTGGCGGGCTAACAGTTCCGACAAGCCAGATGTCACACACCGGGCAAGGGGGTGACTGCAGTGTTCTCCCCAGAATTTTTTTCCAGCCGGGTGGCATAAAAAAGTAGCCGGGTGGCATGAAGAAGTAGCCGGGTGGCGCGAGATGAGAGAATACAGGGCTGGCGCTTCTCTGCACAACTCTGCTAACAGCAGAGGAGGAAGTAAGGCGATGACAGCCGGGTGCTCACCAAAACTAGCCGAGTGGAGCACCCGGCTAAAAGGGCCTGGGGAGAACACTGGACTGGCAGACATTGGCTTCTTCCGCTCAAATATTTCCTTAACGCACACCTGGCTGTGGGCAGAGGCGCAGGAACTGTTCAAGGTGAGAGGCGAAGTGGAAGAAGGTGGCTGTGAAGGTGCAAGGGCAGAAAAGGATAAAGCGGCTGAAGATGCTGGACTGGGAGAAGGAAAAGGAGGCAGAGGGTGGCTTTGCCTCATGTGCTTATCCCATTGGGGTTTGTGATGGGAGATCATGTGCCTTCATAAGGCCGTTATCCCTTGGTGGGTGTTTCCACACTTCAGTTTTCGTTGGCAGATATTACAGATGGCATTGCTGTAATCTAAGGCAAGTACACAAACAAATGCCACACTGGTGAGCTCTGGGATAACGGCATTCTGGTAATGGCAGGAGCAGGCTTGAAGGACGTGTTGGCTTGCTGACCATAGGTGGCGATACATGCCGTCGGACACTGCCACGAGCTGTTTGCGACGAGCTCCCCCGCTGCTTACAGCAACTCGTCTCCTCCTCCTGTCTGTCTCCCCCTATGAAACTGTCCACCTGTTCATCTCGTCTTCCGGGCTCCCACGTGGCATCCATGCCCACATCATCATCATCATCATCCATAGCTTCGCTTGTATCAGACACTTCCAAAACTGCACCAACAACAGGTAGTTCATCATCCTCACACCTTATGTCCAGGTGTGTAGTGACACCTAACAGACATATGAGGTGGTGTTGATGTAACATCCTTAGCGCCTTCATCTTGTAACAATAATAGTTGTGGATCGGGGGGCGGAGTCAGCCATGGCCGCGTGAAGACGCTTGCTTCAGAGCTCCTCGCCCAAGATCGCAATATAACGCTGATTGAAGTGTTCCTGCCCTTCTACTAAGCCATAAGGGGATGGCCAGTGGACCCCGGAGAAGCAAGAGACACTCTAAACATACTGGCAAAGCACATCGGCGAACCTCCGCCGAAAATACAACTCCGCGGGCCCTCGAGCAGACTCTAACTAAGATGGCCGCCAGCTCTCCACCCAAAGATGCATCCGCCAGAGAGGAAGACTCTGCTGCCATGATCTCTAGATCCCTGAAGGAGATATGGGATTACTTACACAGCCTTCCCACCAAAGAAGATCTATCTGACCTGGCGGACAAAATCACTTCTGCCACGAGAGAGGAAATAAGAGGGATCCAGGACGATCTTACTGTCCATGATGAGCGGCTTACAGCCCTGGAGCGAGACATGGGCCTACTTCAGACCGAGGTAGGGAAGCTAAAAGAGGCGAATTCACAACAGCGCTCACTTAACATTGCGCTCCGGACGGGAATGGAGGACCTTCAGAATCGCAGCCGCCGGAATAACATAAGGCTCCGCGGCCTACCAGAGTCGGTCCCTCCACAGCAGCTTGAACCTACCTTGATAGCTATCTTCAATGGCATCCTCCGGAGGCAGGCGGACAACCCTCTGAAGATAGACCGGGTGCACCGTGCCCTGAAACCTAAACCAGCGATTGATGAGCCACCACGGGATGTCATTTGCCGCATCCACCATTTCGCTGTAAAGGATTCCATCATGAGAGCGGCACGCCAGCTAGATTCCATTGACCATGAGGGATCTGCACTCTTGCTCTTCCAAGACCTGGCGCCTAGCACCCTGATACAACGCCGGGCGCTCCAACCTCTGATCAAGATGCTGCGGGACAAAGAGGTCGCTTATCGCTGGGGCTTCCCTTTCCAGCTTACTGCGACAAAAGATGACAAATTAGCTACCATCAAATCTCCGGCGGATCTTCCAGAGTTCTTCCAGGCGCTGGGCCTACCGGTGGTTGAAGTGCCTGACTGGCAGCCAGACGCAATCTTCACTGGCCTACCCCAGCGACCTAAGCAGCGGAGACAATTCCGCAACCAACGGTGACTCCTCTCCTGTGCCCTGTGAACCGTACCGGGACTATATCCTTTAATCCAGATAAGTGACGATTAGATTTAAGTTGTTCTTTTGATGCGAACATGGATTCCCCTTTCAAAAACTATACCTAAAAGTTTTGAACTATGGTGTGTGCTGGTGGCTCTCTCGGGCGGTTGCTTGCGGGTTTGTGTATGTCTACATGCTTAACAATACTTGCCTTACAGCTTTCTGCTACTTAGCTCTGGCCTGAGGACATTGTTGGTATTCATATATGCTCGTAGTATGTGTGTAAGGGATGGGTTGGGTGGTGATTTATAGGTGGGATGCTGTGAGATACTCAAACGAATGCATGTATATATAGATTGCTGCTACGTCTAGGTTGCCCCCCATCAGGACTTTACTGTGCACCAGATATATGGGAACTCCCGCTGATGAGATCTAGGTATAGGCTCGCAACATTTTTTTATAAAAAATCTTTATGGCATACACAGGAGGGCCCCCAAATCAGCGCGCAACCCCCTTTCCCGCTCATCCCTGTGCTAGCTTTACGCGCCCGTGCCCCTTGAAAAAGATGGAGCCTGAGTCAGGCACTGATTTTGCTAACACTGTACCGTATGACTAACAATGGCATTCTCCGTGAGAATGGTATAAATAATTCTATGTTTCCCACTATGTGGGACTACCCCCCCCCTCCACTGTCATAAATATAGCCTACGGCTGCTTACACACCCCTACCCGGGTGTAATGCGGGTGTCATGAGTGGAGTGTGTGCATTAACATATAACTTTGTTCGCGAGCTAATTCTAAATCATGGCCTGCTCCTGCCGGGCCTGTTGGTGTACGCGCTCTGCGATGATGTGCGCATGAGAGGCCTACGTAGCGGGGAAAGACTTAAAAAACCCCTGACACCCCTAGACTTTGTAGCCGTAGCCACACAAGCATATACGTGTACCCTAAAACACCCCACAACATGCCCGCACATTAGCGGAAAGGGATACAGAAAGCCTGACCCCATGACCTTAATGGTGAAGCCGTTGACTTGATTCTTTCGCCTATACACTACGTCCTCCCCCCCTTCCACCCCCAGTGAGGACATCAGATAAAGGGCTTTTACATCCTTAACTGTTTGAAGCAGAGTCTGTGAACATCACTGGTGAGACATGACAAGACCTCCACTCTTTTCCTCTGTGAGGAATAGGCTAAAAGCTACATTATTCCCACTATGTGGGAGTGTCTTTTCTACGCTATCATGGGTTTAGTACAGGGATAACCCTATGTACCTGTGTACCCTATAAGTACTGCTTCCCCTGTTGGGGTGCAGCGTACGCGGCCTATGTTGTGGGGCGCTGTTATATTCCACACCGCCCTGCCACGCAACCTATACTTCATTGATATTTAACGCAGTGGAAGGCGAATCTTCAGTGATCTGCACGCGGCTTGCTGCCGCAGCCGGAGAGGGCTCACACACTCTGCTTTAACTACACCACCGGAACTATTTTACACCATAAGGAATCCACCAAATCTGTGCAATCTGGTCTATACATATAGGACCATTCCCGGGGGTCGCTGGCATGAGACGGGAGACACCCTCTTTCCTGAAATAGGGCAGGACACTCCCCTTATTTAGGTATCTAATTGGGCGGGGGGAATCTGGGCTCTTTGGCGAAAATGGTTCCTTCGCACCCACATAGGAAAGTCCTTAGGGCTAAGTACCTCCCCAAGGTAATACCTAGTTATGGGTGTGAGAGTTTCACACCTATATGTTTGTTTATAATGCTTTTGTTGAGTTTTGGGGTCTGTTGTGGAGGTCCGACATATGTTCTATTTACTCCAAACCAATGGTGTCCTTGAAGGTGTTATCCGTTAACGCTAGAGGGCTTAATATCCCAGAGAAGAGGTCAATGTTATTACATGATATGCATAAACAACGAGCAAATGTTGTGCTAATCCAAGAAACTCACTTTAAAGGGGCCAACCCCCCCAAACTAAAAGATAAACACTATCAATCAATCTATATGAGTAATTCCCCTGACTCCAAAACTAAGGGCACAGCCATACTATTCCATAAGGACCTCCCGGTCAGTGAAGTGGAAACAAAAACAGACGACAAGGGTAGGTTTATACTACTAAAATGTAAGATTGCTGACTCGAGATACACTCTCTGCTCCGTATACGCCCCCAACATAGACCAGGTATCTTTTCTGCTACGCTTCTTCTCGGCTCTAGACACATTTGTTGATGGCAGTGTCATTATTGGAGGCGACCTTAACATCCCATTAAATCCAACCCAAGACACCTCTCATGGTAAATCTTCCATCTCTTATAGTAAACTCAATAAACTTAAAAAGGCAATGTATGAGCGACAGTTGGTAGATGTGTGGAGACTTCTTAACCCAACAACGAAGGACTACACTTTTTTCTCCTCAGTACACGCAATCTATACTAGGTTGGACTATATCCTCATCTCTCACAACTTGCTCTCTGACTCGCCAAGTGCAGACATAGGAATAATGACATACTCTGATCACGCACCCATCTCATTGTCATTAAACTGCAGATCACGTAAACAGAGGCCCTTTAACTGGAAATTCAATACCTCCATGCTAGAGGATGCTGGGGTGGCCTCCAAGATTGAAGGGGAAATCGAAAGATATTTTACTAACAACAACAGTGAAGATATATCCTCACCTATTCTTTGGGAAGCACATAAATGCGTGCTACGGGGATACCTTATACAACTAGGCTCAAGATTAAAAAGGGAGAAAGAACAGAGAATGGCCGACCTCTCCTCGGAAATACACACATTAGAACTTAAACATAAACGCTCTCTAAACCAATCAGATTTAGATAAACTCACTGAAGCCAGAGAGTCATTTAAAAAAATCCTGAGCGATAGAGCCCGACTTGCCGCACATAGATGCCAAAACCTATTTTATACACATGGTAATAAATCTGGCAGATTACTGGCCAGGGCCTTGCGTCAACAACAGCGTAGGAATTATATACCCCAAGTCATAGATACTCACCTGAAAAAGCACATACGTAGCGAATCCATTGCTAATACATTCAGGGGCTTCTATTCGTCACTCTACAATCTTAAAAGCAAACCTACAGAAGACCCACAAGCGCTGAGGGAAAAAATACGGGGCTACCTGGCAGAGTCTGGAATGCCCCGCTTCCCTCACGAGACAGCTGAAACAATAGATGAGCAGATCACTGAGGCAGAGGTGCTAACAGTAATAACACAAATTAAACCAGGCAAGGCACCGGGCCCGGATGGCCTGCCTATCGAATATTATAAAAAATATAAACAGACCCTCCTTCCACACCTATGCAGGATGTTCAATGATATCCTAGACCCTGATAAGGTAGCTTCCTTTACCCCTCAAACATTAGAATCGCACATCTCGGTAATACATAAGTCAGGAAAGGACCCCAATGCCTGCTCCAGTTATAGGCCTATATCTTTGCTCAACCTGGACCTGAAAATCTTCGCTAAGCTGATAGCTAATAGAATAGCACCTTTAATAGGGGAAGTGGTAAATTGGGACCAAGTGGGATTTATTCCTGATAGAGAGGGGCGTGACAACACTATCCGAACACTGGATCTAGTACAGTTTGCCCGGTCGAGGGATATTCCATGTATGCTTTTATCTACGGATGCGGAGAAGGCCTTCGACCGGGTAGACTGGACGTGGATTGACGAGGTTCTCAGTCATATTGGCCTGGGCCCTAAAATGCTACGGGGTGTATCCGCCCTCTACTCTCGGCCATCTGCACGGGTTAGGACAAATGGGGTCCTCTCCGACCCCTTTCAAATATCCAATGGCACCCGGCAGGGATGCCCCCTCTCCCCGCTCATTTTTGCAATATCGCTGGAACCACTCCTGTGCCATATTAGAGAAAATCCAGATATAAACGGGATAACAATCTCCTCTAAAGTACAAAAAGTGGCCGCATACGCGGACGACTTGCTCTTCTACATTACGAACCCTCTGATCACCTTACCTAATCTATTGTCGGAATTTAAAACTTTTGGAGACCTAAGCCTATTCAAAGTCAACTACGATAAATGTGAGGCTTTAAATATATCCCTCTCACAGAGTTTACAGTCGCACTTGGCGACCCAATTTCCTTTTCGATGGTCCTCTACCCATATTAATTACCTAGGTACTAAAATTACCCCGGACATAAAAGATATTTTTCATATGAATTTTCCACCCATACTCGAAGCCCTAAAGGCAGACCTGACTAGATGGAACTGCCCTCATTTCTCGTGGATGGGCAGAATCGCAATTTTAAAAATGAACATTATGCCTAGGCTTCTATACCTATTCCAGGCTCTGCCAGTACAAGTCCCTAACTCCTTTCTGAAATCCGCCCAAACGACATTTGGTAAATTCATATGGAAGGGGAAACCCCCCAGGCTTAAGAGACTTATCTTACATAGACCTAAACAAATGGGTGGACTAGCTGCACCTGACATTACAAATTATTACTATGCAGCAGTCCTCACCAGAATAGTAGACTGGCACAGACATCATACTACTAAACAATGGGTCAATATTGAACATCACATCTCGAAATACCCCCCTACTAATCTGCCCTGGTCCTCTCCCAGACCACAACGCGACTGGACGGACTCACACTTAATATATAATACTCTCAGAGTGCTCTCTACCACCAGGCAAAAAGAAGACATCTCACCATGGCCTCCCCCCAGAATACCACTATTTGACAACCCTGAATTTGAAATGGGCTGCCATTCTAACCACTTTAGCATTTGGAAAATGGCTGGTATTATTTTCGCTGATAGTCTTTGGAGTCAGGGGAAATGGCTAACAATTGAGGAACTGAGAAACAGAGCTGGAGTACACACCTTAGATTGGCTGGGTCTGGCGCAGCTTCGTTCTCTGTGTAGAGCGTTGGGAATCTCACCGAGTCTCTCTAGACCAAAATCTGCTTTCGAACTGCTATGCGGATCGGAAGGCCCATCCCGGAAGACCTTATCAACAGTTTATTCCCTATTGATTAGCCAATCACATGGCTCACTTACATACTTCAACAAATGGGAAGGGGACCTCCGGTGTACGTTTTCTGATGCTCAGAGAGCCAAGATGTGTATACTCACCCAGAAATCCTCGATAACTGTTAAGTTGCAGGAAATCAATTTTAAGATCCTGTCTCAGTGGTACCTTACTCCACAAAAATTACATACTATCTTTCCAAATAGAGACCCTAAATGCTGGAGGGGCTGCTCCTCTGTAGGATCCTTACTACACCTGTTTTGGGAATGTCCTCTGCTCATCCCCTTCTGGAGAAAAATAGAATGCTTAATCAGGAAGATGACAGACAGAGAGGTCCTCTTTACGCCACAATTCTTCCTTCTACACTGCAATAACTGGAGTATAAGGGCTTGCAAAAATTCTATAGTAAAGCATATCTTAAATGCAGCCAAGCTACTCATAGTACGCAAATGGGGAACTCCTACTATACCTACCCTAAAGGAACTAGATCAGGAGCTCTGCCATACTAGCGGGATGGAAAATACAATAATGACCCTTCAAAACCGAACTGAACAATATGCCAAGACCTGGAGATTTTGGAATTATTATAGAGAATCAGAGGAGTTCAAACTTCTCTTGATATAGCTCTTAGTATCCCAGGTGATGACCGCCCTTCTCCCTAGCCCTCTGGCGTTGATCAATTGACAACTGCATATACCTTAAGTCTGAAATGGTGTCGGATACTCCACAACCGGACCCCACGAGTTTAATTCTTCTGTTATCTTTCTTCTTCTCATTATTATCTTCTCTCTTTCTTCTTCTGGAGCTATTGTATGGCTCTGTCTATTTCTTTTCTTCCTTCTTTAAGTTCACCCTGATACACCGCCGTACTGAGGGATATTCGATGTGTTATTTAGAGATACACACTGAATGTATCTCAGATGAGGGGTCTATCTTATATAATATGTGAAAATCAGTAATGATATATGTCAACGTGATATATGGAGCCACTCATTGTGCATCACCTCTAACGGACTCTATTTTTGGTACTCACTCCGGATACTGCAACATCCTGTTGGACTCGAGTGGCCCCATTAAGGAGATTTCATTCCACGAGGCTATATATACCCCTCTGAGTACATGTGTACAACCTTTTGTATAACCATATGATGACACTAATATCTGATTGTATATAAGCATTCGTATGACGGTGTGAAGTTCTCCTTTTCTTTATTGTGTATAAAATCCTTGTACAAATAAAAGTATTTGAAAAAAAAAAAATAATAGTTGTGGATCAGTAAATTCACCGTAAAAAGGTGTGAATAACTCCTGTGACATCTGAAGTAGAGCGGCTGTGGTGCTAGTAGTAGTGGTGGTGGCTGCCGGCTGAGTGGTAAGTAGTTGTGGCGTGCCCGAATCAGAGCAGGAGGAGGAAGACATGTCACGGTTCCGTGCGGAAGCTGAGGTGTTATGTTAACCAGTCAACTAAGTCCTCAGAATTTTGGGGATTGAGGGTATGTGCCCTTTGAACACTGTGCATTGGTGGAGGGCCGGACTAAATCACACCAGTACGACCTCAAAAAGACGGGGTGGCCTGCCTCTGCTTGTCATTTTTTTCATATTGGGGTATGCAGTAGTACTAACAATATTCAATAGTGGTAGACAGTGCGTGTAATCACAAAGAGGCCCACAATCAGTGTGAGTGAGTGAGTGAGTGTGTGTGTGTGTCTCACTGGGCTGTGTACTTTAACACACACAGAGTTTAAATGCAGTTGTGATATTACAATGGTTGTAAAAAGGCTGAAGTGCTGTAGAAGCAGTGTGTGCAATCAAATGGAGAGCTATCCTATAGTAAGTTCAAACACAAATACAGTTGGAACATATACACTGGTAATAGAGTGTGCTGCTGGCGGACTACAAGAGCCATCTGCGACTGTGGGCTGTATAAAGTGTGTGACACACACAAAAACACATCAGAACAATATCAGCCCTCAAAACGGCTTTTTTGGGGTGCTTTCAGCAATGAATAATAGCGAGGGGCAAGCTAACTGCAGCCTAACTAATTCTTTCCCTATCTCCAGCAATGTCTCTCCGTTCCTCTCACTAACCTCCTTAGCGGTAACCCCGTGCTGGACACGGGGTAAGCCGCCGGAGGGTGCCGCTCAGGCCCTGCTGGGCCGATTTTCATAATTTTTTTTTTGTTGGACGCAGCTAGCACTTTGCTAGCTGAGCCAGCACTCTGATCGCCGCTATCTGATGCGGCGCGCGCCCCCCCCCCCCAGACCCCGTGCGCTGCCTGGCCAATCAGTGCCAGGCAGCGCAGAGGGGTGGTTCGGGACTCCCAATGACGTCCCGACGTCATCCCGCCCCGTCGCCATGGCGACGGGGGAAGCCCTCCAGGAAATCCCTGGGGGGATGCCGCTGAGCAGCGGCTATCATGTAGCGAGCCCTGGGCTCGCTACATAATTTAAAAAAAAAAAAAAAACTGCTGCGCTGCCCCCTGGTGGAATTTTTCATACCGCCAGGGGGGCTAAAGCAGCAGCCAGAGATTGAGAACATGGCCGGTGCTACTGCGTTTTTGTAGGTGGGAAGGGATCCATGGGGGAGTGCAGCCTGATTGGCTGTCTTGTGTCTGCTGACTGTGATGTACAGGGTCAAAGTTTAGCCCAATGACGTGGTACAGGAGGTGGGTTGAACGCGCTATGTATTCGCATCTCACCACTGATGCAAACAGCTGAATTTCACCGGGAACTGTCGGATGGCCATCTCTATTTGTTTTTCACCTTGCTGAAGATAATTCCTTAATGGAAACCAGGAACAGCAGAAACTAAAGGCCATGGAACAATAATTACTTGGCAGGGGCTTTAATTGTTGCCCATTCTAGCCAAAGCAAAATTAACAATAATGATGTTAAAAACAAAACAAAAAACACCTCTGTAGATATAGAGCCATGCTGCTCTCAAGATTACTAGACAAATAAAATGCTAGAAAGTAGCGTAACATTTCATGGCCACTACGTTAATAAACGCTGCCATTTGCTTCAATTATGCCAACTGATCACCTACCTCCCAACTTTTTGAGATGAGAAAGAGGGACACTTAAGTCACGCTCCTGCCAAACCTCTAACCACACCCCCATCACACCCCTAGACGCGCATACCAGAAAGATTACGTTAGAAAAAATTTTTGTTTTATAATTCAAACCACACTGGTCCTTTCCATTCTGGTTCATATACCTTCATATTAACATTTTACAATTAGTAATATATCAATTTAAAGGATGAGAATAAAGTTTAGAGTCAAACATCTTTTAGTAGAAATAATATATATATATATATATTTACATAGAAAGAGAGACAAATGAGGAGGAAAGAGGGACAGGGCTCCCAAAGAGGGACAGTTGGGAGCCATGTAATCGTGGAGCAGCAATAAAGCCCGCATCACTCCCACCCGCACTGCAGCAGCTCACACCGCAGCGTCCATCCGCATACAGACAGTACACAACACGCTCCATGATCCCTCAGCTATTACACACCACACATCAGCTACAGCACACGCGTCCCTGCTTACTTTCTTCAGCTCTAAATCCACGGGAGTCGCCATGTTGCTGTCCCTTGACGCATGCGCGCTGCTGAGCAATGCTTCTGCCCTGTAGCTGGTCACAGCAAGAACGTACTCAATGATTGGCGCTCCTATTCAGAGGGTGTGATGTGTGACCGAGTTCCTGGCTGTACACTCACTGTACAATCACTATGGGGATTTCAGAACGCCCATACAGGACTGTGCACAGTGCGAAGCTCCCAACTGACACCCTTGGCAGGAGCACCATGTTTTGGAATTAAAAGTTATACACCACCATATTTCCAAGCTTACACCCCAATAACTAAGCAGTAGTATAATATAGCGCTGAGCAAATAGTAAATCTATAAATTACCATTCAGGTTAAGACATTAGCAGATTTTGCATCTTAGGAAACAACACTTTATGGGCTCCTGAGCTTTCTCCAAGGAGATTTTCTTTAAAAAAAAACAAAAAACCTTATCCATAAAATACTTTTAACGCTTTCATCAAGCAAGAAAATACTCAAACTGACTTTAAGATTACCTTTTTTTTTTTCTTTTAGTACTTTTTCAATTTCTAAGTACTGACAAATTAATTTTTGCATAAGGTGAAAAATTATCTCCTTAGGGAAAACTTAGTAGAAAAGTTAATAGGATATGGCCCAATATCTCTTCATTCACACCTAAAATCGTAATCGCAAGCGTATTGCGATTTTGTGCGGTGTTTCTTTTTCCCTCTCCCGGCGCTCCAAGGCGCACTGCATTTTTGGTAAAAGCGCTTTTCTAAGCGCTTTTCCAGAGCCGTTTTGTTATTCACTCCCTGAAGCAAGTCAGGAAGTCAACTGTTTGACCCGGAAAATAATAAATACATTGTATTTATACTTACCTACTTTAACCACTTCCGGGTTTCGGGTGGTTTGGATGATCTGTGCTGCGGGGGCTCTTCAGCCCGCAGCACAGATCAGATAGCAGGCAGGGCGATCAGACTTCCAACCTTTTTTCCCCACTAGGGGGGGGGGATGTCCTGCTGGGGGGGGTCTGATCGCCGCCGCGCTGCTGTGCCTAGCTGGGGGGGGCTCCTCAAAGCCCCCCTCCGCATCGCTATTCCTCCCTCTGCCTCCTTCCCTCCCTCCCCTCTTCATTATGGGGTGCGCAGGACGGAAATCCTGTTTACATACATACGCTCATACGAGCGGCCGTTTCCATGGAAACCGCTTCAGGATTCAGGGGCGTACTTATGCGTACGCAGAATCTTGAAGTGGTTAAGACTGCCTCACGCCAATGGGCGTGACCGCGGCGGCAGCAACAGGACCGCCTAACGCCAATTGGCGTCAAGTCCTGGGGCTGCAGTTTCCCAGGGAACGGCCGCGCACATGCGCGATCATTCCCTGCCACTTCATGGAACGGAGTTCCGTGATTAGCCTGCTAGCTGCCGATTGCGGCTAGCAGGCTGCTTGTAAACGAAAGGGGAAAGAATTCCCCTTTGTTTACATGCGTACAACGCTGCCAGGGGCCGCAGCGCTGTATGAGATCGGCGATCCCCGGCCTCTGATTGGCTGGGGATCGTCGTCCTCTCATAGGCTGATGCCTATGAGAGGCGGAGAGCAGGACGGATCGCCGTCTTGCTCAACTGTACAGGAAGAGGGGAGGAGGGAAGGAGAGGGATGGGGACAGCGGCCATGATAGCCTCTATGAGGCTGAAGAAAAAAAAAAAAACAACAGTGACAGCGGCGATCGGACCCCTCCGGCAGCATGTCCCATTAGGGACAAAAATAGGAGATGAGTCCGATCGCAATATTCCTTACCTGGGCTGTGCAGGAGGCTGAAAAGCCTGCACAGCCCAGTAGTGAAAAAACATGCCTGGTCTTTAGGGGGGTTTAACACTGCGATCATCAAGTGGTTAAAAACTCTCACGCAATCGCTGCACAAAGCGATTTTGTGAGCGTTTGTGTTTTTCCTATACCTTCCATTGAGGCAAAATCGCCCTAAAAATGGTATAGGCACCACTTTGCTGAACGCACAGCGTACGAACCGCACTGATATGAACCTTCTCATACAGATTCATTGCACAAGCGTTTTGTGGGCGATTTTAAAAATCGCCTGCGCTTGAAAAAAAGCCGAAAACGCCCCTAGTGTGAACAAGCCCTCACAGTCCTTTTTTTTTTAGTTTTCAGATACCTCAATAGAGGGAAGCCTCCTCACCTCCACCGTTCCAGTCCTAAGACCCCCTTAACCTTGTTGACAAGGGCTTGCCCTAGCTGTGTGCGGCTGCGCTCCTGTTCATGCTCATGTTCAACTAGAACTGCCACAGGGCACCTGCACAGTAGCATGGAGTGGCTTGGGCTCAGCAGTGCAGCCACACTTGTTTACAGATGGGAGTGCAGCCACTAGCTTCCAGAGGGTCCCAGCACTGGATGGTCTTGAGGAGGACATGAGAAGCCTGTGGAGGATCCAGAGCCTTCCCTATACCGATGTACTGTAAGTATCTGACTTTCTCTTCTTTTAAAGTCACGTTTGCCTTAAAATGTGTTTAATGTACTCTAAACGTTATTCCCATCCTTTAAATTGACTGTATTTTTTGGACTATAAGTCGCTCCTGACCATAAAATGCACCTAGGTTTAGAGAACCAAAACCAGGGAAATCTTATTTCACTTGGAGGGTCCATCGTGCAGGGGCATCTTGTGAAGCTTCTACCCCCATTTCTTCCTCCAATTACAATCCCTCCCCTCCCCTTGTATCTCTTGTGCCCCCCCCCCCCCCCCTTGTACTGCTTGTGTCTCTGTTGGATCTCTTGTACTGCTTAAGTCCCCCTTTTGTAGCTCTCGTGCCCCCCCCCCACACACACACACCCAGACACCCTTGTAACCCCCCCCCCCCCCCACACACACACACACACACACATACACTTACACACACACACCTCTGTACCACTTGTTCCTGTCTATGCAGTGAAAGTGTGACATCACAAGAAATCTTTTAGTGTCCAATATCTGCTGCCATGCAGCTGCAGGCCGCTTTTTTCAATAATATATCCATAGTTGTGAGGATCCCATAGGGGTCCTACAGTGATCCTGGGCACCCATGCAAGTTCTTGAAAATTTCATCCTGGCAAGCCTGCCGAAGCCAGGGGCTTAATTTGTGGCTGTGGCCTGCGCACATCCAGTGCAGTTCTCCTGCAAAAAAAAATAGGAGCTTGTGTGAAGCACTCGAAGAGCTGATTGCGGCAGGGTAGGCAGAGAGAGGGACAGTTGGAGGTCCAAGCACCAGTGTGAGTGTCCATTCAGGACTATAAAAGAGCCTACCTTCTACCCGGAACGGCAAACAGACAGAAGTGCCTGCAAGAGGAAGAGTGCAAGAGGAAGGTGGGGGGAGCAATATCTGGAGCTATCCAAGCATTTAGAGAATCTTTATCAGCTCTGCAGGCGGCTCAAAAAGATCCAAGGGCTCCAGGAACAGCCAGCACAGGAACCATAAGGCAGGAGGCATTAGGAGGTGCTGTCGTCCACCAATCTTGTCAGTCCATGGCCCCAAGTCAGCACTTTATTCAGACTATAAGATGCACTGACTTTTCCTCCACCCCTTTTTGGGGAGAAAAAGTGTGTCTTATGGTCCAATAAATGCGGTATATCTTATTTAAAAAATAAAGGCTAATATAAATGAAAATTAATAATAGTAGAAAGGACCTGTGTGGTTTTAATTATAAAACATCTTTTTCTTATGAATTCTGTGCTGCATGTGTATCAGCATGACAGACAGTTCATCATATAAAGAAGTTGTATGGCAGCTACAGCCCTCGGGTAATTGCCCCTTTGCAAGCCACCCAGCAACTGATTTACAGTATCACATCAGTCATCTACATACAAAAAGTCCAGGTCAAATTGGATTATACCTCTTTTGCATGCTGTGTAGATCATGTAGTACCTTAGTGAAATCCTTAAATCCTCATCCTTTGCGTGTTATGAGTATGGCTCCAGTTGTACCTGCAGCATGTGTGATCCAGTCCGTGTGTGAACCACAAGCGCCGCGCATGCCTGGTTCTCAAAAGAATGGACTACACATGTGCAGAACACTCCCAGCAATGGTAGCATGATTATGGAGTGCAAGTGGACAGGTCTGCACATCCGCAGAAGGTGCGACTGGACCTCCATTTCTAGATATTTTGGACCTGCCAGCAAAAGAACGGAGGGGACCCAGAGGATGCCAAAGCACCTGACACACTACGGGGTATGGAAGAAGCACCATGTAAGTAAAAGTCACATTTTTCATTCTAGTTCAAGTGTGCTTTAAAGGCATTGCAGGGGCTACACCTTTATCTTTTCTCATTGTAGCAGATTTCAATGCAAGACACCCTACGAGACCACTCATCTTCCATGCTACAGTTAGCAAACTGCTTGCTAAGTTTTGTGAAACTGGTTCAGTGTTGGATTTGCCAATGAAATCTGTCACTAATGAAGAAACATCAGTGGCTGTCCTAGCTTCATTCAGCAAGAGCCCACAGCGTAGCACTTGCCGCATGTCACTAGAGAGTGGCATTAGTCGAACATCCCTTTGGCGGATATTAGCTACTCACAAATGGCACCCTTACAAACTCCAGCTACTGCAGCATCTCAACGAGGATGACCCAGATTGGCGCACTGAATTTGCAGAATGGGCAAAACAAAAATTGGATCAGGACCCTCAGTTTACGTAGACGATTTTGTTCAGTGATGAGGCAAACTTTTATGTGAATGGTGAAGTTAACAAACAAATCCATCGCTATTGGTCTGACACTAACCCACATTGGATTGATCCCTCCAAGACTGTTGGAACAAAAAAAATCGATGATATGGTGTGGTATATGGGGTACAAAGATAGTGGGGCCATTCTACATCAATGGAAACCTCAAGGCCACTGGATATGCGAATTTGCTACATGATGATGTGTTTCCCTCTTTATGCACTGAAGCTGGCACATTCCCTGGAGTTTTTCCAGCAAGATGGTGCACAACCACATTATTGGTGTCAGGTCCGAGCATTCCTAGATGAACAGTTTTCCTGGAAAGTGGATTGGTCGTCGTGGGCCAGTTGAATGGCCCCCAAGGTCTCCCGATCTGACCCCCTTAGACTTTTATCTTTGGGGTAATCTGAAGGCAATTGTCCATGCTGTGAAGATACGAGATGTGCAGCACCTGAAACTACGGATACTGGAAGCCTGTGCTAAAATTTCTCCTGCAGTTTTGCTACCAGTGTGTGAAGAGTGGGAGAAGAGGGTTGCATTGACGATACAATACAATGGGCAGCACATTGAACACATTTTACAAGTGGTCATAAACTTGTAAATAACTCATGAAAGAATAAAGTTACGTTAAAACCAAGCACACCATTGTTTTTCATGTGAAATTCCCAATAAATTTTATGTATCACATGACCCTCTTCCAATTGAAAAAACAAAAGTTGGATTTAAAATGGCCGACTTCAAAATGGCCGCCATGGTCGCCACCCATCTTGAAAAGTTTTCCCCCTCACATATACTGATGTGCCACAAACAGGAAGTTAATATCACCAACCATTTCTATTTTATTAAGGTGTATCCATATAAATGGCCCACCCTGTACTTTCCACAGATAAGAGTGCCAAGGAGTAGTAGAAATGCAGGGTAGTGTTGACCTAGTCAGCACTAGCCCTGCTATGTATTTATTAAATTAGGGATAAGACAGGCTTTAAAGCAAACCTGTATCAAAAATAAGCTTTAAGGGTACCTGCATTGAATTTACTGTAAAAAGATACCGTATATACTCGCAAGCAAGCCGACCCGCATGTAAGCCGACCCCCCCACTTTTACCTAACAAAACATGAAAAAATGATTGACCCTCATGCAAGCCGAAGCCCTGGGGGGAGCAGAGCAGGTGCAATGAATGGCCACCCAGAATCAGTGAAGGGTGTGCAGTGCGGACTAACCTACTGAGGAGAGCGGCTCAGAAAGTGCAGCGGTGGTGCGGCAGTGTTCGGGCCGAAGGGGAGCGAGCAGCTGAGAGATCAGGTGCGGAGGGCGGAGAGTATAGCTGCAGCCGCTGGATGTCTGCGGAGAGAGCAGATGGATTGCCACACAGAATAGAAACACAGCATAATGTTCATAATCTCGCGCTTCCTGCTGTGTCTGCACCTTGTACACCCATTGGCTGGTAATAGCCAATGGGTGTACAAGGTGCAGACACAGCAGGAAGCGCTAGATTATGAACACGGAAGAGCGCTCCTGCTGTGTTTCTATTCTGTGTGGCCATCCATCCGCTCTGTTCTCGCCACGGACATCCAGCGGCTGCAGCTATACTCTCCGCCCTCCGCACCCGATCTCTCAGCTGCCCGCCCCCATTTGTGACTCGCAAGCAAGCCGAGACCCCCACTTTTGGGCCACTTATTGGGGGCCAAAAATTCGGCTTGCTTGCGAGTATATACGGTACTTACCTCAGTAGTAGGAAGCCTCTCAGATCTTTCTACAGTCCACTGTTCCAGTGCAGGGTCCCTCTATACCTATTCAAATCATTTGTTTAATAGGTGCCTTCTGGCCATGTATTTGCGCATCTGGACTGAGCATGGGCCAGTAAAGTTCGTGCTTTGTAAAGTTTGTTTTACTGGGCATACGCAAACCTTACTTGCACATGCCCAGTCCAGATGCACTGGTCCACACCTGGGACCAGAAGATGAAAAAGGACCCTGCACTGAAACGGTAGGTTTTATGAGGATCCGGACCATCCAGAGACTGCTTAGTTGAGTATCCCCCCTTCCCACTTCAGATGTACTTTAAGGTCTGAAACCCACTAGGAGAGCTTTTCTGTCTGCTTTGTGATTTGAGAAGCTCTTACTAGTGTAATGCAATGGGTGTGATCGCACTTGAGCTATGTGATTTTATAAAAATCCCCCATAGCATTGCATTAGCAAGAGCTATTTCAAATCACTAGCGCTTAGGAAAAGGCTGCTAGTGGTTTTTAACCTTAATAGGCTGAATGTGTGTACAAATAAAATGGGTTATAATAACGGTTTGCTTTCTTTATGGAATTCTTATTTGTAGTCTGTTGACTGAAAACATGAATTACAATTTTTCAGAGTAACATAAAGTCCATGGCTCTGTGGATGTGCCTTCCTCAATGTATGTGAAAATCACTGTTGGTTCCCCTGAAACATCTTTCTCCTTCCAACTGTCACTTTACAGTATTGATTTGGAATTGAGACAAACAATATGACTGGTTACTATGAGCAACAAGCACAAATGCCTCCCACACATAAGGCCCCCTAAGACTGCACATTTTTCTCATTATCAAAGCTAATCTGGGCCTGCTGAAACCAGTGCCAGTAATCCTATCACCAATATAACTTGACTAGAGTAACTAACTTCACTGGCAACAGCTTAGTGAAGAGGCATGCTCAATTTGACTAGCCATATAATAATCTCACAGTCACTTTGAAATGTTGTTTTTGATTCTAAATTCCTTGTGGTCTAGATAATTGGAGGTGTGGCAAGAGACATGTTCTCATCTAAACCTTTCGAAAAATGTCTATTCAATCCACAACAGATCTTCCTAGCAGTCTGTAGTCAAGAGCCCAGAAGAACCAGAAGAATGCCATGAACCATAAATATAAACCAAGAAATATATACCTGTTACAGGAAAGCAGCTTATGGAGTCACAACCAGTTGAAGGCCTAATTATAAACCGTTGATAAGCCACTTTCCACATCACCATGCCGCACTGTGCTTAGTAGAAATAAGCTTCAGCCTATTTAAAATATATTAAGTGAAATGTTATTTATTTACCGTATATAGTGTAACAATCTTTCAGGGGAGCTCATAATCTAACCACTACCATAGTATAGTTTAAAGCTATTACCATAGTCTAAGACTATTTTTGTGGGGAACCAAATAACTCATTATGTTTATTATTTTTTGGGAAAGATACTTGAGTGCCCAGAAGAATCTCAGACAATAAGAACATACAAAATCAATGAGGATACGGTCCTGGCTAGTGCTGCAAGGCTGTGCTATCCACTACAAAACCATGCTGACATCCGGTTCAACCCCCCAAAAAATAAGGATGTGGTAAGCCTGGGACCTGAGAATTCACATAGACAGGATGGGGTACAGCCCTTGGTTCCTCTAATTCCTTTAGCAATGGTTCCTCTCCATGGCTGTATCTATAATTGGCAGTCACCCTACCAAAGCAGTCAAACTGTGGAAACAATCTTACTTTAGGGTGAACAGACGATACAGTTTAGAGGTTATCTGGGTGGCTCTCCATACTCATTATTACACATATAAACTGCTGGTACTACCTGCCTTCCTCCTCCTCTCACCAGCTATCTTACATGCCAGCCAGGATGGCTGAGTTGTGATCAGATTGGTTATGGTGTATGGGGATTGGCAAGCTTGAATTTTCATGTTTGCCTAATTATTACTATAGTACATTAAAGAGACTGTAACAAAATGTTCAGCCTTAGTTCTTCTATCCTATAAGTTCCTTTGCCTGTTCTAATGTGCTCTGGCTTACTGCAGCCTTTCCTAATTGCACTGTCTCTGTAACAAATCTTATCTCCTTTCCTGTTGTGTCTGTCGGGGTAAGGCTTGAATGTGTGGAATGTGCAGGGCTGCTTGTGATTGGATAGAAGCGATACACACCCTCTGCAGGCCCCCTGCAGGCTATGTATGACTCACACACTCTGCTTATGTGAGCCTATCACAAGCTGGTTTGTTTGTAAACACTGCCTAAAACTGGCAATTACAAGCCAGGATTGCAGCAGAGAGTGGCAGAAACAGCACAGAGGGGCCCAGGAGAACATAATGAATAGAGTGGTATGCTTTTTGCTGTAAAAATTTTAGAGTACATATTCTCTTTAACCACTTGCCGACCGCGCACTCATAACGCACGGCGGCAAAGTGGTAGCTGCAGGACCAGCGACGCAGATCTGCGTCGCCGGCTGCAGGCTAATTAATCAGGAAACAGCCGTTCTTGCGAGCAGCTGCGTCCTGTCAATTCACGGCGGGGGGCTCCGTGAATAGCCTGTGGGCTGCCGATCGCGGCTCGCAGGCTAAATGTAAACACAAGCGGAAATAATCCGCTTTGTTTACATTTGTACAACGCTGCTAACAGTAGCAGCGTTGTACCAGATCAGCGATCCCCGGCCAATCAGCGGCCGGGGATCGCTGTCACATGACAGGCAAGAGCCTGTTAGAGGCTGCACAGGACAGATCCGTTCCTGCGCAGCCTCCGATCTCCAGGGAAGGGAGGGAGGAGGGGGAATCCTGCGGTGGAGGGGGCTTTGAGGTGCCCCCCCGCCAGCCACACGCAGGCAGGAGCGATCAGACCCCCCCAGCACATCATCCCCCTAGTGGGGAAAAAAGGGGGGCGATCTGGACGCTCTGCCTAATGTTTGATCTGTGCTGGGGGCTGTAGAGCCCACCCAGCACAGATCTCTGTAATAAGCGCTGGTCCTTAAGGGGGGGTAAAGGCTGGGTCCTCAAGTGGTTAAAGCATGCATTTTTTTATTCAGTTAAAAATAAGCAGTAATATGTAGTATAGTCTGACATACCCAAATGTACTACCAAAAATATCAGAGCAAATGGTGTCCTTAGGTAAAAAAACATTTCACTTATCTCAGGATGGAACCTTTTTTTCAAGGGTACCTATAGCTCATGGAGAGGAATAGCTGAATCTCAGCAACCTAAATGGCCAAACATGTATCAATTTATCTGCTCAATTTCTGACCAATCAAATCTGTTATCTGTTGCTCCAGCAACAATTACCGTTCAATCAATTTTTTTGCATTTTATCGATTGAAACTGATCAGACACGTAAAATCACTGTGGGAGATGGATGGGGGGTGATCACAGAAAACACCCCAGCTGGCACAGCAATTGGCTAAACAGTCAACAATTACAGTGGTGGTTGCCTCTAGGAATGCAATTCAGGTGTCACTTTTTTTGTAGCTAATGAAAAATCTGGCTGAATTGATAGTCTCTTTGTTGACAGGAGATCCTCAAAAGGCCTACTTGTATTTGGAACCTGATGAATTTGACTGGCCCAATTTGCATTAAAGAGAACCCGAGCCGAAGCTTGGGTTTAGAAATAATTACTTACCTAAGAAGACGGATAACTCTGGATCCTATAGAGGCTTCCAACACCGTCCTCACTGCTGCCACCGGGACCATAAATGTCACCTGTGCAGTATCACAGACTAGCACAGAGCCACTTGCGCAGGTGCAGTACAGTCGTCCTCGTGCCTGAAGAGGAGCGCAGTCCTCCGATGATTGCAGTCAAGTTCTTGTTAGTGATTTTTGTGATGGGAACCGGAGGACGGCGTGAGAAGCCTCTATAGGATCCACAGGCATCTCTCTTTTTCGTTAACCCCCTTGGAGTTATGATTCTTTCCGGATTTTAGGATCTAAAAGCGGTGCAATTTTTTTTGCACCCTTTCAGACCCTAAAACCTGGAAAAAATCATGCTGCCAGGGAGATCTGCAGCAGTCATGACGGCAGCCGGAGATCTCACCAACAGGAAGCAGAGCCCCGGAGGAGAGGAAGAAGAATGGCAGCTGACGTCGGGATCCCCGGGAGGTATCTAGAAACGCTCCCACTGTGCGCATTGCTCGGCATACAGCCTCCGGCGGCTACCCCGAGCAGAGGTCGGGATTACCGCTCTTAGCTGCGGTTTTCCGCCCCGAACCTAGCTCGGGATAACCGCCAAGGAGGTTAAAGCAAATCGGTAAGGAAAAAAAAAATCCTCTGGGGGATACTTACCTAAGGAGGAGAAAGCCTCTGGATGCTAGTGAGGCTTCCCTGTCCTCCTCCGTCTGGGCAGCCTAGTGCTGCAATCCTCCAAACAGCCGCGAGGTCAATATTTACCCAGGGCTGTGGGGTCGGAGTAGGAGTCGGGACAATTTTGGGCACCGGGAGTCGGAGTCATGGATTTCATAAACTGAGGAGTCGGATGATTTTTGTACAAAATCCACAACCCTGTTAATTATTAGACTAAGGAGTCGGAGTCGAGACAATTTTGGGTACCCGAAGTCGTAGTCGTGGTTTCATAAACCAAGGAGTCGGAAGATTTTTGTACAGACTCCACAGCCCTGTATTTACCAACCACAATCCAATGCTGGTACAGTAGCGGCTTCCCATTCTGGCTCAGCCGGAAATAGCTGAGCTAGATCGGGTCCGATCTACTGTGCAGTAGAGCGGACCCGATCGGGCTTGGCTATTTTCGCCTGAACTCATCGGGAAGCCGCTACTGTGCATGCGCTGGGGAAGGAAAATATTGCAGTGCCTGCTCAGTGCTTGTCAGGGAAATACTAAAAAGGACAGTGGGGGGGAAGCCTCTTTGGGATCCTGAGGCTTTTCACTACCGAGGTAAGTACCACATAGGGGCTGTTTTTTTTTTCTTACAACTTCTCTTTAAGCATTTGTTTCTGAACCCCAGCTTTGGCTTGGATACAATTTAAGTTTGCATGCAGGCTGTAATTATTAACATTTAATTGACCTCTACGATCAACAGATGTCGGGAACTAAGTGGCTGTAATAGCCATGAGCCCTCCCTCAATGAACGGTAAAGGGAAGAAGTGAGAAGAATGACCAACAGTAAAACTGGGAGGCAAGACAGCTGAAATGATAAGTGGTCCACCTCCAGGGTCTGCATAATTATAACTGAGGGTTTTGTGGGAGAGGGACCCTCGGCGTTAGTGTCGTAAGTAAAAGGGTTTGAAAATAGAATAGGAAGTTTTTTAAAAAAAAGGAAAGGTGGGGAGAGTGGTGGTTTACTCTGAAGACTGGTTTTATTACAATCTCATAATACATGACTGCAGTTAAGGATGGGAAAACCATCAGCAGTGATGCACTGGGAGAAATCTCTGCGCTAACGCCAACCTGATTTATTGCCGCAGCACAGCGGCATCCCCCCACCCACTCCGATCGCCTTCGGCGATCAGAGTAAGCAGGAAATCCCGTTCAGAACGGGATTTCCTGCTGGGCTTCCCTGGTCGCCATGGCGACGGGGCGGGATGACGTCACCGACGTCATGGACGTCGTAGGGAGTTCCGATCCACCCCTCAGCGCTGCCTGGCACTGATTGGCCAGGCTGCGCAAGGGGTTGGGGAGGGGGGGGGCTGCGCGGAACGGCGGGTAGCGGCGGATCGGCGGCGATCGGAAGTTACACGCAGCTAGCAAAGTGCTAGCTGCGTGTAACAAAAAAAAAATTATGCAAATCGGCCCAGCGGGGCCTGAGAAATCCTCCTGCGCGACATACCCCGAGCTCAGCTCGGGATTATCGCTCAGGAGGTTAAGTCCTACTCCATAGAGCCAAATTAATCCATACCATGCACTGATGAGGATCAACCAATCCGAAACAGTCTGTATGCATGTTGGATTAGTGTGGCTCTGTAATATTAACAAGCTGACACATCATTGCATTCCAGTGGATCTGGAGGTGTGTTTAGCTCACGGGGACAACCAGGGCTGTGGATTCAGAGTAGAGGAGTCGGAGCAATTTTGGGTTCCCCGAAGTTGGAGTAGGTGATTTCATAAACTGAGGAGTCGGATGATTTTGTACAAAATCAACAGCCCTGGTAAGTATTAGACTAAGGAGTTGGAGTCGAGGAGTCGGAGTCTGAGCCATTTTGGAGTCGGAGTTGGAGTCGGAAGATTTTTGTACTGATTTCACAGACCTGGGGACAATAGGTAATTTGCATATTTCAGCAGTGATGCACTGGAAAAAATCTCAGTGCTAACTCCAACCTGAATTATGTCAAATACTTTCTGTTTTAAGAAAGAAAGCTTTTGTTTTCTATGAACATAGTTATTAAATTACAGTTCATCGAAAAGTACTTCTAAGAAAATTCTTTATTGCCTTTATTTAAATAACATGCTAAAAACTCTTATGAGTACATTGGGAGACTTTAACAATAGCTTTCTTGTGTGTACAACTTTCACATCATCCTTCTTCTAATGTACATTGTATCGGACTTTGTCTGAACGTCATCCTTTGCCATCTTTAACATTTCTTTTACAAAGAAAAACTTTAAACAGAAATATAAATAAAAAAAAAATCAATTATTCACCCATTTTTACACACATGGCCCAATCAAATACACAATACCAATATTAAATAACAATTAAATAAAAATATAAAGTGTGTTGTGTCAAAAAAGTTACACTTTTTGTAAGATTTTGATGATTAAATTCTAGACATATACAAATGGAGAATAATGAATACATATATATAAACATATATATACTAATCATTATGGTTATACTGGATTGCATATGGACATTTTATAATGCTTAGTATATTTTATATATACTTATCAAATTGTTATTTTTCTATCCTAGAGCATTCCTGAAATTACCCAGCAGATTTACATAATCCCTGCCCTCTGTTTCTGATTGGTGAGGATTTACCCGCTTCTTGTGCTTAATTGGATGTATACATTTTCTATATGTTTAAATTATAAATATTGTAAGTGCTGTATATTTGTCTATCTGAAAAATAGGAGTAAATCCTATGGGATTGGGCTAAACTTCCTACCATTTTATTGGTTTAGTAAAGGTCTACAGCCATATTTCACATTCAACTTATTCTACAGATTATGTCAATATCCTGACATCCAGGGAGTTAGAGGGAGGTCTGCTGCTTGTGTTTTTAGACAGTAATTTCCTTTGGATGGACTCCCCTGCCATGATAGTGCTCTTGCTACTGTACTGTACTTTATCCTTTAAAGAGAAACTCTAACGAAGGATTGAACTTCATTCCAATCAGTAGCTGATACCCCCTTTCCCACAAGAAATCTTTACCTTTTCTCAAATGGATCAGCAGGGGGCTCTGTATGGCTGATATTGTGGTGAAACCCCTCCCAGTATGATATCAGCACCTAGGTCCTGACATCACACTGTGGGAGCCCTTGTTGCATTGTGGGACATAACAACTGACAAGCAACCAGTATCTCCTTCCACAGACATCATCTGCCAGCAGTTAAGATGTCGCCATGTGATAAATTTCAGAATGTAAATCAGGGTGAGGAAAGATTTTTATAATGGGCAAAAACGGACTAAACCATTTATAAATAATGATTGTAAAAAACGAAGTAATTTTTTTCATTACGTTATTTTCACTGTAGTTCCTTTTAAAATAACCCGAGGTTTCAGGTAAACATGTGTCATTACTTTGCTGATGGATTTGTAACCAAGATGGCCTTTAAGGCACCCTTCAAAAAAAAATTTCTACAGTCTATTTTGTGCTAAATAAAATATTAAAAAAAACAACAACAACAAACTTCTGAATTCTATAAAACTGGAATTCATTAAAGTAAAAAAGAAAAGAAAACTACTTATTATAGTCAGTAATATTTTTTTTAGTTTTAGTATTTCATCAGAGGGTAGTTTTTTTCCCATTTTTGTTTTGTTGATTTGGACTAGGACAAAAAAGCAAATTTGGAGGTTTACTAGGAAAATTAGTAAGTAAATACAATTTTACTGTTTATTAGCACTCCAACTATTGACTGACAAACATTAAGCACAAGCTGGGACCCCTCTAGCTGTAGTGTAGTAATGATACGAGAGCTACATCAAGAAAAACAGGGCCTAGTTCAGTCAGTTAATCAAGTCTGAGGACTTTGTCCTTGACATTTGTATACTGTCTGCAACAGTAAAGCTCTGCTTTACTCACAAAACTTACTAAACGGCAGTCCAAAATGAGCACCAAAAAACTGGAACGTGTTTGCAATAAATTACACAAATATGATAGAAATACAATACATTCTCCACAAAGTGTACCTGAACTCACTAAAAAAGGTTTGTAGTCGAAAGTCCTTTCACAATCGGGTCTCACATTTTTACTAATTTTTTTTATTAAGAGGCAACATTGCTGCCTGTCACTGATCTAGCAATAAACAAACTCCTGTCAGCCTCAGAGACCAAGAGAGCCCTTTAGATCTGCAACAGCTTTCAGATGTCACTCCGTATCACTAACTGCAGGTAAGATAATGTTCAGAGTTTCCAAAAACAACATAGCAGCCCATAAGAAACAGATATGGCAGGTTTGCAGCTTTGGCCAGCAAGGTGAATTTAATCAAAGTAATTGGATCAGGTGGAGGAAAGTTTAGTTTCTATTATAAAATAGAAAAACCGAGAGCCCAATATGGTGTAGAATGTTACAAACAATATGGTTAAATGATCAGTGAGATATGTATACTCACAAACATGGGTTACCACTCAGGCAACCACTGTATAGGCAGGTGAGCAGATTAAGCCTATTCACTCAGGATTAAGAAGTCGCTCTCTGTAGATCGGAAACAAGGGGGTGGGTCACCCTTCCACCAGGGGTGGACACGATATAGCAGAAAGAGAACAGAGGCGCCAGCAGGATAAAACCTTTAAAATTTGATTGGAGGAAGCGGTGGACTTACCTCCAGAAAGCAGACACGAAAGACTGTCTGATTGCTTATAAACACATTTATTAAATAGTACCCCAAAAGGATGCTCAGGCAATTTTAAAGGTTTTATCCACTTTTATCCTGCAGGCGCCTCTGTTCTCTTACTGCTAGTTTCTATTATAAGCAGCTATTAGGAAACTTAAATGAAAGAATTACGTTTATAAATCTCTAAAGAGGTTTACCCGGTAAATCAGGACAATTGCTGCAGCCTTTTCCCCATGGTTCAATTGCAGGAATAAACATCATCTGTTTACACCTTGAACTGGCAATTAATGGGGATGAGTAGATGCGGCCGCGATGCTCCTTATCAATAGAGCCGCTAATGCGGCTCGATTGATAAGATCCGACAGGACGGATCTCCGCACCGCCCATTCCCTGCTCGCTCCCCGCGAGGGGACAATGGCAGGGAATCGAGCGGAAGATAAGCGGCGCCGGCGGGGATGAGCGGGCACGAGCGGGGAATCGAATGCTGGGGACGCGGCGGGCATGCGGAAGAGGCGATCCAGCGGCTAATCGAGCCGCCGGATCGCAGCCTCATCTACCCGTGTAGATGAGGCTTTAGGCTGTTCTTTGACTAGCCAAGGTCTCTAGCTCATCTTTTGTTTACTTTTGTTTGCATTTCCAGCAACTATTCAGGAAAGTTATGCATCTTTGAGTCCCCTTTCAATGGTAAATAGGTGTTTTGTAATCAATTCTATCACTGCCGGGTTGACTGAGATCATTCAGAAAGAAAGGCTCCTCCATGTACCCCAGGAAGAGGTTGATCAAGACCTCTATAATGATTAGTGGTGAGCATAAAAGAAGAAATAGTAATCTAGCAAATCAACGATACCAGCTTTTAATTACTTAACTGGCTGTTCCTGACTTTGTTTTGCTAGGCTTCTTTTCTTCCTGGAGCAGGGTGGATTTGTATATCAGGAGAGGTTTATGCTCAGCACTAATCTTGATTTATTTCAGTTTACAGATGAGCTCTTGAAATAATTACGGTCAATTTTGTATTGATGAATGTAATTACACCAAAGATTCACAAGATTTTTGTAAAGAAAGTTCATTTCGAGAAATGTTTTTTTTTTGGCAAACCTATAAACATTGCTGTTTGAAGTTGTTAAACTGATTTAAAGTGGCCACACGATACAATTTTTCTGTTCAATCTTACCACAATTTCATCCAAAGGATCGGTTGTACCGAAAAATCAAAAGGTTTTTTTTTTTATTTGACCAAGATATCTGATTGTATTTCCAATTTTTTCCAGTTTTTTTTTCTTAGATTGGAGGTGTTGGAAATTTCTGACCAAAATTAGTAAGAATTGTATGTGGCGTGTTAGATTGTGATATTAAAGTTAACCATAATAAATTGTAAGCAACTATTCAGGACATAAGCTTTATTTATTGTTTGTATAAACAACAAAAAAAGGATGAAATTATAAAGGATTATGACTATATGTATATAGGTAAAAAACTGAAAATCATACTGTAATCAATGTGAAAGAAATGTAATGTAAGAAAAAGAAAATCAGTGGTAGAATATTAAAATATTATTTTTTTTTTTTTCTGCTTTTTCAAACTCAGCCGGTATGTGACCCAGATAAGACCATGTGACAGCTGTGAAGCCATCATACATGGGTCTCAGGTCTGCATCATAGTTTGATTTTCTTTCCTCTCCTCCCCCCCTCCCTCACTCCATCATCACTACAATATATCAAATATTCCACCAATTATAGTAAGAAAGAGAAAAAAGAAAGTATATTAAAATATTATTAATACACTATGTATCTATTTCCTGTTTTTAAAAATATTAAAAGTTAATGTTATGATTATGTCAAAGTTTATGTTTTGACTGTTTTGTATTTGAAACTTCAATAAAAACTATTGAAATCGGAAAATATTACAGTACTTGACTGTGCTTAGGAATTTATTGTGCTATTGGTAATTAAAAAAAAAATAATCAGGGAAAAGAAAGTTAAGCAAAGCAGTTATGGTGTAAATGTATAAATACTTTGTGCTCTCAAGTTTTCCACTTAACCAACTTTTTCCCTGTTTACAATCTTCTTCCCAAAATTGTGGCAATATCAGACACACCTATGTGTTGCATTAAACAATGTCTTCAAAACTTTCCATCAATTGAAAAATTCGACTGAGTTGGTCATATTGAAATAAAAAAATTGTAACGTGCGTCGCCACCTTTAGACTAAATGTGAGAGCTTGTTACAATTGATGGTACATACAAAAAGACAATTTTCCATGTAGGTAAACTTAACAAAGGCATCACTTTTCATTCTTTGTCCACTTAAATTAATTTTTGTAGTTGAACTTGATGAAAGGATGTCTTTTTCAACCAAAAAAAAACATATTTTCAATGTTAAATTTGCCTGAACTGACCCAAAGTAGTCTTTCCTCTACTTGATCTCATCTTCACAATGTTCTACATATTTAAATAACATTGTTTCACCTATGCTTCTCTGAGATAAAATAGTTTACATTAAGTGACAGTAGTGGGCCACTTTCTGCTTGTCCAGTTTAAGGTATAACGTAAGAATATGTGAGGAATGGGAGTCAATCTCTGAAGCTCGATTAGCTACCTACCTTTTGTATTTATTTGTGAACAAACAAATATATTTTATTAAAGAAAGACAGAGTTTAGGTACACCTCAAAAATGGACCTAAAGTAAAAACTGTAACTGACTGTTTGGTCTATAACTGGTTAATACTCCAGGAAACTAGGTGTCCTTTTTAAGTGCACTTTTCATATGGAAATGAAGTGTTTATCAAAAAAGGACACAGCCTCCTCTGGCTAAGGTCATTGGAGGTACAAAAAAGGGGATGAGGGATCCTCCACTATTTCACTGGCAATTTACTGTGTACAATGTATTTACTCATACATATGTATTACTGTATGACTACCTAATTTAATAGATTTGCTAACTACTTTAAAATACTGCTACAGTAGAGTTCCAGTTCTGCAGAACTTAACTAAAAAGCAGTCTCAACCAACCAGCACAAATTGCTGGCAGTACTCACAGTGGTGAAGGCCAACTTTGTAGGCTTTTTATGGCTCTGCTGAGTGTAAAGCTGACCTAAACTCAGAACTTCCTCTCTGCTCTAAAATACAAGCAACAGCATAATAACTTTTAAAGAAAAACATTTCTTTGTTACAGCTTATAGAACTCCATCAGAGATCCTGTAGTGTTTACTTCCTGGTTTCTTGGGAGTACAGAAGAGGTTAACCTCCTGTGTTTACATGTTAGCACAGAACTTTGGCACAGTCCGAAGTTCAGAGAGCTGATGGCCCCAACTTACACTTGCTGAGAAATGCAAATACTGGAGAATTCGACAAGCTGTTCTCTGTAAAACACAAACTGGATGGATTTCTCTGTGTTTTCCTTGTCTCCTGTGCAAGAGTTTAGGTCTGTTTTAAAAACGGAGTTCCATGACTCCCCCAGGTTAATATACTTTCAATTACTGCATTTTAACATTTAATACAGAGTTAATGGTATGTATATAGAGCAGGGTATAGTACTGTATTAGCTAGGGCTATTTTTTAACATTGAGCCTTAAGCAACCAGAAAGCACACTTATCCGGCATCAGCTTATCCCCATCGGTGCCGGATAACCAAGACTCTACTGTATTTGTTTTTGTATACGCTACTGTGTACTGATTCAACTAAGTTTCTATAACAACACTCATGCCTTAAAGGGACACTTAAGTCAAACAAAAAAAATGACTTTTACTCACCTAGGGCTTCCAATAGCCCCCTGCAGCTGTCCGGTACCCTCGCCGTCTCCCTCCGATCCTCCAGGCCCCGCCGGCAGCTACTTCCTGTTTCGCTGACAGGAGCTGACAGGCTGGGGACGCGAGTGATTCTTCGCGTTCCCAGACACATTAGCACCCTCTATGCTGCTATATGGTATATGAAATATGCTATAGCAGCATAGATGGCGCTATTGTGGCCAGGAACGCGAAGAATCACTTGTGTCCCCAGCCTGTCAGCTCCTGTCACCGAAACAGGAAGTGGCTGCCGGCAGGGCCAGGAGGATCGGAGGGAGACGGCGAGGGCACCGGACAGCTGCAGGGGGCTATTGGAAGCCCCAGGTGAGTAAAATTCATTTTTTTTGGTTAGACTTAAGTGTCCCTTTAAGGGACTAGAAAAAAAGAAAAGAATATATTGGTTTGGAAAATGGCAGCCCCATCACATAAGACATAGTAGAGTGCTGTGTTTATGTTTTAGCAAAGCTGCATCTATTTGAACTTTTATGAATTTTATTGATAGCAGCACTCAAACATTTTTATAAAAATATCTCCATTTAAAAAAAAAATCAAAACACTTCATTTAAAAATATCCGCTTAAATTCTGGCTTATCTCTGCATTAATATTTTAACACTATTTTGGTAATATCGCTAATCATTTTTTTCTGGATAGCTAGAGAATATATCTGTTCACATTTCTATCAAGCATACTATATGACAAATAAAAAGAACTAAAATTACTAAATATGTGCAAGTTACTGTAAGGATGCAAAGTTTTTCTTACGTAAAAGTGCTAATCAACTTAGCTTATAATCAAGACTTGAAACATGATTGTTGAGTTGAGGGTATCTTTTTTGCTGTTTGATGTTTCATGAAGGCACAGACATGAATGCTTGTGCAAGAAGAGAAAATAAATTCAAAAGTATTTCTTAAATATGTTCTGTCAATGGAGTGTTATAAATATAGATCAATTCGGGTAACTTAAAATAGAGTCTGTTTCACACAGTCATAATTCATGATGATGATGATGATGATGCATGATTATAAACAGCATTATGTAGGATGACCAAGTTTTAGCTTCTCTCCATTTTCCACATTATACGCTCCTCTTCTATGGCACCTTGAAACACAAAAATGTTGAATAATGTTCAATAATGGTACTAGACTCCAAAACAAGCATGTTTATATGTTTCAAAGATGCATCAGAGTATTTATTGCAAATGATGAACAACTAGAGGTTAAAATTCACCTGAAGCGAGATTAATTCTGAGACAGCAATCTTCATTCTATAATAAACAATGCCAGTTGCCTGACTTCCATGCTAATGCTCTGCCCCTAATACTACAGGTCAGTGTCCCAGAATAAGCATGCAGATACGATGGTTTTACTCTAGTCTGACTCCACTGGCTGGGCTGCATGCTAGTTGGAGGTCTGTGACTCAAAAACAAGTAAAGCCAAATGCTCAGCATAACATCCAGGCAATTATTTGTACGGGAATAAAGATTTCAGTCTACATGTTCCTTTCACTTTAGGTAGAGCTTTTGCCATTTTTTTAAAATTCTAGTTAGTGCAGGAAGGGAAAGAACCTGTGTAAGGAGTTTACTGCTGCCTACATCGATGCTTGGGAGATTCCCTCACTTTCTATTCCAGAGACATAGCAGGAAGTGAGGCAGAGTAAGTCACACCTCTAGTAAATGTCGCTGAAACAGATGTCCCCACTGGAACTTTATCCTCCCTGGCGGTTAAGCAAAAATAGCTAGGAGTGGTAATCCCGAGTTCAGCTCGGGGTAGCTAAAACTAATAGCACTGTGCCTTGCCTGGGTCCTGCACATGATCGGCACTGTCCAGGGGGACTCCAGGCTCCTATTCCTCTCTTCTTCCTGGATCCCGGTGGCCAATCAGCGGCGCAGTGGAGTGACATCAACGGGGCGGCACCTAAATTTAAAGTAGACCTGATCTCTCACGCACGACAGGAGGAAGAAAAGAACTGCACCCTGTCTGTATGAGGAGAGTTTAGCTTGTCTAATCCCACCTCAGGACTCGATCATTGGCACAGGGCACAAGGTAAACAGAGAAATGTGCCCTGTGTATGTATGTATGTATGTATGCTGAGAGTTTAGCCTGTCTAATCCCACCTCTGGACCCCGATTGCACAGGGCTAAAGGTAAACAGAGAAATGCTGCCTGTATGTATGCGGAGAGTTTAACCTGTCTAATTATTCCTCATTTGTCTCTAATCACAAGTTGTCATTTGATCTCTCCCCTGTGTCGCATGACTGCCATGGCAGATAAGCTCATTTGAAAGCACAGGATGTCAATATAGCCATTTGGTTCCCAACTGCTTCTGAGCCAAATGCTTCTGCTGATCTGCCTTACTGTTACCGATTTTTGCCTGGATTTTGACCACTCTCTGCCTGCCGCCTAAGACTGATCGCAAAGGGGAAAAAAGTCTGAAAGGAATCATGCTTCTACTGCCCCAATTGTAATGTTGCCCTCTGTGCCATTCCCTGTTTCAAAATATACCACACGCTGTGCCTTATTTGTAGTTTCACTTTTTTTTAAGTTTATTTATAAATTTAATTATTTCAACAATTTGTGTTCTAGTCTTTTATTATACCCATGGATGTCTACAAGACCTTTATTTTGACATATTTTAGTGAGTTATGACTTAAGAATTGGAGGCCTAAAATTCTTGAAAAATATGTATCGCTTTTAGACCCATAAATCCAGAAAGAAATGAACAACCAGGGAGATTAATGAACCTATTGAAATAAATATTTGATGCTTGTCCAGACGCGCTCCATCTTCTGCACCTGTCAAAACAAGGCAACAAGCTATTGGCCCTGGCTAACTGATTTGTCCTCCAGCACTGAGGGTCCTTCTGGCTTCTCCTACATGCCAATTACATCAGACAGTAAATGCTGCATGGTTAAGCCAAATGGGAATGTGTGCTGCCTTTCACAAAGAACCAGCCAAAGCAAATACAAACAATAATTTTTATGCATGCTTTAGCCTCACTTCCTGTTTTTGATTGCAATAGAACCATACTCTGTTTGGAAAACTGTTGCCAAGGAATTGTCCAGAAACACCAACCTTTCAGCAGTACTGTACTAGCTGTACAGGGTTGCAGCTATTATTAAAATGTTCTGCTTATCAAAGGATTTAGTGCAGGTACTGAAAATATATGAGCTTTTATCTGCAAATTTCTGTTAGAAGCCCATGTTTAATTAACACATGAAAAATTATACAAAAAATGTTTTCTGAATAAAAGTGGAATTTCCCTTTTGGATTAACTGGTTCTAAATCTGACAGTTTTGAATAAAGTGTTATGCGAAAGGATTGCATGGTTTCCCATAACCTACACTTAGAAAGTTTAATTTTGGCTGATAAAGTATTTAATGTAGGCCAAGAAAATATTAAAATTCAAGCTCATGCTGATGTCTTGCTGTTAACATTAGTGGAACCTGAGACCTCAGTCTCTTAACGCTCGTAAATCAGGAGCTTCAGCTTTAAATATAACGGTGCTAGAACTTGAGTTCTTAAGGAGAGAATTTAAATGTGAGTGGAAAAAGGATTACTTTAACTATCTGGTAACTAGAATTACACATGATAAAGTGAAACTCCTTTTAGAAAATGGAATAAGCCAATGTGTAATATATCAAGACAAACTGAAATTGTCACAGTGATATTACAAAAATATTATTTATTTTCCTAAACCTATAAATTACTTCGCGGTTCTTTTTTTAAAGATTACTAAAAATAGTTCAAAAATATATTTGGAAAGGGTGTCCTCGATGCCTGACCAAAAATAAAAAAAGACATTTTTGCTTAAGAAAACATGCCCTAAAGGAATTCTTAGTAGTATTCTAATACTGCTAAATATAGGTTCAGTTAATTAAAAACAATAAAAACATGTTTTATAGTACTTTGAGAAGCATTAAGAAATCTTATTTGTTATGCATTAAACCACATTATAAAACTGGTAGAGGGCTATCCAGTCTCAATTCCATATTGATATTGTTTTTGTGTAACCCTAGAAATATAGATCCATGGTATAGAAGGATGGTAGTGAAAACAGAGCTGAAATAAACAATTGTGTCTATCTTCCTTCTCCTAAAAATGACTTTTTAAGATCGTCCACAGTTTTATTTTATGTTTGAATCTACTTTTTGAGTTTTAACTGTTTCATTGTTTTTGCTCAATGACATATTCATTGAAGTATACCAGAGCTAAATTCTATATACTATTGACACTTTTTAGCTCTTTCCTGCTCTCAGAAGCCATTTTCTGCTAGGAAAGTGTTTTATAGTTGGAATTTCTTATCACCGAGGGTCACACTGTCGTCACTTCCTGTCTGAGTCAGGACTGAGTCAGCCACTTACATACTTGATATTTAACTCTTTGAGGCAGAGAAAGAAAAAAAGGACCACAGCATAGTTATTTGTCTGCTAGGCACTGTACATACCCATGTCTATCTCATCATGTCACATGTCACCTCAGGTATCCTTTAAGTTACTCAGCAGTGGAAGCTTTCAAAAGTGATGCGAATTTGTTGCTATTATTTTAGTACAGAGAAAATTTAATAATAATGACACACTGGTACGTACTAACAGCAGATAACATGATACAGCCGTTGCCATGAAGATTGCCTCTGAAATAAGCAACTGGGTGGGTTCCGTGTAATGTTGCATGCTGTACGCAATTTTGAAAGGATCGCGGGAAGGAGAAGATGGAAGAACAGGAATTCCGCCATCCATCGGCGGGCCATCTTCCAGAATTGGCCTGCGGTCCGTAATTTGCACAGCCCTGAGCTAGTGGCAACCTTTCATCTGCCATCGGGGCAGCATGCTCTAAACATGGAACTTTTCCCAGACGTGACAATGCATTAATAAATGCATAAATCATACAGTATTCCCTCTGTTAAATCTTTTTATTGTTATACATACCTTAGTATTAATAAAGATGATATAACTATTAAGCAGAATGAAGACAGTACAACTGCAACTACTGCCAACACAGTTGTCTGATCATAAACATCAGAAGGGTTACCCAAAGGTAGGGTAAGTGCATGGCATCTCTCCCCGTGGTATCCTGATTGGCACCTAAAAATAAAAACATTTAGATTAGAGCAAGGAACTGAATGGAAATAAAGGTTTCTCATTTAACCACTTCCCAACTGAGGGGTTTTACCCCCTGACCACCAGAGCAATTTTCACCTTTCAGCGCTCCTTCCATTCATTCGTCTATAATTTTATAATTACTTATCGCAATGAAATGAACTATAACTTGTTTTTTTCGCCACCAATTAGGCTTTCTTTAGGTGGGACATTATGCCAAGAATAATTTTATTCTAAATGTGTTTTAATGGGAAAATAGGAAAAAATGTGGGAAAAAATTTATTATTTTTCAGTTTTCGGCCTTTATAGTTTTTAAATAATGCATGCTACTGTAATTAAAACCCATTAAATGTATATGCCTACTTATCCCGGTTATAAAACCGTTTAAATTATGTCCCTATCACAATGTTTGCCGCCAATATTTTAGTTGGAAATAAAGGTGCATTTTTTTCAGTTTTGCGTCCATCCCTAATTACAAGCCCATAGTTTATAAAGTAACAGTGTTATACCCTCTTGACATAAATATTTAAAAAGTTCAGTCCCTAAGGTAACTATTTATGTATTTTTTTTAAATTGTAATTTTTTTTTTTAAATTACAAAAAAAAAAAATTGGGGAGTGTGGGAGGTAAGGAGTTAATTTTTTGTGTAAAACAAGTTTATTTGTGTGTAAAAAATGGTTAGGGTGTAGTTTTACTATTTGGCCACAAGATGGCAACATTACAAATTAGTTTCAGGCGACCTGCAAGCGTCCTTCCGGACGCTTGCAGGAAGTAGAAAGAGGCTGGGACTTTGTTATTTTTCACAATGATCGCGCTGCTCAGCCGAGCGGCAGCAGATCATTGCGGAGCTGAGATCAACGAACGGGAATGGATTTTAGCGTTCGTTGATCTCTGGGCGAGCGGGCGGCGGCGTGTTTACTAGCGGCGGGCGGCGTGTTTACAAGCGGGAGCGCGGACAGCGGCGGGAGTGCGCAGAGTACGGATTTCTCCGTCCCTGGGGGTGAAAGGATGGAAAAAGGGGCGGAGAAATCCGTACGCGCGGGGGTAAAGTGGTTAAAATACAAGGTTTTTTTTTAGTTTGTCTTATCTTATCGAGTATCATAAAGGAAAGTGTTTATCAACAAATTTCTAGAGTATTTTACATGAAAATAAAAGCCAGTGATAACGATTAACTGTCGTAGTTGCACACAACTATTCATAACTATAACTTATTCAATAAATGTTTAAGTCCTGTATCCATACAAAAGCAAGTGCTTTTTTTGTTAAATATTGCCCAATGTCTGTCAGCACTGTGGGTGGGGTGTCTTGCAAGGTGGTAGTTAAATCCTTTCTACCCATAGATTAAAGTGGATCCGTGGTGAACTTTTACTCATTGCATAATTGTGTTCCTTTTCTATTGTTTATAGGACATTCCTCAAGCCACATACTTTTTTGTTTTTGTTTTAATACTCTAATTCCCTATAAAGTAAACAAACCACACCCACAGGTTTCAAAGAGCCTTGGCAGTAGGAAGGGCTCATGGGAGCTCAGTCTGGGTAGGAGGAGGAGGAGTTGTTACTAGCCATTGATTTCAGAGGCAGAGGGGAGCAGGGGGGGGGGGGGATTAGGTTTTTTTCACAGGCTGAGTGCTCAAGATACAGATAAGTCTGCCTCTGTGTGATGTTTACAAACAACATGGCTGCTGTCATTGTATCACAGGAAGAAATAATCACTTTCTATTAAAGCTGTTTGCAGCTAGATTTGCTGTTTAAACTGTTTTAATCTAAACTTTAGATAAGATATATAGACAAGTTACTTGTTATAGTTAGTTCTTCATCTCGGATCCGCTTTAAGCGCAGCACCTAATTAGACACCAACCTAAAGCCATGGAGTTGCCTGGTATTTAGAGGGAGGTTTACGTACAAAGTAATCGCTCCAATAACAGAGTAATCATACATCGTCATGACATGGTCAGGGGATTTTCCTTCTTAAATAGACTCCACTGAGCTTATAACAGATCATCACTTCTTTAAAGGGGCAATTTTATTTTGAAAAATTACACTCAAACTTAATGGCAACCGTGTTTTTTTTTTATGTGTTCTTTTTTAAGCCAGATATTTATCTAAGAAGAGTAAAGGCTCTGGGTCCTATAGAGCCTTCCCTCTCCTCTTCCGGTGCCCTTGTTGCAGCGGCAGCTTCTCTGTTTGAATTCCCCACTGCGGGGGACTTTGGAAGTCTTTGAGAGCTGAGTCCTCCCGAAAACAGGCGGCTCCATCCTGTACATGCACAAGTTCGCGTGCTCGCATGTGTGCAGGATGGAGAGGCCCATATCCGGGAGCACTCAGGCTCCCAAAGACTTTCGTAGCCTCCCTTCAGTGGTGGAGACAGCAGTATTTGACCAAATTGCTTGAATACTGCTATGGGGGGGGGGGGGGGAGCAGCGCTGGAACGGGCACAGGGAGAGGAGAGGGAAGAGCCATAAACCTGCTGAGGCACAGTACTGATAAATCTAAAAAAAAGTTTCAAAGCTGGATTCATGTAAAGGCTACCTAGGAAATAATTTATAGTTTAGCAGGCATGAAGAAGCCCAGCCATTACACTTTGCATGTATTCAACATTTTCAAAAATTGTCCTTATTACTTTTAAAGAAAACCTGTAACGAAGAAAAGCTCCCCTGGTGGGTACGCACCTCGGGTGGGGGAAGCCTCCGGATCCTATTGAGGCTTCCACTCTCCTCCTGTGTCCCACGGTGGCGGCGAAAAAGCTCCCAGAAGGCGCAGTATCGGCTCTCCGCTCGAAGATAGGCAGAAATAGCCGATTGCTGTCGGACCGCTGTACTGTGCAGGCGCAAGTCTCCTGCACCTGCGTAGTAGAGTGGACCCGACAGAGATCGGCTATTTCCGCCTATCTCCATGCTGAAAGCCGCAACAGTGCCCCCGCTGGAGCCTGGTAAGGTAAATATAGCAAGCCTTGTTAGGCTTGTCGAGCACGGATTATGGGACACTTCGGTGGAGCCAGCGCTGGATTGCCTGCAGCTACAGGGGAGAGGGAAGCCTCATTGGGACCCTGAGGCTTCCCCCTCCCGAGGTGAGTAACCCCCATGGGAACTTTTTTTTCGTTACAGAGTCTCTTTAAAATACAACAGAGAATGGCTTCCACATTGGTGCAGTAAAGGAAACTGACCGAGCCCGTGCCTCCTTGTTTTTCAACCTTCAGAAAGGTTCCATCATCAGGTCCTGACACTAAATTATTAGTTAGTGGCCATATGAAAAAAAAAAGCAATTGATCAGGGCCAAATAATCATTTTCCTTGCTTAACTACCTTTCTTTTTCTTAATGCAGTTTAGTTTGTGGCTTCTTGGCTGGCTTCCTCCTTTACTAGCAGACAGTTCTCTGAAAACTGGTCAAAAGAGTAGGAGTATTAAGACAGCAGCGGCAAGAGCTAAAAATGGAAATGTTATTTTTGAAACACAAGATAAGACACCCTTCAGCTTCTGCCTACTCTACTCCCCCTCCCCATTGTCAGCACATTCCTGGAATGGGAAGCAACAAAACATCCCAACACGGCTTACAATGAAATGGAATAGAACTTTTTTTTTTAGTATACATAAGGTTTCCTTAGGAAAAACGTATTTTTATTAGTACCAAAATCATGTCTTTCCCTCTTCATCCCTTTCTCTTCTATGGGTAGAAAGAGTCTCTTTCACATAGCTTTTATTTTCTCCTGTGTAAACATGGAGGACTATGCTGAATTCCACCAATTTCCTGAATAGCTGCAGATGTCACTAATCATTTGCTTGCCAGTTTAACATACAGTTAGACATCGCCAGGCTCCCTCATAATGTGAAGATGAGGATGATGATGCAGGTAGGTATGCCCTCCCCCTTCCTCCAATGTGAGGGCTCTTGCCAAGCAAACTATACAGATATAGGTACTTTTGTAAGCCCACTGCAGCCCACGATGACCAATGAACATCAGGCACTGGAAACACCAGCGGGTGCGCAAATTTCCCCTCAATGCTGGTATTACAATGAGGGCCTATGGCGGCACCTGAAAAAGGGGCATTTTTTCTTTTTTTGCGGTGATTGGAAGCAGTGGGGAACAGTTAACGTTATCTCTAGGGGATGGGTGGTAAAGGTCAGGTGTGGGGGTTAGTGGTTAAGGTTAGACAAGGGGGGGTGGTTAAGGTTATGTGTTAAACAGGTTAAATGTTAGCCTTGGAGGTGGAGTAGTTAAGGTTAGGTGTAGGGGGGTTAAGGTTAGGCGTGGGGGGAGGGTTTAAGGTTAGGCATCGGTTGTGGGAGGGTTCAGTGTGAGAATAGGGTTATGTTTAGCTGTAGTAAAATATTGGTATGCATTACCAATATTTTACTATCGTAACTGTCACTGAAATAGTAGAACATCTGTAAATTTATCAATATTCTACTATCAGGTTTTCTGGGGGTGACAAATTTCCCCGTCACACTTTTTGCATGTACGGGTCAATAATATGTATGCACACCCACTAGAACACACTGCTCCAAGTATTTATATAGATTATATATATATCTTAACCATTTTCGAAGAACAAAGTGAGCATTGCAGCGCAAACCGGCAATCAGGAAGATAACGAATAAAGAATTCACTAGAATGATGCTGAAATTTGCCTGTTCCATGAAAGGGCTGCAGCCATACACATCATGTGAATTGCAACATGCTGCCCTTCCTTGTTACAGGATGACTCTGAGTCTTAGTTATTTTTGAGTAGGGCATGGGTCTTTTTTTTTAACTCTGTCAAGTTTACTCACTGAAAAAATGTAGTTTGTGCATCAAAGCAAGACAGAAGGTTTTAAACAACAGCATTATATATAGACAGGAATCGTGTGTGTCCAAATATCAGGTCTCCTGTGCAATAAACATGTATAACCAACTACAACACAACACTTTAAAGAGGCATATAGTAAAAGGTAGTACATTATTGAGGTTACCAACTTTTATGTCAATTATCCTGGTCTAAGCATCATAATCACTTCTGTATCTACTGTATATATTTGAATGTAATCCTGCCCTCCCAGTGATGTTTAACCTAGGCTGTTTAGATATGTGGAATTACCCTCCCAGAGCATTCTGGGAGACCATGTATTATTTTTACTGGCTTAGGAACATGGAGTAAACAAAAAGTGATTGAATTGCAGAACTGAATTCTTGCACCATTTCCCCATGCATACCCATTTGCATCTTACCTTTTGATATCCAATAAAGTTACTGACCTATTACCAATTAATCTAATTAGCTTGAGATATTTTACCTGGTGTTTTTTCACCATTGTACATTTCCAGTCTTTTGTTGCCCGCATTCCAACTTTTTTGAAACATGTTGCAGGCATCAAATTCATCAGCACACAGTTTATATAAAATAATGACATTTCTCAATTTCAAAGTTGTCTTTGTACTATTTTTGGCACCCTTTGTTTTGGGAATGTGGTGTCACGTGATCTTGCAAGTAGAGGACTCGCATGGCTTTTGAATAGAGACAATCTGGTTAATTCATTAACCTTATTGCGCTGACACAGTACAAGGTAATGCTTACTGTGAAAGGTAATTAATTTAGTGCTACTTAATCCTTGCATACAGTAATGGCAGCATAGCGTGCGCTCTTTAGTAACGGTCGATCATTCTAAATGCCATGCGATCGTGCTACTTCACTAGCACGGCCGCAACTACGTCAATTAACATAGAAGCAGCCGCACTAGTGAAGTATCACAGTCGCGCTACGCCACTATCACGCACCATTTAGAATGAACGGCCATTACTTGGAGCACACACAATATGCTGCCAGTACCACACGTAGCGTGTGCAAGGATTAAGTCATGCTAAATTAATTAGCTAGCGCAGTAAGCATTACCTCATGCTGACACAGCGTGATAAGGTTAAAGAGAACCTGAGACAGGGAAAATGACAGTATTTATAGTAACAATCCAAAATACCAGCACTCAGCGTTTAAGTGTAGCAGCATCCAGCTACCGCATACTCCTTAAATCATGTTAACACTTTAACTATAAAAAATTAAAAGAGACAATTCATAGTCCAGACTGAATTAATCACTGCAATCTCCACGTGTGTATGCCCATAAACATGCAGCCAGACAATCCCGGGAATGTGATATAATCCGTCACCAGGGTATTAGGTACACCCTTCATTCCCCTGCTCACCAGAGAATCTCTTGTATGCAAATGTATCAATTGATGTCGATCCCTTTATCCATGAAGATCCAATTGCACCTCAAACACAAACACTATTCATGTGTAAACCAGCATCTTTAACCTATTTTGGTTCCTGGACGTAGTTTCTACGTCCAGGAACCATGCGCGCTACCGCGGCCGATCGCGCGCGTGCACGCGCACTCCCGGCCGCGGATTCGGTAGCCAGGGAATCAATGTATCGGGCTACGGTGCCGGATCATTGATTCCTCTCCCCCGCTGAAAAAGCGACAGCTTCTCTCAGAAGCTGCGCCTTTTCTGGCCGTTCCCTTCCCGATGCGTCACTGTAAGCGTATGTTACGCTTAGAGTGACGTCATGTAAACAAACTCATGGCCGCCATCTTGTGGCCAAAAAGTAATACTACACCTGTAAAAAAAAAAATTAAAATTAACACACATTTACATTATAAATCTATTGTTTACCTCCCACCCTCCCAAAACTACCCAAATAAAATGTTTACAATAAAAAAAAAAACCATTACAATAAAAAAAAAACAAACATGTAAATATTTACCTAAGGGTCTAAACTTTTTAAATATCAATGTAAAGATGAAATATTTCTATATTTTTTTTTTTAAACTTGTAAATAGTGATAGATGCAAAACGGAAAAAATGCACCTTTATTTCCAAATAAAATATTGTCGCCATACATTGTGATAGGGACATAATTTTAACAGTGTTATAACCGGGACATATGGGCAAATACAATACGTGAGTTTTAATTATGGAGGCATGTATTATTTTAAAACTATAATGGCTGAAAACTGAGAAATAATGAATTTTTTCCATTTTTTCTTATTCTTCCTGTTAAAATGCATTTACAGTAAAGTGGCTCTTAGCAAAATGTACCCCCCAAAGAAAGCCTAATTGGTGGCGGAAAAAACAAGATATAGATCAGTGCATTGTGATAAGTAGTGATAAAGCTATAGGCTAATGAATGGGAGGTGAACATTTCTCACGTGAAAACGACGGAACCTGAATGGGTTAAAGTGAACCTAAAGCCTCCTGGCCGCAATAGCAGCATAGGGGGCGATATACAGGCTGGGAACGCGAACAATCACTCGCGTTCCCATGCCTGTCGGCCGGTGACGGCCAAACCGGAAGTGCTCGCCGGCGGGTCCTGGAGCGTCAGGGCACCGATCGGCTGCAGGGGGCTGAGGGAAGCCCCAGGTGAGTTAATCTCATTTTTTTCCCCCGGCTTTAGGTTCACTTTAAAGGGATACTGTAGGGGGGGGGGGGGGTCGGTGGAAAATAAGTTGAACTTACCTGGGGCTTCTAATGGTCCCCCGCATGACATCCTGTGCCCACACAGCCACTCACCGATGCTCCGGCCCCTTTTCCGGTTCACTTCTGGAATTTCAGACTTTAAAGTCGGAGAACCACTGCACCTGCATTGCCGTGTCTTCGCAGGCACAGACTGTACTGGGCTTGTGCTATACACTCCTGGTGACATCAGTGGGAGCGAGGACACGGCAACGCAGGCGCAGTGGTTTTCAGACTTTAAAGTCTGAAATTCCAGAAGTGAACCGGAGGCGGGGACCGGAGCATAGGTGAGCAGCTGCGCGGCCACAGGATGTCTGCAGGGGACCATTAGAAGCCCCGGGTTAGTTCAACTCATTTTCCCTCGACCCCCTACAGTATCCCTTTAATAAAACATTCTCTAAAACCTAAATGTGTACATCATGCACCTCCCGCCACGCTCCAGAGTAGTACTGCGCAGGCTCAGAATGCTCCCAGGCACAGGAGCGCGGCAGGGGGGCACACATGCACAGAAGCCGATGACTGGCCAGAATACCGGGAGCCATTACAATTGAATGGAGCCGCCAGAGAGGACAGCAAGGGAGCCCATGGATCTCATGGTGCTGGAGGAAGTCCCAGGTAAGTATAAATACTGCCATTATCCCCGTCTCAGGTACCATTTAATGAATCAACCTAAATGGGCCTTAATTTACTTTGGACCCAGTCCTGTTCACTTTTCTCCAAAGTTTTCTCAACCTTTATCAATAAAATGCCTTTTGAGCAATCAGCAAGCAAAAATATATTCAGAATAATTTAACAGTACTTCTTTACCTAATTTTGATACTTTTAAAGGTGGTACAATTTCTAGTGAAAAATCATTAGAGCGATCAGAAATTCTGATCGGATTGGTTGTAAATAATCTCAGTTAATGGGCACAATCGATTATAAAAATCGCCCGACTGGATTTTTGTCAAACCAAAATTTGGATTTTCTTGTTAGCTGTAAGGAAGCAAAGATTGGTTAGTTGATGGTGTAGTGAACGATTTTTCTTCTGATCAGGATTTCTGATCGCTCAAATGATTTTTTACTATAAATTGGACTGTTAGGGGCCACCTTAAATTGCAGTGCTATAAAAGTTATTTTAAACAAAAAGATGAAAAATTATCTCCTTGACACTAGATATAATTAGGTATATGGAAAACTTTTTATATTCTGAACATTATTATTATTGATAGGCATATGTAGAGATATACATAACCCGGGTGTGGTAATTCTCAGATATGGATGGTGCTGGTAGTGTGTCTGCACAAAACATATATTAGCAGGTCTGGAGTCTTTTCTGCCCACATGGGAATATGCCATTACTGTATGGTGGGAAGAAGGAATAGAACATTTCCCAGGCTTGCCAGAGGTACTGGTTGTTCCAGAAAGTTTGCTTTGCATTTGCAGTCACACTGAAGTATTGGAAATCATTTTCCAATGTCTTTATAAATAAAAAGATAATTATTTTCAGTCATTTAAAAAGCATAAATAGATTATGCAGTTCTGTATAATTAATGACAGTGGATGCAAATTACAAAGACCATTCGCCAAACTACGGTAAGATTGCCATGCCCAGGAAACTTGGGTAAAGAGGAACTGTAGTAAAAATGATAGGATGAATAAAATTGCTTATGGTTTACAATATTCATTCAAAAATTATTTAGTCAAAGTTTGCACATAAAATCTTTTCTCTCCACTCTACATTCTGATATTTACCACTGGTGGTGACAGCTTTAGTTCTGTCAGGTGATCTGTACGGAATGTTCGTTACTAACAGTTCTATGCACAGAGGGAGATGCTGCTTGCTTAGCAGCTGGAAAAAAGCCATTATTTCCCACAAGGAAAGAAGGTTCACAGAGATGAAACGGTTAGGGCCATGTTTATGACATCACACTGTCGGAGGGGTTTCACTGCAAAATCAGCCATACAGACCTCTCCGACAATCTATTTGATCAAAGGTAAAGATTTCTCACAGGAAGGGGGTATCAGCTACTGATTGGGATGAAGTTTAATTCTTGGTTATGGTTTCTCTTTAGAAGGTGGTGCTCCCCAGGTGTTAGTACCAGTAATATTGTTGTGCGCTACCTGCACATGACAATCATACCACTATCTGGTGAATCAGGGCCAAAGTAACGGATTGAATACTGACTATGACAGAAGAGTACCTTACCCAATCAAGGTTACGCTCTCCAAGAAGAGTTTGAGTATAACATACAGTAGTTAGGGGAGATGGGACTGTGGTCAATGGAAATTAAGTATTAGGATGGGAATAACATGGGTAGCCGAGTTTGAAGAATTGAGATTTAAGAACCCTTTTGGATGTAATAAAGGTAAGGGCAAGGCTGATAGGATGGGAAAAGAATTCCTGAGAATAGGAGCAGCCTTACAAAAGTAGGGATGAGCTCACAGAATTGGAACAGTTCTGAGTTCCAATTCGGCAGTTCCAATTAGGAACGCGAATCTCGGAAATGACTGTTCCAAGCAAAGTGCTCTGTTCTACCACTGAAGTCAATGGCACTGACTTTTGCAGTTAGTTGCAAGGCCCTCATACGTGCTACCGTCACTAAATTTGCCACATGTGTAAGGTCTGTTTTATACTACATGCAATCTTGTTGCAGTTTTCCAAACGCATACAAATAGCAAACAACAGCAAAATAATTAAAATCACAGAAGCCCTTTTATACTAGTGTGGTATGATTGTGATTTTGCATGATCACAAACTTTTGCATACTGCATTTTATTGTCTGCGTTTCCTCCTTGTGTTCCTAGCATTCAGTGAAAATTGCCTCAAAATTGTAACTAAATCACATTGAAGTTGCATTGGGTTTGCATTTGGCAGTCTAAAAGATACTAATCTCCTGAACTGGTCTCCTGCCCCCCCCCTTCAAGTGAAAACCCACTCATTTTTCAAACCTACCCCCTAGTGTGGCAGCCAGGGACCTGGGAATCCCCGGTGGCCATCTTGATGATGCCACTATGAACATAGGCAGACTCAGAGTTTTGCTGGAATTTTGGCTTACTGTTGGCCGATTTTCATGTTCCCAGGTGTTGCAATGCATAGGAGGGTTTTTAGCAGAGGGTCAGAATTCTCTCAGCAAAAGATCAAATAAAACAATTACATACACACAGTATGCTGTCTTCAGTGCTTTAAGATATCTACATTCTCCATGGATGCAAAAGTCCTTGTATTTTCTTTGACAGGGGTCCCTCTTTCGACCTTTCCCTTTTTTCTTTCCTTTTCTGGTTTTATTTTCTCTTAGGAGATCTTCAGTCTTGGATGAATAGGCTTCTAAGTGAAAAAAAAAATAGAAGGCAAAGTGTTAAAATTTATTTTTTAACAGCTGCAATGACACACATTATACTCTCAAAAGAAAAAGGTTTAAAACTGTTATGCTCGCAGTAATGTTGACTGTCACTAGTGTCTTGCATAGGCTCTTCTAGGATACTGAGCCACTAGTCAGAGATTCCTTTAACAGTTCACAGGCCATTACCTCGAGTGGGCAACAAACTGCTTTGCTGCAATTGACTACATGGTCATGGTTCCCAGGATAGTCCCACGAGTGAAAGGAGAAGCCTGATGAATGGTAATATCTCAAGGAGTGAACGTTACAAATTATAGGCCTCTATGCTTGGCATACAACTTGGTGCCAGTGGCCACTTCTGATAGCAAGAGAGATTTATGGATCTCAATGGACAGCTACTGGCACCAGCAAGCCAGATGAGTGCTGTCTAGCCACAGCTTGCTTTCCTCAATGGTTGCTTGAGGATTAGGATATTATATCCAACTGACAGGCTGTAAACATTGCACCTGGCAAGAAAGAGACCAGCCCTAAAAATAGCAAGAATGTACGCACAATGATCACTAGACTACTTGAGAGCCTTGAAAATATCAGAGACAGCCATAATAAACAAGAAGATCAGCAGACTACACATGGACATAGTAGATTTTCAGGAATCACAGATGGCAGAATCAGGTGTAGCAGGAGAGAACCACTGATCCTAGAATACTCGCTTTCACCCTGGAGCGATTTCAAACACTGGGGTCCAATATGTTGACAGCAAACACCTTGGCTAGTTAATAGCCAAACACCTGGCTGAAATCTATGTATGGCTATACTATACTATATATGGCTATGCAAAACTGAATGCCACCACCCAAACTACGATGGTGGCAAAATAATGTTTTAGGTTGAATGCCAATGCATTAAATTGAAAAAAGACATACAGAGAAACTATAATCATGTCCTTCTCTAATAATACAATATCCCTCTCTCCATTACACAGGCGAAGGCTTTGGTCACTGCAGCACAAAGCTATAGAATCAAGCTCTCGAACAGGTCAACACCCACTCCCATACAAGAGATTGGGTAAAAACGGGATACAATGAGACCTAGGAAGCAAAATATAAACAAAAACAGCAAACCGATTAAAGGGCTCAAATAAGATCATAACAAGGCCCTGCTGACAATTATGTGTTAGTTGTACGATTCCCGTTGTGCAAATCCATCATAAGCGATTTTTATTTTTTTATTTGGGGGGGGGGGGCAGGGTGTTGTTGAAACATCCACATTTTTGAGGAAAATAGAAGAAAATGTACCTTAAATCGATATATTTTGACAACATATACCGTAAATATTTTCACTTCCACGATCATTAACCACTTCACCACTGAGGGGTTTTACCCCCTGAGCACCAGAGCAATTTTCACCTTTCAGCGCTCCTTCCATTCATTCGTCTATAACTTTATTATTACTTATCGCAATGAAATGAACTATATCTTGTTTTTTTCGCCACCAATTAGGCTTTCTTTAGGTGGGACATTATGCCAAGAATTATTTTTTTCTAAATGTGTTTTAATGGGAAAATAGGAAAAATGTGGGGAAAAAAATAATTATTTTTCAGTTTTCGGCCATTATAGTTTTTAAATAATGCATGCTACTGTAATTAAAACCCATAAAACGTATTTGCCCTTTTGTCCCGGTTATAAAACCATTTAAATTATGTCCCTATCACAATGTTTGGCGCCAATATTTTATTTGGAAATAAAGGTGCATTTTTTTCAGTTTTGCGTCCATCCCTAATTACAAGCCCATAGTTTATAAAGTAACAGTGTTATACCCTCTTGACATAAATATTTAAAAAGTTCAGTCCCTAAGGTAACTATTTATGTATTTTTTTTAATTGTAAATTTTTTAATTTTTTTTTAATTACAAAAAAAAAAAAAATGGGGAGTGTGGGAGGTAATGAGTTAATTTTATGTGTAAAAGTCATTTATTTGTATGTGAAAAATGTGTAGGGTGTAGTTTACTATTTGGCCACAAGATGGCCACAGTAACTTTTTGTTTTAATGCGACCTCCAAGCTTCCTTCCGGAAGCTTGGAGGAAGAATAAGGAGGCTGGACACGTGAGTTTTTTTCTCACAATGATCGCGCTGCCCATAGGAGAGCAGCTGATCATTGCGGGGCTTAGATCAACAAACGGGAATGGATTTTCCCGTTCATTGATCTCTGGGTGAGCGGGCGGCGGCGTGTTTACTAGCGGCGGGCGGCGTGTTTACGAGCGGGAGCGCGGGCAGCGTCGGGAACGCGGAAAGTACGTGTTTCTCCGTCCCTGGTTTTTAAAGGATGGAAAAAGGGGCGGAGAAATACGTACGCGCGGGGGTAAAGTGGTTAAAGAGACACTGAAGCAAAAAAAAAATAAATGCTATAATGAATTGTATGTGTAGTACAGATATTTACTAGAACATTAGTAACAAAGAAAATATTCTCACATTTTATTTTCAGTTATATAGTTCTTTTATAACAATGCATCATTCTCTAAAATTTGCAGTTTACACACTACTCAGCATGCTAAATGATTTTACATAGCAGGCTAGTGAACTTTTGACCTGTCCTCTGCAGAGAAAAAGAAAATACAATGACTGTCACTTGCGATAATAGGCTCAGACAGAGTTCTCTGCCACATTGAAAGTCGTGGAGCTCAATGGCTCTTTTGCATAGACAACTGGAGTTTCTTAACTCTTTCTGTACTGGAAACAAAATTAGACTTATGTCTCTGCTCCTAATGTTTTATTTCTTAGCAGTACTACACATACAAATCATTATATCATAATTTTTTTTCTCGCCTCAGTGTCTCTTTAATGTGTTCCAATAGGAACTGGCAGATAGGAAGTGCCAAAACATGATGCCAGTTAAGGGATTAGTGCAGGTGCTACAAATGAGTAACGTCAGAGTTTTGTGTGCAGCACCTTAAAAAATAATTCTTCCTACTCAGGGCACATACAGTATGATGTGGATTTTATATAGTTAAGGCTGGGTCCACACTAGACACAGTTGCAGGACGGACACTGCAGTCCGGATCCGGGGAAGATTAGGGGAAGTACCCACCGTACTGCAAACTGATGAAAGTGCATCAGTTTTGCATCAGTTTCCGTTCAGTTTTTCCCTGAAAGAAAACGTCTCTATCATTAGGAAGGAGTGGGAGGATTTTTTTGGGCCAATCAGAAAGCTCAGACTATCCGTTTTCACATCCGTTTTTTGCCTGTGGAGCTGGAGATGCGTTTTCTCATTGCTTTTCACTACCCCTGCGTGTATCCGTGGTCCTGATCCGTTGCGTGAAAATGCAGCAGGTCCGGACCTTCCGTTTAGGTTTTGAAAACGGGTCCCCGCAAACGCAGACGGATCCGTTTTTTACTTAGGTGAGGCTGGCTGCTATTTAAAACATTAGTATCCGGGACTCCGTTTTTCATCAGGTTTGAAAAATGCAGCCACGGATACGTTTCCGGACCTAGTGTGGACCAGCTCTTACTCTTAAATCTGTATTAGAATTGGGAGACATTATTCATTTATTGTATTTATAAAGCGCCAAAATATTAAGCAGCATAAGACAATACAGGAATACAAGAAAAACCAGATCACGCAGTACAATATGAGTACAAGGTAATGCTTCGTCAGTCACTGGAATGGAGCATGGGAATTTGGCAAGTTGAGTTCACTTAAATGCATAACATGGGTGCACAGTAATAGAGGTGCATGATCAGGTAGGACACACAAGGAGGAGGACCCTGCCCAAAGGCTTACAATCTAGACGGAGAGGTAGGGACATGAAATGGTAGGGGACCAGAGTTCAGCGGTGGGTTTAGAGCACCAGTGAGGGGGTGTAGGCCAGAGTGAAAAGGTGAGCTTTAAGGGCCTTCTTGAAGATGTTGAAGGAGGGGGCTGCCCTAATGGGTGGAGGTAGGAAGTTCCATAGTTTTGGAGCAGCTCTTGAGAAGTCCTGGAGGCGTGCATGGGACTGGGTGAATCGGGGGGGGGGGGGGGGGCGGTCAGGCGAAGTTCATTGGAGGAGCGGAGTGAGTGGCTAGGTGTGTACCTCTGAGTAGGATCGGAAATGTAGGTTGGACAGGTTTTGCGGACAGATTTGTAGACGCGCACTTTAAGATCTTATTAGTATTGTGGACTTTAGAAAGTTAAGAACAATGTGCCTAACAGTATAATATGCAATCCTTATAGAATTATTATGCAAGATTAGAGTAAATCTATGTTGACTTCAAAAGAAGGCTTGAGTGTAGGGTTGTTTTAGGAAGAGGCAACACCTGTAGAAGAGGTTACCATACAACCATTCTTCACACACGTTGTTTTAGGAAATTCTTTATTGCAACTGCTAGTTTTATTAAGAAAGGGATGGGTTGTGTTTTAACACCTGAATGGCTCTGCTTATTAGCATAGGAATACAAATAAATTATATGGCAGATGCTATGAATATATTAATAAATCTAAAATGGTTTTATACTTTTTTGATGGGGGCATCTATTGATTATTACAACTCTACAGGTTGGAAAAAAAACCCAGGCTGTATATAAATAGAATGTTTTTATAAAAAAGTAGCTACACAACCCTCAAAGCAATGATAGGGAAGGTTTGTTATGTAGGGTCAGTGAGTGTGGGCCAGTGAAGTGTATCTAGTACAGCCTTTCTCAACCTTTTTATCCTGAAGGAAACCTGCAAATAATGTTTGGCTCTCAAGGAACCCCTGCAAATATTTTTTTGTAACTCAAGGAACCTTTGCATTTATTTTGCAGTAGGCAAGGTATTCTATTACAGTGCCACTAAATATACTGTCTTCTAATTCTGGTGCTTTTTAATAATGTTCTAATTATTATTATTCTGACCCTCAATTTAGTGCTTCTTATTATGCTACCTCTATTATAGCGTGCTATATCATACTTACCCCACACCCACGATGGAGTAAAATGCCAAGGAACCTCTGCAGAGTATTCAGGGAACCCTGGTTGAAAATATCAGATCTAGCCTGATAATGATTTGTGTAGCCTAGGATTTGTTTTGCCCGGGGAACCACAATGGCCAGAATAGGCCCTGGCTTAAGAGACTAGAATTTTGCCTCAGAACCAGTCCATTTTAGGGACACTCATCATTTAAGGGCAATCCCCAGTCAGACAGACAGAACTGAAATGCTTTGGATTGAATACCAGAAGACAAAAGAATAATTCCAAATACATTACTAGATAAAAAATGGAAAAGCCTCTTAATGGAAAGAATGTTAAACGGTGCTGTAAGAATTCCAAGTCATTCATTTATGACAAGATGACTGCAGAGGATGTGGGTGTAATCCCACATAGCATTTCACACATCAGTGTGGCCTTTGTCTCCATGTCACCAGCAGTGCAAGCAAAACCCAGAGTCTATTTCATGAACAGGAATCATTGCATAGAAACGCTCATTTGAATTCAGCAACTCATTTCCAAACACTTTCCAGACAACCAAACGGACAGATGAAAGAGATGACTCCTTCCAAACAGGAAGCACGAGCTGACCAGAGCATACAAGCACCACATCCCCAAAGGGCATCGCTATGTAAAGATAAGAAGGAACATACAGGAAAATTAGTGAGGGAGAAAATCCAAGCCGCCCAAGAAGATTACTAGAATGGGAAATACTAAAAATGACCACATTTTTCAGATTATAAGACGCACCAGACGAACCATAAGAAACATCATGTTTAGAGGATAAAAACCAGGGAAAAAATAATAATAATAAAAAATTATATATATATATATATATATATATATATATATATATATATATATCTAAACCAGGTGTGTCTATGGTGCTGGGGTGTCTTGTGTAGCTCATACAATTTGGGCCGCACAAGTTGTCCTCCCCGAGTACCTACTGAAGCATTCTGCTGCCACCAGAGCCATCCGGCCAACCGCTACTCCATTTGTTAGTCTGTGCTAGTGTTCTTAATACCTGCTGATGTACTCCTATGTGCTCCCAGAGCCACCTCTAATGATCAGTCTCCAGTCAATCCACGATCGACACGAAGGAGAGGGCTTCAGAAGGCTGGGGACACAGCTGCAGGGCACAGGCGATGCACACATTGTCTCCAGGACAAGTTGTCAGCACAAGATAGAAAAGGTAGCAGTGCTGCAGGTAGCTTTTTCTGATGGTCAGTGATATAGGCTCTAATGGCGATGTGTGACGGGAAATGCACTCCTGGATCACACGCCCGGCTTCCTCCAATCAATGAGCAGCAATGCTGGTGGCTGCTCGTAACTGGTGCCAACTGTCCTCCAAGCGGGACCAAGACTCCCGCTGGGGCCATTCACTGCAATTACTCAGTGAGCAAGTGACTGGAGACTGATCGCCTGTGCTGGCTGGAGACTGATCATTAGAGTCGGCTCTCAGAGCACATAGGAGTACATCAGCAGGTATTAAAAACACTAGCACAGACTAACAAATGGAGTAACAGGTGGCCGGGCGGGTCTGGTGGCAGCAGGATGCTTCATTAGGTACTTGGGGAGGACAACTTGTGCTGGTCCAAAATGTATATGTGCACTATAAGAGACAAGTGCGTCCTAAAAATATGGTAAATGTTTCTTTCTCAAGTCATCATTAAGAACAGCCAATATAGAAAAAAAAAAGTCAACCACTTAAGCTAAGTACTCACGGGCAGATGGGTCAGGAATCTTTACCGACGAACGATCATTCCCCGATCCATCTGGCTAAATCTGCAAGCGTTGTTTGTGCCGTCGTAAATATTGCCACTTCTAGTTTCATTAAGAAAGGGATGGGTTGTCCATCATGTGACTAAGGTCCTTCTTCCGCTTCGATCAGAGTTTCATAGTGCATGTGATTTGCCAGTCGCGAGGATGATTAAGATCTGCCTTTTCCACCAGTGTAGTTTGATCTTTCTACAAATAGAAATGCGGCCCCTGCTGCATTTTTGGCAATATCATTTCCCTAGCCATTCCAACTGAAAATCGAATACGCAACAGCAAGTTTAAAAATCAAACAAAATGCAAAGGCCTGCCGCTTTCTAAGAAATATGGCATTTTTTATATCCTGAGAAAGAAACATTTTCCACCTTTGTGTTCTTTGCTTGCTAAATGGTTCATAGTGCAGCCCAAAACTGATTATATATACAGTAGAAGATCCCTTTTTCACTAAAGGATTGCTTCACTTGAGAGATTAGGAGTTCTCGTTGGTAGACAAAAAAAAGCTGACATAAAAGAATACTTATGCCATTAGATGCACAGAAGGGACAGAAACCTAAGACAGTGATGATGACAGTGGTCATGTGAACAAAGTAATGTTATGATATGCTGCTGGCCATTTATGACCTGGCAACATGCAGTCCAGTCCATGTGCTGAAGAGTTACAATTATATAATAAATATTTCTTATTCAAAGCTGGACAACTAGTAAGGTTATTGAGAACCCCAAGAAATTGTTTTGGGCCAGAAAGAACCAAAATGCTCTCCCATTAAATCAGGACTGTGGAGTCGGAGTTGGAGTCGAGGAGTCGGAGCACTTTTGGGTACCCGGAGTCGGTGGTTTCATAAACTGAGGAGTCGGAATCAGAAGATTTTAGTACCGACTCCACAGCCCTGCATTACATTATTTATAGTTATATACTGAGTTCAGCACTGCCATTTTAAATTTGCTATAAAAAGCAAAGAGTTTTGCCCCTGTTTACGGACAGTGGCCAGAGCATTATTTTTTGCCTTTCTGCAGGAAGTGATGACATAATAATGCCTGCTTTAAGAAGGCAATGCAGTTCTTTGCAGCACTAATAAAAGGCTCATTGGTTACTTTTGGCTTGCCTTCCAAATTTCTAATGATTTGCCTTAACTTGGTAATGAAATCAATTCCCTTAAACCCTCCTTTAGAAAGCTATGGAATTCCATATCATGTATAAGTGAAGTGTACATCCATGGTTCTGTATGTTTAACCACTAACATACCACAGGTTATTTCCCCTTAAAATGATAGGGGGGGGGGGGTCGGGCGAAAATGCGTTGAACTTACCCGGGGCTTCTAATGGTCCCCCGCAGACATCTTGTGCCCCCGCAGCCACTCACCGATGCTCTGGCCTGCCTCCAGTTCACTTCTGGAATTTCAGACTTTAAAGTCTGAAAACCACTGTGCCTGCGTTGCTGTGCCCTCGCTACCGCTGACGTCACCAGGAGCGGTCTGCGCAGGCACAGACCATACTGGGCCTGCGCAGTACGCTCCTGGTGACATCAGCGGGAGCGAGGACACCGCAACGCAGGCACAGTGGTTTTCAGACTTTAAAGTCTGAAATTCCAGAAGTGAACCGGAGGCGGGGCCGGAGCATCAGTGAGTGGCTGCGCAGGCACAGGATGTCTGCGGGGGACCATTAGAAGCCCCAGGTAAGTTCAACTCATTTTCCCCTGAACCCCTACATTATTCCTTTAAAACACAACAGCAATTTTCACATATCACGCTCCCCCCATTCATTCACCAACAGGGCTGTTTAAATCCGATCCGGATGAAATTCGGATAGGAGCTATCCGGATTTCTCCCAGTAAACCTTGGCGGGCTGGGCGGGGGGTTTAATCTTACTTATCATGACGTCTTCTTCGTCCGTCCCTCGGCGCCTCCCATGATGTGGTCCAATCTGGCGTCACGTGACTATACACTTCCTCCTTCAACCCGGAAGGAGGAAGTGTTTTTAGTCACGTGACGCCAGATTGGAGCGCGTCGTGGGAGGCGCTGAGGGACGGACAAAGAAGACGTCATGATAGGTAAGATTAAACCCCCCGCCCAGCCCGCAAAGATTTACTGGGAGAAATCCGGATAGCTACTATCTGAATTTCATCCAGATCGGATTTGAGCAGCCCTATTCACCAATAACTTTCTTGCTACTTACCACACAGAAATGATTTATATAATGGGCCTGATTCATCAAGCTGTGCTGCTAAAGCAGCGCAGCTTAATGTGCAGTAGTGCTCGCTAATCCACACTTTACATAGCATCGCTCGCTGCTATGTAGGAGCGTGCCTTCCCTTAGTTACGCGCATTGCTCCCTTAGCAGTGCACGTAACTTTCAATGCAGGCGGTACTGTGAAGTAACGCTACCGTGATACTTCGCTAACAGCCACTGCTATGACAATTAACATGCTTTGGTTACATGTAAATTATGTCCCTAGTACAATGTATAGTGACAATTCTTTTATTTGAAATCAAAGGTGTATGTGTTCTGTTTTGTATTTCTTTATACTATATCAATAACTACAATTCCTTATTTGCAAAAATAATAGTAATATACCCTTATGACATACTGCACATATTTAAAAAAAAAAAAGCTGTGTCCCTAAGGGAACTATTTATGCATTTTTATTTTAATGTTGTCACTTTTATTTTTAATAAAGTGTTTTGATTTTGGTAACTATGGGTGAGTGGGCAGAATGGTTTAAAAACGAATGGGGATTTACTTTTTAATCTGTTTTAATGCTACTCCCTCAGTGTCTACACCCCACGACCCTCTAGATTGTAAGCTCGCAAGGGCAGGAACCTCTGCCTTGTGTTTCCTATGTTTGTGCATTTCATCAAATGATCATTCATCAGTATTGATTGTATATATCTGTGCTTGTATCACAAGTTGTCCTGATTGTACAGTATGTTGAACTGCTTATGTATCTATACTCCACATTATTGTATAGCTTGTACATTGTACAGCGCTCCCCAGGGCTGTGGAGTCGTAGTTGGTGTCAAGGAGTTGGAGCAATTTTGGGTATCTGGAGTCAGTAGTTTCATAAACTGAGGAGTCGGAGTTGGATGGTTTTTGTACTGACTCCACGGCCCTATGCTCCCAAAGATGTTGGCGCTATATAAATAAAATAATAAATTAATAATAGTAATAATAAATGTAAGGTTTTTTTCTTTATCCTCTAGATGTTTGAAGCACACAGGCAGTATTGTGTATGTGTTTTTTTTTTCTTTCATTTTATGAATAACCCCCAGGCATCTTGCTGATGCTGGTGGTCATTCATAACAGACACTTTGATCGGCTTTTGGAACACATGTTCCCATTCACTGATCACAGATCGGCAGGACAGCAACGGAGGCGCACGTTGAGGTAAACAAACAGAGATGCATATCTACGATCCGCAAGTGGAGTTTTCAGGGAAGTACCATATTTTTCGGACTACAATGCTGGATACACACGTTGAGATTTCCCATCCGATTCCCGGGATCGAACAGATCGCATCGATTTCCAACATGCTCGATTCGGATTTTGATCGTTTCTGCTGTCGATTTGGCATACTTAACATGCAAATCGAAGGCAGAAACGATCGAAATCCGAATCGAGCATGTTGGAAATAATCGATTCGATCCGTGCGATCCCGGGAATCGGACGGGAAATCTCAACATGTGTATCCAGCATAAGACGCTACGGACTATAAGACGCACCAAGGTTTAGAGGACAAAAACCAGGGAAAAAAATATGCTAAACCTTGTGCGTCTATAGTACAGGGGCATTTTGTAGACATTTTTTCTCCCCAAGCTGCCTCTGTCCAAGCTACAATGACCCCTGCTGTCCCCACTAGCTAGACTAAATACCCTACGCTAACCCGATACCTAGGCCTGAACGATTTGAGGAAAAGATTGAATTGCACGATTTTTATCAGAAATTGCGATTTCGATTTTTGCTATACAACGATGAATCAGATCCATCCAGATCGCTCCGACCATCCAGTCGCTCTCTACCTGGCGGGGGACAGTCTGCGACAATTACTATTACTGCGTGCCCCTCTCTGCCTGTCCCATGTGTGCTGCTGGTTGGGGAATGACAGTGACCGACGCTGAAAATGTCACCTCGCTGCTGCTGGCTGGACAGCTTCTACTAATCACCCAACCACTGGCTTCTTCACACAACTATTACACTCATCATCTCCCCTGAGCACTGATAGGTTACATGGGGAGTCACTGCTGTCATGTCACACAGTACTGAGCAGTGTATAGATAAGAAGGCAGCTAGATATATGTAGATATATGTATATGATTTATACCCCTACCTCTACATAATATATCTAGCTGCCTTCCTAACTATACACTGCTCAGTACTGTGTGGCATGACAGCAGTGACTCCCCATGTAACCTATCAGTGCTCAGGGGAGATGATGAGTGTAATAGTTGTGTGAAGCAGTGGATGGGTGATTAGCAGAAGCTGTCCAGCCAGCAGCAGCGAGGTGACATTTTCAGCGTCGGTCACTGTCATTCCCCAACCAGCAGCACACATGGGACAGGCAGAGAGGGGCACGCAGTAATAGTAATTGTCGCTGACTGTCCCGCGCCAGGTAGAGAGCGGACAAAAGTTTGAGTTAATTACTGTGTTAATGGCTCCCTGGGCAGCGCCGCATCTCCGAATCTTTTCATCTTCCGGGGGTAGCGGCGGGACCAGCCTTCCTTCCCCCGTCTTCCCATTCACCAGCCTGACTGTCAACCTGAGAGGGGAGGGGGCATGGCCCTCCTCTCCAGCGCCTACAGGGGAAAGTTTCTGTTTTGTTTACACACTGAGAAGGGAGCAGAGTAATGTATCAGCGGCAGAGAAAACCGCAGCAAAACCGCAGCTCTGACGATCTCAAGATCGTCTTACACTTGATCACGATTTTCGGTTTAAAACCGAAAATCGTTCAGCCCTACCGATACCCCCACCATTTACTACACTACACTATACCAGTATCACTACACTACATTAAACTAACGCCTGCTCCCCTCCCCCAGTAACATAACACTTAACTAACTCCTGCTTCCCCCACAATTAACACTACATTAAACTAACTCTTGCTTCTACCATAAGTAAAAACTAACTAAACATTAGTTTTTACACCTATCCAGATGTCCATGTGGGAATCCGTGCTCTCTGTGTCCTCCTTCTCCAGCTGTTAAGGTGATCCTGATGCACTGCACTTCTTGGTGCAGGGCAAAAGCAGTATGATCTTCACATCTTCTCCCTTAATCCCCGGTACTTTCTGCAAGGAGAAGCCTCAGTGCGATCCCGGCATCTTCAATTTCCTTAACCCCTGGTACAGTACTTGCGGCGGTGGGGGCAGCCTCAGCGTGATCTCGGCATCTTCTCCCCTGCCTGTAGGGCAGGCAGCCTAAGTGCGATCTCTGCGTCTAGTCCGTTCACCACCGTTACTTGCGGCGGTGGGGCATCCTCAGCGCTATCCCTTAACCCCCGGCACTTGCAGCAGGCAGCCTCAGCTTGATCGCAGCATCTCCCCTCTTACTGGTACTGCGGCGGGCAAAAGAGTGGCAATCCCAGTGCTAACTGCAGCCACTGTCAGTCCCGATGCCTGTGCACTTCTTTTGTTTACTGGCACCACCTCATGACGTAGGACGCAAGTACAGGAAGTACACAGGCATTGGGAATGACAGTGGCTGCGGTTAGCGCTAGGATTGCCACTCTTCTGCCCGCCGCAGTTACAGTAAGAGGGGAGATGCCGCAAACAAGCTGAGGCTGCCTGCTGCAAGTGCCGGGGGTTAAGGGATCGCGCTGAGGATGCCCCCACCGCCGCAAGTAACGGCGGTGAACGGACCAGACGCTGAGATCGCACTTAGGCTGCCTGCCTGACAGGCAGGGGAGAAGATGCCGAGATCACGTTGAGGCTGCCCCCACCACCGCAAGTACTGTAACGGCGGTGGGGGCAGCCGCTGGTACCGCGCTGAGGTTGTCTTCCCCTGCGGCAGGTAGCAGAGATTTAGAGGGTAGATGCCGGGATTGCAGGAGGATCAGCTGGAGGAGGAGGAAACAGCGCACAGAATGGTAAGACCTTCCGCTGCGCTATGTGCATCAGCTTGAAAGGGGCACATCGGACTATAAGACGCACCTTTGGGGGAGAAAAAGTGTGTCTTATAGTCCGGAAAATACGGTAGATATGCATAGTAAGGATCCGGCACTGGTTAAAGCTGTATCAGTGCAGTACACCAAAATGCCTGTGCATTTTGCAATAGCTTGCAGAGTTGATCAGAGGTTTCAACAAATTATTTCCATACCTCTGCCCACTATGCTTAAGCTCCCTGGCGTTACGATTATTTCCAGATTTAAGGTCTAAAAGGCATAACATTTTTTCACAAGCTTTTAGACCCTAAAACAAGAAGAAAAACATAACTCAGAGGTCTGCAGCAGCTCCTGCATCAAACTCACTCAGGCATGGGATTACCAACCTGTTCTGCGGCTTTGACTTGGGATTACTGCTAAGGAGGTTAAAGTGAACCCGAGGTGCAAATAAACTCATGAGATAAATAATTGTATTTATCCTCCTTCTCTTAAAAAAAAAAAATCACTTTTTTTTTTAGATATCCCATGATTTTATTTTATATTTAAACATTTACAAATAAGATTGAATGTTTTGTTGTCTCTGCTCAGTGGCAGCCTATTAAGTGTCCCTGAGTGAAAATACACGAACTATTGACCTTTTCCTATCTCTTCCTGCACACAGAAGTTGTATTCTGATGGAAAAATGTTATGGCTGTAATCTGCTTATCAGTGAGGTTTACTATACAAACGAGGTACCGACATGACAAAGGCTTTCACTTCCATGACTAAAAATTAGCTCTTTCAGGTAGCAAAATAAACCAAGTAAAAACAGCCTGGTTAATAGGTTTTGTACTGTACATGCACATGTTTATCTCATCATGTCACATGTCACCTCAGGTACACTTTAAGGGGTACCTGAACTGATGTGACACGAGATCAAAATGTGTCTCTAGAGTCTGAATCCTACATAAAACTAGACTGTGTTCCATATTTATCACTGTATTGCAGGGTTCACACTTTTTGAAAACTGACTTAAGTTGAACTATCACATTTGACATAGGAGACCAGGGTTAGGATTCTGGCTGGAGCCAGTTGCCTATTCATTATGGCATCCCAGGGCAAGCATCCTTAACACTTCAGCGTGGCCTATTGGGAGCACCCTTGGCGACTGCAGCTCTCAAGCGCTTTGAGTCCAACAGGAAAAAAGCACTATATGAATGGTAGCACCAGTATTATGCTTTCATTCAGAACTAATTACAGGGCATGAGAAATGTTTGCATGCCAAAAAAAAAACTTTCCTGAGAGTAGGGAATAGATGATGAGATGAGTTCAAGATGAGAACAGTTGGTAATTCAGATGAAAAAAAATAAAAAAAACAACTTGAAGCTGATATGTTTTAGCTTTTATACATAAAATAACATTGTGGCATTCCTCGGAAAGTCTATTAAGAACTTTATTTAAAGATGAACTGTAACCAAGGATTGAACTTCATCCAAGTCAGTAGCTGATACCCCATTTCCCATGAGGGTTCTCTGTATGGCTGATATTGTGGTGAAACACCTCATACATTGTGATATCAACACCTAGGTACTGACATCACACTGTGGGAGCATTGTTGCATTGTGGGAAAAAACAACTGTTTCCAACTGCCAAAAAAGTAGCATCTTCTTCCACATACATCACCTGCCAGTAGTAAAGTTGTCACCATGAGATAAATTTCAGATTGTAAATCAGGGAGAGGAAAGATTTTACAATGGGCAAACACTGACTATATCACAGACTATTAATAAATAATTATTGTAAAAATGAAGCACTTTTTTCATTACATTATTTTCACTATAGTGGTGTACCTCCTTAATGCAAATCTTGAGAAATAAACTACCAAGCCAAACACACAAGCATAGTGCATGTATTTTTTTTAATTTAATAACCAGAGCATAACTTTTTTTAAATGATAAGTGTTAAAGACATTGGCCTCAATTCACTAAGATCATGCTGGAGATAATAAGGCAAGAGAAAACTTACCTCACACAGTGAGAGAGTTATCTTATCTCTTCATTTCTTACGTTACCTCCTCTGTAGTTAATTTACCTCCTCTGTAGTTAATTTACCTCCTCTGTAGTTATTTTCACACGCAGTTAATTAACAGCCTGTCTTTAACTCTGGAGTTATTTTAAGGATTGGAGAGTTAATTTAAAGGCCTCAATTCACTAAGATCATGCTAGAGATAATAAAGGCAAGAGAAAACTTACCTCCACACGTGAGAGAGTTATCTTACCTCTTCATTCCTTAAGTTACCTCTCCTGTAGTTAATTTACCTCCTCTGTAGTTAATTTACCTCCTCTGTAGTTATTTTCACATGCAGCTAATTAACAGCCTGTCTTTAACTCTGGAGTTATTTTAAGGATTGGAGAGTTAATTTAAAGACAGAAGAGTTAACTTTAGGCTTGCCTGAGGTAAAATGTTTCCTGAATACTACATGCCTTATCACCAACTCTAGAAGAGTTATTAAAGACAGGAGATAAGCTTAGTGAATTGAGGCCATAGGCCTTTATTCACTAAGCTTATCTCCTGTCTTTAATAACTCTTCTAGAGTTGTTACCATGGTGATAAGGCATGTAGTATTCAGGAAACATTTTACCTCAGGCAAACCTAAAGTTAACTCTTCTGTCCTTAAGTTAACTCTTTAATCCTTAAAATAACTCCAGAGTTAAAGACAGGCTGTTCACTGCGCGTGAAAATAACTACAGAGGAGGTAACTTAACTACAGAGGAGGTAAATTAACTACAGAGGAGGTAACGTAAGGAATGAAGAGATAAGATAACTCTCTTACTCTGTGGAGGTAAGTTTTCTCTTGCCTTATTATCTCCAGCATGATCTTAGTGAATTGAGGCCAAAGGGTCCAATCTATGTTTTCTCCTAGGAGATAATTTTTCATCTTCTGTTCAAAATAATCTTTTCACTCTGCAATTAAAAACATACCCCCCCCCCCCCCAAAAAAAAAACAAAAAAAAAACAAATAGGTGAAAAAAGTACTGTCAAAATTATTCTGGGTATTTTTCTGCTTGCTGCTGGGTTAAAAGGCATCTTATATATAATGTGAAAATATCACCTAGGAGAAAGCGTAGAATAAAAAAAGTACCAAAAAGTGAAAAGTACTGTCAAAATTATTTTCCTTTGCTTGCTGGTGGCTGAAAAAGCATTTTATTGATAAGGTGTGAAAATATCGCCTAGAAGAAAACTTAGGGAAAAAAGTGAATTGAATATGAGCTTAGGTCATCCTAATACCATTTCTTTGTGGAACTTCAAGCAATGAAAAGTAACATTGACGTTATAATGTGCACAGACCAGAAGGAACACCGCTCAACTCCACTAATCTTCTCTGTAGTGCTCGACCTGGACAGCTAATCCAAAGTTCAATAGAAAGAGAAATGGTCCATCCATTTCTGTTGGATCATATAGATGTGGGGTATCTACCTGCAAATATTGCAAAGTACACATCAGGTCCAAAGCTGCTGTCTCTGCCTCTAATGGCCGGAGCTATCAAATAAAACAATTTATTAATTGCGGCACGAGTTATGTGGTGTACCTCATCTCCTGCAGTACTTGCTCATTGCAGTATGTGGGGTGCACCACTAGGCCTTTAAGACAAAGGATAGCGGAGCATTATCTGGGAGCAAACTGGCAGACCCTTAACATTACCAACGTAGCTAAACATTTTCGTGAAGTCCATCAGGGTGACATGACGGGCTTTTCGTTTTGTGGAATTGAGAGAGTCACACCGTCCACAAGAGGAGGGGACTTATATGAGAGGTTATTGAGGAAAAAGACAATGCGGATCTTTAATTTGGGTTGTTCTTTATACATTTTTTTTCATTTAACGTCTGTATATTTGTATTTTTTACTTGTATCTGCATTAAATTGTACATGTGGAGGATGAGGACCTTGTCAGCACCTCCTCCTGCTCCTAAACCACTCTCATGTTGGGGGATGGACTTGGGGCAGACATTTTTGTACTGACATTTTTATATATATGTGTGTGCTGCCAGTTATGTGTTAGCTATGAATAAGGACGGTTAGTCCGAAACATGTCAGCTATGTAAGCCTGCCGTGGAGATTTTGGATACGTCCACAATAAAGCTTTATGCTTCACTGTTAAGTGCGGACCATTTCTCTTTCTATTGACGTTATAATGAGCAGAGTGTACATTGTGTTATCACAAAATAGTGCAAGCGTTACACAATGCCCATAGTGTGAAAATACTCAAAATAAGTGTATTACTTTTTCATCTACTTTATAGTACCTCTTCAGTTGCTAAGTGCTGAAAAGTTCTTTTTTAGATGATCGATTATGGGAGAAATATGGGGAAAAACTCAGGAGAAAAAAAAAAAAGAAAAGTTAATTGGACAAGGGCCCATGCCCTGGAATCCTATTGAAGATCATACATAACCTAGCAACTGGCTTAAACTAAATACTGACAAAACTGAGGTCCTTGTCCTCGGAGGTCAGCATCTAACAGCAATGCAGCTCCAGACACAGTCAACATCACTTAGGACAGGGAACTCAGACTTTACTAGCTCCAACACTGTGCACAGCTTGTGTTTACTGATTGATGAGGAATTAAACTTCAGGGATCAAATTTCAGCTGTTGTGAAACATTTCTTCTTTCACCTAAGGAATATTGTAAAAATGAAGCACCTCATTCCTTCAGAGGATCTAAAACCCTAGTTCATGTCTTCATCACATCACTGCTGTACTATTGATATACCCTCTATGCAGGTCTTCCAAATAAAGACCTACACTACCTGCAGCTAGTACAGAATGCTCCCACAAGACGTTAACAAATCAACCCCATCATTGCCACATATTAAAGGGGCACTCTGGTGAAAAAATGTAAAATTTAAAATATATGCAAACATAAACAAATAAGTATGTTTTTTCCAGAGTAAAATAAGCCATAAATTACTTTTCTCCTATGTTGCTGTCACTTACAGTATGTAGTAGAAATCTGACAGAAGGTTTTGGACTAGTCCATCTCTTCATGGGGGGATTCTCAGGGATTTATTTATTTTTAAAAGCACTTAGTGAATGGCAGTTGCTCCGTCCAACTGCCAAAAAAACTGTGCAGCGACCGGGGAAGCTGGCCAGCATTATTGTTTAAATCCTTTTTAGGGAATATCTTTATAAAGAATAAAAGCCTTGCTGAGAATCGCCTATGAATAAATGGACTAGTCCAAAACCTATCACTTCTGTCAGATTTCTACTACCAACTGTAAGTGACAGCAACATAGGAGAAAAGTAATTTATGGCTCATTTTACTCTGGAAAAAACGTACTTCTTATTTGTTTATGTTTGCATATATTTTAAATTTTACAATTTTTCACCAATGAGCCCCTTCAACAACAATCCCTTGCTCACTACTCTGGCTACCTATAAAATGGTGAAGCCTTTTTAAAATTAGCATGCGAACAGTAAAATCCTTGCATGACCTAGGCCCTGGATACCTCAATGATTTGTTGCAACTGCTTCGCACATCCTACAACCTCAGATCAAAAGCATCCAATAACTTGACAAACCTCAACCTTTGGAACCAGAGTTTTCTGTCATGCTCTACCCCTTGGAATAATTTGCCAAACTTAAACACTTCAGCCCTCAGTCGTGTTTTTATGTTCTGCATCCAAGCAATTTCACCTCCCATTCATTCACCTATAACTTTATCACTACTTATCACAATGAACTGATCTATATCTTGTTTTTTCCGCCACCAATTAGGCTTTCTTTGGGTGGTACATTTTGCTAAGAGCTACTTTACTGTAAATGCATTTTAACAGGAAGAATAGGGAAAAAAAAAACAGGAAAAAAAAATCATTACTCAGTTTTCAGTCATTATAGTTTTAAAATAATACATGCCTTGTATTGTGTGTATTGTATTTGCCTAGTAGTCCCCGGTATTACACCATTTAAATTATGTCCCTATCACAATGTATGGCGACAACATTTTATTTGGAAATAAAAGTGCATTTTTTCCGGTTTGCATCCATCACTATTTACAAGCTTATAATAAAAAAAAAAAAAAATATATATATATATATATATATATATATATATATATATATATATATATATATATATTTCATCTTTACGTGAATATTTAACCACTTTATCCCCATGCGTACGCATTTCTCCATCCCTTTTTCCATCCTTTCACCACCAGGGATGGAGACATGCGTACTTTCTGCGCTCCCGCTGCTGCCCGCGCTCCTGCTCGCTCTAGCGCGCAAGCCCGCTGGTAAACACGCCGCCGGCCGCTCGCCCCGGAGATCAATGAACGGGAAAATCCATTCCCGTTCGTTGATCTAAGCCCCACAATGATCTGCTGCTTCTCCGATAAGCAGTGCGATCATTGTGAAAGAAAAAAAAGTTCCCAGCCTCTTTGCTCTTCCTGCAAGCGTCCTTCCGAAAGCTTGCAGGTCGCATAAACAAAATGTTACTGTGGCCATCTTGTGGCCAAATAGTAAAACTACACCCTAAAGCATTTTTCACATACAAATAAATTAGTTTTACACACAAAATTAACTCCTTACCTCCCATACTCCCCAATTTTTTTTCTTGTAATTAAAAAAAAATATATATAAAAAAATTAGGGACTGAACTTTTTAAATATTTATGTCAAGAGGGTATAACACTCTTACTTTATAAACTATGGGCTTGTAATTAGGGATGGACGCAAAACTGAAAAAAAATGCACCTTTATTTCCAATTAAAATATTGGCGCCAAACATTGTGATAGGGACATAATTTAAACGGTTTTATAACTGGGACAAAAGGGCAAATACATTTCATGGGTTTTAATTACAGTAGCATGCATTATTTAAAAACTATAAAAAATAATACATTTTTTCCCACATTTTTTCCTATTTTCCCATTAAAACACATTTAGAATAAAATAATTCTTGGCATAATGTCCAACCTAAAGAAAGCCTAATTGGTGGCAAAAAAAAAAACAAGAGATAGTTCATTTCATTGTGATAAGTAATGATACAGTTATAGACAAATGAATGGAAGGAGCGCTGAAAGGTGAAAATTGCTCTGGTGGTCAATGGGTAAAACCCCTCAGTTGTGAAGTGGTTAAAAAGTTTAGACTCTTAGGTAAATATTTACGTTTGTTTTTGTTTTTATTGCAATTTATTTAGTTTTTTTTTATGAAACCTTTTATTTGGGTATTTTTAGGAGGGTGAGATGTAAACAGTAATTTTTCATGTAAATATGTGTTTGTTTGTTTTTATGTAGATGTAGTTTTACTATTTGGCCACAAGATGGCAGCATGAGTTTGTTTACATTACGTCACTCTAAGCGTAAAATGTACGCTTAGAAGGACATAGGGGGGACGTGACAGGCAGAAAGAGCGAGACTTCCGGAAGAAGCCGTCGCTTTTTCTGACGGGGAAAGGGATCAATGATCGGGCACCATGTCCCGATTCATTAATTCCCTGAGTAACGAACCACGGGCCAGGAGCGCGCGTGCACGCGATCGGCCGTGGGAGCACGCGGGAGCGCACATGCGGCCTTTTGGACATATGCTATACGTCCAAAAAGCCAAAGTAGTTCATCAAGACAGCTCCAACCCTGGACATGTTTAAATCAATACTGAAAAGCCACCTGGTTAGTCTGTCATTTATGATCACATAACTTTTCCCTCTGTACACATCACTATGTACTGATCTGAGACAAACGTATGCGCTTCGGGTCCTATGGGAGAAAAGCGCTTTACAAATATTTAGGTGCTGTGGTTTTAGACCCATTTCACTAACATTTGCAAAAACACCGGCCTCAAGGTTTTCTCTGGTTGTCACTGAAGTAGTCCCCAAAATTCAATCATCATCATGCAACTGTTAATCTTGGATTAGCAATAAACATTATGCAGCATGCCAAATTGAGGGACAGACCAGTATTGTCAAAGCTCCATACACATGCTAGATTACACTCAGCCGAGGTATTTAAACATGCCTTTATAAAAAAACACCCAGTAAGAGCATGATTCCTCCTCATCTGTGTCTAATCACAAGTTGTAATGTGATCTCTCTAAGTGTCAGCTGACTTCCATAGCATATAAGCTAATTTGAAAGCACAGGATGTTAACAATATGTCTGCTTCCATGAAAGCATAATTTGTATCAGCTGTAACAAAGACATTTTTTTCTTGGAAGGTTATTATGCAGATGCAAATATTTTAGAGCAGAGAGGAAGTTCTGAGTTCAGGTCCACTTTAAAGCCGATGAGATGATCCAACACATATAGAAACTTGATATGTATGCGGGTGATCTTTCCCTTTATTTTACACAACCTCTCACCTCCCTCCCAAACCTTCTTTGTTAGATAAATCTGCATTACTATTTTCTGGCCTTGTGAACATCTAAAGCAATTTCCATAAATATTGTTACAGCCAAAATATAACAAATTATTCAGTTCTAACTACCGTATGTCAGACTAATTTAAAAAAAAAAAGGGATTCTGATATGGCCTCCAGTCCCGCAGATTTCTTGGTCCAGAAGGTCAACTGCAATTGAATTGATACTCTTGCCTAAACTCCTTTTTTGTACAGAGCCCTCCCCATACTTGTTAACAAGACTTTGCTCGTTTCTTATCAAAAACAGCTGCATACATTTATATGTGGCAGAAAGTCAATTAGAATAAAATTCCAGAAAATGTTTAGAAGTTTTGATAATGGTGGATTTAGAGTCCCAAACTAGCCGCTATTTTACCTGTCAGCTTGATTTTCAAAGTTAGGTGAGTAGTATTCAAAAAGAAGTGCAATCTTGCACATCAGTGGTGGTACAGACTATGTTGTAATCACAACCTCATGCAGCTCCTCAGCCCAGCTATCACGTAGTCTTTGGACAAGAGGAAAGAAAAAGTGGAAAGGAGGAGCACTTCAATCGTGAATATATTTATTTCCACCACAATAAAACAATACACTTACTAGAAACTGTAAGATTAATAGCAGCTCTAGGACATGCGCCCTAAACATCGCAGGGTGTTTTCTGACACAACCACAGTGAAGAAATACAAGGTGAGTAATATTCCACTGCCAATATACTATTATGAGTAAAGTCTAACTCAGTGCAACCATACAATATTAAAGCTCTATTATGGACCAGTAGATCTTATGACCCCGACCTCATGCACCTGAAATGTATAGTTGCTCATTCAGACACGTTATGGTTTTGATATAGTGCTGAAGAGGATTCCTACCACTTTTCAAGGGTGACAATTCTTGGCAACCCAGAGTTTAAAGCGGCCTCTATCTCTAGATCTACTTTTTAGGTTTAGAAATGGTCAAGGTTCCCCTGAGAAATTTAATCGAGGTATTCAGAGGATGACATTTGATTTACTGAAATTTACAGGGGAGGTACCTGAAACAGAAAGGTTTTGATTTCTTCCTTTTTTGATGTCTACTTTTCTTTTTTGCTTTATTTGCAGTTTACAGTTTCTGCGCTATATAAATACTAATTATTATTATTATTAATAATAATAATAATAATAGCCTAGTTCCACAGGAGAGATAAGACCAACATTATCTCACCATATTAAGCGTGTTTTAAGAGTTTTTGTATACTGGGTTCAACCATAATAGTTTAGTTCTAAGAAAAAAAGAAAGTAAGCACACCAAAACAGTCATGCACCTTCAGGAACCCCAGTTGATATCCAATTTATTATTGAATAATGGCAGGAAAACATATAGAATATGAAGCTGAGGAAAACAATGAAGAGCCGGAAAGCCAAACAGACAGAATCCAGGAGCCAGGCCAAGGGTCTAGTCAGAGGTCAGATGACTGTCAAACCAGGGATGAGACAAGAGCGTAGTCATAACAGCAGAGGTTAAGACAGGTGGCAATCCAATACATAGTCAAGGGTCAAGCTAAAGTCATAACAATAATCAATCCCAATTACACCCAGCAGCTTAGCTCTAGGAACTAGCAACTAACATAGGTGGGGAACTCAAACAGGAAGATAGGAAGAGACCTTTATGTGAACAGCAACCAAGCAGAAAACACGTGTAAATGAAACTTACCATGGCAATAGTCAGGTCAGAGTAGCGTTGAGGGCTTGTTTCCACTTGTGCGGTGCGAATCGCCGCGGTAAAAATTCGCATGCGGGTGTATGCGAATTTTCATGCGAATTTGCATGAAAAATTCGCATGAATGACGCTGTATGCGAATTTAACCATGGCAGTGCCGGTGTGCATTTCCATTGATTTCCAATGCTAATTCGCATAAAAATTCGCATACCAAAGCCGCAGGCGATTTCCCTATTAAATACATTAGCAGCGATTTGCATGCATTCCACTCGCAGGCGAATTCTGCGGCTCTTTTTCTTTTCAGCGGTTAAAAAAACGCACCTCAACAACGCTAGAGTGGAAACAGGCCCATCCACTTGCATTACATGTGCGAATCCCGGATTCGCGATAGTGGAAACGAGCCCTCAGGCAGAAACTGTCCACACGCCAACACAATTAGCCTAGTGAGAACCAGGATAGTTCCTGTAATACCTAGAACTGCCACTGAGTGACAGCAACACTCCTGCCAGCTCTCTATCAAATAGATCGACGAAGAGCATGGCGAACCAGGTAAATTCCGATTCCTAACACTCTAACTGGGGTGAATGAATGGAAATTGCTAGAGTACATATACATAACCTAAATTGCTTCAAGGAAACAATGCTTTGGATCAATAGGACAAAACTAGAGCTTTTATGGGCATTTTGGGAAAGGTGGGGGGGGGGGGGGGAGATTTCTGCTTTGCTCTTTCAGGGCAGCCATTATTTCAAGAACAATGAGCTAGTATTGTAGGAGAGCCCCTATGCTTGTGGGCGCAGCTGTTTTTAGCAATACAAAATGCATGGGGATATATTTTTAGAAAAGAAGAAAAAAAAATCATCAAGCTGTAGCTGGTATGTGATGTGTGGTTCTAAAGAAAGCAATAAAAACACCCACTGATATATCTAAAACCTGTTGCCTGGCGCTCAAAGTAAACCCAGGGTGAAAAAAAAAATGTACCTAGGGCTTGTTCACACCAAGGGCGTTTTCGCATTTTCTTAAGCGCCGGTGATTTTGAAAATTGCCCTAAAAGCGCTTGTGCAATGATTCCCTATGAGAGTGTTCACATCTGAGCGGTTCGATTCCGATCCGCTCACCAAAGCGCTGCCTGTACCATTTTTGGGGTGATTTGCCTATAATGGCAGGTGTAGGGAAATCACAAAACGCTTGAAAAAGTGATTTCCCCTGGGCTTTTAAGAATAAATACATTGCATTTATTCTTTTCCAGGTCAAAGAGTTCACTTCCTGACTTGTGTCAGGAAGTAAAAAAACATATCGTTTTGCAAAAGCGCTTTGAAAAGAGCTTTACACAAAATCACCACGTGCAAGTAAGCGCCGGGAGTGGGAAAAAAAAATTGCGCAAAAAAATAAATACATTTGAAAATCGCTGGCGTCAGGTACCCGGCCATCCCTCTGTCTTGCCACTGGATGCTCCATTTGGAAGTTTGGTTGCACCCCCTCTCTGTACTCACTCTCACACAGCTGTATGTCGCAGCCAACGCCATGAGTGTCCCGAGTATGGGCAGTTCCAATTGTTTCCAAACTGCGCATGTCCAGGATGCTCTTGGCCATGGTTGCATGCGCAGTAGCCCAGACTGACGCAACTGAGCCGATTACCTTGGCTGATCGCAACTGAACGGCAGAAGGCGGGAAGACGGCGAGGGACTCACACATGTTTATCTTGCAGGAAGAAGCAGAGGGTAAGTATCGATTCTTATAATTTACAGCTCTGGTTTCCTTTACGGTTCCTTTGCAAATCTTATCACAAACTGAGAAGCTACATATAAAGTGAAAACACAGAAATCTCTAGAGAAACTAGGAAAGTGAAGGATGATCCTACATATAAATGTCTGATAGAGATAGAAACATTGTATTTTGTTAGCAACTGAGTAATTAAAAGCGTTGCATGCGGCGGCAGTGTATCCTTTGCCTGTAGGGAATTACCGCAGCTCACGAGCAGGTCCACTACGCTAATTTTTGTCACTTCACCTGCCAGTGATTTTTAAGCCTGGATTACAGGAACGATCATACACAATCCACGTAGATTACAGTGGGGCTTTAAATGAACAATCAGTCTTTTATTCTTCAATTTTCAAGATTCAAATTTCTTCAAGATTACGGACAAGTAAACACAAGGACCAATCTTGAAGAAATTTGAATCTTGAAAATTGAAGAATAAAAGACTGATTGTTCGTTTAAAGCCCCACTGTAATCTATGTGGATTGTGTATGACATTTTGTGAGGGGTGGAACTATACTGTTGTGTTTTAAGTGATCTTGTATTACAGGAACTATGCTTTGCTTTAACCTGCAGGTGTGCCTTATTAATTATGCTGCACCTTCACATCTATTTTGTATGAACTGCCCTTCCCTCCCAAAAGCTGCCAGAATATTTGGAACCTCTCATTACTGAGTTCCTGCGAGTACGTATTGTGGCCCTGCCACATGAATTGGGAGCAGCTAAAATTAACACAGGCAAACTGTTACAGATCTGCTTATCGTGGCGCACAATTGACCTGATCCGGTTCATGCTCCATTCCTGTTATCTGTTCCGTCTTCCTGCTATGGTTGATGTATGTTTTAACCTTATTTTGTTTTTACTGCTAAAATCTATACTCCCCCAGGTTAGTTAGGGTTGTGTATTTAAGTTTCAGATTTGAGGTGTAGTCACTTGTTTGATGTGTTTTCCATTTGTATATTGTGAACATATATTATTCACAAATATTACCTGTTTTCACTACTCAGGCTGGAGTTTTCAGTACAGTATTTGCTGCACGCTGTGGTCACCAGTAAGTTGCCTATACAACCTATTTACTGACCGTACAATGTACTGATTACTGTATAGCTTTGGATGACTCGCTTTTACTTTTTTGCCTTGACTGTTATACCCTTCATGTCCAACACACCTTCCACAGGGAATTCCTTTGAGGGCTGCTTTTCCCAACTGTCCCGGTGCCAAAAGGCTCTCCTACACAGAGTACTGTTCTCTGCCTGTTATACCACACACAGTGCCACACTAGTGGGAGATAGGAGGCAGGCTGAGAAGGTGGAAGTAACTGAAGGCACAACTCCTGTACCAAAATAGTAATAATCCACTGCGCTCTCATTCCATAGCCAAGATCTAAAAACAGAAAAACAAACTACACATCGCGTGATACTGTAACAGCATGGATTCAAAGAGACCCGTGTAGTTGTGAACACTCTGTGATTTCACTCGTGACACCACCACCCAGTACTGGAGAGGCTAAAATTTCAGCTAAAAACATAATAAATAACACCTCATTGCGCAGTAAGTTGAGACAAATGACACATAGCCGCGCTGCTTGCGCCTCCTAACTACTTACAAACTCCACAGAGATATCAAGCGTGTCACAGCGGCTCTCCTAGGGCCCTTGTAGGTGCACTCCCAAATCGCAGCGGCGTCCCGCCGGTCGGAATCTCCACACTGAGTGTTTTTGGTTGAAATTTTATGAAGATATTAAACCTTTGATACCAGCATACGGGTGTGCCTCACTGATGTGCCTGAGTGAGACTTAAACAAAACGAGAGATCCACCTGCAAAACGAGGTGGTTTTTATCCGGTGAGCCTCTCCAGTACTGGGTGGTGGTGTCACGAGTGAAATCACAGAGTGTTCACAACTACACGGGTCTCATTGAATCCATGCTGTTACAGTATCACGCGATGTGTAGTTTGTTTTTCTGTTTTTAGATCTTGGCTATGGAATGAGAGCGCAGTGGATTATTACTATTTTGAATCTTCTCATTGGATGACCCCACAGCGAACTCAGTGGACTATTTTCTTGAAGTGATTTGTTTAAGAGGCTCTTCTTTATCCTTGTTTTGGATAGTTTGGCGCTGCCCATTGTTTTCCATAATCCTGTACCAAAATGTTTTCAGCTTGGGAGTAATTATTGTACACTACTGACCATGTTGGCTTCCTACTGAATAACAACACATCCACTTCTGTCAGTGTGTGTGTGTGGTTATCCCTTTGCTAAATGTGTCTGTGTGAGTAAGCCTTCCTCTGCCCTACCTCTGCATGTGTGAGAAACCCAACCCCGGCTCAATGTGTCTGTGTGATCCTTCCCTAACTGTGTCTGTGTGGTTAACCCCTGTCTGTGCCCCTTGTGATAACCTTTCCCTTCATATATGTGTGAGCAACTCTTCCCTTTCACTAGCTGTGTACAAGTCTGTGTGGTTAACCCTATCCAATCTGTTCCCCTGGTAATAACTGTTTCCTTTATCTGTGTGAGCAACCTTTCCCTTTTACTGACTGTGTAGTAGTAGCCTCTCCAAGTCTGTGCCCCTGGCAATTACTTTCCCTGCATGTACATTATCTGTGTGAGCAACCCTTTCCTCTCCCTTTCACTGACTGTGTATTAAGTCAGGTACACAAGGGGGACCTTTGTAGCTGTTGCTAGCACGCAGGAGATGTGTGCGCAACAGCTCGGCGATAGCTCCGCCTGAGCGACAGCCGTCTAAACGTCTCTGCCTGCAGGCAGAGACGCGGCGGAAACTGTTGCCAAAGGTTCGGCCCCCCCGCCGGAAACTCCATTTGCAGGGTGTGGGTAGCAGTCGCTAGTCCGCATACACACGGCAGACTAGCGACAGTTGCGGAGACAGAAGTTGCCGTGCGACTGAACTTTCCAATCACACGGCAACTGCTGTCTCCAGCGACAGTTCGGGGTGCGCGCCTCATACACACGGGACAACTGTCGCCGCAACATGCGCGTGCCACATGTTTGTGGCGACAGTTGTAGCCCGTGTGTATGGGCCTTAAGTGTTTAATCCATCCCTGGCTGGGTCTGTGTGGTTAACCTCTCCCAATCGTTGTGCCTTATAATAACCTCCTCCCAGTTTCTGCACATGTTCTTCTCTATTTCCACTAGTTCTGGATGTGCAGCTTTCCCAGCATGCGAGTTAGATGGGGAAACGCTGTTATTTTTTCAGTCAATAGGGTTGCGGTCCAAACTACATGTTGGTGCGATTTGGATGGCCTGCTGCAGCATTCTGCAGCGCGCATTCACATCCCTATAGATGTGTGCAATTCAGCTGTGTGTAGTCCTGTCAACATGGCTGTACAAAGTATATTCTCTGTGTAATCATATTGCCTGATTTGTGGTTCTATGAAATCAGCTTTGAAACAGTTTGCAGCGCTTACAGATTTCCCGCCTACATCTAGGTGGAGAATTTATTTTACCAATAGGAGAGCAGCTTTTATACTGTGGATATTTTTTAGCCAATGAGAGAAAGTCTTAGCTCAGAGAAAAGAGAATTGTCCAGAAACTGTTTTGAGTGAGGTGATAGCAAAACAAGAACTGATAGAGATCTGAAGAGGAGAGCTTTACTCAGAGCTGCTGAGCTATCTGTGAGGTGAAAATCCTTTCTTCACTGGCACCAGTGACTGCATCCTTTCTGAAGGTGAATGTGATAGACTGTGACAGATTACTTTACATGGCTGCTTCATTCTGCCTCATCTGAAGGAACTGTATGCAAGCTACAGACAGGCTGATAGTGAATGCAGCGTACTGGTATGTTTATCTGCAATTTAAAGTGTACTTAATGATTTAATGTGATTTGGGGGATTTGACATCTCTGGATTTTCTGGTGCTTCTTTGGGCCAAACCCTTTCCAGGAGACTTTGGAGTTATCCTTATCTATATATATAATATAATTCCCATTCATCGATCTAAGTCCCCCTGCATAAAAAAAAAAGTTTCCCTTCTTCATTCTAGTTCCTGGAAGTGAGATCGATTGCTTCCAGGACTTTTTGACTGTAATAGTAAAACTACACCCACATACATTTTTTTATTAAATACACTATATTTACATTTAAAATTAGCTGTTTACCTCCCACACCAAAAATTACCCAAATAATTTTTTTTTTATAAAAAAAAACAAAAACAAAAACACACACACACACACACACACACACACACACACACACACAAAACATAGTTCCAATGAGCGGAACGGAAGGCTGTTCAAGTAAGCATTAATTCCCGACACTGAGACTTATGCAGCAGAGGCCGATGGAATCAATGGACGCCTATGAAATTGGTCTGATTACCGTATACGTTCTTCAGTCCCTGGGGAGGGAGGATTTTTATTGGTTTGTTTAACCTCCTGGGCGTTTCAATTCTCCCTTAATTTCTGTCCAAAAAAGTCTATGGAATTTTCCAATGAATTTTTTTTTTAATATTTCAGGCCTGTAACTTACCAAATCATTAGCAAACAAGGTTCTAGTGCTTATCCTAAGCATAATAAAATAATAAAACATGAAAATCATGGCAAAAAAAAACATTTAATAGTAACAATACGTAAACAAAACATCTTAATTCAGATCAAGCAGCAGTTGCAGCACAAAAAGTATTGAAACATCAATACACTTCCTGAGTATGAAATATTTTAAAGCAAGGGACAGCACAAAGTCCTACATCACATTCAGGGCAGTAAAAGCGCGTCTCCTTGCGCACCTTTTTTCCATTCGGCCCCCTCTTAGAGCAGCACACAACGCACATGCGGGTAGGTGTTGCTTTGCGCTCAGTGGGTGGCACATGCTCTACAAAATGACGTCCTGTTAGTCGCACTGGATTTACGACATAGGAGGCACGACGTCCTGGTCTATTCGCCTCAGATTGTGGTTGCTGATGTTGTAAGCATATTTCCTCACAAACCTTCAAAATGTAGTCAAAGTGAGGAAGAGGCCTGTCATTTTGTTTCTTGTAGAGGACATAAGAATTCCAAAGACACTGCTCCACCAGATGTCTAAAGATTTTTTTGTAATATTTGCGCTGCTGTTTGCGCACAACGGGGTAGAATGTTATGCACTGGTCAGCACGGTCCACCCCACCCATTGTCTGATTATAATCCAGAATGACCTGGGGTTTCTGGATTGTCTTCCCAGCACGATTCTTGGCTGCAGCAGAGTCAGTGTTATGGACTGTTGACAAAACGGAAACATCTTTTTTGTCCTTCCAGCGGAGGGCCATCAGTTTACCCTTCTGCCATGCTGTGATTTCCCCTGGCTTCAGCTTCTGAGCTGAAAAGGCTGATGGCAGATTGCGACGGTTAGGCCGGACAGTGCCATATGAATCAGTCTTGTGTCTGATGAGGTGTTCATATAGTTCAGGGGAGGTGTAGTAATTATCTGTGGTCAGGCAATATCCCTGACCAAGAAGCGGTGAAATGAGGGAGAGGACAGAGGCAGATGCAAGGCCAAACTGGCTGTAGCTGGGGTCAAATTGTGTGCCTTTACCAGTGTATATAATGGCATTCCAAATATATCCGGAATTAGATTCGCACAATACAAACGATTTTATCCCAAATCTGGCACGCTTGGAAGAGATATACTGTTTCCAGGCAAGTCTCCCCTTATACGCCATTAGGCTTTCATCTACGCTAACGTCTCTTTCTGGAACATACACGGACTGAAATTTGCGTATGACCATTTGAAATAGGTCGTAGATCTTCCACAGTTTGGGGGCAGGATGGGTGGCCTCATCAAAGGTCTCATTATTCATGAAATGCAGGTTTTTCATGATGAGGCTGAATCTGTTTTCTGACATGACAGTCGCAAAAAAAGGTGTAGCAATCAGTCGGTTGGTGCTCCAATATGATGTCTGGCGGGGTTTCCCCACAACCCCTTGGAGGATGAGGATGGCCAGGAATAGCCATATATCATCCTGGGTGACTGGTTCCCACCTTTTTCCCCTAGCAAACCTCCTGAATGGACCAGGCTGCTGTTCCGCATAGCGGTTGGTCTCCTCCACTATAATTTGGATTATGGCCTCGTCCAAAAAAAGTTTCAAATAGGCCAGGGGGTTAGGATCACAGGGAACTTTTTGGCCGGGTTCGCCTGTAAATGGGAATCGCGGGGGGGCAGGATTATTCTGGGTAGGGTCTTTAGCGATCCATGTGCGGATGCTCTCAACCTCTTCGGTGAAGTCATCGCTGTCAGACTCTGAGTCAGATGATGACATGTTCGCCACATAGCTGTCACTTGAGTCTGAGAATAACAGCTGCTCATCCTCGCTGTCATCAAACTCCTGCATCAGGGTTCGCGGGGAGAGGCGTCTACGGGAGCTGGAAGCCATTACAGGGCAGGCGGCAGAAAAAACGTAGTCGTTATTCGGAGCAAGGGTCAAATCCAGGTGGCAATCAAAGCGTCGTCGTTATCCAAAAGCAAGGGTCAAATCCAGGCGGCAATCAAAGCGTTGTCGTTATCAAAAAGCAAGGGTCAAATCCAGGCGGCAGTCGATAGAATAGTCGATAGTCCAAGCAAGGGTCAAAACCAGAAAAATCAGCAGAAATATCAGTGCAAGTGTCACCAGCAAAATCCAAACAGCAAATGGTGTTTTTTTTTTTTTCCTATGTGTCATTTTATTTATACTGTTTCAAACTTGTTATTTTTTACTGAGTATTGGATTGGATACATGTGTATTCAATCCAATACAAATTTACCGCCGCGCCCCCTAGCGTCGACTTCACGTGCGACGTCATTGCGTGTGGCTAAAGGAGAGGAGGAAGGAGACGCGAAAGGAGGAGGGACCGGAGGGACCGGAGGGGACCAGAGGACGGGATCGGTGGCCCAGAGGACGGGATCGGTGGCCCAGAGGACGGGATCGGAAGGCCCAGAGGAGAGGATCGGAGGGCACAAGAGGGTGGAGGGACGCGGAAAGAGATGCGGAAAGAGATGCGAACCGGAGGGGACCAGAGGACGGGATCGGAGGGCGGGATCTGAAGGCTCGTCCTGACCAGAAGGCATCAGAGACACTGGGGACCGTCCGGAGAAAGGGGACTGTGCACCCTGTTCCAGGGCAACCCATGGTAAAGTGCTGGGAAACTTTTTTTTTTTACCCCGACACTGTATCGGGATTATCTAAATGGGCATCTTTTTTCACCCCGATACAGTGTCGGGATTATCTGCCAGAGGGTTAAAGGTCAAAATTAACTCCAACCTAAATTATCGCAAATTAAAACAGAAGGAATTTGCAATAATTTAGGTTGGAGTGAGCATATGATGTCTCCCACAATGCATCATTGCTAAATATGCAAATTATTCCTTGTTGTCCTTGTAAGCTAGCATGCGTATTCAGCAGTGATGCATCGGGCAAAACATCATATGCTCACTCCAACCTGAATTATCGCGAATTCCTTCTGTTTTAAGACAAACATTTGTTTGCTTAACATTTTAGTAACAGGGCTTTTTGGTCCTTTGTAGCCCCTTACACACTCCAATGAGCTCTGCTTCACCATGAGCTTGCTGGGTAGTCTGTAACTCACGATATGCTGGGAAAGCACTATTGCACTTTTGCCATAATGTGTACAATGTCAGTTTTATCCAGATAAACCTAGGGTCCTTGTCATCATGAGTCAGTGCTGGTCCCTGTGCCAATGCCCATTTTCTGGTATATATGTATATATATATATGTGTATATATATATATATATATATATATATATATATATATATATATATATAATATAGTATTATATACAGTTAGGTCCATAAATATTTGAAAAGAGAGTTCTCGTAGTGAATGAGCACCGGCATCAATGAGATGCCAGTGGTTATTTATAAAGTTAAAATAGAGGTTTACACTACTTCCTGTGTACTGTTCCATTCACAGGATAGAGTGGGGCCATTTAGTGGCCAAAATGGAAAAACACACCTACATATATTGAAATAAATAATAAAAAAAAATTCACCATTAATTTTAACGCTGGCATAAAAAAATAATCCATAAATAGTTACCTTAAGGACTCAGCTTTTTTTTTAATATGTGCAGTAGGATATTCTACCGTGTTAGCCATCAGTAAAAGCAAGAAGTTTAGAATCAGGATGGTTCAGCATGTTAATGGTATCATCCTGATTCTAAACTTCTTGCTTTTTTAATGTGTATGTCATAAAGGTATATCATCATTATATTGGCAAATTATGGATTGCAATGATTGATAAAGTATAAAGAAATGTAAAAATACACTTTTATTCCCAAATAAAATATTGTTGCCATACCTTGTACTAGGAACACATTGTTCTAAAGCTATAATGGCTAAAAACTGAGAAATAACTTTTTCTTCTTATTCCCTTTAAAATGCAAATAAAATAAAATAATTTTTAGCAAAAAGTACTGCCCAAAGAAAGCCTAATTTGTGGCGAAAACAATATATAGATCATGTAGGTGTGATAAGTAGCAATACATTTATTGGTGAATAAATATGAGGAGCATTATATGTGAAAATCTGTCTTTTTTTTATTTTATTTATGGTGGGGAAGCGGTTAAAAGAAACAACTCAATTAAAGCTGAAAGTCTTCACTTCAACTGCATCTCAGTGGGGTGAACAAAACGATTGCATAAAAATGTGAGGCAACTGAGTTGTTTCATTGAAAAATCAATGTGGTAATGTACAGAACCAAAATTAGAAAAAAAAGTGGTCTCTGTCCAAATACTGTATTTATGGACCAACGGTAACTGTATTTTATATTAGAAATTATATATCTGGTTATAGCAGAACAGGACAGGACTGCAGCTGACAGGTTTAGAAAATTACCTTAAAGAGACTCCGTAACAAAAATTGCATCCTGTGTTTTATCATCCTACAAGTTCCAAAAGCTATTCTAATGTGTTCTGGCTAACTGTAGCACTTTATACTATCACTGTCTCTGTAATAAATCAATGTATCTTTCCCCTGTCAGACTTGTCGGCCTGTGTCTGGAAGGCTGCCAAGTTCTTCAGTGTTGTGGTTCTGCTATGAACTCACCCTTCCAGGCCCCTCTCTGCACACTGCCTGTGTGTTATTTAGATTAGAGCAGCTTCTCTCTTCTCTCTTATCTTTTACAAGCTGGATAAATCGTCCTCTGAGCTGGCTGGGCTTTCACATACTGAGGAATTACAAACAAGGGCAAAGCTGTTTGCAGGAAGAAAAGAGCAGCCTGAAACTTCAGTGCATGGGGGAAAGAAACACACAAATGATCTCTTGAGATTCAAAAGAAATGCTGTATACAGCCTGCTTGTGTATGGATGTATTTTTCTATGTGTGGACATACTGTACATCAACCTACTTCCTGTTTTGGTGGCCATTTTGTTTGTTTACAAACAAACTTTTTAAAACTGTTTTTAACCACTTTTAATGCGGCGAGGAGCGGCGAAATTGTGACAGAGGGTAATAGGAGATGTCCCCTAACGCACTGGTATGTTTACTTTTGAGCGATTTTAACAATACAGATTCTCTTTAAGACACATCACAATGGACACACTGATGAAAAATAATTTCTCTAAAACCTCATGTTTTTTAATAATTTTTGTAACAAGAATCAGACCAGCATCATTGAGTAGAATGTTTGTATCCCTCTGAACAGTGGCAACTACATTCCTATGGGCCCCAATGCAGATTTTATATTTGCCCTCCATTTTGTACTTGTCACAACATCAGCCTCATTGCTTTCAGCTAAAAGTTTGTAAAAAAAAAAAAAAGCCAGACTAAGCCAATTGAACAAGAGTCATTGATGACCTTTGTCCTTGAAAATCTATATTTGCTGCCAGGCTAGAGGTTAATCTTTATTTTACCTGCTCACTAGCTCTAAGGAACTGGAAATGAAAGGGTGACTGTGGACAGAAAGCTGTGGTCACTTCCTTGGATCTACCCTGCTGTCTGATTGCTCGGACTTCCCACAGCATTCCCAAGCTATTGATGGGGCTTCCTGACACTTTCCTTGGGTCATATTACAGCACTGAAGAAGGAGCTGAGCTCTGACCAGGATTGATGAATACCCGGATGCTGCTGCTCACTGAACACAGGCAGAAGGGATGTGTGACAGGCTGAGACATTGCTTGCAAAGATCAACCATACTGTGTGACTTGGGCCATTCCCCATCAGCCTATGGCCAAGATGTGCTCCTTTCTGAATACAATATAAAAACACAACCACCCTGGATGAAAATCACTTTCCAACCTAGTTCTCTCCTCATTCTATCAGATTGCATGCCTGCAAGTGCAATATATTTGCCACTATGACAATTATACAGTATTGTATTCTGCTTTTTATTATTATTATTTTTATTATGAATCAATGTCTGGAATTTTATGGGCCAATATGTTTATCTTTCATACTCTGTAGAGTGCGACGAAAAGTAATGGCACTATATAAATCATTAACCACTTCCCTATTAAGGCGTTTTCCCCCTTCTGGACCAGAGCAATTTTCACCTTTCAGCGCTCCTCCCTTTCATTCACCAATAACTTTATAACTACTTATCACAACAAAATGATCTATATCTTGTTTTTTTTCCGCCAATTAGGCTTTTTTTGGGTGGTACATTTACAAAGAATTATGTTTTTCTAAATGCATTTTAAAGGGAATAATAAGAAAAAAATATTTCTCAATGTTCGGCCATTATAGTTTTAAAATAAAACGTTCTACTATGGATTAAACCCACACATTTTATTTGCCCATTTATCCCGGTTATTGAAACTTTTAAAATATTTTCCAAGTACAATGTATGGCGACAATAATTTATTTGGAAATAAAGGTGTATTTTTTTTCTGTTTTGCGTCTCTCACTAATTACAAGCCCATAATTGTAAAAAATAACTGTAATATACTTTCAATACATACAAATTAAAAAAGTACAGTAATTTTACTATTTAGCCCCAAGATGTCCTCGTGCATTTTCTTCCTGCTATTTACTAATAGTACACAAACAGGAAGTAATGCGTGTGCATGTAAATTAGTTTGTTACAATGACCGCAGGCATCTCATTGATACCAGTGATCATTGACACTGGCACTTAGATCAGTAAATGGGATCTGTGATCCTATTCACTGATCTCCAGGCTAGCAGGCGGCGGCGAGAATACGCACGGTGCAAGCAGCAGCCGTTCACAGCCAAGGACCCCACTAGTGATGTGCCAAAACAGAGGGAGCAGGAAGGAACCTGGTAGTAGGTTAAATCCCCATTCCTAAGCCACTGTCTCCACGGCAATTTCATTTCAATTACATTCCTTAAAGGGACACTTCAGTCTGTGGAAAAAAATGAGTTTTACTCACCTGGGGCTTCCAGCAGCCCCCTGCAGCTGTATTGTGCCCACGCAGACTCCATCAGATGCTCCTGGCCCCGCCGGCAGCCACTTCCGGTTTTGGTGACAGGAGCCGATAGGCAGAGAACGTAAGTGATTCTTCGCGTTCCCAGCCTCAATAGCGCCCTCTATGCTGCTATAGCATAGAGTATATATCATATAGCAGCATAGAAGGCGTTATTGTTGCTGGGAATGCGAAGAATCACTCGCGTTCCCTGCCTGTCGGCTCCTGTCACCGAAACTGGAAGTGGCTGCCGGCAAGGCCAGGATCATCTGATGGAGTCTGCGTGGGCACAATACAGCTGCAGGGGGCGGCTGGAAGCCCCAGGTGAGTATAACTCATTTTTTTCCACAGACTTAAGTGTCCTTTTAAACCATTAAAGTGCATCTTGATTTCACCTTGATTTTTCACCTTACTTGGTTCACAAAGCCTAGAAGTAGGGGAAAGGGGTTTCAGAAAAGTTTAGTCTTGAACCAGAGACGAAGCATCCTCATGTATTTTACCATATATATCAGAAGAAGCATTAGAGAAAACACCTACTCTGCTCTCTGTTTCATTATTTACTGTTCAGATATCTCTTATCAGCCCAGATAAAATCCCTGACTGAGCATTCAGTCTGACTTTGCTATAATGACTCCTGAGCAGAGCCACAAGGGGGCAGGCTTGGGCTTGAAAAGACAGCACAGAAGACAGACTTAGCTATAAAGATTCCTGAACAAAGCCAGACTGAATGCTCAGTCGGGGAATTTATCTGGGCTGATAAGAAGCAATCTGAACAGTAAATAATGAAACAGAGAGCAGGGTAGGTGTTTTCTCTAATGTTCCCACTGATATATATGGTACAATACATGAGGGTGCTTCGTCTCTGGTTCCCTTTAAGAGGAGCAGTTGAAAAAGTCGCAGCTAAAAATAGGCGCAATTGTTATTTATCAATATATATGTGGATGCAATGGTTATTTATCGATATATGTGGGCATAATTCTTATTTATCGTAATATAGAAAGCTGTTACGCTATTTAGCAGGCAGCTGCAATTAAATCGAAATTTATCGTAGTATTGGTAGCAGGGATCAGGGAGTGTTAAGGTTAGGCATCACTGGGGGGGGGGGGGGGGGTCTTAGGGTTAGGACCCACCAGGGGCGATCTTAGGGTTAGGCACCACCGGGGGGGGGGGGTCTTAGGGTTAGGCACCACCAGGGGAGGGTTCTGTGTGAAAGTAGGGAGAGGTTAGGTTATACTTAGGTTCAACATTATCGGTAAATTTACTGATAATGTAATACCGCAGTTAAAGTTGTTATTTACCATTTTTGTTATCGATTTTGTTATTTAACGTTGCGCTTAAATTGTTATTTACTGATATTGCTAGTAATATCGGTATTTAACGCCGCGCCGAAATGAGCTTGTGACTTTTTCAAATGTAAGCTTTTTAAGTATACAAACAAGTCATCAGAGTTTATTATTTATTTATTGTATTTAAGGAGCGCCAACATATTACGCAGCGCAGAGTGGAGGGAAGATGTGAAGAATGTGAATGTAGCAGTATAGAATTATCAGCTCAGCTGTGGATGTGGTGAACCTTCAAGCATATTCTCAAAGCACATCTTTTCAGATAAGTCTATAATTTGCTATGGGTAGCAATGAAGGCTTACTGCTTCATCTGCTAACTCCTGTGTCTCTTTCCCTAATGTCTCCAACCCACTACCCTCTAGATTGTAAGCTCCTAAGGGCAGGGGCTTCCTTCGATTGTTTCTTATTATACAGTCATTTTTCATATGAAAGTGTACCAATTTTAGTGATATATCAAACCACTCATCAACGATGTATGTATTTGTTCTTGTATAGCTGGATGTCACGATCGTACAGTGTCTTGATCTTCTCATGTATCTAAGTTTAGAAGATGCTGCTGCTGCTGCTGCTACTACTCTGGCTGTTCCAAACCATATATCAAATATACTCCATAATAGCAAGATCAAAAGCAAGCAACTTGACATTATACCGTTAAAACATCCATAATCAGCAAACCAATATAGTATGAACATAATAGGCGGGGAGGAGAAGATCCACCCACGAAGAGTCACTCAGTGAGCAAGGTATTACTACACGATCATATTTTATCCAGAAACCAGCAAAACAAAACAAATTAACGGAATACAAGGCAAAAGAATATAGTACACCAATGACATTTTTAACAGGAAATTACAATCCAAATTTAAATCCAAACTTTAACAAGATTATCTACAAAATAATGTACCTACATCACTTATAATAAAACCTAACTGTCCCTGCATACTCCTGTCCCTGTGTCCTTGGGTCCGTGCCTTTTGCGCATCACGGACAGCTGTTGGGACAGGACGGAGCCTATTAGCCGGACGGGCGTGTGCGGCGGCGGTGCGCGCATGCGCACTGACATGTGGCGGTGTTAAGAAACAGACTTAGAGCCCTTTTTTAAACGGGCTAAAGTCACAAGTTAGATATAAAAATAATAGAAAAACACACTTTATTAGAAAACAACAAAGTTGTTTTCCACAGCTGCTTAGGAAAAAATGTTTAGGATTTCTACACCCATGTAGTAGGCTTGCATTGGCTAGGTCTTCAACCACTTTATAACCACTAGTAAAACACCTTTCAGTATTTTTTTTCTTCACTTTAAGGCCTGGGGCACACCAAGAATCACAGTAGTGCTTTTAAATTGTGCAAGCCCTGTGTGCAGTAACTCCTAGGCATTTCTCGGGTTGCAGGAGCTTTGAAGCGCTGTACAGTAAACCATACAGAGCTTCCAATGAGCGTTTTTATACATGTAAATCGTTAGATATACTCACAGGGTGTCCAAACGACCAGCTTCTGTCTGTAGCCCCGCCCTGTAGGTGCTTTTCTAGGACCAATCAGAGACGTGCCACTGACCTCTTCTACTAGGGGGTCGGGGATAAAGGCAGAAGCAGGACATTGTAAAAACATTTGGTAAGTATAATTAACTTAATTTAAAAAAACAAAATATTCAACCCCTAAATCACTTGAAAAGAGATTTTGCATCGCTAAAATACTTAGCATTGAGAGCAAACACGGCCAAAATGCTGCATGTCCCGTGACTATGATTTTCCTAATCCCAAGCGTGTGCATCGCTGGAAGCATTCTGGCGCCTGCGCTGTACTACAATACAGGGAGTCCCTGTACTGTCTCCATGACTCCTCTGCCCTCCCGTGTTCTCCTCCACTATTTCTGAATAAATGTGAATAAATAAAAGCAGCGGCAGCATGGCACACCTGATCCATCAGGGCCCTGCGGCGATCAGAGATCTCTCCTCTCGATCACTGATGCCCTTGTGCCAGCTTCTGCTGATGATGCAATCAGCAAAAGCTGGCACTAGGGGAACAGTGATGGAGAGGACTCTGATCATTGCAGGCTTCGATGGATGAGATGGACCACGCTGCTGGTGCTTTCATTTATTGAAAGGGTGGCTAGGGTGACATGGGGGACACATGGAGGACAGAAGGGGACACCATAATTGGGAGCGAACATCTACAAGACACTCCTGGACCAGGTTTAGTATTTTTTTTCCTCCCTTCTATAACCTTAGCGAATCGCTGTCTGTTAGTTACCAACAGTTCTGGGCTAGACATAAATACCGAACATCTTGGTTTTACCGCTCTGTGCTTTGTGCATTAAAAATAATGAGGTACTCCGACTCCTTAGTTTATGAAACCTCCAATTCCGAATCCAGGTACGCAAAATGACTCTGACTGCTCAGTCTAATTCTTACCAGAGCTGTGGAGTTGGAATAAAAATCATCCAACTGCGACTCCTCAGTTTACTGAAACCACTGACTCCGACTACAGGTACCCAAAATTGCTCCACAGCCCTAGTGGTAACAGCCTTAGCAAAGAGATATTTCACAAAGTGCTCAGTAAAATCAGCTGTTTTTTGCATCCCAGGATGTGGTAATGCTTTGTGAATGGAACCCATAGTGCAAATTCTAACTGATACTTTCTGTCTTTGTTTCAATGTGCTTGATTTGGGCACCTGCGTTCAGCTACTACATAACTGAATGCCAGCGATAGGCTACTGTACATTCCTTGGGCATTGGCATTCAGCTACTTTACACAATAAAAGAGTGCACAAATCACGTACCTGGCAACCAAATCTGCACACAGCCACTCATTTGCATTGGGTGAAAAGCAGCAGCCAAATTAACAGGCCCGCTATTTACCTTCTTTACTCCAGTAGGGTGATAAACAACATCCAGCACATCGTGACCACGAACCACAGCCAGAAAAAAAGAAAAATAGCATGTGTGACTGGCTTCCAGTCAATGTGAACTACCCAAACACCACCCACGCCACCCCTGCACCTTCAGATATAGATTAAAATTAGCTTAGACACAGAAGCAGCAGAACTGAACTTATAAGGCTATGTTCCCACTGGCATTTGGGCCAGGTGTTTTTTAAGCATTTGGGTAACCAGGTAAACAAGTGCAAATCCTCAGATTTTAATGAAAAAGTTCACAATGGCATGCAGGGGTAGCATTCAAAAATATTGCCTCCAACTTTTTTATTTACAGTGTTTACACCACATTTTGGCTAAACGTTAATACAGTTTGGTAGATTTTTTTTTTTTTTAAACATTTGCACAACATTTACAGTAAAAAACAAACAATGCATCTGTGGCATTTAACAAGTTTCAGCAGGAGCTACAAGAATGTAATAAACAGTGATAAACGTTTAATTCAAATGTTAAAAAATGTAATATTTACTTGATGAATATCAAAAGTTACAAAAGACTTGAAAAAAAAATTCAGATACTGGTTTATTTACTTAGGGAGATGGACACAGGTAACTAGCTCATAAAGTACCACTCTTTGCAACAATCACACGAAAGAACAATCTTCACTTTGTTCCAATCCTAGCTTTTTGCTACTTTTATAAAAATGCCTGCTTCCGTAAAGTAACATTTACTAATAGATATTCAAGAAACTTCAGAAAGTAGTACAATCAGCTTTCTATCGCTTATCAATATTTTCTTTCAAGTCCGTAACCAAACCATGAGAGAAGCCAAACATCTCAGGCAATTACCAGTATTCCTTTAAGTCTATCCCAACCAATTGATTTCCAGTTACCAAGTTAAATAGAGAGTTTGCCCTCTTAAAGGACACCAGAGCTCAAATGAAGATGAGAAAGGTCATCGTGACATCCTGCGCAGAGTGCTACCGGCAGCGATACCGTGCTGTAGTACGCGTGCAGCCCGGCCAGCACAGACGCGCTGAAGGCCAACCAAAAAAGAGGTCCGGAGGGCAATTACAGGTATAGTAGGGGGCAGAAAGAAGAACCGGGGGAGCGGTGAGCAACAGGACAGCTCACCATACATGCCTGCTCCCCCCGTTTCTCATCTTCATTTGGGCTCTGGTATCCTTTAAAATCTGGAGATTGACTGCAGAGGAGGTAGAGCTACAGCCCAAAGCTCTGCCTCTTCCAGGAAGAAAAGCCTGCGAGTCCTGGAACTTAGCAGGGCTATTTCTTGGTAATAAATTATTTGTTCTGCTGCGGGGATGCAGCGATTCCACTTGGAAGTTAATGCTCACCCACCTATCGTACTCCCCCCCCCCCCCCCCCCCAAAAAAAAAGAAAACTGTTGAAATAGCAGCTCTATAGAACTGCACAAATAGAAAATGCAGAGACTTGGCATACAACATTGCTGAATCCAACAGTAGAGAACAGATTCCTGGAGCAACTCACTTATATATTAAAACTTCAAACTTTTACTTCACATCTTCATAAAAAATGGCAGGTAGTAAAAGACAAGCAATACTTATCAGATCCCACTGAAGGTTAAGCAGCATAAAGTGCAGAGTTGTACAAGGGGTGCGGAGGCTGGTTTGGTCGACGATCGTTTCGCCACTCAATTAGGGCTTTTTCAAGTCCATGTATACAACATTGCTGAATTTGAAGCTGTATCATATTATGTAAATGATTTAACTGTGAGTTAAGAGACCTGGCTTCATTTATCACATTACTAGGCTGTCAATAAACAGGTTTACACTCAGATGAAAGGGTACTATATTGAGCATCTGTGTAAAGGTGGCCATACATGGTACAATTTTTCATTTTTTTTTCGATTAGATAATTTAGTTTGATTATTCCGTTAGATCAAATATAAAGATTTTTCCAGCATGTCCGATCTGATTTTTCTCGAAAAAAACAGGATAATCGTTCAAATTTCTTGATCGAAAAAAAAATATTTTCAACCTTCATTCGATTATTTAGATCGAATAAACGAGATAATCGAACATTTTTATTGTACCCTGTATGGCCACCATAAGGTGTGAAAGTGAATTTGAAAGATGATCATCTGGAGGAGTTGCGTCTTATGCTGCTCATACATTATGGAATGAATCAGATACAGATTTACTAACTATGTACAGTCCTGCCAAAATTAGCCGTGAGCTGAATGGCTGACTCACAAGAAAGCGTGTAGTGTTACCAAGCCATCATGTCAGATAGGAATCAGAGTATATGAAATCACATGAAAGTTAACTGAGGGAGAAGACCACATACAGGTCCTGGCCTCCTTCCAGATACAAGTACAGGAGTGGCAAAGCTGATTGCCATGGTAGAGGCAAAGGAAGACCTTCTTTTGGGCAACTATCTATAAGTCATCACAAATCGGGGCAGTCAAGATTTTCAGGAGCTATCAGAACATCCCTCGTGTGCCCAACTCCCACATATCAGTACAGTTCCACTTTCAAGACTTTTTACAGTTCTTCGAGATTTCCTGAATCCCAGCTATGGTAGAGAAGGCTAACATCCCCCCACCCCCCTCCGAGGGCTTTCTGATACTGGACTTATTGTTTATATAAACTTTTAAAAGGCTCCGAGAGGAATGTGTTATCACCTAGGTAGAGTAAGTTGGAAGACCTTAACCGCATCTGGGAGGTTTAAAGACTGAACACATTGTGAACTCAGTAACACTGAACCAATAGAACATATTTCTTGACCACTATAAAGAGTGAGACTTTCTCCTATACAATACTTTTTGCATACTACTGGTGCAAATAAAAAAAAAAGTGATTGCATCCAATTCAAGTTTTTATGCATTGCTGTAAGCAAAATCTTTTCCGACAGTGAACATGCAAGAAAGATGCTCCTGACTAGCTAAATTTTCATAGCACTTTATTGTACTTTTTGTTAGGACTAGGTAATCAAACAGAAAAGCTGATGCAACAATAACTAGAGGTGACTCATGAGAAAAGATTAGTGAATCACAGCCCCTGTAACGTATCCTTCCTACTGCTATGAATTGTATGCTCATTCTGTGTGCAATAGATACACACATATACACACACACTTTTTTTCTTCATCTCTTTAAAGTGAACCTGAACTTTTGCACGGGACAGAAGGTAAACATACAGAAATGCACCCTGTATGTATTTAGAGTTTAGCCTGTCTAATCCCCCCTCATCTGTGACTAATCACAACTGTATTTTGATCTCTCAGCTGTGTTAGCTGGCTGCCTTGGCAGAGTAGCTAATTTGTAAACACAGAATGTTAACCCTACGTCTGCTTCCGTGAAAGCAGGAAGTAGACACTCTGCAGATTTATTGCAAGATTTGTATCAGCTGTAACAAAAAATGTTTGTCTTCAAATGTTATTACGCTGTTGCTTATCTTTTAGAGCAGAGATGAAGGTCTGAGTTCAGGTCCATTTGAAACCACTTGGGTCTTACCGAAACATGTCTGACTCCCTCTGTTCCTTCCCTCTTGTTGTTATTTGAAGTTCAGTTTGTCCAGATCTACTATCCTGCTCACATCCAGACTGCCATAAATTCATCAACCTCCTGGACCAACCACTACTTTTTGGGGCCACTACTGTGTCTGGTTTCCCTATTTCGGGTTCACAGAAACCCTTATAATGGTTTTCAGTGATATCAACATTCTCATTGCTACTACAGCTAGGCAAATACTAGCTCTATCTGGGAAAGGAGACCTGTTGTCGGTGCCAATCCTCCAGGCAGGTACCCCACTCCTGCCACCACACAGTGAATGACTAAATCACAGAAGGAGGCACTCCACTGGCTTCCCCTTGCGTTCAGTTTGCTCCATGTCATGCACACTACATGTTATGGGCTGAGCCCTTCATCAGGTCTCTGAAGGGTCCAGCCTGTAACATGTAGTGTGTGTGTGTGACATGGAATAAACTGAACGCAAGTTCAAACCAGTGGAGTGCCTCCTTTTGTGATTTTGTAGTTTACTATTAGATAAATGGCTAACATGCTTAAAAGTTGTGCAAGAGCAGTTGTGTGCCATACTTTGCACCAACACGGTGCACCTATGCTCGAGGGGAGTGCAGCCGCAAGAACTATATTCGACAATATAGTCATAGCGCTGGACCAGAGGGGCCCAGCAAGGAGTATGTCACTGAGCAGGGGGCAGCGCTATGCATTTTTATTATTATTATTATTTAGTATTTATATAGCGCCGACATATTACGCAGCGCTGCACAGTGTATATATATATATCTTGTCGCTAACTGTCCCTCAAAGGAGCTCACAATCTAATCCCTACCATTGCCATATGTCTTTATTATGTAGTGTAAGTATTGTAGTCTAGGGCCAGTTTTAGGGGGAGCCAATTAACTTATCTGTATGTTTTTGGAATGTGGGAGGAAACATACAAACTCTTTGCAGATAGTGCCCTGGCTGGGATTCGAGCCAGGGACCCAGCGCTGCAAGGCGAGAGAGCTAACCACTACGCCACCGTGCATATGACCCTATCCATGCTCTCTGCCTCAGGGTCATACGTTTCTTATGTTTTGCGTTGCGGTGGGATGCGGCAGGAGCATCGTATTCCACCACAAAGCAAAAAATAGGTGTAAAACCGGCTGCAATGATTTTCAAACTCACGAAATCAATTAATTTGATATGTCATTAAATTTGGGGTTGGTAACTACAAATTAAGTTATACAGTATATGCACTCCCTGCAGAGCTGAATCCACTGAGAATGTTGTGCACATTGAACGCAGAGGTGTGGTCTATCACCTGTAAATCTGTCAGATTGTGCATGAAGAATGTGTAATTGTGAGGATCCGCGTGGCTGCCTGCGCAGGCAGGCAGCCTTTTGACCACTGTTCAGTTGTGCAGCTTGCTGCTGAGGAATTTGCATATGTTTGTCATGCAGATTGCCTAGCCACATCCCTTGTGGGCTTGCTCTATAAAGAGCTATGTTTCCCACAGTAAGTTGCTGGTCATAAGAGTTAGTCCTGTGGAACACTCGCCTGGAGTGTCAGCCTTGCTCTTTGTTTGAAGATTAGCCTAGAGTAATTCCTGGGACTGCACTAGGCAGGTTTCCCTAGTGCAGTTAGGATTGCATTATTTGTATTGCCTGTTCTGTCTGTCTGTCTGTGGGGTGCTAACCAGAGCAGCGGTTGTTGCTGGTAGGCCCTTCTGTTCTGTTGTTGCCTTACTTGGATCACACTCGCTCTGACGGTAAGAGCAGTGGATCGTATCTCTTACGTATTCCTGTTTCCGTGTATCTGTCTTGTCTGCTACGAACGCTTGCTGGAGGCTCGATGAGGTAACCGTTAAGCAAACGCTCGCGTCCTCTGTTTTATGTTTGTTTGTCGGTGGTTAGTTAGGTGTGCTTGTCCCTGTTGTGCTTATCACGCGGGGTCCGCGCATAAAACGCGTGCACTGTTGCGAATGAGTGCGGTGTTCGCGTTTAGTTATCGTTTATTATTTTCCTTATCTCCTCATTGTATGATTTGCTGTGACTTTGCTATTCTCGTGTTCTGCCTTGCTGTAGCCTTGTGTCACCTCTGGCAATCGCCTCTCCCGCGATTGCATTCCTACTTCATATCTGCTGTTGTGTATGCACCGTCGCGGGTTGGCGACTAGTTTGGTGCACACACATACAATCTGTCCCTTTGCTCAATCTCTTTCGGGGCTATCTTGCCCCGTGTTTCGTCCCTTCGTGCAATTCCTGTCTGGCGTGTGTGGCAGGGCAGAGAAACTGTTCCTCTGCACTCCACGGCTCCCCCTGTCGACAGGAATTTCCCTCTACAGGTGCATTGCACCTTTTGCTGGGTTCTCGCAAATTATACGTTTGTGGAGGATTTCCGCAGTGTCACCGCACGTCTTGTGCGCTGATTACGGAGAGAACTCCACAATCGTTACAGTAATAGAGGAAGAATCCCCTCATTACCCTGCAGAGTACCTCACTCTTACATGTACCCACAGTTATATTGCCTAGGGCCTGATCCATCTTCAGATCGTGCATGAAGAATGTGTAATGGAGGAAGAATCCCATCATTCTCCTGCAGGGTACAAGTTTAGTTAAATTGCATCTCTGTTGTGTACATAAACACAGAGGTGCATCAGTCCTTCAAAGTTAGAGTGCCCCAACACATTGTCTGTTTAATAAGATTCAGTGGAACCTCGTTTTCATTGGGTTCCGGTGTACAGATCTGCCCCCTTGCAGAAAATGGCCCTGGTCTATATCAGATATAGAGAAGGCAAAGGCCCTTTTCTGCAGGGTGGAGGAGCTACACACTGGAACCTGGATGATATGGGGCATTGCCCCGGCTGAATGTCGGGGCATTCACGTTGGCAATGACAAGCCTGGATAGCTAAAAGGGTACAGTGTCATCTTTCTGGCCAGGAGCTTTGTTTTGTTCCCAAAAGCAGATCTTAATATAGCTTTAAAATTCCTAAGCTTTGGCAGTGATGGAATGCCTTTCATGTTACACACTGTACTTTCAATCAACAAGATTGTTGTATGCTAATTAGAGTCATCTGAGTCGGAGTTGGAGGTATTATAAACTGAGGAGTCGGATGATTTTTGTACCAACTCCACAGCCCTGTTTTCTATAAGAGGCAGAGGAGGCACAACCTACCCCAAAAGCTCCCTTGATCCACCTATCCTGTGGTGAAAACAAAGGGCGAGTGTATCCTATTTTGTGTTGTGGAGCGACTTTCCAGTAACTACACATGACGGATGGCTGAGAATAGATGTTAAAATTATACTGGACACAAAAAGTACATTTCTCATCAGTTCAAATAAAATCCAATAAAAGTGGCTGTGCTGCAGTCAGTGGTGTGTGCCACCACCAACATATATGACTGTTGCATGTAAGAGCTATGGGCCCCAGTGCATGTTCTACATTGGACCTGCACAAGCATTATGTACACAACCACTGATATGACATACCAAAACCTGCCAAGGACAGCCAGAGAGAGAGAGAGATAAGCAGAAAAGGGCAACAGCTTCTCACTGATTACCACTATTCAAAAGCACTTATAGAGGTGACCATTACCAACTTAGCACTAACAAAGAGCCGATACAGCAGATGAAGGAATTGAGTCTTACAGCATGGCCATGCCACCTTCATGACAGAGGGGGAGTGGCAGTTTGTGCTATGCACCCTCCAACTGATGGGAGCACAGGCCACAAATCCTCACAAAAGACTGCAGTGCACAGTCTAATGGGCACACTTGTGCGCTGCACATCAGTGCATCCTGTGCATGGCTGCCTTTATTGAAGATCAATGCATACGTAAGCCTTTAGCTTTATGTCCTTAAAGTGTCAGGGTAATTATGCTTTAAAGAGAACCCGAGGCGGGTATTTTAAATCTTAAGAGACCACAGAGGCATGTCCTGTGCATAATGACATGACTCTGAGTCTCGCTATGGCCGCCTCTAGCCCACTCTCCAGGTCTGCTGTGCCCCCGTGAAAAAAGGGCTAATCTAGCAACAATCTGCTTGTCACTAGCCCTGTATTTACCTGCAGGCTGACAGTCTATCAGCACTCCCTGCCTCTGTCCCCGCCGCCGTGAGCTTGCTCCAATCAGAAGCTAAGCTGCTAGCCTAGCGCTTTTTTCAGGGGGGGGAGGGGGCACAGCAGACCCGGGGGGGAGGGGAAGGAACTAGAGGTGGCCATAGCGAGACCAAGAGGCATGTCATTATGCACAGGACATACCTCTGTGGATTTAAAATACCCGCCTCAGGTTCTCTTTAAAGCGGACCCAAACTAAACATTTTTTTTAATTAAAAATATTTAGTTGCACCACTCTGACACATACAAAGATAAATAAACACTCCTTCAAACCTATGATCATTTCAGTGCATGCTTTTCACCCTTCTCTTTTCATAGTTAGGGTTATACTGGTAGCAGCCATTAGCAATTCCTCCATTGCCGGACACCATCTACTCCACCAGTTTGCCGGAAAAATCCCGGCAATTTGAAAGGAAGGGATGGGTTCCTCCAATAAATGTAAAATATTTTATATTTGTCATCATACAGCTGAAAAAAGGCTGCTATTTATTATTATAATTTAGAAAATAGATTTTATTTCTGAAATCTTGTATTTTTAATTTGGGTCCACTTTAAGTGGTTTTGAGTGTGCATTATATACAATGCCAAATCCAGAGTTCAGAGCTGGAGTTGGAGGAGGACAAGATCTACATTATAAAATGTATACTTATTGCCCAAAATCTTTTCTGCTAGGTTCTACTCTTAACTTTACTGCCACAAAAGTGGTCACATGTTCCTGAACACCTGTCTCCCATTGCGCTCCCTCTCCTCTCTGATAACACAAGTGAGTCCAGTAACGCGGAAGCCAGCATGTGCAAAACAACAAAGGATGCACAGGATGAAAGAGGCTGTGAGCAGCCCCAGCATGGGACGAGAGGCAGGAAACAGCCAGGGGACTGCAGTAAAGCTGGTCTGAGAATATAGTATTGTTAAAATCTAAACCTGATCGTACAATATGCTGGAATTATTGATTTTAGCATCACTTTACAACACTGTAGTAACAACCCAATGTAAGCTGTCTGACTGAGATTTACTAAGTCATTCCTAGAGGGGAGATCATATGAAACTGGATAGGATTAGTTCAACACTCTCTAAGTGGTCTATTAAGAGTTTGGTGCTTACCACCCTCCCCTGCGCTATAATTGATCCATAGTCCGAGCTGCTTAAAAATCATTTAGAAAGTGTTCTTACTGTAAATACCTGCATGAGACTTCAACATCAAAGCTGCTAATTTATTAACTTTTTAGCAACCCCCACTGTGTTCCATTATAACCCATGCAGGGGCTGCAATATTTTATTACATAACAGCGGACTCTTTTGACTCTAAGCTAATTTATTTAGAGGCTTGCAAGTGCTCCAGGCCAATTTATTTTAGCACTTATTATTATTACTTTATTTCTTTGTTACATTTTCTTGCTTCTAATTATTACTGTTGTAATGTGTATTTATAATCTTGTCACTAGGGGCAGTGTGAGACAATAACAGATGACTTCTGCTTTCAGTTTCTATATTTTCTGATAGTGAGAGAGATCAAAGCATTCCAAGAATTTAAAGCACAACAAGTTCTGCTCCCTGAAGTTAAAAGCAGTGCACTTATCTCAAATGAGATAACTCTATTGAAGCTGCAAATGGGTTAAATAATCTAGCCAGGGTTTGCTGATTCAATTATGATATCCCAATGGGAGACATTTGTGGATCTCTGGAGATGACTTTGTAAATTAGGTCCTCCATGCCAAGAATGACAGCAAACTTGTTTCAGTTTGTGCCAATATATTCCTTTCCTTCTCTTTTCTACACTGCTTACCTCTATAGGCTAGCAAATAGTAATTTCTCTAAGCCTGTTTGCCATAGACAGCTGAACAGCTCACCTGTTTGGCAGTTCAGCCTCCCGACTACGCGCTCCTTTCGGTTCCAATATCATGCAGCCAAATGCCAGTGTTTGGGAACACCCCATGTGTCATCATTTGACATACAATGGTGCTACCTGGGAGAAGAAAAATGCAACTTTTCCCATCTGAGCACAGCCGTGACAGCACTAAGATGTAACTCTATGGGGGCCTCCTTGCCAACGCTTGTGCCGGTATATGGCCAAAATATATTCGCTCTGTTTTCCGTAATTCTGCAATGACTTAGTAAACATGTTTGTATAGTCAACTTAAAGCGGATCAGAGATGAAAAACTAACTATAACTAGTAACTTGTCTATATATCTTATCTAAAGTTTAGATAGTTTACACAGCAAATATAGCTGCAAACTGCTTTAATAGAAAATGATTAATTCTTCATGTGATACAATGACAGCAGCCATGTTGTTTGTAAACACTACAGAGGCACGCTTATCTGTATCTTGATCACTAAGCCTGTGAAAAAACCTATTCCCCCTTCTCCCCTCTGCCTCTGAAATCAATGGCTAGTAACACCTCCTCCTCCTCCTGCCCAGACTGAGCTCCCATGAGCCCTTGCTACTGCCAAGGCTCTCTGAAAACCTGTGGGCGTGGTTGATTTAGTTTATAGGGAATTAGAGTATTAAAACAAAAACAAAAAAGTATTTGGCTTGAGGAATGCCCTATAAACAATAGGAAAGGAACACAATTATGCAATGAGTAAAAGTTCACCTCGGATCCACTTTTAAGACCCATTATTACCCATTAGTCCATACTCAAGTACTTAGTGTCTGCACAAAGACAATATACAACAAAATAAAAGAAACGAAACATGTTAAGGTACATAATCCCTAGGATGACAGCTCTAGCGACAAGATCATAGAGAGGTGACCTTAAGCTGATCAACATGTATTATTGTTATGTAGAGGGGAAGAAAGGCAACGTGCACTTCACAGTTATGGTCCCTCAAAGATCTGGCGGGCTGGATCTTGAAGCAATCGTTTGAGACACCTGAATACGCAAGATTCTTGGCCAAGATGACCCTGAACAGCTGCCTCCGGGTTCATCCTAGTATTTCTACAAGGCTTCAGACACAAGAGTAACACTGGGTTCACACTAGACTGTATTTGTGCTGTAGATGTTCACAGTGCATCCAATCCTGTCCCCATTATGTCCAATCCTGTGACTGTCCCCATTATTCACAGTTCTCCATTGGTGTCTGTTGCTATCTGTGACATATCCAACTTCCATCCAGTGTCCAAAGAAGTCCTGCAAAACCAGATTTTGCATTCTATCACTGCAATGGACATGTTTTAGGCCTCTTTCAGATGGACGACTGATTTGCATTCTTGCTGAGCAGTTCAGTGTCATGTCTACCAGTGCAATTTGGGTGCAATTTAAATGCAGCTGAATTGCAGCGGTTGTAACACCACACAAATACGCATCAGGAAACAGCACAGCCTCAAAGTAAAAGTAGAGTTGTCCTCTACCTCCCTCACCTTGTTAGCTAGTGGCCTGTAACTGACCTGCACAAACAAATAAAATACACACTCATATTTTATGAACTTTGACAGTTAAGAACAAGCCAATCAACCAGAATGCATTCTATGTTTCTGATGAGAACAAGCCCAAAAATCCTTGTCCTATGACTCCCCTAAAAGACTGGTTCTTGTGACTCATGACTCCAAGCAAAATTACATTTGGAAAGGCTGAAAAGACCATCTTTCTATTTTCTCATACCTGTACCACTTTCTCACCCAGAAATATGGAGCAAAAATGAAAAACGTGGGTGAGACAACTGAGGGGAATCCATAATCCAGAAGATCTTAAGTTACAGAAAGGTTAGGCTGAGCCAGAGGCAGATTAAACAGGGTCTCTCCCTATACTCCAACCCCTCAGAAAGCTATGTGAAGCCTCTGCAGACCAGCTCTCAAATGGTCAACATATTGCAAAAGGTTACGGACACACAGCTCAGACACTCTAGGATAGAAAACTGGAAATTAGTCCTCAGTGCCCCATTCATTTGAGTAGATTGCCCCATGACTTTACAGAAGGTTGGCAACCCTGGTATGAAAGGGTCCAGAATCACAACTCAATATTGTACACCATTAATGTGAATCAGAATTTCATAAATTACACTATCCTCAACATATGCTGCTGAAAGCGGTTTCAAGAACCATCTTGCTGATGATAATTATTAGGGTCAGATCACACTAGGCCCTCTGCTAGTCCATTTTCTGTAAGGGACAGCAGCAAAGGGTTTATGGACCCGTTCACAAAGTCCGCTAGCAATGTATCACAATTCTGCAACCGACATTCCTGACCTGCACAATTTATTATGTAGAATGGATCCATTTCCATGTACCCGATATAAGGTAGTACACTGTGCGGTGCATTGTGGAGCAGTGGAATGCGTGAGTCAAATTTGAGGCATGCAACGTGGTACCAGACAACGTGCGCATTTACAGTTGAGGTGAAGCAACTTTCATTAACCGTATGCGTCACGCACACACAATGTGACTTTTCCCCTCCGCTGGGATCCTGTTTTACAGGACATGCAACGCACCAGTGTGAACCTAGCCATATGCTTCCACTACCACCAAAGGGAGTACAGAACCTTTCATATGGTACCCATTCCAGCTTGGCCCATCATTGTGTCTACCGAGTCTAAATGGTTTATAGCGCGCTACATAATCCCGATATTAATAGCAACCCACAACACACTTTCTTAAAATAAACTGTACACATAAATAAACATCAAAACAGTCTCCCTGATCAAAGCCTCATTTCGCATATAACATCAATAATTTACAGCGTCCAAATCTCACCAAGTCCACCAGAATATGCGAGCCTTGACACCTACCTCTTGAAGACTGAATAATATCATTCCCTGTTGTTATTAGTGCCTTATCCTTTCGCTGGTATATTTCTCCAACCGCTCCAATGTCATTGGTGGCTTTACTGAAAACTTCATTTTGGTGAGATCCAATTACTGCTCCATGAAGTAAAACAAAGGAAACTAAGCCTACAGGGAGAAAAGAAAATGCATTGGTTGCTTGATAACGTTTTACAATGTTTTTTCAAACAGCAAGAGGGGGGGAAGCTGAAGACTGCTAAATATAACCTGTGCTACATTTCACAGAGTACTACGATAGTAGCCATTTATAGAAGCCATGGACCAAAAATAGTGAGAGCTCAAAGCAACTTGTGAAAGAATGGAGAAGAAGAGGCCACCCTACCTTCAATCAGAATCACAAAAAGGATCTTCATGAACTTCATGTTTGTATCCAGAGAGAGCCGGGCTGGCGCTAAGTCTGTGGCCGTGCTGAGGCGCCCAGAGCAGAGCTATAGCGAGCCATACAGATCACTAGCATGGAGCCTTCAGTCTTCTGAGCCCCCCGCTTGTCACTGACTGCAGTGATGATGTCGTGTCCGGAGAGTTCCTTAAATATGACTCACCACGCCCTTCTCTCACTAGCTCCCGAGCATGTGGCCAGCGAGGACCTCGGCACCACTGTAGGTGTACTATGCTCATCTAGTCAAGAAGAGGTGGTTACTAAAATCATCGCAGTGCCCTCCTGACTTGCCTGGTGATTAGCAGGTTCATGAAGGGGTCACACAACTTCCTTCAAATAAACTAGTAACTACTAACTGATTTTACCCTACAGAATTCCCGGGAGAAGATTCATCACTCTGGAGTCTGGTGTGTAAATCAGCTGTACCTGATTTGTGGTATGTTTTTTCCCCTTTGAATTCATATAGCTAGCTACTCAAATTAAGTGATTTTCCAAACTTCATATTTCTGCATGGTTTTGATCAGTTTTGTACTGTATGTCCTTAGTTTAGGGCAGTGAGGTAGCTAAGGGGCTTAGAACAATTCATATGGTGCACCAAAACCTGCTAAGGACAGCCATAGTGCAAGAAGGGAATGGGGAACGCTTATTCATGATTACTACTATTCAAAGCATTTATACAAGTGATTGCAATGCGTGGGTAACATGCAGTGCCCTTTTCCTGATCCGTTGCATTCCTGCTGTCACAGGGAATGCAACACAACGATCACTGTGAATGTGGCTTAATAGGCTCCTTGAACACTATGGGCTTGATTCACAAAGCAGTGCTAACCTACTTAGCACGTCTAAAGTCTTTAGACGTGCACGTCTAAAGTCTTTAGACGTGCTAACCAGGGTGCTAAGTAGGTTAGCACCGGATTTCTCAATCAGATCGCACGCTAAGTTTACGTGCGCAAAGTTTTGCGCGCGCTAAGTCCCATAGGCTTTAATGGGCACTTCGCGCGGAGCGCCCTGTGCAGTACGCACGTAAAGTTTTACGTGCATAAAGTTTTGCGCGCGAAAAGCTCGTTTAGACGTGCTAAGGGGGTTTTCACAGGCGTGCTAACAGTTAGCACCGCTTTGTGAATCAAGCCCTATATGTGATGTATTGCAAAGCACAATATCAATGCGATGCAATGATATTCCTCTGGGGCTAGCATACTGATTGCAGTTTGGCGGGATCTGTCTAGATAACGTTCCGCAAGCAGTGCATTTACAGGTTAACGAGTGCATTTACAGGGGCAGTGAAGCATACTTTTAATAGTACTGTATGCTTTACTGTATGCACTGCATTGTGTCACATCTCATGTGTAACGTGCAATGTCACTTTTCAACAGAGTTGTTATGAGATTGGATCACAATGTACATAGTGTGTAAAGGGCCTAAGGGTTCAATCACATGGGTGGTTGACGGTAAAGCATCCAACACCTGTCAGCTGCTCCCATGGATCTTTCGGGCGGGTGGGTGCAGGTGGTGGGGTAGCCCTAGTTATTATAATATGATGTTATAAACGCGGTGATCAGACAGATTTGTTGGAGAACAAAAAATGGCGATCTTTTTTCATTTCCCCTCTGTACGGCAATCCAGAGGTTGGAAAAAGTAGCAAGGGCAAAACTTTTCTCCCAGAGGGTTCTTTCACTCTGCAGTGTTGCGCTACTACACAGTACACATGCACTAATGCAGTATTTTTTTTTCATACATGTATGCTTTTTTTTTTGGGGGGGGGGGGGGGGGGAGATGGGAGAATGCATCGCAGTGCTCACAAACACATAGGTGTGATTGAATGGTCTTGCTAAAGTGTATGTGCTTCGCATTGCATATAGTGTGAAAAAGTCCCTAGGCCACTTTCACAGCGGCCTTTGCGTTGGGTTCCCTGTGACAGCAGAAACGCAACTGATCGGGACAGCGGCGTCGCACATTATCTGCACGGTGTGTGGGTCCAGCGAAGCATACAATGAAAAGTATGCTTCACTTTTGCTGTTATTGCGCACATTTAGCGGTAATTCACTGCATGCACCGTACTGCGACCTGTTATACTGCAACACACCCACCGCACTGTGAATGTCACATAGGCGGTGCATTGCAGTGCGGTAAGCCGCGTTACAAAGCAGCCTTTACACTGCAATGCACCACTGTGAAAGTGGCCATTGCTTTACATTCCCTGTGACAGCAGCACCGCACGTTATCCTCACCTTGGGTTGGGTACAGTGAAGCATACAGCCAAATAAAAGTATGCTTCACTTTCACTGTTAACACGCATGTTTAGTAGTAACACACTGCATGCCGTGCGTTATGATGCCGCAACCCTTTATATCCCGCAACGCACTCGCCGCTGTGAACGTCTCGTAGGTGGTGCATTGCAGTCCGGTAAGCCGAATTACATCGCACCGCACTGCACCACTGTGAACGTTGCCTGACTATCAAAATATCACCATCCTATTTTTAGTAGTTACAGTTGTACTCTTCCTTCAATGTAAGGAAAACATCTAAGCCACCTTTTAATGCAGATGTAGTCATGTAGAATCGACAATAATTACTCCCTGTGCTAATATATTCCACATCATAAAATCTATTACAATGATGAACCTGTGTACAAAATATGGTAAAATCTCCTTTCATTCATACACAGTTCATGTGCTTTCGTCCCTTGAACTGTTTATTCTCAAGCTACATACACACTTGCAATTTTTGTTGCCCAGCAGAGATCGGTATTCAATCCCTCAGGCAAAAGATTGTGACCAAGTTTTATACAAACTCGTCTCTAGCCTACAGGTTAGCTTCCCGCAGTAGGTGGATTAACAATACAATTGGGGTTCTAAAGTGCTGGAATCACTAAGGAACAGGCGTGCTCGATCTTTAGGTGATGTCGAACGGCTACTGTACACACTCTAGACACATGCAATATTCCCAATCGATGGTCTTTTTAGCAACCTAATTTGCCCAATTTGTCTAATCTTTCCAATTTAGACTACCTATCCCTCTGATTAATTTTGTAACCTGTGTTTGTATCCATTTTAAAATTCCATTGTCTTTCCTACAATGTTCTCGGATTTGAGTTCCATATTCCAGATGTGGCCTTACAGGTGATTTGTACAGGAACAATGGCATATAGGGCTAAATGTTTTCATTTCCCGTCTTTTCTGTGCATGTGAAAATCCTATTTGCTTCTTCTGCTACTTTACCTTGGATACAATTCTACCAAGTCCTTATTCCAGTCCAATGTCCCCAGCTGCATCCAATTTACTTTAGCGTGACCCTTTTATTTATTTATTTATTTATTTTTTGCTACATGATTTCAATAGCCTGTGTTTCCCAGCCTGAAATAGCATACATGGAAATAGCGAATCGCTCCTAGTGGAAACGAGCCCTAAATATGCCCATACTACAAGATTTTCCTTAAAGGAGTACTGTAGGGGGGTAGGGGGAAAAGAGTTGAACTTACCTGGGGCCTCTAACGGTCCCCCACAGACGTCCTGTGCCTGCGCAGCCACTCACTGATGCTCAGGTCCCTGCTGCCGGTTCACTTCCAGAATTTCTGACTTTAAAGTGAACCAGAGACGAAACACCCTCATGTATTTTACCATATATATCAATAGGAACATTAGAGAAAACACCTACCCTGCTCTCTGTTTCATTCTTCACTGTTCAGCTTGCTTGTTATCAGCCCTGATAAAAACCCCCACTGAGCATTCAATCTGGCTTTGCTATAATGACTCAGCTATAATGATTCCTGAGCAGAGTTAGAAGGGGGCAGGCTTGAAAAGACATCAGAGAAGACAGACTCAGCTATAATGATTCCTGAGCAAAGCCAGACTGAAGGCTCAGTGAGGGATTTCATCAGCCAATCCCCATTAATGCTGGATAACCAAGACTCTACTGTATATCTGATCAGTACATAGTAAAAAAAAAAATAAAAAGTTATGATTTTATACTGCTGATAAGTTATATGAGGGATATACAACCAGTTACATTTATTGTGAGTGGTGACTGCATAACATAAATACCATGAACCCAAAACTAAAGTCATTAAAGTCTATAAAGCACACCTAAGCCAGTGGTATTCATCTATCTGTGAGCTTTGTAAATATACTTACTGATAATCAGACAAAAGGACCATTCCAGCATTAAAGGGGTACTTATGCTTGGCATAAAAGTTCAGTTTTACTCACCTGGGGCTTCTACCAGCCCCCTGCAGCCGCCCTGTGCCCTCGCAGTCACTCACGGATCCTCCTGTCCCCCGCCGCCAGCTAGTCTCGGTTTCGGCTGAAAGGCTCACTGCGCATTCCTGTCCACAATAGCGTCCTGCGCAGACGCAGAATGCTATTGCTAATGGAAACGCGAAGAAGGCTACATGTGGCCAGGTCGGTCGGTGAAACAAAACTAGCTGACAGCGGGGGGACCGGAGGATCTGTGAGTGACTGCGAGGGCACAGGATGGCTGCAGGGGGCTGGTAGAAGCCCCAGGTGAGTAAAAGTCATTTTTTTTAATGCCAGGTTTAAGTATCCCTTTAAAAATGCTTAACACATGGCAATGGGTGTGGTGTGCAACAGCCATTGGGTCACACCAACTAGCTGCAAACTTAAAGGTCCTTAAAGGAAACCTGAAGGGAGAGGAATACAGAGCCTGCCATCTTCATTCTCTAATAAACAATGTCAGTTGCTTGACTTCTATGGTGACGTTCTGCATATAATAATTTAAAGTAGGGAAAAAAGTGGCATTGGGCGGTACTTAGCACTCTGTATCCTAATGAGGCTTCCCCCATCCCCATGCACAGTCTCTTTCCAGTGTTGCCCCCCCCCCCCCCCCAATAGCCGATCCTGATCGGGTGCGCTCTACTGCACAGACGAGAACTGCCTGTGCAGTAGAATGGACCCCATCGGGCTCTGCTATCTCTGCCGGAGCCCATCGGAAAGCCACTACTGCGCGCACTCCTGACAAGCCCTTGTCAGCAGATCTTTGGGGGTGCCAGCGCTGAGTCCCCTCTGGTGAGGAGGATGAGGGAAGCTTCTTTAGGATCCAGAGGCTTCCCCCTCTCAAGGTATGTACCCCCTAAGGACACTTTTTTCCTTTCAGGTACATATTAAGTTACTGATCCAGAATGAGCATGCAGAACAGATGCTTTGACTCTGGTCTGACGTCACTGGCTGCATGTGTGTGACTCAAAAACAACTAAAGCCTAAAGTTCAGCAATTCAGCCAGGCAACTAGCATTGTTTAAAAAGGAATGAAGATGGCAGCCTCCATATTCCTCTCTCTTAAAGAGAATCTGTATTGTTAAAATCGCTCAAAAGTAAACCTACCAGTGCGTTAGGGGACATCTCCTATTACCCTCTGTCACAATTTCGCCGCTCCTCGCCGCATTAAAAGTGGTTAAAAACAGTTTTAAAAAGTTTGTTTGTAAACAAACAAAATGGCCACCAAAACAGGAAGTAGGTTGATGTACAGTATGTCCACACATAGAAAATACATCCATACATAAGCAGGCTGTATACAGCATTCCTTTTGAATCTCAAGAGATCATTTGTGTGTTTCTTTCCCCCATGCACTGAAGTTTCAGGCTGCTATTTTCTTCTTGCAAACAGCTTTGCCCTTGTTTGTAATTCCTCAGTATGTGAAAGCCCAGCCAGCTCAGAGGACGATTTATCCAGCTGATTAGAGCAGCTTCTCTCTTCTCTCTTATCTAAATAACACACAGGCAGTGTGCATAGAGGGGCCAGAAAGGGTGAGTTCATAGCAGAACCACAACACTGAAGAACTTGGCAGCCTTCCAGACACAGGCCGACAAGTCTGACAGGGGAAAGATACATTGATTTATTACAGAGACTGTCATAGTAGAAAGTGCTGCAGTTAGCCAGAACACATTAGAATAGCTTTTGGAACATGTAGGATGATAAAAAACAGGATACAATTTTTGTTACGGAGTCTCTTTAAGGTTCCCTTTAACCCTACTCAGGGCTCTTTCACACCAAAATCACACATCGCACTTCATACGATTTTTGCATTTTGCGATTTTCACTATGCTGACCTCAAAGCACATGGAAAATGCAGCAGAAATACAATTTCCTTTTTAGAAAATCGGGAACGCATTCACAGTATGAATGCATTCCCAGATTCCAATAGTAACTAAAACATCAAGAACTATGCTACAGTGTAACTATGAACATGCAGATCCTTTACCAGTACATAGAAGACACATTACAATTCGTTGTAACACATTATGAAACCCTATTTGTTGACTTACAGAATAATTATGTAACATTAGCTGTTGGTCTGTAATGGATACATAGCAACTTAAGGGAGTATTACATGAGGACAGCCCTTTGACAGACAGAGTGACAGAAAATAGGGCAGTATTGTCATGAGAGTAAAAATAATTATGTACTTGGTTCCTGGTTGCAGATTACAGTGGACCATTCACTATACTTTGCTAAACTGGGATGTTGTGTTCCCAGTTACCGAGAGAAACTTGATTGTAGTAAAAAAAAAAAAAATTTGGATTCTACCTAATACTAGGGGCCCCTCTGGTTACCGATACTGGAGGGGCTACCTCTTGCTACCTAGTGAAGAGTACATAATACTGGGGGAAGGGGCATCTTTAGCTACCTTTACTGGGGGATGCTACCTAATACAGAAGACACCTCTGGGCAGATCCAGTGACTTGGGTGCTGGGATTGGCAGGTGTCTATTCAGGCACCAAGGCAGTAGTAGCCGGCTATTGCTGAACTCAGAGGCGCTGATCGTCTTCTAGGCTATAAGAAGATTGCCAACACCCTTAAACTGAGCTGAAGCACAGTGGTCAAGACCATACTGTGGTTTGGCACACCTCCAAGACTACCACTGCCTTGCTTACAAAAAAAAAAAAAGGGGAGGGGGGGCGGGTGTAAAGGTGTTGGACTGACCAAGCATGTCTCCTGAGCTAAACCCTACTGAGCAGTAGGTGGAGGACTGCAACCAGGGCTGTGGAGTTGGTACAAAAATCATCCAACTCCTCAGTTTGTAAATCCACCGACTGTGGTTTCTGGTACCCAAAATTGCTCTGACTCCTTATACTTACCAGGGCTGTGGAGTTGGTACAAACATGGTCCGACTCCTCAGTTTATGAAACCACCGACGGACTCCAAGTACCCCAAAAATTCCTCTCCCACCCATGCACCTGAAGTGTACCACCTCCTTGGGAAAAGGTTCGGGGGGGAATCATGGAGTGAATATCTCCTTGATCCTCAGCATTGTAACAAAAGGCTTTGTGGAATGGCGATAGATTGTCCGCCTTACAACCCCCCATTCCCCCTTCCAACATGCCTCCCTAATTTAGAAAGCCAAGTGTCTTCTTAGAGGAAAGGCTATGTGCTTAGTGGTTTTAACTCCCGGCCACCCAATCTGTATGGCTGGATAAGTGATTATTTTCTCTGACGAGGGGCTGTAGTGTTTTTTACAAACTTTTTTTTTTCGAGGTCCAAATTTAACGTGTTCACCAGGCATCACCACTATATCTACAGATCACTTAAAGTGAATCTGTATTGTTAAAATCACACAAAAGTAAACATACCAGTGTGTTAGGGGACATCTCCTATTACCCTCTGTCACAATTTCGCCGCTCCCCGCCGCATTAAAATTAGTCAAAAACAGTTTTAAAAAGTTTGTTTGTAAACAAACAAAATGGCCACCAAAACAGGAAGTAGGTTGATGTACAGTATGTCCACACATAGAAAATACATCCATACACAATCAGGCTGTATACAGCCTTCCTTTTGAATCCCAAGAGATCATTTGTGTGTTTCTTTCCCCCTGCAGCTCACTGAAGAGTTACAAGCTGATTGTTTGTTTCTTCTTGCAGACAGCTCTGCCTGTAATTCTGCAGAATGTGACTCATTAGTATGTGAACAGAGGATTATCCAGCTTGTAAAAGATAAGAGAGCAGAGAAAAGCTGGCTAATGTAAATAACACACACACACACACACAGGGGATGGTGCATAGAGGGGGCATGCATAGCAGATCACACTGAAGAGTTGGCAGCCTTCCAGACACAGGACGACAAGTCCGACAGGGGAAAGATAAGCTGATTTATTACAGAGATGGTGATAGTAGAAAGTGCTGCAGTAAGCCAGAGCACATTATAATAGGTTTAGGAACCTGTAGGATGGTAGAAAACACGACATTTTTGTTACAGAGTCCCTTTAAATGAGTCATCAACAATGTCCCTTACCCCCTGATCTACTTACCTGGAGCTTCCTCCAGCCCCTTGCAACAGTCATGTCCCACTCCGCAGCTCCGCTCTCAGTCGTGGCCCGGGATCCCCGCACGGTGTCTCATCAGGCCATTCTCTACTGCGCCTGCGCTGCTGTCAATCAAGTCCATGCTGTCTGGACTGTACTGTGCAGTCACATAACTAATGCGCCTGTGCAGTACGTTCCGGACAACGTGGACTTGACTGACAACAGGCAAAGTAAGGACGACCTCGAGGCCGCCCTCTGCACCGGTGGGGACCCTGGCACAGTGGCTGAGAGCGGAGCTGCGGCGTGGGACATGTCAGCTACAAGGGGCTGGAGGATGCCCCAGGTAAGTAGATCGGGCGGTAGGGGACATTGCTTGATGACTCCTGACTCCTTTAAAAAAAAAAAAAAAAATTAAGTAGAGCAGCATGGCCTCCACTCAGCATGATGCATAGTGATGAATGTGTCCATACATTAATCCACATTCATTAAGACTACTTGCATACTATGCACATAGTTTAACATTGTGCATTAGTGCAATGGGACGCATACAGTCCATAAAAGTTTTCATCACTGCCACTGGGAAGCAAAATATAATTTTGCATTCTTAAAACAGAAGGTATTTGCAATTATTCAGGTTGGAGTGAGCATAGGTGTCCCACAATGCATCACTGCTGAATATGCAAATCATCTCTTTGTGGTCCATGATAGCTACACACCTCCAGACCTGCTGGAATGTAATGATGTGTCAGCTTGTTAATATTACAGAGCCAAACTGATCCAACATGAATACAGCCTGTTTCAGGTTGGTTTAGAGCAATCACGTTGTGATTAGAACTGACACATCATTGCATTCCAGCGGTTCTAGAGGTGTGTAGCTATCAGGGACAACAAAGAGATGATTTGCATATTCAACAGTGGTGCATTGTGGGACACTTCAAAGCTTACTTCTACCTAAATGATAGCAAATACCTTTTTTTTTTTTTTTTTCAAGAAGGCAAACTTCTTCTGTTTTGCATAGCATTTTAGTAAGGAGGCTTTTTGGTCTCTTTCAGCCCCTGACACACTCCTAGGAGTCCTGGTTCACCATGAGCTTGCTGGGCAATCCTTGCCGCTGTAATTGCACACATTGTTCAGTAGGCAAAACCTGCTGTAGTGCATCACTGATGCCCCAATGTAATTGAATCATTATATTTTCGGTTGCTACAGACCTCAAGGGCTGAAGTGTGAAAGGAGCCCTTAGTGAAACTGACTGCCTCTCCGGATATCCTGCTGGAACCTGTGTTCTTTGTATGTCAAGTACCAAACATGAGTCAATTGTATCCCGCCGGGCCATTACATGAAAACAACCACACAAAGCTACAAGAATGTTTCTGTGATGCTTTAGCTCAGTAGTGTAAACAACCTTGCTGTATTATTGTGAATATACCAAGGAAATTTTTTTTGTATTACTGTATGATAAATGATAAAAAAGCACACACTTTGTTTTAAATGAATCAATAAACAAATTTATATTTCTTTATTTTGTGGTATCAAGAAATGGTTTGTATCAAATATGATCTGCATATTTTTCTTCAAAGTGATGTAAAAGCAAAGGCACGTTTCTTGTGATTTACGAATGCAGGTGCGTGTTCCTATAATCACCATTGACGTACAGAACATGAATGGCATTACACTGGCTGTACTGACTCACACAAACAGTCTGTAATACTTCTGACAAAATACAACACAGTCTTCACTGATCTCATATTAGTATGGCAGCTGAATCTCATCAAGGCAGTAGCAGAAAAATAGACATTCGTGTAATATTTCTAACGAGGAGTAGTAGAAATAGTAGAAAATAGACTTGCTTTCTCTCTACAGTTCAGTAAAACATTAGCTGTAACATTCTGCCCTGGCGGCTGGATTCCGGTATTAGCTCAGGAACAGTTTGAGGAGCACCTCTGAAGTAGTAAGTTATGGCAGGTATCGCACACACGCACAGGCTTTGGGTAGGAGGGCAGTGACAGTTCATTACTTGAGCATGTGTTGCAAAAGATGTCGCCACAGTTTCGGCAATGATGCTACAAAAGAAAGAAAAAAAAAGTCATTTGTGACCATGTATAAGGTGCATACATACTACAGTAAAAAGTAGTTATAAAGAGCTGGGTGAGTAACCTCTCATTTACACTTTTGCTTGGGACTTTGCATAGGTAAGGCAGAAGGGAGGCAGTTGGGGAGGGGAGTGAGGTAAGGCAGGAAGTTGGGGAGGGGAGTGAGGTAAGGCAGGAGGGAGGCAGTTGGGGAGGGGAGTGAGGTAAGGCAGGAGGGAGGCACTTGGGGAGGGGAGTGAGGTAAGGCAGGAGGGAGGCACTTGGGGAGGGAGGTAAGGCAGGAGGGAGGCACTTGGGGAGGGGAGTGAGGTAAGGCAGGAGGGAGGCACTTGGGGAGGGGAGTGAGATAAGGCAGGAGGGAGGCACTTGGGGAGGGGAGTGAGGTAAGGCAGGAGGGAGGCACTTGGGGAGGGGAGTGAGGTAAGGCAGGAGGAAGGCACTTGGGGAGGGGAGTGAGGTAAGGCAGGCACTTGGGGAGGGGAGTGAGGTAAGGCAGGCACTTGGGGAGGGGAGTGAGGTAAGGCAGGCACTTGGGGAGGGGAGTGAGGTAAGGCAGGAGGGAGGCACTTGGGGAGGGGAGTGAGGTAATGCAGGAGGGAGGCACTTGGAGAGGGGAGTGAGCCACCTTTCCATCATCAGGCGCCTGTAGACATTTTCAAAAACATAGAAAATTATGAATCAAGGAACATGCGCTAATATATGCTATTTTCTTTTATTCTAAATATACTTTTTCCATAAAATGACAATAAAACAGTATAAAATTCCTATAATCACCCTTACTAATTATGCATTATACACACTCTCATTCATACCATCCACATTCAAGAAATTCTCCGGATCTCGGAAAATTAACTAAAAAAGGATGAAGCAAATCCCAAATCTTGTGCAAAACTTTCAGATCCACAGTCAATATTGTGATCAGAAGAAAAGGGGATTAATTATCCAATATGCATAAAATAGATTGCAATCAATTGTGGGCGTAATCTAGGTTGCAAGACTCCCAACCGTTAAGTCTGTTACTGTGGGACCCGTCTTGTTAGTATACAATGGGTTTGGTGTAAGTCTTTTATACTTCTTCAAATAATAATTAGGTACATTGTCTCATCAAGGGATACCTTTAAACAGTCTGGTGTCACTCAGTTTGTACAGCTGCGTATACAGCTAAAAGACTTCTGAGCTCTGGCTCTCCGTGTAGCTGTTCTGCAGTATCCGGGGGCATGCGTCACTTTCTACTGCTAGTTCCAGGACGACGCTCGCTCTTCCGGATCTCACCGCTATCAGCTGCTTCTCGGTGACGTCACCTTAAAGATAGAGGAGCTTGTGTATATGTGATTGGCCGCTGAGCGCTTACACAGCCTTCCACACTCCTGAATCCTTCATAAAACGGAGAATATAATCTTATTTACACCTCAACGCGTTTCTGCTAATAAACGTTAGCCTTCTTCAGGAGGAACGGTCTCATTTCACCGGAGTCGTCTGTTATACTGGTTGTCCTGTGGGAGTTTAGGATTAATCAGGGTAGTAGAGTGAGAGAATTTTTTAATCAAGATAATGGTGTAATAAGAGAAGTTGAACATTATGACATGACTCATACTATGAAAGAATTAGAAAGATTGATGGTTAAAGAGACAAAAAATGTATGGGAGGTTGCCTCACTGGAAAGATATTTGCAATGGGAAATTGCCCCGAGGGGTTTGGCAGTAGCAAAAGTTTTATCAGAGGATCTGGCAGATGAGGAAACTTTGGAAAAATGGGACTATATGTTCCATGTGTTTTCTATGGAAACCACACAATTTGTTTTAGATGCAAGAAAAGCCCAATCTAGAAAATTAGGGGGTGAAATCAGGGATATTCAGAAGATATTGGTCCCCCATAAATCGCAAAATGACTATAAAAGTCTAGAGGTAAGTATATAAGCTAGGCTTGAAACATTAGAGAAAGAGATTGTCAGCAAAAAAATTAAGAAATTTATTAGAGACTCGGTGCCAGTTACAGGAGAGCAACCGAAATTAATAATGGAAGAGTGTAGGGGGGGTGATAACACTCAAAGTGAGATAGGAACCCTAGAGACAATTGATGAAACTGGAGAAAATATGGAAGAGACAGTGGGTAAGTATTCACTTTTGCAAGATTATGTGGACATTAGTGAAGATGACACCACAGAGGAGTCAGACTTGGAGGAGGAAAGGGGAGAATGTACAAAGTCACAACATTCAATAGTTTGGGAAGAGGGTCTACGACCTAACCAAACAAGTCATGATAGAAGTGGTAATAGACAACCAGGGAAAGATAAATATAATGAATCAAGCTAATCCCAACCCAATAACAATGAATATACCAATCTCCAATAGATTTACACCATTGTCGGGTAACTCGGGTATAAATAGAAATCCAGTAGATAGAAACAGAACCCCAAGTGGACGACCCCTCACTAGGCAGAGAGGTTTCAGAAAAAATAACAGTAGACCCAGACAATCACCGGCACCTACACATCGAAATCCCCAAATGTCACATCGGAGGAATAAGGATTTTATAAAACCGAAAAATAGTCATAATATTATAGTTGAGCCCCCAAGGAATTCTATCAGCCAATATTTTTTACGGACACCCCGGCCAATCCCCGGAAAAGGGGGTGTAGGGGGGGGAGGAGGAAATCAAAAAAGGTGACAGTACTGGAAGAGGGTAACCAAATAGGGGGAGATGAACAAGGGGGGGGAGGTATATTCAACATCAGTGAACGCCAATTAACAAAAGAGGAAGTGAGTCTCTTGAAAAAGGGCTTAAAATTTGCTCCCTGTAATAAAATAAATCAATTTAAGACATATGTCGACATAAAGAAATTTATGCGGAAGATATGCTTAACCACCCTGGCGTTCTATTAAGATCGCCAGGGCGGCTGCGGGAGGGTTTTTTTTAAATTTAAAAAAAACTATTTCATGCAGCCAACTGAAAGTTGGCTGCATGAAAGCCCACTAGAGGGCGCTCCGGAGGCGTTCTTCCGATCGCCTCCGGCGCCCAGAATAAACAAGGAAGGCCGCAATGAGCGGCCTTCCTTGTTTTGTTTAGATCGTCGCCATAGCGACGAGCGGAGTGACGTCATGGACGTCAGCCGACGTCCTGATGTCAGCCGCCTCCGATCCAGCCCTTAGCGCTGGCCGGAACTTTTTGTTCCGGCTATGCTGGGCTCAGGCGGCTGGGGGGACCCTCTTTCGCCGCTGCTCGCGGCGAATCGCCGCAGAGCGGCGGCGATCGGGCAGCACACGCGGCTGGCAAAGTGCCGGCTGCGTGTGCTGCTCTTTATTTGAACAAAATCGGCCCAGCAGGGCCTGAGCGGCAGCCATCGGCGGTGATGGACGAGCTGAGCTCGTCCATACCGCTAAGATGGTTAAAGAAATATTTCCTGAAAAGGCCTATACAGGAAGAAATACAGCAAAATACCTGTCAACATACATCTTTAAAAAGACCCTCAACCTTTTTTCCGCTGAGTGAATACAGTGACGCAATGACCGCGTTTGAGAATCTTGTAGAGCGAGACATTAGATGCCTAAAACCTAAGAAAATATATGACAATTTAACAAAAGGAGAAAGGGCAGCTATAAGAAAAATACGCGAATATCCAGCGATCACTGTACGGCCAGCGGACAAGGGTGGAGGCATTGTTGTACAAGATACTAGTGCATACCATCAGGAAGCAATGAGATTGTTGGGAGATGAAAATACATATCATGTTATGAGGAGTGACCCCATCTTTGGATTTGAGAAGGAATTAAAAACATTATTAGATAAGGGATTTGATCAGAACATTTTGTCATTGAAAGAATATGAATATTTGAACGTGAGGTTTCCTAGAAAACCCTTATTCTATCACCTGCCAAAGGCCCATAAGTGTATACAAGCCCCTCCTGGCAGACCCATTGTATCCGGGGTAGGGTCCCTAACCTCTAACCTTTCTAGATATGTGGACTCTTTTTTACAAAAGTATACTAAGGAAACTGAAGCCTATCTGGAGGATACCAAACATATTTTAAATATTCTGGAAGGTGTGAAATGGGAGGAGGGATGGCTGTTGTGCACTCTTGATGTAACATCGCTATATACTATAATAGAACACCAGAAAGGACTGGAAGCGGTCAAATTTTATCTGGATGGTGATGAGAACATGAGTGCATTGCAGTCAGACTTCATCCTAGAGGCTATACAATTCATTCTGGAACATAATTATTTCCAGTATGGGGAAGAGTGGTACCTGCAGGTCAGCGGCACAGCGATGGGGACCCGGTTCGCACCGGCTTATGCAAATTTATTTATGTCTTACTGGGAGACCCACAATATATATGGAGTGGGTGGTCCCGGTGCGAGCCGGGTCCTATGGCGTCGTTTTATAGACGATGTGCTGCTGATCTGGCAAGGTGACCGAAGCTCACTGGAACAATTTGTGAGCACTGTTAATGATACTGACTGGAATATAAAGTTCACTGCAAATATAAGTGATCAAAGGATTAATTTCTTGGATTTAGAAATATATATAGAATCAGGAATTTTAAAGACCAAGACCTTCCAGAAAAATGTTGACGTAAACAGTTATATTCTTTACAGTAGCTGCCATTTGCCAAGGTGGCTAAATGGTATTCCCAGGGGACAGTTCACGAGGCTACGCCGTAATTGCACAGAGATAACAAATTACAATATAGAAGCGGATGGTCTCGTGGACTGTCTTCTGGAAAAAGGTTACCCAAGAGACCAGATTGAGGAATCTAGAAGCCTTATAGAGAAACAGAGTCGAGAAGATTTGTTGGCTCCAAAAGTCAAGACAGAAAAAAGTAATGTGGATCTTCCTCTGGTCCTCCAATATACCTCTCAATCGAAATCGATAGCAGGTATTGTGAAAAAACATTGGAGGGTATTAAAAGAGGATAAAATCTTGGGTGACTTATTGCCAGAAATCCCTAGACTAATTTTCAGAAAGGCTCCAAATATTGGGCTATCAATAGCTACAGCTGCAAATGAAAGTAAAAGAGATGTAACAGAATCGAAAAGGAAAAATGGATTCATCAGATGTGGTTTGTGTGTTGGCTGTAAGGCGACACACAACCCTGGTAGAATTATGGAAGTGACAACAGCAGGTGGGGTGTGCTATAAAATTAAAGACTCTATTACCTGTAATACCAGTGGAGTCATATATTGTATACAGTGTCCATGCTGTAAATTGTATGTAGGTAGAACCAAACGGGCACTACATACACGTATTGGTGAACATTTTAAGAACATCATAAAGAAAAATGAAAAACACCCACTCTCTAACCATTATAAAGAGAAACATGGGGGAACCCTAAGAGGTACCATCTTTTTTGGTCTGGAAGTGATAAAGAAAAGCTTAAGAGGGGGTGATTTTATTAAGAAAATGTCTAGGAATGAGTCTAAGTGGATCTTCCAATTGGATACATTAATCCCTAAAGGGTTAAATAGCGAGATGGAAACTTTTGCATTTTTTTAAATAATATGTTTTTAACAATTAACCCTTGCAATTGCTGCTCACATGTATGTTAATATAGGATGGATTGAATGAGGGTATGGAAGAGGTTAAAACAGGTAGAGAGATTAATTTGCATATACCCACAATGCTTGGATTGTGGGAGGAGAGAATCCTATATATGGGCGGCTTTATGGTCAGGACAACCAGTATAACAGACGACTCCGGTGAAATGAGACTGTTCCTCCTGAAGAAGGCTAACGTTTATTAGCAGAAACGCGTTGAGGTGCAAATAAGATTATATTCTCTGTTTTATAAAGGATTCAGGAGTGTGGAAGGCTGTGGAAGCGCTCAGCGGCCAATCACATATACACAAGCTCCTCTATCTTTGAGGTGACGTCACCGAGAAGCAGCTGATAGCGGTGAGATCCGGAAGAGCGAGCGTCGTCCTGGAACTAGCAGTAGGAAGTGACGCATGCCCCCGGATACTGCAGAACAGCTACACGGAGAGCCAGAGCTCAGAAGTCTTTTAGCTGTATACGCAGCTGTACAAACGGAGTGACACCAGACTGTTTAAAGGTATCCCTTGATGAGACAATGTACCTAATTATTATTTGAAGAAGTATAAAAGACTTACACCAAACCCGTTGTATACTAACAAGACGGGTCCCACAGTAACAGACTTAACGGTTGGGAGTCTTGCAACCTAGATTACGCCCACAATTGATTGCAATCTATTTTATGCATATTGGATAATTAATCCCCTTTTCTTCTGATCACAATATTGACTGTGGATCTGAAAGTTTTGCACAAGATTTGGGATTTGCTTCATCCTTTTTTAGTTAATTTTCCGAGATCTGGAGAATTTCTTGAATGTGGATGGTATGAATGAGAGTGTGTATAATGCATAATTAGTAAGGGTGATTATAGGAATTTTATACTGTTTTATTGTCATTTTATGGAAAAAGTATATTTAGAATAAAAGAAAATAGCATATATTAGCGCATGTTCCTTGATTCATAATTTTCTGTATTTTATTTTAGGGGTTTTGGGAACCCCCTGTTTGGAACCTGCAGCTTAGTTAACCCCTAAAGCGCCGCTTCATTTACATTCTTTGATAATTTTCAAAAACATAATTTATCTATAGTAAAAAGAAAAGTGTTTAAATTGTGCCTATTGCAGATATGTCATAGAAGGAAATACTTTTTTTCCGATAGCTCTAAGACAAAGGAATTCAAGTTCAGAGATTATATAACATGTGCAACCACTAAAGTTATATACCAGATATTATGCCCATGTGGAGAAATTTATATTGGAAAGACGGGAACTAGGCACGCTTATTGGTGAACATCTAAATATTAAAGGTAAAAAGAAGGAAATTGCGGTAGCAGTACATTTCAATGAGTGTCAGGGTGAAAGTTGCAAAGGCTTTAACTTTAGAGGGAACTATAGTTTAAAAATTAGCCCTAGACGAGGAGATTTTGATAAAATATTATTGCAGAAGGAATGTATGTGGATTTACAAATGCAATACGATGGCCCCATATGGGATTAATATAGATTTCAACTTGGGGGTGTTTTTATGATGTAGTGCATTGCTTGGATCCCTCCCAGTCAAATAACGAATATATGGAATACAGGAGGATTGTGGCGTGTTGTGATGTGTCTCCCGGGTGCCTCCTCAAGTGGAATAATATTGATTTCCATTGAACATTTTGTGAGTAGTAACATGCAGTAATAAAATAGATAGGATAGGAATTCATGGGGTCAAATAGAATGCAAGATAGTGCTATATTAGCCTACAGCAATATTATTTCAAATATAAATATATACTGTATATAAGAAAAGTCCAAACATGAATTTCCGAAAATATCTACAAGATGGTGCTCGAAAGCACCGAGGAATTGAAGAAGCATAAGGACCAACGTTAAAAAGCCACCAGAGGGCGCTCACAATTTCTGAAAGCCCAGTTGCCTTGCGAAAACTCGCAAGGTAGCGAGTGAAACGCAACGGCTGAAGTTTGGGCAGCACAGGCCACCATAGAGTCTGCTGATGACGGAGAGAAACCCGCGAACGCTTAACCTCTTGACGACCAGCTAACGCCGATCGGTGTAAACTGGTCGTCTGCGGGTTTCCATGTCAGTTCACGGAGGGTGTCTCTGTGAACAGCCGGAGAGCCGCCGATCGCGGCTCGCCGGCAAAATGTAAACACCCGGGGAAGAAATCGGGGAAGAAATCCCTGCTGTTTACATCATACGGCGCTGCTGCGCAGCAGCGCCGTAAGGCAGATCGGCGATCCCCGGCCTCTGATTGGCCGGGGATCGCCGGCATCTGATAGGCGGAAGCCTATCCTTCAATGCGCAGGACGGAACTCCGTCCTGCGCATTACGGAGAAAGGGAGGGAGGGAGGTAAGGAGGCAGAGGGCGGAAATGGCTGCGGAGGGGGGCTTTGAGGAGCCCCCCCGCAAAACGCAGATGGCCGACGGCGATCAGACCCCCCCGGCAGGACATCCCCCTAGTGGGGAAAAAAGGGGGGAAGTCTGATCGCCCTGGCATAATACTGATCTGTGCTGCGGGCTGGAGAGCCCACGCAGCACAGATCAGCCAATACAGCCCTGGTCGGCAAGTGGTTAAATAATCCGTGTAGGGAAGTAACAGATGGTAACCTACAGACGCGACAAGTCCACAGTGAGCGTACATCTGACGGAGCTGGAGGAATTGGTGAGCAAGTGTGCTTCAAACCTCGCTCCTTGATCAGTAAGACTGTTACCCATATAAAGGATGTGGTGGAAGGAACTCTAAGTAATATAAGACACTAATGCAGGCTACGGTTGGCAAGCTATTTTAATGGACACTGTTACTCCTGCTATAGTCAATGCCTTTGAGGTTAATGAATGATGGAATATCAAGCGCAATAATATAAGTGGAAACGCAATCCGGAACGATTCGTTAGGATGCCATATTAGTAAATTTAGAACTGTTATAGTATATCAGCGCTAATTTAAAAGATTTAAAGTCATTTAGGCCTGCAGGCATAAGTAGTGGGGGGTGGGGCGGGTGTATTCGGGGCAGGTGCAATGTGTATGGGACAGGGAAGTGGGTTTTCATGTGTATTGGAATAGATTTATAAATGCACTTTAGAAGATGACTACCTGTCTCATAGTGGTTATTATTTAGTCTGTAGACATGTGCCTAAAGTGCCTTATGGTAAATCCGGTCCTGACTGTATATAATCAATACATCTAGATATGGTCTTCTAAACAAAGTTTCCTATGCATAAAGTTACTGTACTAATCACATGTATTTATATGGGTACTTTGTGAAGATCTTTATATCTTTTGTTGTGCAGGGATTATTAAAGGAATACTGTAAGGGGTTTGGGGGAAAATGAGTTGAACTTACCCAGGGCTTCTAATGGTCCCCTGCAGACATTCTGTGCCTATGCAGCCACTCACCGATGCTCTGGACCCGCCTCCGGTTCAATTCTGGAATTTCAGACTTTAAAGTCTGAAAACCACTGCGCTTGCGTTGCTGTGTCCTCACTCCCGCTGATGTCACCAGGAACGTACTGCACAGGCACAGACCGTTCTGGGCATGCGCAATACACTACTGGTGACGTCAGCGGGAGCGAGGACACGGCAATGCAGACACAGTGGTTTTCAGACTTTAAAGTATTTCCCCCGACCCCTTACAGTACAATTCCCTTCCTTGGACTAATACGTTATAACTATTATTATTTAATGACTGTAGGATAGTCATTAGATGTGTTTACGGACTTGTGGAGGGATTATGTGATCTTTTCAGTAAAGGAAAAGGATTTTATATTATAGGTCGCAGATTATGTTTACAATAGTTGTAAGGGGACTCTATTATGTACTGTATTATTATTATGTATTTATATAGTACCAATATGTTCCACAGAGTATGTAGTCACTAACTGTCCTTAGGAGCTCACAATCTAATCCTTATCATAGTCAGTCTAGTGTTCCTATCATAGTCTTAAAGGAAACGAGATAATAATTTTATACTTACGCTGGGCTTCCTCCAGCCCCATAAGCACCGCTGAGTCCCTTGCCGTCCTCCCGAGTGCCACTGTTCTTCTGCTAATGGTCCCGGGAATTGGCCCAGCCATGCCAGCTGGGCTCTTCTGCGCATGCGTGGAAGAGAAGACTGGGACGACTGAGCCAGATTACCAGGACCACTAGTAGAAGAACGGAGGCACTCGGGAAGAGGCGGTGCTTATGAGGCTGGAGGAAGCCCAGCATAAGTATACATTTTTTTCCTTTTGCCATCTCAGGTACACTTTAAGGCCAATTGTAGGTGGAGAGACAATTAACTTACCAGTATGGTTTTGGGATGTGGGAGGAAGCCCAAAAAAATATTATAATTTAAAAAAAAAATGTATTATATATTTAAAATAATTATCACAATGTGCAGCTCCTGGACTTTGCACATAACTTCTTAGGCTGTCTTCTCCCGATCTGCAGAGTCTGCACAGGCACGTACACCCTAAAGAGCAGTTGCATGGTGCTTATGGCAAGCCATCACACAAGGTTTTTTTTTTTTTTTGAGTACCAATCTCAAAGCTGAGGTCATTAACCTCCTTGACAGTTATCACGAGTCAGACTCAGGGTGGAAAAAACAAGCCAGGAACGGTAGCTGCCGGGAGCCTTGTGCAGAGCATAGCGTGCAGCAGGCATTTTAAAGGATATCTGAGGCAAATAGGATTGTAAGAACGGTATGTACCGAGAGCAGTCCTCATGTCCCCCATGTTCATCTCTGTCCTCTCCTACAAGCCTGCAGAAGCTGCTTCCGGGTCAGCATTAGTAGGCAAGCGCTAAGCCCAGCAGCATGCGTCACTAAACGCGGGACCGGGAGTACTCAGCACGTACACAAGGCGACTCGTAGTGTGTGCATGCGCACATTGCTTCGATGTTTGTGCACTGCTGCCAAACCCGAAAGCAGCTTCTGCTGGCTTTCAGGAGAGAATAGAGGTGAATTAAGGGGGGGGGGGAAGTAGAAAGAATATGGGCATGAGAACTGCTCCCTGTACATGCCTATCCCGAAATGCGTAGGTTGGAGCTACAGAGCGAGGTTTGAGACCTCGATTACATGTGACGCGGGCTGGACGCAGCTTTGTGACACGTGTAGTGACTGCATAGTGGGTATAGTGCGAACAGAGCCTGGTTGCTGCGCCGCAAGTTTGATGTCTTTCCCACGCATAGCAGTGCAGTATTGCGGTCCCTACAGAGACCAATTGATTACTCTATATAATAATTTGTGGAGGACACAGATTTTTAGATGTATGCCACCATTTTTAATAAAAGTTTTTGATATTTCTATGCGATGGAAGCTGTCTTTTGCTAATTGCAGAACGTGACAAGCTGACGGAGGTTGCCAGAGAAGGCAGTGGGGTGGCCATATACCCCAGAAGCGCTGACGGGCTGGTCTGACCTGGCCACAACATCCGGTGAGTTGCTGCACGAAGGGGGGAATCCCCAATGAAAGCGGTTGAACAATTCTATCGTATGGACTGATTTTGAGCTCTACCTTTATTACAGATATAGTATTTTATACAGAACAATATACAAAAGCAATTTATAGGTTTTATCATTTCTGCTTAGAATAGTTACCTTTCGCCTTGAAATTGAGAATTCTTTGTTACATTGCTTACACCCACTTGCTTCATCATCCTTCAGCCAACTATGACCCTAAAAAATAGCCATGAATTGGTTAAGATTGGGGTTAGTAAAGTTCTATTTTACTAGCTGGCAAAAAAAAAAATTAAGGACAAGATGACATGAACTGTGTATAGAAAAACAATATTAAACCACTTGTGAACAAGGTGGGGGCTTTACAACAAGAGTGGTAGAGATGTGTAATATCCCACCATAGGAAATGGTTATGGTCATATTTATTTCAGTTTAACCTCTTAAGGACCACTGTCTTAAACCCCCCTAGTGACCAGGCTATTTTTGACAATGAAGGCCACTGCAGCTTTAAGGGCTCGCTGCAGGGCCACACAACTCAGCACACAAGTGATCCCCCCCCCCCTTTTCTGCCCATCTTTTGTAAATATTTCTATTTTATATATAATAAATTTCCTCTTTTTTTTATTCTCTTTGTACCATTTCCTCTCTCCCCCCCGCCAGCCAATCAGCGCGATCGGCTGTGAGAGGCTTCAGACTATGACAGCGTATCACTTGCATGTTTGTTCTGGGTTCATGGCTAAATGTATTAGAGGCAGAGGATAAGCAGCACAGCCAGGCAAACTGGGATTACTTCTGTCAGAATTCTAGCGGTTTTATTTATGCAGGAAAAGCTGTCATATGCAGGCATGGTCGGAAAATTCCGCGGAATTATTAATTCCGTGATTCCGGTCGGAATTAATAATTCCGATTTTGTTAGTCGGAACGGAATTTCTATATATCTCAAACGGAATTCCGCGGAAATTTTATAATTCCGACGGAATTTTCCAGAATAACATCAAAAATCTCCCTCTTCCTCCTCCTCCATCCATCCATCCTCTTATATCATCCAGTAGGGAATTGCAGATTTTCAAAACAGTTTATATACCATAGCTGGGATTTGAACCCAGGATGCAGTGTGTAGTAGGTAGGAGGAGGAGGAGGAGGAGGAGGGAGAGAGAGAGAGAGAGAGAGAGAGATTTTAAAAATTTTCTGACGGAATTCCGTATAAATCGGAATTCCGCGGAACAGCTCAGGAATTCAGTCGGAATGAAACGGTAGCGGAATTTCGGTAGTGGCGGTATGCGGAATTACCACGGAATCGGAAATTGGCTCTTCCGACCATGCCTGGTCATATGTGTATGTTTTAAGTTTTAAATGTTCTATGCAAAATTTCATTGTAAACTGTAAAGTTGGGGTAATTCTTTAATATATTGCTCTGAATCATCTCAGCATTTTGCAGGTTGTGAATCTTATAATATTATTTAAGATTTTTAATTAAACATTCTTGTTTATGTTAGTGCGCTTGTCTGCGGCCTTGACATTTGAAAGATGCTTCTGTGTAAAGACTGGAAAGAAACACGTTTAAAACTCACATTACTGCAGCAGACATATATATACAGTTTGCTCAGTTATTACATATAAATATTATTAATCTAAATATTAATAATCAATACAGTCCTTCTAAAGAAAGAAATAATTATTGTTAAACCCTATAATTACACATAATACAATTTAGTATTTTGAAATACAGTTAAATGCTGGATTCTGCCAGTGATGCTTTGGGCCAGTGAAACATTTTCGTGGAATTGTTTTGGTTCTGGAGGATTGTTGACATGTACTACAAGGCTGTTACAGCCAGCAAGAAAAGATAACATTTCCCAGCCAGAGAAAATCAAAATATGAAAAATATAAAATAATACAAGGGGTTTTCCCAATTAGTTAAAGATGATGAAATGCTGACATCTGCCGGTTGAAGTTATTATATTTATTCATAAGAAAGGCAAATATATAGAACATGATGTTATATTATTATATTTTAATATGCAATTATATGTTATATGATTAATTGTTTTAAGAAGAATTATATAATAAGCTTTATATTTAAATAAGTATATTAGAAGCCCTGTATGTTTCAATAAGCCCTAAATTGCTGAAGACTCTCACAGGTCTGGTTACAGTGTCAACCTGGCCAATCTTATTTCTTGGAAAGAAGAGACACATTCCAAACTAATTAGCAGAAGGGGACATTATCAGAAATGCGTCATGAATGACATTGTTTAGTCTAAATATCTAGGGTCAAAAAAGTCAACCAGCAGACAAGATGGCTGGTGACTCCATTTTTAATTAACTGCGTCAGAAATGACCTAATCAGAATTTATAAACAATAATATTATGATTTAGGTATTCAAAACATGATAAAGCATTGACGCACGGAAGCTTTAGCCAATCAGAACCTGAGATTCAGGGAAATTCCAGATTAGGCAGCCATATTGCATCCAATCACTATAAAAGTAGGAGCTGAAAGCTCATAGTTTGCAGAAACCGAACAATCTCTTGAGAAGACACACGAGGCAGAAGCTACCTTCCCACAAGTGGTTCTAGATGCTAAAGAGATGAAAGAGAAGGGGTAATATGCTTATATTCTGGTGATTTACTTTATTAATTTTTAAGCATTAAGTTCTGTTAAGATGTTAGCAAGAAGTTTTTTAGAAGCTATTTTTTTAAGCCATTTCTTTAAGAAGATTACTACAAGTTTTACACAGCTACTAGATACACAGCTGTATACATACAGATGAGATTACTTTTGACCTTATTCTACATAACACAACTGTTATATTCTTTTTTGAATGTGCTTAGAAGATTGATGAACGCTTGGCTATAAAGGCCATGATGAGGTGGAATACTTTTAGAAGGAAACACTACTTGGAACTGTTCATATTTTGTATATATACTGTATTATAAGCAAATACAATTTGTTATATAAAATCAAATACTGAGTGCTCTGATTCATTTCCAGATACACCGTCAATCTATAATTACTGTTAGAGGGTTCAGACCCCGCTATGCCGGATTTATATGATAGCAATGCTTTAAAGGCTGGTCCTTTACGGAGTTAGCAATCATGAAAAAGGCAAGAAGCTGAAGAAGAGCAAAAATGGACTATCTGGTCAAGCGAAAGGTTCAGGTGTAATTGCAACCTTTGCAACCCCTATTTCTATGCCACTGATGACAATGTATCTTTAATCTTCCTGGCGGGAACGTAGTTCGGGGTAAGCCACGAAGGAGGATTTCTCAGGCCCTGCTGGGCCGATTTGCATAATTTTTTTTGCTACACGCAGCTAGCACTTTGTTATCTGCGTGTGCACACCAATTGCATTGCCGGAGACGATCGGAGCGGGTGGTGGGGATGCCGCTGCACAGTAGCGAGTCCTAGGCTTTATTTGCTTTATTTTCATGGAGAACACAAATTAGTGTGATTCATATATTGCCAGATCACCATACCTTAAGGGCCTTGTTAACTTCTTTTATGTCTTCCATCTTCAATTTTGATCTGGATAAAATACATGTAAATAAAACTCACATTAGGTTGTACAGATGTTGTAACTCTTTCTCACTCTCGCTAAAACATTGAATGTCAACATATTACATGCAAGCAGACAGCAATAAAAACTGGAAGAGGTTTTAATTCTCTGAGCCTTAAAGAGGAGCTATCAGCCATACTATCTCAGGAAAAAAAACCAAATATATAAGTAGATAAATACTTGCTCTTCTTACATAACATAACATAACACTGTCCACGTTATGATTCCTGTGAATTTTATAAAATTAAAGTAGAGAATCCTATTCTAGACAGTTTCCATATTTACTGTGGCTATTTTGAAGCCAGTTGTGATGTAATATCCGCCCTTAGTCTCCTCTGCCTGATTTGCCCACCCTTCACTATAGAAAGTGCATTGTTTCAGCCTGAGAAATTTTGGCCAATCAGAGAGGAACAGAGGTGTGGGAGGGGAAGACGGGAGGGAAAGAGGCTTCAGCCAATCAGGCTGAGGGGAAGTAGAGAAGCAAAAAAAGACAACCCAACATGCTCTGCAACTTCTCTTTTGTGCACCAAATTTTCTGTGTACTGAAAAAGAGTCATGTAAACTGGGGAATGATAATTTATCAACAAGAAAAGTAATAGTGATTTTAACTTTTGGATTGCCTGATTAGCATCCTTATTACTTGTTTACCAGATAAAAATAAATAATTGATTTTTGGTTTTATGCCCGACAGTTACTCTTTAACTGTGAATTCTCTGGGGGGGGGGGGGGGCGCGGGCATACTGGGGGGGGGGGGGGGCTCGGCACACTAGTCTGCTGCATTATGGGTACCTTCATAGAGGTTTCATGAACTAAATAAAAGTAAAAACTTTAGGCTTAAGGGACAATGAGGTGGGAAAGGGACCCCCAGGTATGGTCTGCTCTTGTAATAATGTAATGTTTTTTTCCTGTTTAACCACTTCACCACTGAGGGGTTTTACCCCTTGAACACCAGAGCAATTTTCACCTTTCAGCTATAACTTTATTATTACTTATCGCAATGACATTGACTATATCTTGTTTTTTTCGCCACCAATTAGGCTTTCTTTAGGTGGGACATTATGCCAAGAATTATTTTATTCTAAATGTGTTTTAATGGGAAAATAGGAAAAAATGTGGGAAATTTTTTTTTTCAGTTTTCGGCCATTATAAGTTTTAAATAATGCATGCTACTGTAATTAAAACCCATGAAATGTATTTGCCCATTTGTCCCGGTTATAAAACCGTTTAAATTATGTCCCTATCACAATGTTTGGCGCCAATATTTTATTTGGAAATAAAGGTGCATTTTTTTCAGTTTTGCATCCATCCCTAATTACAAGCCCGTAGTTTATAAAGTAACAGTGTTATACCCCCTTGACATAAATATTTAGAAAGTCCAGTCCCTAAGGTAACTATTTATGTTTTTTTATTTTTATTGTATTTTTTTTTTTGTAATTACAAAAAAAAAAAAAAAAAGAGGGAGTGTGGGAGGTAATGAGTTAATTTATTGTGTAAAACTAATGTATTTGTAAAATGCTTTAGGGTGTAGTTTTACTATTTACAGTGAGTTTGTTGTCATGCAACCTGTAAGCGTCTGGAAGGACGCTTACAGGAAGCAGTATGAGGCTGGGAAAATCACAATGATCGCGCTGTTTCTCATAGAAGCAGCAGATCATTGCGTGGGCTTAGATCAACGAACAGGAATAGATTTTTCCGTTCATTGATCTCCAGGCGAGCGGGCGGCGGTGTGCACGAGCGGCGGGAGCGCGGACAGCGGCAGTAGCGCGGGAGGTACGGATTTCTCCGTCCCTTGGTTGTTTAGGGGGGAAAAAAAAGGGACGGAGAAATTCGTACCGCGGGGGGTAAAGTGGTTAAAGAACACCTGAGCTAGAAATAAATATAACGAATCCCTGTTTGCCAATGAAAAAAAGTGGAGTGCTCTAGGATTATACTTGGACAAGTAGAATTATTTAAAAGATGCAGTGTCCTCAAAGTATTCTGCAACTTTGGCATTTTTTTTTTTTTAAAGGATTTCAAGTAAGAATTTTTCCAAAAATAGAGAAGAGGTTAACTTCCAAAATCACTTAAAGGGACCCTGAGCACTGGATAAAAACAAAACATGGACATGGGGCTTCAGCCTCCTGTAGCTCGGGAGGTCCTCCGGCATCCTCTTCTCCCTTCTCCTGGTCCTGCTGGTGGCTTCGGTAATCAGCGGTTCACGGGTGAAGTTGCGTGGGCACACACTCGCTGCGCCATCATGCCAGTCACTATAGGCCTCCTACGCATGCGCGGTTCTCTAAAGACTGAACTGCACATGCGCAGGAGGCTTATGGCACCACCGCACATCAGGGAGCGAGCACGCGCGACTTCACCCGGGAGTCGCTGATTACCAGAGCAGCCAGTGGAACTAGGAGAGGGGAAAAGAGAATGCCAGAGGACCTTGCAAGCTACGGGGGGCTGGAGGAAGCCCCGGGTAAGTCCAAATTTTGTTTTTATTTAGTGCTAAGGGTCCCGATCAGAAGGTACAGCCATTAACTGTCTCATCTGCTTTAATCACTTCCCCCATGATGATCCAATGCCAGGACCAGAGTGGTCATCACAGGCTGTATTGGAATGTTGCATGATGGGGGTCAGGTCTTTGGTCTGATACTGTCTGGCTATAGCACATGCTATTAGAATAACAAAGAAAAGTGTGATGTAACTATTGACAGGGGAAAAACATGTTAAAAATGGAGTATGAATAAGAAAAATCACAGAGAACAGAACAATGCACATTAAAGGAATTCTATCAAACTTTCTCTATTTCTGCAAGCATTATAAATCAATTTGCCAGCAACAGTAAGAATAAGCACAGAATAAATCTTCCTCTACGGCTTCTCTTCAGAGCAATGACGGCGCCCTCCTCCAGCTCATATGTTTACGTTGTGTAGCAACAAGTAATTACGCAGCGGCAGCTCAGCACAATCACCTTCAGACTAGGAGTGAGAGAGAGCTCCTCTCAGTAACTTTATGAGCCGATCGTCTGCTGCATAACACACTGCTGTGTGGGGAGCATCAGAATAGAGTAAACTACAGCTGTACTCAGCAAGAGGATTCCCCTCTTGCAAAAATGAACTGCCCCAATTCCCCGTCGCCGTCAGTTCTCAGGGGACGCCGACAGTAAGTTAAATAAAGACAAAGACACGCTGCACAGCAAAAATATATGCTGTGCTTATTCTTACTGTTGCTGGCAAATTGATTTATAATGCTTTCAGAAATAGAGAAAGTTTGATAGAATTCCTTTAAAGGGATACTGTAGGGGGGGGGGTCGGGGTAAAATGATCTGAACTTACCCGGGGGCTTCTAATGGTCCCCCGCAGACATCCTGTGTTGGCGCAGCCACTCACCGATGCTCCGGCCCCACCTCCAGTTCACTTCTGGAATTTCTGACTTTAAAGTCAGAAAACCACTGCGCCTGCACGCACGTGTCCTCGCTCCCGCTGATGTCACCAGGAGTGTACTGCGCAGACACAGACCATATTGGGCCTGCGCTGTGCGCTCTTGATGACATCAGCGGGATCGAGGACACGGCAACGCAGGCGCAGTGGTGTTCAGACTTTAATGTCTGAAATTCCAGAAGTGAACCGGAGGCGGGTCCGGAGCATCGGTGAGTGGCTGCACCAACACAGGATGTCTGCGGGGGACCGTTAGAAGCCCCGGGTAAGTTCAACTCATTTTCCCCTGACCCCCCTACAGTATCCCTTTAAGCAAAATAAACAGGTGAAACCTACTGGCTTAGATGGAGACCCATTTCTTGAAGTGCTTGTTCCTGCTCATCACAGAGCTTCTGCAATTCTTTTTTCTCAAGAAGTAATTCATGAAAGTCCTGAAGAAGCAAAACATTGGAAAAATATAATGTGGCATTAAATATGAATTAAAATGAGGAAGTCATATTGTCATATTTTTTCTAACATGATTGTGTAACTGAGCTATGGACTTCTAGCATATATACTGTGCCTTCTCAAAATTTCCCCATTTGCAGCAGCACAGCCCCACTTCAAGACTTTACAAAAAACAGATATTTAAAACTAGGGAGGGCCAGTGAGATGCAAATGATTCCAAGTTGATTCAGAATTATTCAAAATTTGTATGCAAACTTGTGTAGCTTGAAAATGGACCAGATTTCGTCTTGGTGGGATAGTGAGGCCCACAATGCCAGGCTGCTGTTGGATTCTGTCACTGATATTTGGCTTGATGAAGTTAGTTGTGTAGGCTCACAAAACACTTTTCCATAGTGCAATTAATTTTGTTTGCAATAAGTCTGTGTCATTCAGGTAAAGCAAGCCACCTCTTAAAGGGACTCCGAGCAGTGCAGAAACTATGGAAAGATGCATATCATTTTAAAGCTCTCTTTCTCCTCTTTCCAATGATATATAAACCGCCGCCCTACGCCTTTTAGTTTTCGATATTTTCGCGATTGAAATTGCCGCGCCCACGATTTCAATCGCGAAAATAGAGAAAAGTAAAAAGCGTAGGGCGACGATTTAGGTGTCGCCAGAAAGAGGGCTTTAAAATGATACCCATCTTTCCATAGTTACTTGTATTACACAGGGCGACACTTTCCCCAGTGTCAGCAGCTCCATTCAGCAGAATGGAGCTGCTGACTTTAGGAAAAAGTCGCCCTGTGTAATACAATGTAACTATGGAAAGATGGGTATCATTTTGAAGCTCTCTTTCTCCACTTTCTGGCGACACCTAAATCGTCGCCCTACGCCTTTTAGTTTTCTCTATTTTCGCGATTAAAATCGCGACCGTGGCAATTTCAATCGCGAAAATAGCGAAAACTAAAAGGCGTAGGGCGGTGGTTTATATGCCATTGGAAACAGGAGAAAGAGAGCTTTAAAATGATATGCATCTTTCCATAGTTTCTGCACTGCTCGGAGTCCCTTTAACCTTTAATTTTAAAGAGAGACTAAAGTCTCTCAGAATTCAGGTTTTTATTTTAAAAATCTCTTTAATATCAATTCCCTAAGTAAAACGCAGCATCCCTGCGGCTGCACACTAACTAAATCCCCCCAAACTTCCCGGGGCACATTGCAGGGGAGCGCTTCCGTGAAGAGGCAGAGCTTAGGACTGCAGCTCTGCCTCTACACGCGTCCAAAAGCGCGGACCGCTGCCTCTTCTTTCACTGAGAGGGGCGGGGGAGAGGCGGAGATACGCGCGGATTGACGCACATGGAGGCAGAGCTGCAGCTTAAAGAAAACCTGTAAGATCAAAAAGTTCCCCTGGGGGGTACTCACCTTGGGAGGGGGAAGCCTGAGGGTCCCAATGAGGCTTCCCACGCCGTCCTCTGTCCCTCGGGGGTATTGCTGCAGCCCTCTGAACAGCAGCGATGTAAATATTTACCTTCCCAGCTCCTGCGCAGGCACTGTGGCGGCTCTCGGCTCCGAAATAGGCGTAAATACCCGATAGCCGTCGGGTCTGCTCTACTGCGCAGGAGCAAGTCTCCGGCGCCTGCGCAGTAGAGCGGACCCGACTGAGATTGGGTATTTCCGTCTACTTCGGAGCCAAAAGCCGCAACAGCGCCCCCGCTGGAGCCTGGAAAGGTAAATATTGAACAAGCTGTCGGATCTGTCGGGCCGCTGTGAGACTCCCGTGGGACAGAGGAGGACGGGGGAAGCCTCATTAGGATCCGGAGGCTTCCTCCTCCTGAGGCGAGTACCCCCCAGGGGAACTGTTTGATGTTACAGTGTCTCTTTAACCGCTTGCCGACCGCGTCACACCAATAAACGTGGCCGTGGTGGCAGCCCCAGGACCAGCTAATGCCGATTGGCGTAAAGTCCTGGGGCAGCAGTTTGCAGGAGATCGCGCGCAGGGTGGGCGCGCATCTCCTGCTTGGTGGGCGGAGCTCCGCCTTCAGTCTCCGAGCGGCGATCGCCGCTCGGAAGACTGTTACACGGCGAAACCACCGTGTATTTACATGTACAGCGCTGCGATCAGCAGCAGCGCTGTACTGGGGACAGCCGTGTCACACGGCTGTCCCTCTGGGGGATAAGAGAGCGATCGGCTCTCATAGGCAGAAGCCTATGACAGCCAATCGCTATAATTGGCTGGCTGGAGGGAGGGATAGATTTTAAAGAAACAGTTTTAAAACAAACAAACAAACAAACAATAATGTTTATTAAAAAAAAAAAAACATGGGGGGAGCGATCAGACCCCACCAACAGAGAGCTCTGTTGGTGGGGAGAAAAGGGGGGTGGGATCACTTGTGTGCAGAGTTGTCTGGCCCTGCAGCTTGGCCTTAAAGCTGCAGTGGCCAATTTCACTGAAATTAGCCTGGTCACTAGGGGGGTTTATCACCATGGTCCTCAAGAGGTTAAAGCTCTGCCTTCCAGGGCAGCAAAATCCATGACCAAGAAAGTTGTGGATTTTTGCTGGGGAGTTTGGGGTGATTTAGTTAGTGTTCAGCCACAGGGATGCAGCGTTTTAGTTAGTGCATTGATGTTAAAGAGATTTTTTAAAATAAAAACCTGAATTTTATGAGACTGCAGAGTCTCTTTAAGGATTTTAAGGTACTTTATTTCTTCCAGGGCGCCTCTTTCTCCATTCAATTTAAAACTAGGGATGGTTAATGAGATGCAAATAATTCCAAGTTGTAAGCAAATTTATGCAGCTTGAAAATGGACCAATCAAATTTTGCCTTGGCAGGATTCTGTTGATCCATTTTCAAGCAGCATAAAATCTGCATACAAAATTTGCATAATTCTGCATCAACTTGGAATTATTTACATATCATTGACCATTCCTATTTAAAACATCAAAATGCACAGTTGCAAATAAGAAAGAACATATTAAACGTGATGTGTTAATGTGGCAATATATCTCAATATTAAAAATATGCTAAGCAGAGCTGCGGTCAACCTAAAAATGAAAAAGGTAAAATTGCTCAGTAATGGCTCCAATGTGGCTATACCAAAAAACAATTCAAAATGAAAATTGTAAGACTCGAAGTCCAGAGATTTAAGTAGCAAACTATAAGGAAAAACATCTTCAGCACCAGAGCTTCATCATTTTATAAATTACAGCTTATACTATACTTATACTGAGCCCCTCATTTTTTTACTTTTTTTTTTTTGAGAAGGCAAAGAAAAAATGGTTGTCTTGACTACAGAATGAACTGAAGGGGCATTTGTTCTTCCACTTCCACACTAATCAACCCCCACTCATCTTGCTATGAATCTGGTCCCATTGCATGCACAGTGCACATAGTAGGAGTTGGAATGAGTAGGGCTGAGGAGGGAAGGGGTATACTCGAGGGTTCTTGGATTGGTGGCAAAGGAGGTTTATAAGGCAGGGGTGTAATAAGAGTCCCCATGACCCCTACCATCACGGCAGGCCTGGGACTAAGGTGCAGAATAGCACGGCAGTGGAGCTTCATACTTTACATTATCTTGGCAGCAGGACAGGTACTCCGTGCACCATGCAGCCTCTCACCTTTTGGTTCTAGATGCTTGCCACATGATGGGCAGTGTTGGGAGCTACAAGGTGATAGGCTGCACTGCATGGCTACACAGCAGAGAAGTGAAGAGGACATGCCCTGCCGCCAAGGCAAGGTGAAGTATGAAGCTTCGCTGCGGCCGTTCTAAAAGTTCTGTTGGCAATAGGATTCACATGCAACGATAATAATAAAAAACAAAAACAAACAAAAAACAAGCTGGTGGTTATTTTCCCACAGCAGAAAAATGCACATTGCACCACTTTACTGTGAATTTCTAATAATTATTGTGAAGGTTTGAACTCAATAGACTTATGTCTTTTTTCAACCCAAATAACTATGTAACTATATGTAACTGTGTATGATTAATTTTGGACTGGACACTTTTTACTAAAATATAAATAAAACCTGAGAAATGTTATTTTTCCATAATTGTACACGGTCTTATTATCTTTTGGGAGACACCTATGTAATTTCCTGTCAAAAAATTACTTGCTGATTGAATGAAAGTAACTTTAAGTCAAAATATGCCGGGGGTATGAATAATTATGTGCAGCAATGTACTTTAAAAAGTGAAGCCAGCATGGCCTTACATGTAAGCAGAGCATGTCAGCCCAAGGGGGTTCTTGGTTTATTACACATTTTAATCTTCTCATTTGGATGTGTTGCGAGTTCTCTCAGGTTTGGCCCTTTTCTTACCCCATAACATCATTTTGAGTGGTACAAGCAATTAGGAGGAAAAAAGCCGGACACACCTTCTTTAATTGTGAAAGCTGAAGAAGTTCACTTTGCAGACTTTGATTGAGATCGTTCTCTTTGTGAAGCTCCAACTGAAGACATTTTTTCTGCTCTTTCTCCAATTTTAAATCATTCTCTAAACTGGAACTATTTGAGAAATGAAAGGGAGCTATTAGCATGTTACTTCATTTAAAAGAACATTGCTGAAAAAACAAATAAAATGTAAATGTTAAATTTCCTGCCTTTTTGGGGTCATACAGGATCTTTAGTAAACACAACTAGAATTAAATACTAATGGCTACAACATACCGTATTTTTCAGACTATAAGACACACTTTTCCTTCCCCAAAACTTTGGGAAAACGTGGATGCGTCATATTTTAAAGTTACAGATTTTGGCCCCCAGAATATATTTACCAGATCCTGCCACCGCGCTCCTCTCCTCCTCCGTCTTGCGGTAATCCGAGGAGGGCCGTCATCCACAATCAAGCTCTTCTGGGTCCTATCCGCCGGTTCCTTTTCGCTGCAGTCTCCGTATGCAGACTACAGCCTTGCGGTGTACACATGCTGCCGCCGCCATCCTCTTTACAGCTTTCTCTTCCTGGTTACAGTGCACCCTACTGTGTGAACTGCAGCGCACGTGCATCGGGGTCAAACATGACGCACTGTAACCAGGAAGAACACACTGTAACAATGGAGGATGGCGGCAGCAGCGAGTGTACACCGCAAAGCTGCAGTCTGAATATGGAGACTGCAGCGAAGAGGAGTCGGCGGCTGGGACCCAGAAGAGCTTGATCGTGGAGGATGGGGGCACCTTTGGATTACCACAAGAAAGAGGAGGAGAGGAGTGTGGCGGCAGGATCATGTGAGATGCAGCAGGGGTTAGTCAGTGAAGTGTAGTGTAGTTTGGGTTGGCTGCAGGAGTTAGTGAAGTGTAATGTAGTAGGTGGTGGCAGCAGGGGTTAGTTAGTGAAGTGTAGTTAGTAGGGGCAGCAGTGGTTCGTTAGTAAAGTGTAGTGTAGTAGGTGGTGGCAGCAGGGGTTAGTGAAGTGTAGAGTAGTGTGGTTGGTGGCGGCAGCAGAAGTAAGTGAAGTGTAGTGTAGCAGTAGTTAGTGTAGATGGACAGTGTAGCTTAGATAGAGACAGTTTAGAGGGGAAGGGTCCTTAAGACGGCCCTGCACCATAGACACACCTAAGTTTAGTTTATTCTTTTTTTTTCCCTTTAAAACTAGGTGCGTCTTATATCCCGAAAAATACTGTATCGATGTCCCTTGCAGAAATAGTGTTTTATAGAGTATTTTATAAAAGAGAAAAAAAAAGCTGAAGAAATAGAATTTATAGGTGACTGTTAAGTTTAACAGTATAGTTTAATGTTTGTACATATGCAACCATTAAGGCATATAGAGTTTTCTTGTTACCATTGGCATTCCAGTTTCTGAAGTTGCTGACGTAATGATTCATTTTTGGCATCAAACTCTTTCTTCATTTTAATGTAATTTTCTTCAGATGTTACTCGAGATTTTTCTGATTTCTGAAGTCTGACATAAACAAATATATAAGCATATTTTAATCAAATAATCACTTCATGGCCAGAATAGTTTCTCTATTCAGGGCTTCATTAAATTTAGTGTTAAAGTGTACCTAAAATGACATGAATCCCGGTGAGATAATATGTTTGTACAGTACCGATCCTACTTACAGCTTTGCCTGTGCTCATTTTTTACCGTAAGGGTTAAGAATCCAGAGTTACAAATCAGTTTCACAACATTTTAAGTAGGGTGCAGCAGTAATTATTCCTGATGACTGGTTAAAGGTCATAAAACTTGTATTTGGCTATTCTTATCTATTCATTGCTGCCGTGAAGTTCAATAGGTCATCATTAATCTGTATATGAGCTGACTAAACATAAAAAATGGTAATGAACACATCAACAAAGAAGTGCAGGACTGAAATCGGAAGAATCTGACCGCGAAGAGACAGCGAAGCCAGAAGACAAAACAGAGAACCCCCAGGAAGCAGTAGCCAAATAAAAAAGACTGAAGACTGGAGCGCAGGATAGGTAGCTATAGCTCACTCTCAAGCATCTGCAGAGGGCTTGGTTTGTCTAAGACCGATGTCCATAATGTTGTTGGGTAGAGGCTCTTCAAAGGGACACCCACATTACTAGGCACATCCCCAATACTCACAGGCAAAGAGAGTTGATAAGCAGAGTAGTGGGGGACTATCACAAGGTCTCTTGCTGCTAATTACACACCCCATTATCTGGACATGGGAGCTGGTATAGCAAGAGAGGGACTTCTTGCCTTCTTAAAGATTTACCAATACAAGCTTTCCTCACTGCCATATCAGTAGAGAATATTCAGCACCTTGGAAAGCTCCTATTCCCCTTAACCCCCCCCCCCCCCCCCCCCGCGGTCTATATGGGCTTCACCATCTTCTTCAGCCAGAGACCTGCAGCAGGTTTAAGCTCCCGTAATGGAGTTGTACTTCCCGGCAGCTGCAATAGGGCTCGTTTCCACTAGTGCGGTGCGGAATCGCCTGCATTCCACCGCGGACAAAATCGCATGCGGGTGCGATTCCGCATGCGTTTTTGCCGCGATTTCGCATGCGATTCCGCATAGGTAAGGCTGTATGCGATTTTAACCATGTCACTGCCTGAGTGAAATAACATTAATACCTATGCGAAATCGCATGCGATTTCGCGTCAAAAAACGCATGGTCACCCCGCATGCGATTTCCCTATTAGTTACATTAGCGGCGATTCGCGCACGTTCCTTCTGCAGGCGAAATCTGACGGCCCTGCCGTGCAGATTTCTGCCGCACCAAAAAACGCTGCCGCAGCCGCACACGTGGAAACAGCCCCATCCACTTACATTACCTATGCGAATCCGCGTGCAGTGCCCGCATGCGGATTCGCTATAGTGGAAACGGGCCCTCAGTGTGAGAACATTTCCCGGGATTGGAAGATGTACTAATTTTAAAGTGGCACTGAAGCGGAAACCCCCCCAAAAACGTATTATATAATTAAGTGAAGCAGCAGTTCATGCACTCAATGTTGCAATAAGTGTGTGCTCAGTCACTATACACAACATAGCTCAAAGGTTATGACTAAATACAGCACCACACCTATATGTATTCAAAATTATAACAAAGTTTATTAATCTTCATAAAGCACCATCATATAAAAATAAAAACATCTAAAAACACAATGGACACCTCATATCATAGTTTATATAGCATATCATAGGGCTGCACGATATATCGTTTTTTAATCGAAATCACGATGGGCATCATCACGATTTCAGTATCGTCAGAGTGGCAATTTTGTTTTTCCATTGCGGCTGTATTTCCGCGTTCAATGCTGTCCCCAGCATTGCACGCGTACATTTCCGGCTTGTTACTAAGGTGCGCTTCCTCCTTCCGGCCAGAAGGAGGAGTGAGGCACTGAATCGAGGAATGCACGGCCAGCTCTCTCTCGTCCTTTAGCTGCCTTGGCTGCGGTGAAGCACGCATGGTTTTCCCCCCGATCCACCACACGGTCACCCAGGCTCTCTTGCACAGCGGGGACCAGAGAACAGTGGCAGAGAGAGATAGACCACACGCAGGCTGTATACAGCACACAGCGCAGCGTCCTGCTAAAGCCACTCTAGCTGTCCGTTTACAGACAGCTCTTAGCTGTAACGAGCTTTGCTGGCAATTTCAGGTCAAAAGGGCAGGATCCTTAGCCTCACATCCCATCAGATAGCAATATATGGGCAGCGACACCAGTAATGACAAAGATCAGATTACAGCTAGAGCTGTCTGTGTAAATGGACAGCTAGACTGGCTTTAACAGGACTGTAAACGGACAGCTAGACTGGCTTTAACAGAACTGTGCTGTATACAGTGAGTTCGTGTGTATGCTTTATCTGCCTGGTCCTGCTGTGCTCTCTGTCACAGGCTCTGCTTTATGCCCATGCAGCTTAACCACTACTTTAACTAGCCTGTCTGCCTAGTGCTTCAGGCTTAATGGCCCATACTCACGGGCTACAATTGTCGCCGCAACACGCGGCGCGCACGTGTTGCGGCGACAGGTCGCCTGTGAGTATGCGTCGTCGCACGGGCGCGCACCCCGAACTGTCGCCCGTCGCTGATGTCGCGGGCGATTGAAAGTTTAAATCGCCTGGCGACAGCCGCCGCCGCAACTCCGCCGCAACTGTCACTAGTCCGCGTGAGTACGCGGACTAGCGACAGCAACCCCCATTGAGGTAGACGGAGCTTCCGGCGGGGGGAGGAGGAACGTCGGCGACAGCTTCCGTCGCAGCGCTGGTCCCTCTTCTGCGTGTGTATGCGGAGGGACCTGGCGAGGAGCTGTCGCGGGCCTGTCGCCCACACGCTCACGTGTGCTGGCGACAGGCCACTTTTGCTGCCCGTGAGTATGGGCCATAACAGTGGCAGTTGCAGAGTAGTCATTGTAGCTGCAGGGGTTAAGTGTAGTGTAGCTGGGAATGGGGGCAGAAGGTGTTAGAGTAGTGCATTGTAGCATAGCTGGTGGGCATCAGGAGTTAGCTTAGTGTGTTATTGATGAGAATCAGTGGTTAGCATTGTGCAGTGGAGTTTAATTGGTGGGGCATCAAGATTCAAGTTAGCATAGTGTAGGGGTGGATCATCAGGTGTTAGCACAGTGTAGTGGGGGCAATGTGAATTTAGTGCTAAAGCTTGATTTGAAGAAAATCGGGAACAAATCGAAATCGCAATTTTTGAGAGAAAAATTGCAATTTCAATTTTTTCCTAAAATCGTGCAGCCCTAGCATATCATGTATAATATAATGTATATTAGCTCCAATAAAGCATAAGTGAATTGATAAGTAGATCACATGGGCAGCTCAATATAAGAGTTATGGGGTTATGAGAGCCTAATCTCAAATAAAGTGCATACGTGGTCAGGATAATAAAACTTCCAATTCATACCAAACAAAAGAAAATAACAAGAAAATTCATATAATCAAACAGTGATCAGTGCATAAAGTGCTAACCGTGCTGAAAATGATCAGCCCCTGAAAAATCATGGATGCTGAATGAAAACAAGTGAATTGATGCAGAGACTGCCGCAGAAGTATAAAGTGGCAGAAGGAGCGAGGCTTACGTGACCCTGGAAGGGAATGAATCAGCGAGGTGTCCAATGAAGTGAAGAGGCCCCCGGTAGACTACTCTACCGGTGTCGCGGCAGTCACGCCGCTTTATCAAGAGTGGGGGGTCCCGTTTCATTCTGGCAAATACGCTGGTCCGATATAGTGCTATAATTAAGTGTATGTCTAGTACAGCTAAGAAATAGAACATTAGTAGCAAAGAAAATACTCTGAAATTTTTTTCCAGTACAGAAAAAGTTAAACTTCAGTTTCACAAAAGAGCTTCTCTGAGCTCTCCGACCCAACTTGGGTCCAAGACTGTCCTCTTTTCTGAAGCACTTCTACATCAAAGAAACAGTGAGAGAAAGTTTCAGTTAATGTTTTACTGCAGGAAACTTCAAAGGGTCATTAGCTCTGCTTTGTTTTATAGTAACAAAATAGTGTGTGGTTTATAAACTGCAAATATGACAGAATGATGCAATGTTATTATCCGTACTAAAGATTATGTGCGCTCAACAGATCTCTTTCAGGGTGCTAGATGCCCCACACAGGGTCCTAGTATTCCAGAGTTAGGACCTGTACCCCATAAACAAGAATCCCAGGTATTTCAGCATCCCTTACACCAAAATCCTAGTTCTTACAAACAGACAGAACACCAGCATCACAAATAATTCAAGTCCTTGTACATAAGTCCTAATAACAGAGCTTGTATCCGGCCAGATCAGAAAGGAATCTTCAGTAACAGCATTCCCAAAAGGAAAAAACCAATATGCTCACCAGATTTCAGTGCCAATTACAACAGTTGGCATACAGTGCACGTGGCCCAGCCAGTATACCTTCTCCAGCCTCCTGTAATCTTCAGTGGTGTCCCATGCGTACCAGCAAATGTGGCTGACCACACAGGACCAGCAATCACGCTTTCTTAGGCCAGTGTTCTCCAGACACTTCTCCTCCACTCTGCCAGCACCTTAAACTCAAACACTTCTATGGTGCAACACCGTTTATTCCAATAACCGTGATGAGGCTCCGCCCTACTAGTTTCGTCAGGTATGACTCATCAGGGCCCCTGATGAGTCATACCTGACGAAACTAGTAGGGCGGAGCCTCATCACGGAAGGAGACGCTGGAACTCGAGTCGGTTTTATGTGATATGCGCATTTTTACTTTGGATCCTGTAAGTGTGATTTTAAAGCGTGTTTTATTGGAATAAACGGTGTTGCACCATAGAAGCGTTCTGTTTGAGTTTAAGGTGCTGGCAGAGTGGAGGAGAAGTGTCTGGAGAACACTGGCCTAAGAAAGCGTGATTGCTGGTCCTGTGTGGTCAGCCACATTTGCTGGTACGCATGGGACACCACTGAAGATTACAGGAGGCTGGAGAAGGTATACTGGCTGGGCCACGTGCACTGTATGCCAACTGTTGTAATTGGCACTGAAATCTGGTGAGCATATTGGTTTTTTCCTTTTGGGAATGCTGTTACTGAAGATTCCTTTCTGATCTGGCCGGATACAAGCTCTGTTATTAGGACTTATGTACAAGGACTTGAATTATTTGTGATGCTGGTGTTCTGTCTGTTTGTAAGAACTAGGATTTTGGTGTAAGGGATGCTGAAATACCTGGGATTCTTGTTTATGGGGTACAGGTCCTAACTCTGGAATACTAGGACCCTGTGTGGGGCATCTAGCACCCTGAAAGAGATCTGTTGAGCGCACATAATCTTTAATATAATTCTGTCTAAAGAGGGTATACACCCCTCAATTCATTGTAGCGCCCCAGAAATACATAAGGTGTAGAGGTTGGGAATAAGAAATTTACCAGATTGTTAAGGAGGGAGGAGCGCACTATTTCTAATTTATCTTTATTATCCGTACTACACATACAATTCATTAGATCATTTCATTATATCATAAGTGTTTTTTTTCGGTTCAGTGTCACTTTAAAGGACTACATCTCCCAGAATGCATTGCGGCAGACGAGAATGTGCAACACCATAGTAGGCACTTCCTATTGAAGCACTTGCGTGTCTGGCTAAAGAAGATGGTGGAGTGCATAAAGACGGGCTTGGGAGCAGCTGTCATCCCACCAATGGCTCATACTAGCGAATGGCTAGCGAATGACTTGACGATTATCTATGTCCCTGGGCAGGAACTGTAGTCCTGCGGGACGTACTGTAGATAATCTGTCTCAAATTACATAAGTGGCTAAATGGAGCCTAATGTAATTGAAAAAAAGCTGGTTTAACTTACCTGGGGCTTCTACCAGCCCCTTGCAGTGGCCCGTGCCATCACAGAGTCAATGGCCACTGTGCCTGCATGGCCCTGGCCGCACATGTCCTCAATCATGCTCCTATTGCCGGAAGCGTCCTGCGCATGTGCAGTAAAGACTTTCTCATAATGCGTATGAGCAGAGCATTCCAGTCCATGGGAGCGTGGACCCAGTGCAGTTTCTAGGCTAAAATGCACCCAGGGCGAGGGTGTAAAAATTGCGCCCCCCCCCCCTCGAGCAAGGTATGGGTGCCCGCAGTATAGGTGAGCCAGGTCTAGTTGCACTTAGTATAGGTCCCCCCAGTATAGGTAGCCAGGCATAGGTGAGCCAGTATAGTTGCCCCCGCTATAGGTTAGCCAGGTAGGTGCCTCCAGTATAGGTAGCCAGTATAGTTGCCCCCAGTATAGGTTAGATAGGCAGGCGCCCCCGGTATAAGTTAGATAGGTAGGTGCCCCAGTACAGGTTAGCTAGGTGGGTGCCTCTAATATAGGTAGCCAGAATAGTTGCCCCCAGCATAGGTTAGATAAGTAGGTGCCCCCAGTATAGGTTATTTAGGTAGGTGCCTGCAATATAGGTAGCCAGTATAGTGGCCATCTGTATAGGCTAGCTAGGTAGGTGCCCCCAATACAGGTTAGATAAGTGCCCCCAGTATAGGTTAGATAGGTAGCTGCCCCACACTGTAGGTTAGATAGGTAGCTGCCCCCCAGTGTAGGTTAGATAGGTAGCTGCCCCCCAGTGTAGGTTCGATTAGGTAGCTGCCCCCCAGTGTAGGTTCGATTAGGTAGCTGCCCCCAGTATAGGTTAGATAGGTAGCTGCCCCCCAGTGTAGGTTAGATAGGTAGCTGCCCCCCAGTATAGGTTAGATTAGGTAGCTGCCCCCAGTGTAGGTTAGATTAGGTAGGTGCCCCCCAGTGTAGGTTAGATTAGGTAGGTGCCCCCCAGTGTAGGTTAATTAGGTAGGTGCCCCCCAGTATAGGTTAGATTAGGTAGGTGCCCCCCAGTATAGGTTAGATTAGGTAGGTGCCCCCCAGAGTAGGTTAAATTAGGTACCTGCCCCCCAGAGTAGGTTAGATTAGGTAGGTGCCCCCCAGTGTAGGTTAGATTAGGTAGGTGCCCCCCGGTGTAGGTTAGATTAGATAGGTGCCCCCCAGTGTAGGTTAGATTAGGTAGGTGCCCCCCAGTGTAGGTTAGATTAGGTAGGTGCCCCCCAGTATAGGTTAGATTAGGTAGGTGCCCCCCAGTATAGGTTAGATTAGGTAGGTGCCTCCCAGTATAGGTTAGATTAGGTAGGTGCCCCCCAGTATAGGTTAGATTAGGTAGGTGCCCCCCAGAATAGGTTAGATTAGGTAGGTGCCCCCCAGTGTATGTTAGATTAGGTAGGTGCCCCCCAGTATAGGTTAGGTAGGTGCTCCCCAGTGTAGGTAAGATTAGGTAGGTGCCCCCCAGTGTAGGTTAGATTAGGTAGGTGCCCCCCAGTGTAGGTTAGATTAGGTAGGTGCCCCCCAGTATAGGTTAGATTAGGTAGGTGCCTCCCAGTATAGGTTAGATTAGGTAGGTGCCCCCCAGTGTAGGTTAGATTAGGTAGGTGCCCCCCAGTGTAGGTTAGATTAGGTAGGTGCCCCCCAGTGTATGTTAGATTAGGTAGGTTCCCCGCAGTATAGGTTAGATAAGTAGCTGCCCCCAAGTGTAGGTTAGATTAGGTAGCTGCCCCCCACCGTAGGTTAGATTAGGTAGGTGCCCCCAGGATAGGTTAGATAGCTAGCTGTCCCCTATAATGGAGGGGGGAGCCGCGGGGAGGGCAGCCCAACCTCTCCCTCCCTCTCCTCTACTGGGCGCCCTCCGTGCTAACCCCTCAGATGCAGAGCGAGCAGCCGGGAAGCGCTGTTTACAACTCACCTGCCTGGCTCCAAGCGCTGCTCTCTCGCCGCTGGTCTGTCTCCTCTCTCTGCATAGATGCGGATACACACGCTGCTTCCTGTTTAGCAGGAAGCAGCGTGTGTATCCGCCTGTTTACAACTCACCTGCCTGGCTCCAAGCGCTGCTCTCTCGCCGCTGGTCTGTCTCCTCTCTCTGCATAGATGCGGATACACACGCTGCTTCCTGTTTAGCAGGAAGCAGCGTGTGTATCCGCATCTATGCAGAGAGAGGAGACAGACCAGTGGCGAGAGAGCAGCGCTTGAAGCCAGGCAGGTGAGTTGTAAACAGCGCTTCCCGGCTGCTTGCTCTGCATCTGAGGGGGGAGCACGGAGGGCGCCCGGGAGAGGAGAGGGAGGGAGAGGTCGGGCTGCCCTCCCCGCGGCTCTGGCTCCCCCTCCATTATAGTGCCCCCCCCTCCCAACAGCGCCCCGGGCGGCGGCACGCCCCTAAAAACGGGCCTGCGTGGACCAAGGGCGCGCATCCACAAGAAAGAGTGGCACTGAGGGTGTCCGGAAGATCGCAGAGTGACAACACAGGGACATGATGGTTGCAGGGGGCTGGCAGAAGCCCCAGGTAAGTTAAACTGGCTTTTTAATATTTGCTTTAGGTTCCCCTTTAACAGGAAATGTATTGACTTGACCCAACTACAGAAAATGGAGGGAGATACCTTGATTAACTACTTCCTCACCACAAGTTATTTCCCCTTAAAAGCCAGAGCAATTTTCACACATCATGCTCATCCTATTCAACCGCCAAAGCTTACGCACCACTTATGACACCAAAATGACCTATACATTTTTTTTTAATTTTTATTTTTTTTTGTTTTTTGCAACAAATTAGGCTTTCTTTGGGTGGTACTTTTTTGCTAAGAATTATTTTATTATAGCTTCATTTTAAAGTGATTAGTAAGAAAAAAATAAGGAGGCGGGGGGAGGGTGTCAAAGTAGCCGCGGGGGGACGTAGGCACAGGAATACAGCGGTGGAGAACTGTTAATCAGACATTTCGGACACAAGGATGATCTAGAACAGGCTTTCTCAACCAGGATTCCCTGAATCCCAGGGTTCCTTGAGTACTCTGCAGGGGTTCCCTGGCATTTCCCCCATCGTGGGGGAAGTATAATACAGCACATCATAATAGGGGGTACTGTAAAAAGAAGCACTAAACTGGGGGTCAGAATAATAATGAGCACATTAATAAAAAGAACTAGGATAAGGAGACCGTAAAATGAGAGGTAGAGTAATAGGGGGTAGTGAAATAAAGAGCCTCACCTAATTTTAAAGTCCATGCCTCCTGCAAAATAAATGCAGGGGTTCCTCAAGATCAAAAAACTGTTTGCAGGGGTTCTTTGCGATCCAAAAGTTATTTTCAGGGTTCATTCAGGGTAAAAAGGTTGAGATAGACTGATCTAGAACTTGGAAGTCAGTAAATTCAAAAAAGTTTTACAATGTAAACTTTGAAACACATGCACATACATAATCTATGAGGAAACACACAGGAACATTTTTACTTGTAGATTGGTATGAATTTGTTATTTCAAGTACTTTTATCTTAGAACAGGTTTTTCTATTACTTCCTCACTAAGATTTCTCTTCATAAATAGTAAATGTTTACCTTTTTGGTTTTAAAAATACTATAGAGGTCAGGTTTCCAAATAACACAATATGCAGTTTTCTGTAACAAAGGCTGCATACCTTTCTTCAAGTAGTCTTGTTGTGGATTGCGTTTCATCTAATTTGTTTTGTAGAGATGATGTAGAATCAGTTTTCTTTTGTAGAGCAGTTTCTGCTTCCTACAAAAATGGTTTAATTTAGTTTATAATGCATTCAACATCACATTTTTCATAACACAACAAATCATTGCTTCAATGTATAGTATACCAAATGTAAAACACAATGAATGTAAAGACTAATTAAAGATTTGTTTAGCTGCCTGGAAATATTTAGCTAAACTGCTTAAACAGTATATTACTCTCTAAAAATAAAGCAAAACTGACAAATTTTAAACATGTGATTTAAAGGTAAGGTAGATAGTTTTATTCTAACTTTATATTTGAGTACTGTTCTTAAAAAATACACATGTATACTTATTATAAGAGAACATAACATTTCAATAACAATAAATTGCTGTGTATTGGCATGTGGCCACACCCCCTTAGTGATGTCTAGGCTATGATGTCACTCAGCCTTCTACCCCAGAGCGCTCTCACTATACAGAAGGGGAGGGGGGGGGGGGGCATCCCACAGTGATTCACCTTGCCAGCAGTAAAATGAAGTAAGATTTAACAAAAGGCATACATTTGCTACCTAAATTGCTTCTTTTTGCTTTTTTTATACACTATTCATATATAAGATATATTTAAAGGAATACTTAAGTCTAGAAAAAAAGACATTTACTCACCTGGGGCATCCCTCAGCCCCCCGAAGCTGGATGGTGCCCTCGCAGCCCCGCTCCGATCGTCCTGTCCCCGCCGGCGGCTACTTCCGGTTCGGCGACAGCCGCCGACAGGCTGGGAACGCGGCTGATTTTCCGCGTTCCCAGCCGCTGCTATCACTCTCCATGCTGCTATAGCGTATATATAGCAGCATAGAGAGTGATAGCAGTGGCTGGGAACGCGGAAAATCAGCCGCGTTCCCAGCCTGTCGGCGGCTGTCGCCGAACCGGAAGTAGCCGCCGGCGGGGACAGGACGATCGGAGCGGGGCTGCGAGGGCACCATCCAGCTTCGGGGGGCTGAGGTATGCCCCAGGTGAGTAAATGTCATTTTTTTTTCTAGACTTAAGTATTCCTTTAATAAAGTACCTCTTCAATATCTCAGCTTTAGTTTTGTCTTCCTTAGCAGAAATTATGTAGTCTCAGCCTTGCTTTTTTTTCTTCTTCAGTTTTAACAATTGACAAGGAAAGGGGCAGGGGGGAATACTGTGCTGCATAAAAGGGTGTGCATAATTGCAGCACTTGGGGGCCTGGAGGAGGAGGTATTGGCTGCACTTAAGGGACAGGAGGGGTTAATGGCTGCAATACTGTATGCAGTGCAGTCATTAACCCCTCCTGAGCCCCAAGTGCAGCCATAAACTTTGCTGGGTAGACTTATTCTTGATTCAGTAAAAAATTCCAGCTTAAGTGGGTTGAATATTGGAGTCGACTTATACACGAGGTCAACTTGTATTCAAGTATATACTGTATATATATTGTTTGCTAAACCCATTTAATATCAAAAATTAGTAGTTCCAAGACAGAAAAGTATTTCAAACAAGGATAATATTATTCTTAAATCATAATGCATGTACATTATTTTAGTTTAATAACCGTGGCAAAGTTTTCCTGTAATATGAAAAAAAAATTGTAAAACATGTTTACCTTCACTTTTTGGCACATTTGAAGGTTGATGGATTTTACGTCATCTAGCTGTTTCCTCAAAACAATGAGGGTATCTTGCTTTTCATAGATATCTTTTTCAAGCAGTTTCATGGCCATCTCCATTTCTGTCTTCATCCCAAGTTGCAGTTCCAGCTCTTTCTCTAGTTCCTAAAAAAAAAATTACAGTAATTTCAGTTATGTTAAAAAAAATCAGTTCTGTGATTTAAATGAAAAGTGTAGAGCAATCACAGAAAAAAGAAGAGCATAAGATACCCAAAATTGATAACTAGTTAACGAACCAGATAGGGACTGTAGGTTCATTCTTAACCTGAATCTGTCCATAATTTGAAACACTGCCCTCTTTGTCCTCTGTACCTCCTCTATGCCCCGTTTGCTTCCAATTTCCCTTTGTGTGTCACCTCTGAGCCTCCATGCCTTCATTTTGTCCCTCTCTTCGCCACTTCTGCCCCCCATGTTTCACTGAATTGTTTAAAATCAAATTTTCTCAAAAACTACAAGGTCTTTTTTGGCTTGTTTCCACAGAATCAAATTTTACAATTTTGGGCCGTTCGTATCAGTGGGTTGTTCGTAAGTCGAGGACTACCTGTACTTCATTTAAAAATAGGATATGATCTCCTACTAAAGATTTCTTGATAGAAAGATATGGCCTCTGCAGTCCAGTAATCCCCTAAACTTGTCATTTGTTAATATAGAAATTACATCACATCTTTACCAAAAGGGGTGGAGGGAAAGTGGTGCAGTCTGATTTTTTTCATTTTTTTTTTTTTTTTTAGTCTTTATTGATTTACTGGAACCAATGGGAAATGGGGTTCCTGACTTTTTTCTTTTCACATAAGTTCATGTTACTATATGATTATAGCATTTCTTTCCCTAAATAATATGAATTGCATTGCTTTGCATAGTCTGCAGGTAGGAATGTATAACTAATTAGCTCAAATTATTATTCAAGAGACACACTCAATAGGTGATTCCTGTTATACTATAAAGGTTAGATTAATGTATGTGAAACTGTTATGGATCTCAGGAATAATGCTACGGATACCCTGCCCATGCTTATCTTCTTCTTGATGTAGCAGTTTGTTACAAGAAAGAGGATTATTTTTCTGTACCATTTAAATTTAACTCCTGTAACATTAAAGATAAAATTGTTGTTTGCTTAAAGCGTACTCGAGGCAACATGGGACATGATGAGATAAAAATATGTATTGTACAGTGCAACAAAATTGATAACCAGCCTTTCACTTGTTTTAATTTGCTGTCTGAAAGTGTTAATGTTTACGCATGTGCAATTGACAGCTTCTTTCTTGTTGGTACCTTGTCAGGAATATAGTAAACATGGCCGATAAGTAAATTACAGCCATAAAAGTTTTCCTAGCACGATGCAACTTCAAGAAATTTGACAAGTAAACTACAACTAATAAAAATTAAATCTTCTGGAAGTATTCTTCATGTTCTTGAAGGCCAGAATGTAGGCCAGATATTTTCTTTATCATACCTTGCATCAGTTTATCAATATATTATGGCTACATTCTCTTACCTCAGTTTCATGGAATTTGCCACTTGATTATTTTCTTGCCATACTTTGTCCCTTCCACAAACTTGAAGTTGTTTTAATGCTGGACACAAAACCTGTTAATTACTTATAAGTCAGGAACTAAAACTCAGCAAATAAAATCAAATACGATAAAACCACTAAAGATATGTAGTAAGCTCCACCCCCTTCACATAAATACACTCACCTAAAGGATTATTAGGAACACCTGATCAATTTCTCATGAATGCAATTATCTAATCAACCAATCACATGGCAGTTCCTTCAATGTATTTAGGGGTGTGGTCCTGGTCAAGACAATCTCCTGAACTCCAAACTAAATGTCAGAATGGGAAAGAAAGGTGCCGGTCTGAGTATTTCACAATCTGCTCAGTTACTGGGATTTTCACGCACAACCATTTCTAGGGTTTACAAAGAATGGTGTGAAAAGGTAAAAACGTCTAGTATGCGGCAGTCCTGTGGGCGAAAATGCCTTGTTGATGCTAGAGGTCAGAGGAGAATGGCCGACTGGTTCAAGCTGATAGAAGAGCAACGTGGAGTGGAATAACCACTCGTTACAACTGGAGTATGCAGCAAAGCATTTGTGAAGCCACAACACGCACAACCATGAGGCGGATGGGCTACAACAGCAGAAAACTCCACCAGGTACCACTCATCTCCACTACAAATAGGAAAAAGAGGCTTTAATTTGCAAACTTGGACAGTTGAAGACTGGAAAAAATGTTGCCTGGTCTGATGAGTCTCGATAGAGTCAGAATTTGGCGTAAACAGAATAAGAACATGGATCCATCATGCCTTGTTACCACTGTGCAGGCTGGTAGTGGTGGTGTAATGGTGTGAGGGATGTTTTCTTGACACACTTTAGGCCCCTTAGTGCCAACTGGGCATCGTTTAAAAGCCACAGGCTACCTGAGCATTGTTTCTGACCATGTCCATCCCTTCATGACCACCATGTACCCATCCTCTGATGGCTACTTCCAGCAGGAGAATGCACCATGTCACAAACCTTGAATCATTTCAAATTGGTTTGTTGAACATGACAATGAGTTCACTGTACTAAAATGGCACCCACAGTCACCAGATCTCAACCCAATACAGCATCTTTGGGATGTGATGTAACGGGAGCTTCATGCCCTGGATGTGCATCCCACAAATCTCTATCAACCGCAAGATGTTATCCTATCAGTATGGGCCAACATTTCTAAAGAATGCTTTCAGCACCTTGTTGAATCTATGCCACGTAGAATTAAGGCAGTTCTGAAGGCGAAAGGGAGTCAAACACCATATTAGTATGGTGTTCCCAACAATCCTTTAGGTGAGTGTATAAAGCAAGCCGAAACCCCTAATTTGTACGTTCGGCTTGTTTTAAATCAAATTCTATGCTAAGTAATAAACTGGTTTTGCGTGCAGCATTAACACAATTTTTATCTTTACAATGCAGTCTGTATGTTCTTGCTTATTTATTTTTGTCAACCTGTGGAAGAGTCAAGATAGGACAAGTAAAGAATTAGGTGGCAAATTAAAATAAATAAATGAATGAAGTAAGACTGTAGCCATGAAATACTGATGAGGTGGTGCAAGATACGATACAGAAAGTATGTCTCTGGCCAGGGGCGTAACTACAAATCATGGCCCCCCCAACAAAACATTGACCCTCCCCTTAACGTTCACACCCTTTCTATTGCTAACCCCTTATTGTTACCCTCACAGCTTGGGGGCCCATCTTGCAGGGGCCATAAGACAAATGTGAACATCGTAATCTTCACACCCATAACAAGTTTAGCCATAAAAACACCAGATCTGAAGGATGGACTCCTTTATCTGAGGGAGTGACGTAGTAGTTGGGGCTCCAATGCAACTCTGGGCCCCCAAGCAGTCGCAGGCGCTGCTCCCCTGTAGTTACGCCCCTTTCTCTGGACTACATTCTGGCCTCTAAGAACAATAAAATGATACTGTATGTCTAACCACTTAAGGACCAAAGGCTTACGCCCCCCTAGTGACCAGGCTATTTTTTACAATTCAGTGCTCTGCAGCTGTAACAGCTCGCTGCAGAGCCATACAACTTAGCACCCAAATGAATCCCCCCCCCCTTTTCTGACGATCAACAGTTTTCTATTGGCGGGCTCTGATCACTGCTGCAGGCTTTGTATTTGTCTTTATTAATTTATATGTTCTTTTATTTTAAATACAAATATGTATTTTTTTAAAAATCTTTTTCCCTTCCCCCTCCCTCCCAATCATGGCGCTCCCCTCTCATACAGTTTCAAAAGCAGAACGCATTCCATACAGGACTCAACCCTCCAGGGATGTAATATCCAATTTTATGTTTTATTTCATTGTTGCGGACATAAAAAGTATATGATGATAGCATCAGCCTATAAGAGGGGATCGCGTTCAGAGCCGCTCCGGGGGACAGCCAAGTGAAAGGGCTTTCCCCAGTACAGCGCTGCAGTAGACCGCAACATAAACAATCACAAGTAAACGGCGGTTTCTTTTCTATACAGCTCGGCTCCGTCACTCAAGTGGGGATCCGCGATCCCTGCTAATCTCGTCCATTAGGACTTGATGCCTTGCAGGGAGGTTAAATAAAAAGAATATTTACAGAAAATGTAAGTTTTGCTTAGCTAAAAGTCATGCTTCCGACTGGATTATTGCATCAGCTACAGTGCTCCATTCTTTTCTTGATGTAAATAAAAAAAATCAAAAACTGCAAAGAAATAACGAGAGAAATAGGTTCATTATTTCTGAAGTATTTGTGTACAGTAAGCTACTTCACACTTGCCAGTCGAGCTTGTTTTTCCACTCTAAGTTGCTTCCAAGTTTCGTTATACATTTCGTCCAGTCCTTGGCGTGTCTGTTTATAAGTTTCCAATTCAACTTTTGTATCCTGCAGATTTACCTGTAAGAAATATGAACAAAGTGTGAAGTTCTATTATACAGATATTTAGAAAAAAACTCCATTATACAAAAGTGCTATAAGTCAGAATCAATCCTCACTGCACTATTACTCTACAGCAAATTTAATATAAACACAACTTGCTATAAAGTATGGACCATGTAACATGGGTAACTCAGCTGCCACGACAATACATTTGCATTAGGAATGTGTCTTACCAGTGAAGGCTGATCATGTGATTAAAGGGAACCTTAACCGTCACTTAGTTTAAAAACAACCATTGCAGTCAATTTAGGTTGCACAGCAGATGCTTACCGCACTGTCTGCTGATTCCATTAGTCCCTCTGAGCCCTGTAGTGCGCCACGTCTTTTCCAGCCGACTGATCAGTCGCCCAGTACTTTACCCGGAAGTACTGTCTAATCTGCCTCCCTCGCTTGGTCCTAGCGCCCGTGTATTCTTCGCGCCTGCGCAGTAGTCCACCTTCCGCGCAGGCGCATTGAGAATCATAGCGTGCGCGTGAATCAGACTGAATCACGCTTGTTACGCTGTTAGTCCATGTAGCATACTCATGCGAGAGCACTCCCCTCAGCTTCTCGCACGAGACAAATAGCGTGGCAGCGTATGCGCATGCTCCCCAATGAGACGCTCTATCTGCGTGCTCGTACGCAGCAGAAGCACATTATGACAGGGAGAACACGCAGAACGCTAGTCAGCCGGGGCTCCACGCTGCCCCAGAAGTAATATCTCGCTGTCGCCGCCATCTTGATGACGTCATGAAAACGAAACTGTGCCACAGAGGGATAACGGGGGAGAGCAGAGCGGCGAAATTAGAAAGAATAGATACAGCTACCTGTAAGCAATAATGGAATGCTTTCATTTTAAAAAACAGCTCACAGTTAAGGTTCCCTTTAAGGGCCTGTTTCCACTACACACAGATTCTGGATGCAGAAAAACTGACTCCAATATCTTCTTGATAAATTAGATTTTCAGCTACAGTTACATTTTCATACAGGAAGAGACAGGCTTGCAGTAAAAGCTCATTCACACTAGTGAGTGAGCTGAAACGCATGAAAATGCATGAATAAAAACTCATGAATGGGTATGAATGGGTTTGTGAGTTGCTGTGCATTTCCATGAGTTTTAACTCCCGACGAGTTGAAATGCACTGCACAGCAACTCACTGCTGTAGTGTGACTTTAATGTTCCCATGAAAAATGCACAGGAGTCAAAACTCACTGCAACTCACGTAGTGTGAATGAGCCCTAAATGTTCACTCCTATCACCCTCCCTTCACCCTCTGGGCGATACAATTATATCGCCCAGGAGGTGGCGCAGCACTATTTTTAAAATGTTTTGAATCATGTAGTGAGCCCAGGGCTCGCTACATGATAGCCGCAGCGCAGCGGCATCCCCTCACCCACTCCGATCGCCTTCTGCGATCAGAGTTAGCAGGAAATCCTGTTCAGAACGGGATTTCCTGCTGGGCTTCTCCGGACGCTATGGCGACGGGGCGGGATGACGTCACCGACGATGGACGTCGTGACGTCAGAGGGAGTTCCGATCCATTCCTCAGCGCTGCCTGGCACTGATTGGCCAGGCTGCGCAAGGGGTCGGGGAGGGGGGCACGGCGCGTAGTGGCGGCGATCGGAAGTTACACAGTGCTAGCTGCGTGTAACAAAAAAAAAATTATGCAAATCGGCCCACCAGGGCCTGAGAACTCCTCCTGCGCGATATACCCCGAGCTCAGCTCGGGATTATCGCTCAGGAGGTTAATGGGACTGAATGGGGAGGGGAAGAGAAGGGAATGGGAGGGTGATGGGAGTGAACACTGCAGCAAACCTGCCTCTTCTGTTGTGAAAATTTGACTTTAGCCGAAAGTAAAAAGTTTTGGGTATGTAATTTACATTGTCTCTACAGTTGTCATTATTTTACGCTATTGTTCACGCAACTATCATCTGATCAACATTTTTTGTCAGATTTCATTGGACTTTAATCAGCATATTAATAATTAACAAGCAAAGGCACAATATTGGATATGGGAAATGATATATTGATTGCCAGGACAGTAAAGGTGCCCATACATCAGAAGATGTAAGGCCAAATCGACAAAGACAGATCTCTCTCTGATTGAATCTGATCGTAGAGAGATCTGTTTCCTCCCCATACAGCACAGGCTGATTCCAGATCGATTACAGCATATTTCTTCTTGGGAATTGGCCTTGTTACACCACATCTGCCGCACCCCGCTCTGTCTCCCTAATGTAAAATGGGTGTGCCCCCCCGTGTGTGGTGCAGTATACTTTACCGGTCCATTGCTAGCTCCATGCTCCATCCAGCGGAGGGGAACATTTTACATTAGGGTGGACTGCACCGGGGTTACGTCAAGTTTGTTGTTGTTACTGTCGCGGACCTGTGCCAAGCAAGTCGGCCCGACTTCTTGCAGCATGTCCAACCAATTCATACAACAAATTTCAGCCTTAAATTAGTCGCATTGTCGATAGGCAATGCTCTTGGCTGCACCGATTTTAATCAGATTATTATAATCAGATCAGATAGTTCATCCGCCTCCAAGTCGCTAAATGTATGCTCATACTAAATGTTGCTTCCCCAGCAAATGATGTACCTGTGGAAGTGTCCATCAGCCCTTTTGGGTTGCCGCCTGGTAAGTACTGTATGAAATCCTGTCTCTTACAAACAGTGCATAAACTGGTGCAAGTTTCCTACAGAATGTGTGAACAACACTAACTCCTGTGCACAGAGCTGATCTTTTCCTCTGCTGCTGAGAGATCAATGCTATGTGGTCTGTCTCATCTTCGTACTTAGTAAGTAGCAAAGGATTTAGCCCTGTTTCTAAAACCCACATGTACCCCCACTGAGGGGGGCTGAAATAAGAATCCATTTTTTCTCACTTCTCTTTTAATTAACCTTTTCAAAAACACATTTAAAATGAGGGAAGGGTTAAATGCTTTATTAAACATTTAACAGAGTGGACCTGAAAAAAAAGATAACATAAGATACTGTAAAGATAACTAAGATTGCTGACCTATAGCGGAAGTCATGGCCAAAACAAAAAAAAAACAGTTAAATGGAAGCCTCATCTAGAGCTGATGCACAAGAAAGCCCACGAACAGTTTTCTCAAGACAAGCAGGGATTACTGAAACCTTGTTCTGTGGTCTTATGAGACTTAAGGCTCATACACACATCAGACCATGGTCTTTGGAAAATGAAAGATCACAGACCAATCTTACCACCCTTCATGTAGTATGAGAGCCATACTCTACACAGTCTTTTCAATGGAGCTGAACTCCCCATCAGGAAAAAAATCTTTGCAAGGTGCTGCTCACACAGATGCTGTACAGACACAAAAGATCAGTATATGCAAAAGATCCGTTCCTGCAAATTGCATTCATAGTCTATGAGATCTGCAGATCATCATACACACCTCGTTTAACTGACATTCATCTGCAGATCAGACAATCATCTGCAGATCTGAAAATCCATCCTGGTGGATCTGATCTGCAGATGAATGTCTGTTAAACAAGGTGTGTATGAGGATCTGCAGATCTCATAGACTATGAATGCATTTTGCAGGAACGGATCTTTTGCAAGGATCTTTTGCAGATACTGATCTTTTGAATGTGTACAGCATCTTTGTGAGCAGCATCTTGCAAAGATTTCTGTCTGATGGGGAGTTAAAGGAATACTATCGATGTATGCATTTATTTTGAAATGCTGTATGTTGTAGCACACATTAGGACAAGTACTAGGAGCAATTTGATTCCTCACACAGCTGTTCCTCTCAGCTGTAAAATCCTCCGTCAGTTTTGGCGTCAGTGTTTGATGGATACAAAATGTATCTAATACTGAGCTCCCAGAGGGCTAGACCATGTCTTTGAACAGGGGAGTTGCTATCAACTCTTCAGTTTATAGTTTAATTATCACCTTGCTGAAAGAATCTTGTTGATATGGTTGTAAGGGGTTAAAGATTCTAGCAATGTGTGTTTATTATCTTTGCTTCTCTTGACTGATAAAAATACTAATAATGCTAATTGTAGACAGTGGTCTGCCCCACTCAGCAGCTTGTAAAGTGGATGCAGCCTGGAGTGAATCACCTCAAGCAGGCAGCCAGTCTGAGTGTAAACACAGACTCGTGGTATAGCTAGTTATATTCCAGCAATATTCCAGCTCATTTAGTTACCTGTTACCACCTCAGATCAGCCTATTTCTCCTCATGTCTGCTGCATGCTGTGAGTGACACAGTGAAATATATTTGTGAGCTGTGTGACAGAGTAACCAAGCAGCTCAGGGTGACCCAAACTACTATGAGCTGTGTGAGAAATGAATTTTTAAGCAGGGATAGTGAGAGAGAGACCTGGGTGAATAAATAAAGTCCCCCTAGCACTAGTGGCAATGTGTACACTAATATAGAGTATTAAAAAAAAAAGTTGTTTCAATCGATAGTATTCCTTTAAGCTCCATAGAATAGACAGTGTAGGTATGGCTCTCATACTACATGAAGGGTGGTAAGATTGGTCTGTGATCTTTCATTTTCCAAAGCCCATGGTCTGATGTGTGTATGAGCCTTAAGATACCCTGATTTGGTTCAGATGTTGTGAATCGTATGTCGCAGCAACCAGGTGAGGAGTACAAGGACAAGAGTGTCTTGCATACAGCCAAGCATAGTGATGGGAGAGTCATGGTTTGGGGTTGCATAAGTGCTGCCAGCACTGGGCAGCTACAGTTCAGGAAACCATACTGTGACATACTGAAAAAGAGCCCCATTTCCTCCATTCGGGAACTGGGTTGCAAGGCAGTATTCCAATGTTGATCCCCAACACACCTCCAAGGTGACCACTGCATTGCTAAAGAAACTGAGGGTAAAAAGGCTGGACTGGCCAAGCATGTCTCCAAACATGAACCCTATTGAGCATATGTAGGGCATCCTTAAACGGAAGGTGGAGGAGCGCAAGGTTTCTAACATTCACCATCTTCATCATGCAGGAGAAGAAGATGATTCCAGAGACAACCTGTGAAGCTCTACTGAACTCCATGCCCAAGAGAGTTAAGGCAGTGCTAGAAACTAAGTGGGCAGACAAATCATTGACACTTTGGACACAATTTTGACATTCCTCACTGAGGGGTGTGCTCACTTTAGTTGCCAGCTGTTTAGATATTAATGTCGAAAGTGCTGTTTTTGTTATCAGCAAGTTTACACCATTATACTACTTTACATTGTATCAAAGTGTCATATCTTCAATGTTCAATGTAAAGAAATAATAAAATATTTACAAAAAGAGTCTCCTCACTTTTGTGACACACTGTAGCACTGCAAAAGTAATTTTTTGGATTTGTAGCTAAAAAGCCTTACTTTCACTTTTACTGGGCTGTGGTCACATGTTTCAACCTCCAGCTGCTGACTCAGAGGGATGCTAAGGGGGAAAAAAACTCAATGTCTGTTCTAGACAAAGCCCAAACGAATCGCTTTGTTTTAAGTCTTCAATAAATAAAATACAGTATGTACTGTATAAATGATACATAAAACAAATGCTGCTTACCTCAACACACCGTTCACTTTTTTTCTGTAGAACTACGCTCTCTTGCAACAACCGACTATGATCATCCTGCAGCGATACAATGCGATCCTTTGCTGCAACTAGCTGTAAATAAAAAAAGAAGTATTAAAATTGCTAAATATGGGCAGCAAAATTTCTGATTTGCAAGCAGATAAGGTGCAGGCAGACAAACATATCACTAGAATCAACATGCTAGAGCTGTAATCCAGTTGCATATCACTAGAAATTGCTTTAGTTAATTACGGCAAATTTAGTTCAATACTATACACATATAGTGCTTGGTCCAATTTACTTTAGTTTTCCTAAGTGTTCTCCTAGGTCATATTTTCACATTTTATTAATAAAATGTCTTAAGTCACCAGCAAGCAGGAAAATACTACTAATCCCCACTAACATTAAACACCTATTCCCTCCTAGCAAATCCAACCGCCCACCAAGATGTAAAAGGAATATTTCGTCCTAGCAAAGTATTTTTCTAATGTAACTCCCCACCAAATAAAACCTTCTTCTTGACATTAAAAAAGTAATCCTCTTGCCTCTCCTGGCAATCCCTAAAACACAAACAAATCCCCTCTTCCACATCCAAGTAAACCCCCTCTAACCCTAAAAGGTAAAGAAAAAAATCTGACTGCCCTTTTATAAATCCAGCAATATAAAATGTTGAGATCAGATTTTAGAACCTGAAGAACAGGGAAGTGGCGAGCTGATAACAGACTGTCACTTCTATGTAAATAGGAGATGTTGCTAATCTCCTCTTGATAAAGCACAGTGACCTATGTGATACTAGTGTGTGTGTGTGTGTGTGTGTGTATGGGGGGGCTCCAGGAGGAGTTCTCCATTCCTCTATGGCTCGTTACCGACCCCGATCTACAACAGCAGTTTTTTACCCTGGTTCAGTATTTAATTCCCATATGCACCTTATTCCACTATATAGGCTGCTCCCTGATTATGCTGTGTGGTCTTTTTTCAACCATTTATGTATTTTTTTTGCCCCACATGAATTGTTTAATGCACAAATTTTATATATATTCAGCACTTTATTTGCATTTATGAATTTTTGCACTCAGCACTTTAGTCACAATTACTGTACCCAGTTTCATTCACTTTGGAGCTCAACATTGAACTCCTAGTGATTACTCAGATTGCTGGGCTTATGAATTTGAACTTAATGTAATGGGAATTATGGCAGAGAGTTTGAGTTTTTTTTTTTATTATTTGATTAATCATGGAATCATTCTGGATATTGTTCATCATGGTATAAAGAAGATTGTTATATATTTCTGAGTGGTGCAATTTGTGTGGGTATTTTGTTCTCTGGTCATTTCTTTGTAAATAGATTAGAAAAATAACTAATTTCTGGTCTCTCAAAGGTATAGAAAATTACAAAAATGCTTTATTTTGGAAATTCGTACGTCAAAATTGCATTTCTTTGTAAATAGACCTAACAGAAAAAAACCCTGTAAAATATCAGTTTTAATTATGAATACATAATTTAAACAGTATGATTACCAAGTTTGCTACATAATGCTTAATATTCTTAAAGGGAGTCTAAAGTGAAAATAAAAAAACAGATACTCACCTAAGGAGAGGGAAGGCTCTGGTTCCTATAGAGCGTTCCCGGTTTCCTCATGGTCCCCGTGTTCCTCCACAGGCTCCCCAGTTAGCAGTTTGCTCTCGCCCGCTTTGGGTGGGCTTCAGGAGTCTTCGGAAGCACTTGGACTCCTGAAGATGGGTCAATCCGTACAGGGCATGCGCCCTCTCTCGCGCACACGCTGTACAGAGCCGTCCGTCTTCAGGAGTCCAAGTGCTTTTGAAGTCTCCCACAGTGGGAGATTTGGACAGTGAAGCCTGCGAGGGAACAAGGGGACCACAAGTACCCAGAGCCTTCCCTCTCCTTCGGCGAGTATCTATTTTTTATTTTTATTTTCACCACAGATTCACTTTAAAATAAAGGACTAAAGTGGTGAATGAAAACTGTATTAACCACTTCACCTCTAAGGATTGTTTCCCCAAATACCAGAGCATTTTTCACATTTCAGAAACTGCATCCATTCATCTGAAAATAACTATCAGTACTTGTCACACTAAAATGATCTATACATTGTTTTGTTTTGCCACAAAGTAGGCTTTCTTTGGGTGGTACTTTTTGCTAAGAATGATTTTATTCTAACTGCATTTTAATGGGAATAATGAGAAACTCAATGTTCCTCAGATTTTGGCCATTATAGTTTTAAAGCGGTATAAACCCGACATAATATTCAATAAAAACATGTTTTCCTACTTTTTATATGCCATACGGTTATCATATTTGCTTTTGTGCATAAGTATTATTATTCATTTAGAAATTATATGTTCCCAACGTACACTTTTTTTGCCCTGAGAGCGGTCTTTGCATTTTATTTATAACTGCTTTATTCATGTTCTAACGTAAGCAGAAATGCTTTCTGATTGTCTGACTTTGTTCAGCAGAGCCTGCAGTGTCAGAGAAGTGTTTACAGTGGGTTGCAAAAGTATTCGGCCTCCTTGAAGTTTTCCACATTTTGTCATATTACTGCCACAAACATGAATCAATTTTATTGGAATTCCACATGAAAGAGCAACACAAAGTGGTGTACACATGAGAAGTGGAACGAAAATCATACATTATTTCAAACATTTTTTACAAATAAATAACTGCAAAGTGGGGTGTGCATAATTATTCGGCCCCCTTTGATCTGAGTGCAGTCAGTTGCCCATAGACATTGCCTGATGAGTGCTAATCACTAAATAGAGTGCACCTGTGTGTAATCTAATGTCAGTACAAATACAGCTGCTCTGTGAGGGCCTCAGAGGTTGTCTAAGAGAATATTGGGAGCAACAACACCATGAAGTCCAAAGAACACACAAGACAGGTCAGGGATCAAGTTATTGAGAAATTTAAAGCAGGCTTAGGCTACAAAAAGATTTCCAAAGCCTTGAACATCCCACGGAGCACTGTTCAAGCAATCATTTAGAAATGGAAGGAGTATGGCACAACTGTAAACCTACCAAGACAAGGCCATCCGCCTAAACTCACAGGCCGAACAAGGAGAGCGCTGATCAGAAATGCAGTCAAGAGGCCCATGGTGACTCTGGACGAGCTGCAGAGATCTACAGCTCAGGTGGGAGACTCTGTCCATAGGACAACTATTAGTCATGCACTGTAAAAAGTTGGCCTTTATGGAAGAGTGGCAAGAAGAAAGGCATTGTTAACAGAAAACATAAGAAGTCCCGTTTGCAGTTTGCCACAAGCCATGTGGGGGACACAGCAACCATGTGGAAGAAGGTGCTCTGGTCAGATGAGACCAAAATGGAACGTTTTGGCCAAAATGCAAAACGCTATGTGTGGCGGAAAACTAACACTGCACATCACTCTGAACACACCAAATATGGTGGTGGCAGCATCATGCTCAGGGGTGTACCTCTTCAGCAGGGACAGGGAAGCTGGTCAGAGTTGATGGGAAGATGGATGGAGCCAAATACAGGGCAAACTTGGAAGAAAACCTCTTGGAGTCTGCAAAAGACTTGACTGGGGCGGAGGTTTACCTTCCAGCAGGACAATGACCCTAAACATAAAGCCAGGGCAACAATGGAATGGTTTAAAACAAAACATATCTATGTGTTAGAATGGCCCAGTCAAAGTCCAAATCTAAATCCAATCGAGAATCTGTGGCAAGATCTGAAAACTGCTGTTCACAAACGCTGTCCATCTAATCTGACTGAGCTGGAGCGGTTTTGCAAAAAAGAATGGGCAAGGATTTCAGTCTCTAGATGTGAAAAGCTGGTAGAGACATACCCTAAAAGACTGGCAGCTGTAATTGCAGCAAAAGGTGGGTCTACAAAGTATTGACTCAGGGGGCCGAATAATTACGCACACCCCACTTTGCAGTTATTTATTTGTAAAAAATGTTAGGAATCATGTATGATTTTCGATCCACTTCTCACGTGTACACCACTTTGTATTGGTCTTCCACGTGGAATTCCAATAAAATTGATTCAGGTTTGTGGCAGTAATGTGACAAAATGTGGAAAACTTCAAAGGGGCCGAATACTTTTGCAACCCACTGTATTTACATTCCTCACTTGATACAATTAAATACAAGATAACATTATCTAAAGTTCGGATGCATCCAGCTTTGCTGGCAGGGAACTTCTAAGTCCTGTGTGTAACCCTTTGAATGCTGTTCTAGTAAAAACAAAAATGCTGGCTGTATATAATATGCTGTAAATCTATTAGAGCAAAGAAGAAATGCTGGGTTTCATTCCGCTTTAAAATAAAACATTCTGCTGGGGATAAAACCCACATATTTTGTTTGCCCATTTGTCCCGGTTACTGTAACATTTAAAATAATTCCCTAGTACAATGTATGGTGCCAACATTTTATGTGGAAAAAAAAGGTGCATTTTTGCAGTTTTGCGTCCATCACTAATTACAAGCCCATAATTTGAAAAATAACAGTAATATACCCTCTTGATATACATATTAACCACTTCGTATTCCAGGGTTTTTACCCCTTAAATTCGTCACAATTTTGGCAAATCAACTGTGTCGCAATGATACAGCAATAACTTTTTATCACTTACGCCATAAAAACACATTGGTTTTTTTTTACGAACAATCGAGGCTTTCTTAAGATAATATTTGTTTCCAAGAATTATTTAATCTTATATGCATTTTATAGAAAAGAATTAGGCCTAAATGCAAAATAACACACTTTTTTAAATTGTTACACCGTGTGTAACTTTTACATGATAAGTGCCACAGTTATAAAACACCTCAGCATATATTATTTATCTTCTTCCGGTTAAAATGATACCCTACATGCCATATTTCATCAATAGTTGGGAATGTGGTGTACCGTTATCGCCAGCCTGAGCGTTTGTAGCGACTGGATCCAATCGCTATGGCGCACAGTTTGAGTACCCAAGTACTCTACAGATGCATTGCTAGACAACAGCATAGAGATGTATCTGTACAGTGCTTGGTCTTGGAACTGTCGCACTAGTGATCGCATGCGATCGCTATGGGTCGCAGCCATTAGGTGTCCACTAATGTTGGGGCTAAGGATAGGTAACCCAAGGGGTTAATTAGTTAGATAGGAGTTGATACTTTGCTTGGGGGGGTTGTGAACACTTTATTGTTTAATAGTGATACTGTCGCTTTACAGCTTTTTTCCCCAACAGTTTAACTTTTTTTTTTCTATTAAAGGGATACTTAAAGGGAACCAGAGATGAACGTTACAAAATAAACATATCAGTCGATAGCTTGTAAAGAATAAATGCTCTACCTGATAATTTCGCCGCTCTGGTGTGCCTTTTTTAGTGTTTTTTATCCATTATTGCTCCAGGAAAAATCAAATATGGCCGCCGGCTCATATCCCTTCTGCTTTCGGGTTATAAGTTGTTCTGGATGTGCTGTCTAGGCTATATGAGAAAGGCTGCTATCTAGGCTATATGAGAAAGGCTGCTGCAGCCTTTCATCTGTGTGCTTTCATTTTGGTATGATGTGCAGCTGCCTGTAGGAAGTCTCTCTCATAGGACTGAAACTGCAGTCATCATCAGTATCTATGCAAACAGAGAGCACACAGATCATATTGCATATTGCTCTGAAAACTTGTCTGTTTCAGAGCTTCTCTCTCAGCAGGAGCAGCCCCTCCCATGTCATCACAGCTCTCAGTATGCAAAGCAGGAAATCTGAGCCAGGAGGTGGCAGGCTTGGGCTTGAAAAGACTCCACAGAAGAGTGACTCAGCTATAATGATACCAGGTCAAACCTAGTCTGAGCCAGTCAGGGATTCTTATCACAGCTGCTAATAGACTAATTAAGCAGATAAGAATGAAACTAAAAGCAGGGTAGGTGTTTACTGTCATGTTCCCACTGATAAATGTAATAAAATACATGAGGGTGCTTCATCTCTGGTTCTCTTTAAGTCTATTTCCTTTTAAACGTTATCCCTTTAACAATGAATGAGATCTATTAGCAACAGTCATTGACATTCAAATGAGTGCACGAGCACGTGGGAACGGCGGGAGTGCGCACGTGCATGCGCGGGACAACACGTGCACAAGCACGGTGGTGATTAAACATGCAGGATGTGAATTTCACGTTCTGGAATGCACAGGAGGGCTAATTCCTGAAATCTTAACTGGTTAAAAAAGGTCAATCCCTAAGGCAACTATTTGTTGTTGTTTTTTGTCCTTTTTTATGCAAAAGTTTTATTTGGTAACTATGGGAAACTGGGGGAGGTAAGGGGTTATTTTTAAATGTATGTGTAGGACTTTTTATTAAACTAAATGTAAGTAGGTGTAATTTTACTATTTGGCCACAAGATGTCCTCACACATTATTTCCTGTTAGTGTACCATCAGTATGCCAACAGGAAATAATGCGTGGCTGTGTTATTTTGGTATTTACAATGACCGCAGAAATCTTATTGATGCCGGTGATCACTGACACAGGGACTTAGATTAAGGGACAACTGTAGCAAGAGTGATATGGAGGCTGACATATTTATTTCCTTTTAAACGATATCGGTTGCCTGGCAGCACTGCTGATCAATTTGGCTGCAGTAGCGTCTGAATAATACCAGGAACACGCATGCAGGAACACACATGCTAAACCAGTCAGATCTGACAATAATGTCAGAAACACCTGATCTGCTGCATGGTTGTTTAGGGTCTTTGGCTAAAAGTATTAGAGGCAGAGGATCAGCAGGGCAGCCAGGCAACTAGTATTGTGTAAAAGGAAATTAATATGCCAGCCAATATGGCAGCCATATCCCTCTCACTTCAGTTGTCCTTTAATTAATGGGAACTACGTTCATCTCCCCTAACTATCGTCAACAAGAGTGGGTAGTGGCAAGGCACGATTATCTATGTCCCGGGGAAGGGTACGTGGTTAAAGAGATATATGGGTTTTGTTTTAGAAAATATAAATTGAAATATGAACTTCTATAATATTATTACAATTATTTCTGCAATTGATTAGGGATTATTGGAATATTGTATACATTTATATATCCTGACTGAAATTTTGCTTTTCAATAGCAGATAACTATTATTCATGTGTAGTTACCGCACTTACCGTATATACCCGCAAGCAAGCCGACCCGCATATAAGCCGACCCCCCAACTTTTTCCTGAAAACCCAGGAAAAAATGATTGACCCTTATATAAGCCGGGGGTAGGAAATGCTGGCCGTGTGATCCCCCCCAGTGTGTCCCAGTATAGTTAGTATAGTGCCCAGTATGGGTAGGTAGTGCCCAGTATAGCTAGTGAAGTGCCCAGTATAGCTAGTATAGTGCCCAGTATAGCTAGTATAGTGCCCAGTATAGTGCCCAGTACAGCAAGTAAAGTGCCCAGTATAGCTAGTAAAGTGCTTAGTATAGCTAATATAGTACCCAGTATAGCTAGTATAGTGCCCTAGTATAGTGCTCAGTATAGGTAGGTAGTGCTCAGTATAGCTAGTATAGTGCCCCAGTATAGCTAGTATAGTGCTCGGTATAGCTAGTATAGTGCCCAGTATAGCTAGCATAGTGCCCAGTATAGCTAGCATAGTGCCCAGTATAGCTAGTATAGTGCCCAGTATAGCTAGTATAGTGCCCAGTATAGCTAGTATAGTGCCCAAGTATAGCTAGTATAGTGCCCAGTTTAGCTAGTATAGTGCCCAAGTATAGCTAGTATAGTGCCCAGTTTAGCTAGTATAGTAGTATAGCTAGTATAGTGCCCAAGTATAGCTAGTATAGTGCCCAGTATAGCTAGTATAGTGCTCAGTATAGCTAGTATAGTGCTCGGTATAGCTAGTATAGTGCACAGTATAGGTAGTATAGTGCTCAGTATAGCTAGTATAGTGCCCAAGTATAGCTAGTATAGTGCACAGTATAGGTAGTATAGTGCTCGGTATAGGTAGATAGTGCCCACCCCCACGGCCGCCGCTGCTATTAGCTTACCCTGCGGCTTCCAATAGTCCCCTCTCCGTCTCCCGGGGCATGTAAATAATTCACAGCAGCTCGCTCCACGGCGGCTGCTGCGTGATGACAGAGGAAGCTGTAGGCAGAGCGGCTTCCTGTAACGGCGATGTGTTAGTGAGTCATGTTGGTCGTATATCGGGGGGATATACGACCAACGTGACTCGCAAGCAAGCAGATCCCCCAACTTTTGGCCCACTTTTGGGGAGTCAAAAATTCGGCTTGCTTGCGAGTATATACGGTATTTATGCGTAAAAGGAAACTCCCCCCCCCCCCCCCCCCCCACAAAAGTTTGCATTTCCCTTATTGATGTTACACTACACATTCTATTTTTATCACCTGGCTCCACCTTCTACCCACCACATTGAAAAAAAAAACATTCAGAAGAGAACATGGGAGTAAATGATGATCGTTAGAGTTTACATTTCCACCAAGTAGCAGTTTTATACTAAATATTTAGACTTCCAAGGTGGTAGTTTCAGCACTAAATCACTGACAGGTGAAGTAAAATCATTGATTATCTCACAATTCTCAGGGGGTGGGATATATTAATCAGCGAATAAACAGTAAGTACTTCAAGGTAATATGCTGGAAGTAGTAAAATAAGCAAGCCTAAAGACCTGAGTGATACTGACAAAAGCTGCACTGTTGGGAAACGGTGGGTCTTGTGGCATGCTTTAGGTATGCAGTGGTTAGTAACTACCAAAACTGGTCCAAGGATGGAACATAAGCAAAATGGCAACCCAGGCAAACATGTCCAAGGCACAATGATGTGAGTGGTAAGGTTTATACCGCAAGTTCAATCCTAGAGAGAAGCTACTGTAACTACTACCACTTCACTGTATTTGTAAAACAGAATGTGCCAAGAACAGCATAGGGAGCAATGAGCAGGAGAAACTATTTACCAACCTCCTCACTGATCTTGGCATTTGTTTTCTCCAGCATCTCAATCTTTGATTGAAGATCACCAACTGTACAACTAGAGCACAAAGTATCACACATCAACATTCACAAAACTATTCTGTTTGTACTTTTTAGTTATTGGTTCTCATTACTTATCTGAGGAAGAATATCAGGAAAACAAAAAGACAAAAAACCCCCACAATGTCCCTTTGTGACACACAGTATAAATATAGGCTCTTCTTACGCAGAGCACACTCTAAATGGAGGGTGAACTGAGAAAGGGGAATCTAAAGGAGGAGAGAAAGATCTCTCATGGGTGTCTGATATTGAAATTATGCAGACTTGACAATTTTTCTGCAAAGATTTACAGGGATAGTCAAACACTGGCACAGTAGTAAATCTAGCCAGTACAGAAGCTGCCAGGTAGATGCAAGCTGAAACAATGCTTTCCGGCACCCTTCCAACATGCACTCTGCATGGGGAGCCCACACTTAGTAAATCACCCAACCACCCAATTTACATCCAAGATTTGGGCGTAAAAAATTGGCTAATCCACGGTGATATACAGGGCCATATCCTATTCTAGGTGATAAGTAGCTTGCAGATGCGAGCTACTTATCACCTTGCCATCGCGCGAAGATTACCGGCAAATCCTACTGCCCATTTCCTTCGCACGATGGACTATCGTTAGGGAGCATTACTCAGGCGAAAGCCTGAGCGATGCACCCTTTTACCGGTCGATGGGGAGCGAGGTCACTGTAATTACTGGGCGCATAGAAGCCCGGGCAAAGCATCTATAAATCTGCAGTTAGGGCTCCCCATTGGTCCACTGTCTGAGCCAAAACTGGCAGCAAATTCAAAGATACTTTGCCCAGGCTCCTATGCGCACAGTAATTACAGTGACATACAATGTAATTAGGCAACAGAACGTGCGTCGAGAGGCGTTGGGTGATTAGCGAGCAGTATGTATATTTACAGGGGTGCCGCGGCTTTCAAGATGTGCAGCGACCCGACGGGGAGCTCAGATGCTGCGGCGATGACATGCGTTAGCTGGTTTAGACCAGCTCTTTGCAGGTCTAAGCTAACGCGTTGCTTCCTGGAGACATGAAAAGGGTAATTGAATACCGTGTAAAGAACTCGTTGGGCGATTATTGAGTTATTTTCCGTCTGGGGGAGTTTTAAGTTTAATAGGATTAGGCGATGCCCCATCGCCTAAATTAAGAACTCGCCAGCACTTAGCGCTTTCGAGTTCAGCAATAGGATATGGCCCACAGTATACAGTACTGTAAATCATCATAATACATCATTAGTAATCAAGATTACTGACAGAATCTGTTTTAATTAAATACCAGCAGCAATAATTCCTACCTCAGGTGTCTGTTTAATTCTTCAACGTAGTGTTTTTGGTCCAGGACATTTGACAATTCATCTACTCTGTGAAAAAAAAAATCTGGTTAAATACATTTATGTATATCAGGTTAGGTGTTTGCTATTCCATCGCTATAGCTTTTGACATAGATGTGCAAAATAAAATAAATCATAATTAACCAGTACAAATTAGAATTTATAAAACTATGCAAAAATTGGCAGGCATGGATGGGCAAGAGTGAGTGTTTCACTTGGGCAAGGGTGGGTTGTGTTAAAAGTACCTACGTACGTCTCTGCGCAATTCGTTTGGATCTAAAAATAAGCTTGATATGTATGAAGTAAAAAAAAGCCCCATCTGGCAAGTTATTTTTAGAAATCGTGCTTCTGCAGAATTAACTTTGCAAATACATTCTGAAAATTTTCAAGGAAAAAAAAATGTAAAATAGGTTATTATTGACAAAAGTTAACTATACTATGGATGTTCAATGAAATGCATGTAGTTCTGTAATTTTGTACATAAATTTGTGCAACTTAAGAATGGACCAGTCAAATTCCATCTTGGCAGAATCTGACTGGTCTATTTTCAAACTGCATACATTTGTCTAATACTCTATCAATTTGGAATTAATTGCATCTTGTTATACATTTTATTCATTATGCTACTTTTGTCACTGTAATTACCAATTCTGTACTTTGTACCAATTCTGTATTTTGTATATTGGTGCATACCGTCTGTATTATGTACCCCATGTTTGTGTCTTAATTTGTACAGCGCGGCGGAATATGTTGGCGCTTTATAAATCAATAGTTATAATCTTGTTGACCATCCCTAATCCCTATTAAATTCCAAAGTATTGAAGCTTCTCTGAGCTCTATAATGCCTTTGTCGGAGCATACTAGGACAACAACTTTATACACTTAGGCCTTATAAAAATGCTGGTTATTTAAAGGTTCCAATCAATGGTACAATCCCGCGGCAGAACGATTATTTATCCAATATCGCTGCCGTAATCTCTTAATCACGCCCTTTAACAACCGAATTCCCACTAATGGATTCAATCAGATTAATTTAGATCGATCTGTTTTTCGGATTGATTCCATTGATTTAATGGAATCAGTTAGCAGGAATTTGGCCATTAATGGTCACAAATGATCATTTCTGATCGATTACCGTAGTGATTGGGAACGACTGATCAGCAGTGGGATTGTACTGTTAAAAGGCACCTTTAAACTTCTTCACATACATGATTTTAAACTGCTTCAAAATGCCTCAGATTTGGTAATGGTTTTGAAGCATTTTGAGGTTTTTTTGATGCTTGGAAAATTTTCAACAGCATTTTTTCGAATACCACACACTTCCTCTACATTTTTAACATTGCCCTGCTGTAGACAAATGCAAAAATATTTTCACGCTTAAAAAAAAAAAAAAAAAAAGAAGAGAGTCGAGAGCCCAATATGGTGCAGTATTGTCAGGTAAAATGAAGAGTTCAATACAATTTTATGTGTATATATACTCACAAACACGGGTTACCCATAGGCAACCACTTTAAATGCAGGTGGGGAGCATTAGAATCTGACCCCACTCAGGTTAAGAAGTCGCTCTCTGTAGATAGTAGATGGGGATGCACCCCTTCACCCAGGGTGGACTAGAAGATCAGCACAAACTCGGTATTCAGAGGCGCCAGAGTAGAGTAAAACGTTTTAAAAACCGCTTAAAATCAGAGGGGGATGTTAGGGTGGACTTACCTCCCGCTTACAAAAAAAGAAAACTCACTCGAGTCTCGATAAAACTGAATTGACAAATTTATTCAACTCCACAAATATGACGCGTTTCGCGGGCGTGACCCCGCTTCCTCAGGCAAAAATGGGAGCACAACTCAGTGGGTCAAGCAATAGGTTTGAGCGCCTCTGTAGGGTGCTCAAACCTATTGCTTGACCCACTGAATTGTGCTCCCATTTTTGCCTGAGGAAGCGGGGTCACGCCCGCGAAACACGTCGTATTTGTGCAGTTGAATAAATTAAGTCAATTCCGTTTTATCGAGACTCGAGTGAGTTTTCTTTTTTGTAAGAGGGAGGTAAGTCCACCCTAACATACCCCTCTGCTTTTAAGCTGTTTTTAAAACGTTTTACTCTACTCTTCTGGCGCCTCTGTATACCGAGTTTTTGCTAAACATATTTTCACAAACAAACTTGTCTAGTGTCCAAAAAAAAAAGGAAAAATAAGTGCACGATTTCAACACATACAAGTGTAAACCTACCCTCAGTTTACCCTTCTACTACATAGTTTGTTATCATTGTGCTATCAAAATTGTATCATTGTAGCACCTATAGAGCAAAGGTGGAAGGGAACTTGTTAACTGCTCCAGCGTGGTAAAGTTAGATGACAGCCTAAAAATACTCCTATAACTGATAAATAGAGACTCCTACAGCACATCAAACAGTAGGAGAGACTGAGAAGGGTGTGCCAGAAGTGAAACCCGGTCTGCTACTGGGTCTGCTCTTGCCAGAGGAATGATAAGGAACTGAATTTAACTAAATATTTTCACCATATCTTGGAAACCTGAAATTGAGGATACATGGAACATAACTACAGACAGAAATAGCCAAAGCATTAATTAAGACTAATTACTGGGTGGGCACTGGGGCCATTTACCACATAATAGACAATCTTATTAGCATCAATCCTGCACTGCTGAAGACCATATGGAATGATTATCACATAACCTGTAACCTCATCACTGCATTGTCTGCTGCCCCTGAAATAGGTCTTAGTATCTTCTGTGATGGAGAAGAAACAAATACTCTAGTTAAATAGATTTTCCCTAGTGACAAGAAGAAGTGGAAATGAAGTGGACAGGCTAGTAAACAATGGATCAAGTAGAGGTGGGGGAAGTGAGGCACAACACAAGCCATACAGCATGGCCCATATAGTTCTGGGTGCTCAGACCAATGGTAACTGGACCACACTAACCATTAGATCAGAAGAGTGAATGGTCTGCACTCCAATCAAAATAAAATTGTCTTTATTGCTGCATATTACAATGTTTCGAGACAACGTGTCTCTTTCTCAAGAACAAAAATGCCAAAGCAAATGTGCACTCCTGGAGAGAAAGCTTGATGTGCACATATGGGTACTGCTAAGGACACCCATGTCTCCACATCAAGCTTTCTATCCTGGGCCTATGTGCAATTAACCTTTTCTCCTGAGTCATCTCCATTTTAAAATGGAAAAAGTACCCAAAAGTTGGTGAAAAAGTATTATTTTGTGTTTTTTCTTGCTTGCTGGTGGCTTGAAGGGCATTTTATGGTGTGAACATATCACTTAGGAGAAAACTCAGCAGAGAAAGTTAATTGCATATGGGCCCAGGAGTGCACATTCGCTTTGGCATTATTGTCCTTAAGAGACACATAGTTGTCTCAAAATTTTGGAATATTTTAATATGCAGAAATAAAGACAGTTTACTTTTGATTGGAGTGCTGACAAGCTAGTAAATAAGACAGATTGTCTAAAAAAGGCAATGGGGTTGATTCATTGAGCGCTCCAGCGCACGCTATGCTGCCATAGTGTGCGCTGCTAAATTACTCTATGCTCCAATAGTTTAAAGGGACTCCGAGCACCTCTCATGGGAATGTCTTTAAGTCAGACGACTTCCAACAAAGTCGTGCTATGACCCCTCTGGAGGAGCCTTTTGCAATGGCCATGCGTGTCACTTCCTCTTCCTGATTAATTCAGTGATGCACGTCTCTAACAGAGAAGACAGGGGTGGCCCGGAAGTTATAACAAAGCAGCCGCAATTTTGTTGCACTGTGCATATCTGCAGCTTGAATGCTACTGATGACACAAATGTAGCACACGGCCCTTGTGACTCATGGGAGTTGTTGATTCTCTGAAAGAATTCTAACATCTAAACAGGTGTGGAGAAATAAAAAAAAACAAAACTACTTTGCAGAAACTGGATGTGTAAAGTTGCGTAGGCATGTACTAGGACTGTCGTCTGCAGAGACCAGGTCTCAACCCCTTAAGTGACAGTTTAGGGCCAAGTGCCAGATGAGTGCTGTGAGCTAAAGCCCGGCAATGCATTCTGTTGCTATGGAATTGGGGAAGAGACAATGACGTGATACACAACGTAAAAGCTTCTAGCAGGCTAAGTAAGTGTGTGCTCAGCCGAGATGACCCGAACTGTGGACATTTTGTTGGTGAAAGATTGCTGGTAGAGATGGGGCCAACTTGCCACCATGGCCAAGATCATTGTAGTATGTCTTAATTGCTCAATTATGCATTTCTCCTCTTGTAAACCAACCCACAGATTGTGACACAAACACACACACACACATACACTAGAGCTCAACAGCTGCACGAACATACGCAAGCATGCATGCAAACATATCCAAGATCTCATAACACATCAGTGCTTTCTATAATTCATTACTCATAACTCGAGTCTTCTCAACACCTTTATTTGTGATTATAGCTCATGCCTACACAGTCAGGTCATATACTGTCCCTCAGGGGAGATCACAATCTAATCCTTAAAATAGTCTAGACTAACAAATCATTTATCAGTATGTTTTTAGGGCTCATTTCCACAGGGAGCCGCGGCCATTTCCGATTCGGCTGCAGCTCCAGTTCTGCTCTGTAGCTGCAGCCCTAATCGCTAAGCTGTGCCATGCATGACTACAGTGATTCAGCTGCGTGCTGCAGAAATCTAAAACATGTCATCCAAATTCACACCAAAGTGAGATCTGAACGGCAAGCCACTGAAAAGATAGGCAGTGTTTCCCTGTGCAGCTCGCAAGTAGGGTAACGCTGTGAAGCTGTAGCAAGTGGAAACGGAATCTTAAAGTGGCTAAATAGCATGCTAATCGGGGGCACCACCACTGATGTAGGAGACCAGGGTTGGAATCCTGCCTGGAGCCAGGGACGGATCTAGGGGGGGGGGCAAGCGGGTCTCTTGCCCCAGGCGCAGTTTGTTAAATTCTTAAAAAGGCGGCAAAATGTGGATGGGGAATGGCAGTTTAGGCGCCAAAACCTGACCTTGCCCCAGGCGCAACTTCGGGCAACTTTGTCTAGATCCGTCCCTGCCTGGAGCCAGTATTTAACCAGTATGTTTGGGGCAAGACTCACTAATTCTCTAGGGTGACCTACTGAGCATACCATAAGTGGCTGCTCTTCTTAAAGCGGTATCGTCACCATAAAAATTAATAAAATAAAAATTAAATAAAAATTAATTAATAAAAATTAATAAATTAATTAATTAATACAAATTAATAAATTAATAAAAATTAAAAATTTCAACAGCAACTGGTCTGAGTGTATTAAGTGATAAAGATGCTAAGCCTGCATTCAAAACTTTCACTGCTGTTATGATTTGGAGTTATCACATACTTAAAGAGAACCCGAGGTGTGTTTAAAAAAATGTTATCTGCATACAGAGGCTGGATCTGCCTATACAGCCCAGCCTCTGTTGCTATCCCAAACCCCACTAAGGTCCCCCTGCACTCTGCAATCCCTCATAAATCACAGCCGTGCTGTGAGGCTGTGTTTACATCTGTAGTGTCAGTCTCAGCTGCTCCCCCGCCTCCTGCATAGCTCCGATCCCTGCCCCTGTCCCTTCCCTCCAATCAGCAGGGAGGGAAGGGAGGCAGGCGGGGACTGGAGTTCTGCAGGAGGCGGGGAGAGCAGCAGACTGACACTATAGAGATAAACACAGCCAGCTCTGACAAGCTGTTTGTCAGCAGAGTGGCTGTGATTTATGAGGGATTGCAGAGTGCAGGGGGACCGTAGGGGGGTTTGGGATAGCAACAGAGGCTGGGCTGTATAGGCAGATCCAGCCTCTGTATGCAGATAAGATTCTTCAAACCCACCTCGGGTTCTCTTTAAGGAGCACTGGCCCTTTAGTAGTCGTGCCAAAGAATGGCATGCTGGGGGTTCTTTTTATCTACAATCTGTTCCTCCTCTTCTCTTTATTTCCCTGCCAGCTGCTTATCTGAAACCTAATCCCCTACTCACTTGTGTTTACAAGCAAGGCTGAGGTGACTCAGCGATTGGAGGAGACAAGAAAAAAGTAAAGGGCAGAAATGACATCACAAGTTAGCCTTAACTGTGGGCAAAAGACATGGCCCCCACCAGGAACAGAATTCTCGTCATTTACTATATAACATTCACTGAGATCAAAACGTGGACAGTATAATACATGTGTTATGTAAGTAGATCAAGTATTTATCTACTTATATATGTGTGTTTTTCCCTGGCATAGTATTGCTGATCCTACTGCTTTAAGCATGTTGACAGGAACTGCACAGAGGCAAAGAATGCAAATATGAGAACATACAAGCTTCATGCACTCAACACTATGCCACTTTCTTGCCCTAACACTGGTACAAAGGACAGGTCAGAAGTCCTAAAACAGCCTGAAATCTTGGGCTATTCCTGCTGCCCACAAAGAAACCATGGTGGACATCCACAGCCAGAAGACAAGGCATGCAGTTAGGATGATGTGGGCTAGAGGAGCTCACCAGGGCTCGCTCTGTGCAGTACAAAACAGGTGAGGGGTTATTTAATCCTGCAGTTATCTTGGGACATCTACACAACACTCCCAAGCCTGGCCTTCAGGAAACTGCCCACATGCAAATTATGCTGCAATGGCCGAGTCTGAAAAAGCTGGTCATTTTTTCAGCAGTTTTCAAAAGATCCATTTGTGGGAAATTAAACTCTTGAGAAATATAAATCAATTAAGTGATATTCAACAAGAGGCAGCAGCAGTGCTGTTATTACAATAAACTACTGTAACTCTTTCAGTGTGACAAGGGTCACAAAAATAACAAAGAATAAATCACAAATACATAAAACAGTGAATAGGGGTGAAAACAAGTGCCCTTCAGTTAGCCAGACAGGGGTTGATTCACTTAAGAACATTCATCTTAAAGTGGTCTGAAAGTCAGCATTTCTACTTTGCTCTAAAAGATTCCTCACAGTTTGAAAACACAGTGTAACAAGTGCAAAGGAGCTCTCTATGAAGCTCTCTGTGCTTCAAGTACACAAACAGCTCAGAACAGCTAATTATAAGATGTTAATATACAATAAAATGCAATGGCAAGTTTCAGGGCAAGATAAACTACACTTTGGAAACAGACAATATTACTTATGCACTAAAGCAAATAGAACTGTAGGAGTAATAAAAAGTAGGAAAACACATTTTTATTGAATGTAATGTCAGAGTTTCAGACCATTTTAACGTGTGCAGGCAGCATTCACGCAATTTGCTTGGCTCGTTACACAAGTTGCGTAACGCGCTATATACATGCACATCTTATGTTGCATACTACTCACGTTACTCTTAGTGTAACTCACCAAGCAAATTGCATAAATGCAGATAGTCTTAACGTGCTATGTCTGCACATGTTAAGATTAATGTTCTTTAGTGAATCAACCACACTTTCTCTTGAACCCTAGTTTAAAGGAACATGTAAGTAATTCTAAAAAAAAAAAAAAAAAAAAAAAAGATTTTAACTTACCTGGAGTAATTCTGTGCCCATGACGCCGGTCCAAGTCCCTCCGGCCAACATTGGCGATCCCCACTAAGCTGGCCGGTTGGCGCCAGTCGGCCCCAAGCCATGCACACCCTGATAGCGATCCCGCGGTCAGGAGCGCCCTGCGCATGCACAGTAGCTATTTTCACGTAACGCGCATGGGCAGAATGCTCCCATCCGCGAGATCCCGATGAAGAGGCGCATGGCCAGCCAGATTACCAGGGGTCACTGCTGCAGGCCGGAGGGACTTGTCGTGGGCACAGTAGGACTCCAGGGGGCTGTAAGAAGCCCCAGGTAAGTTAAAATATTTTTTTAAATTTACTTAAGATTTCCTTTGAGGCCTCAGTATCAAAATTCTGCAGGGAGTTTAAAGGGACACGAGTCTGGAATAAAAAAAAAAAAAATCAGATTTACTTGCCTGGGGCTTCTACCAGCGCCCTGCAGCCATCCTGTGCCTTCACAGTCACTCACGGAGCCTCCGGTCCCCCCGCTGTCAGCTAGTTTTGTTGTCGCTGACAGGCCACGCGTATTCTTCTTCATGTTCCCTTCCTCAATAGCATCCTCCACAGTCGCAGGATGCTATTGCGGACGGGAACGCAAAGAAAAATATGCGGGCCTTGTCAGCGAAAACTAAAACTAGCGGGGGGGGGGGGGGGGGGGAGTGGTGGCCGGGGACCGGAGGCTCCGTGAGGGACTATGAAGGCACCGGATGGCTGCAGGGGGCTGGTAGAAGCACCAGGAAAGTAAAACTGTTTTTTTTTCCTGGCTGGTAAGTGTCCCTTTAAGTACAATACCAGAAAAGAAAAGCTTTGAACTCTTATTAATGAACAAAACAGATAATATGATATAGACCAGAGACCTTTTTTTTAATCACTTTGATGCAGGGCTGTGGAGTCGGAGTTGGAGTTGAGGAGTCGGAGCAACTTTGGGTACCCGGAGTCGGAGTTGGAGTCAGTGATTTTATAAACTGAGGAGTCGGAGTCGGATGATTTTTGTACAAAATCCACATCCCTGGTAAGTATTAGACATCGGAGTCAAGAAGTCGGAGCCATTTTGGGTACCCGGAGTCAGAGTTGGAGTCGGAGTCGTTGGTTTCATAAACTGAGGGGTCGGAGTTGGAGTCAGAAGATTTTTGTACTGACTCTACAGCCCTGCTTTTATGAGTCTTTCAACTCCCTCTAACCTTTTTCAAAAGCCTCAAGTCCTATTCCTTTTCTAGCGCTCTTTTATAACTTTGTATGTTATAAGTACCGTAGTTTAAGTTTCTGAATACAATGGAAAATATTTGTGAAAAAAAATTCTGCCATTTTGTGTGACCTATATGAACACATTTTGACAAACTACTTGAGCAATAGGAGTAAACTATATTAAATGGGAACCATGCTTTAATCGAATACAAATTTAAAATTATAGGTGAACTATAACAAAACTTTCTCTGGGAGAGAATATTTTGCTCTCACATCTAGTTAAACATCTGTCAATTACTACTGCTCCAGAGCTAAGAAAGGAGTACTTTAAAGCCCAATCTACACGATACGTTTCTTTGTACGATTCGATTACGATTCTATTTACGATCTGATTAAATCCGACATGTCCGATCGGGATTCGATTCGATTTGCCATTGTTTTGCAATGGCAAATTGAATTGAATCGAATCCCGATCGGACATGTCAGATTTAATCGGATCGTAAATAGAATCGTAATCGAATCGTACAAAGAACCGTATAATGTAGATGGGGCTTAAGATACACTGCCTGTTGAACTTAGTGCTGGGTGATGCCAATAGTTTAAATATCAGTAATGAAATGTTACCAATATTTCACTTTAGACTTACCCTCCCTCTTCACTTCTTCGCACTTCACAAAACTCACACAAAGCGCAAATAAGTTAACTCCCCCGACCCTTTGTCTGGGGGCTTAAGTGTGACAGGCGAATTTCAATAACCCGAATTCAAACACCAACCCTCCCATCCTACTGCCTAATTCTATCAGAAGTATTATTGTAAGTACTTGCCGATCGGCTAGTCTAACTACAGCCTATGTTTGCTGATGATCTAGCCGATCGGTTAGCCGGACTATAACCGATTGTCTATTATCGTGCACCCAACTCGCTGCCTTGGAGTCTGATTACCGAAACTCTCCAGTGGAGTCAGTAGACTGCCAAAGCCGGCACCCTGATGAGCTGATCCGCTCAGAGGGAGTTAATACTTTCCAAAAACTACCGTAATTCATAAAAATCAATACAAGTACAAATAAAAAGGAGTACAGCAACTTGGCTGTAATGATGTGACAGGCTAAAAGGTAAACTAGGTCTTGGGTGCACAAGAGGTCACTGCTGCAAAAAACTATAAGAAAATATATAATACTTTATACTGTATAACACATAATCACACAAAGGAGCTGATGTACAAAGCTTTTCTGTTAAATTGTCTCATCACAATTTCTCTCTCCTTAACTGACTTAACTCATGATGCATCTCTTCTTATCTGTTTATCTCATTAAATTAGCTCTCTTTATTTGTCATCTCATTCTCCTGACAGTTGAGGTGAAAAAGAAATGAGCTTTGTGAATCAACCCTAAAAAGTCAAAATATCAGCTTATCAACTAGCATACCCTTCTAGCAACCTCCTCTCCAACTGATAATGCTCGTATGTACCAACTATATAGATTATTAATATATTAGCTCTATTGTATGATTTGCACAACAATTCATATGCTCGATGTTACAAAAGAGGGAAAACAGCCACATAAGAACATTTTGTATGCTATGCATCACATTTGCATGCTATGCATGACAGAATTGTATGCTATGCATCACATGTGCATGCTTTGCTATGCATGACAGAACTGTATGCTATGCACCACATTTGCATGCTATGAAATGTATGACAAAAAAAGCATTCTCCATATAATCAAAACCTGGATGATTAAGCTAGTCAAATGTGTAATCTATGTGTGTATCAATCAATATGATCCAGTAACTATATGCAAACTTTTTGCATCAGAGATCTCTTGTGCACTAAAAGACCTGATGTACATTTTATCCTACATTGGATATCGCTAGTTTAGTGCACAGATCATAATGAGATTTTTGGCTACATAGTAATTCCTGAAGTATGCTTCCTTAAAGGGAAGGTTCAGGGAGGGTGGGTAAAAAATAAAAATCAAATTCCACTTACCTGGGGCTTCCTCCAGCCCGTGGCAGGCAGGAGGTGCCCTCGCCGCCGCTCCGCAGGCTCCCGGTGGTCTCCGGTGGCGCGCCCGACCTGGCCAGGCCGGCTGCCAGGTCGGGCTCTTCTGCGCTTCAAGGCCCGGAACTTCTGCGTCCCACGCCGGCGCTCTGACGTCATCGGACGTCCTCCGTGCTCTACTGCGCATGCGCAGTAGTTCTGCGCATGCGCAGTAGAGCACGGAGGACGTCCGATGACGTCAGAGCGCCGGTGTGGGACGCAGAAGTTCCGGGCCTTGAAGCGCAGAAGAGCCCGACCTGGCAGCCGGCCTGGCCAGGTCGGGCGCGCCACCGGAGACCACCGGGAGCCTGCGGAGCGGCGGCGAGGGCACCTCCTGCCTGCCACGGGCTGGAGGAAGCCCCAGGTAAGTGGAATTTGATTTTTATTTTTTACCCACCCTCCCTGAACCTTCCCTTTAACATTGGGGTGAGCCAGTAATAGGAACACAAGGGCCTCAATTCATCAAGACTTATTGAGTTAATTACCAACAGCTCGGTAAAATACCGAACTCGATAAGTTGATTTCAGGATTCATCAAAGTTATCTACAGCGGTTAGCGAGCATTCAGTAATCATGTGATAAAACGGAAGAAAGTGCAATTCATGAAAATGAAAGTGGGCGTGGTTTAGCATTGATTTTAGGACTAGTTATCTCCTTCACTGCTCTGTCGTTATTCCTGTCAGATCATTGCTGACAGAAAAGATGGAGCCATTTGAAGTGTTTATGTATCAGAGTGATTCAAAGGTGCAGAAGGGCAAGAATAAGGTCTAGAACCATATCAATTTGCAAGAGAATGGATTTATTTGCTATAACAGGACATCGGTATTTCTCTTGAATCATCTTGTAAGAGAACACAGGCGGTGCCAGGGTTAACTAAATTGCTACGTGGTGTTCAAAAGGACAGCCTTTTTACCCACAATTCCACGGGAATCTTATGGCCTTGTATTAAATTACCGCTGTAAAATGGAAATATCGACACGTTAACGAATGGTTACCACATTGTTGTCGATATTTTATCGAAGTCACACCGAATGCGGAAAGATCTTGATGAATACAACTAGAAAATCGATAAACTTCGAATTCGGTAATTTAACGAACTGGAAAAAGTTATCACAAAGACAATGATGAATCAAGGCCATAGACTTTAAAACTTGGCTATAATAATCTTACTTGCATATGGAGACTCCTTAGTACTTGAACATTGTTGTACAGTATTAAGAAGATGGGAAGCTGAACTATACCTCTAAGAGTTAGGGCCTACAGTATTTCACCTAGCCCCGAATCTGCAGCATTTTCCAGCATGTGAACTGGACAGGGAAACGTTGCCTATGCAGTCATCATCATGCTGTCCGAAACGCATGCTGGTACGATTCGGAACGGCATGCTCTATTTCGCCACAGCATGCAGCCGAATACCTATAGAAGTGCATGGCTATAGCAATTTGAAAACGGCTTTGCAACTGTATAGGTGCCCCATCTGATTCAATAACGGATGCAGCACCCAGCGGAAACTGGCCCATAGTCAAACCAAAAATTACCAGCTGAATTTTTCTCTGCATGATTGGGAAATTCCATTTACCTGAGCATTCTGCCTTTGCACTTTTGCAGAGCTAAAAACCACAAAAGATATATCAGGACTCTGCTTCTAGCACTGACCTAAATTGTTGATTATTCCTTTTTTTTCACTTCTGTGCCTTAAAGTGAACCAGAGATGAAGCACTCTCATGTATTTTACCATATATATCAGTGGGGACATTAGAGAAAATACCTACCCTGATCTCTGCTTCATCCTTCACTGCTCAGTCTGCCTGTTAGCAGCCCTGATAAAATCCCAGACTGAGCATTCAGTCTGGCTTTGCTCAGGAATCATTGTAGCCGAGTCTGTCTCATCTGAGGTCTTTTCAAGCCCAAGCCTGCCCCCTTCTGGCTCTGCTATACTGACTCAGCTATAATGATTCCTGAGCAATGGCAGACTGAATGCTCAGTTGGGGAATTTATCAGGGTTGATAACAAGCAGGCTGAGCAGTGAAGGATGAAGCAGAGAGCAGGGTAGGTGTTTTCTCTAATGTTCCCACTGATATATATGGTAAAATACAGGAGGGTGCTTCGTCTCTTGTTCACTTTAAATATTTATAAAGTTTAGGCCTAGTTAATTGAGGATGTGTAACGGTGGTCATGTGGGCAAGTACTGCACTTTTCTTCCTTGCAAATGTGTAATCAACATTTTTTGGGGGCAAATCAAAAAGAATTACAGCATCTTACTTCACAGCTCTGGTAAATCAGGCCTCAAAAGTCTAGCATTGACTGTATTAGGGCATTCCTGTAAATGTGTAAGGCAGAATGTCCATAGACTATTGTCTGCAGCTCTGAGGAATTATTATGGAAATGAATTGATCAAGAGTGCTGTCTGTTAAAATGTAAAGTAAAAAGTGAAAAGTTAAAATGGAGATGCATAATGGAATACATACTTGTTCTCATTATCATTTAGTTGTATATCCTTAAGACAGAAAGAAAAGTCAATGACTCCAACCTAACAAAACAAAAATAAATAAATAAATTAGAAATTAATATTACACGAGTGGAATCTGTATATATTTACATATCTAGATTTATATGAACAAGTACTTGCCATTTAAAGCCCCATATTTTTCATTGTTAGGAATGGTGTATAGGGTGCTATGCCATTAATGTATTTTCACATCTGATGCGGCTGTTCCATTTTTGAAAAGGTGGTGATGTGACGTGGAGTCCATTCATACAAGCTTGCAGGAAAGTGGGTGATCCCCTGCTGGGAACAATGGTCAGCAGAGAGCCCCCCCCCCCCCCTAATTTTTCTGCTGCTCAGCCAATAACCACTTCACTATTGAGGTTGTTTTCACAGTTCAGGGCAGCTTTGATTACTTTCGCAATAGCTTTATCTCTACTTATCACTCCTAAATGAAATCATTGGAAATCTGTGGAGTTGCTTCCGCATATTGGGCCCCCCAGGTCTTTCCCATTTATGTGGTCCCCCAGGCTCTGCCTGGTGATAATGGGATAGGGAGAGCAGATAGAATAATGTTTTAGCACCGTAAAGTTGCATGGTCGTTTCAACAGTTAATGGAACTACAGTAGTCAGCTAGTCAGATCATTTTATTATATTCATTGCAAATAGTACAGATATGAAATATATACAATATTGTGCATTGGTAATACATATAATTTATCATATGTATATAAAAAAATGGGGAGGCTGAACTAAACTACTGCTTTAAAATCAATACATAAAAAGGAAAATAAAAATCAGACAGCCCTTACATGTGATTTTAATTACTACAAAAACAAGCAGGGCTTAAACAATTTACAGTACTATGAGGGAGCTTGAAGGAACATTCAAACTAAATGGACTTCTAATCTGATGTGAACCACATCCCAGTTGAAACAAATTAGAAAGGAAAGGCCACAGCCACCTTATCTTTAGCCCAGAAGACCCTTAATAAATCAGGCAACCAGCGTTAGGGACCTGACGCACCAAATAGCGTTTTGTAGGTCATTTTTTTTTTAAACGCCTCCATTGACTTACATTAAAATTGTGTCTATATTGCGGTGATCATGATTTTTATGCCGCAATTTTAATGGCAGTTAAGAGGCTTTAAAAAAAAAAAAAAAAAAAAAAGGAAAACGAACCCCAAAACACTATTTGGTTTGTCAGGGCCATAAGTCCTGGCAAGGCATGAGGGAAAGATGCACTATCACACACTACCAGCCACCTGCCCGATACCAGTAACATTAATAATTTGGGATCATTCAACACATACTCAAGGACCACTAGGGGTCTTTAGAAGCTACTCTGAAAGCCAAAGGTATCCAGGTTACACATGGTTACACTATTTAGGGCGAGTCTCCTCTAGGGTGCCGTGTTAATTTCACAATCTGACGCGGCACCCTGCGCTGTTGTAAACCGCAGATGGATTGCTATATCTGTGCCATGCATGGCTATAAAGATTCGGATGCATGCAGCGCACAAAATTGCAGCATGTCATCCGTATCCCCCCGGACAACCAGCCTATTGTGTGGAGAGGTTCCCCGTTCGGCTCCCGTGCGGGGAACTGCTGTGTATTCAAAACAAAGGAAACGGGCCCTAAAGGATCATCAGAAACAATAACTACAACCCTAGTGATAAGTGAAACATTTTCCTAAAAGGCTAATCATCTTTACCAGGGAGGTATACGGTGGGGCTACGAAATCATTAAATAATTAACACAGCTGCTAGAAGCTTTGCCATCCAACACCACTGCATCCTGAGGGGGACTAATTAGCATTTTTTTTATGTGATGTGGTCAGCTTTGGAATTTCACACTTCAGTAATAGAAGAAGGTTGTGTCACGTCTTGCTATGTGTATAGATGATTTTACTATATGTCTCAATCAGCTAGCTTCCTACCAACAGAAAGTCAGAGACAGCTTCATCCAGCAATTGATTATGTATGCCAAGATTACACTGCTTACTTTATTCCCCAGTCACTGCTATATGTGTACCGGTGCAGCTTCTGTTAGACCTGCAAATGCTAAGTCTTTACATTTGTCAGTCAACATTTCTGCAGCCATTATAGGTCAGGTGCTGCTTGATTCATTTCTCCTGTGCAACAATCAATAGATTTACACTCATGCCTGGTTCCTGATGTAGAGAGTGAAGCACATTCAATGTACGGTCTGCTGTGTCCGTGCATGTAATCATTGTATCCGCTGTAATGGGCATGTCATAGATACTATGCTACGTATATGACATATCCATGTTTAGTGCGGCATCCACACAAGTTTTGAAGATGGAACTTATCTTTTCACTACCACAACGGACATGTTCAAAACAGATGTGTTAATGAATCCTAAAAACAAATAACATAGTATCCTTGGACGTGTCCTTTGTGGAAAATGTGTCTGTTATTATACATAATGGCAATCTAGCCTAAGGGAGTGCGAGGGGCAAACTGAAGCACAAAACATTCACTAAAGTAGGGGGTCACACTTGTGAGTTTTGGCGTAATGCAAAAACACATGCAAAAATGCATGTAATGATTTTCTATAGGGGTTGCTGAATTTTAAAGCAATTCTGCATAGTGTTAAAAGGTCACTGGCCACTGCAACAAAAAAGCATGTATTAAAACGCACAATTTTTCACACGCAAGCTTTCTATTGCTCAAGCATGATCCCTCCCTAACAGAAGCTGAGATTACCCTGGAAGGGATTCTGCCCAAATATTAAAAACATACTGATAGATTTGAGGTTTCTCTCTCCATAAAGGCCGCAGACTTTGGTAGAGACAGCAGATGACTATGGTTGGGATCAGATTGTGAATTCCTCTGAAGGACAGATAGTAACATGACTTTGTATTCTGCAAAGCGCTGAAGGAGATGTCAGTACTATATAAATACATCATAATAATGTGCTATAATGTCACCTTATACGCCAGCAAAACATTGTTGACATGAAACAAATATACCTGCGTCTGCTGCAAGCTTTCCCACTACAAGTCCAGGTCACATGACTTGACACTTTCGTACACAAGGCTAAAACAGGAACTGAATGCAGCTGGTAAGCATTCCTGAATCTCCCAACCAACACAGGAAAAAGAATGCCTGTTATGTGTGAGATGAAGGACAAAGCTTGCATGGTGCCGCTGACAGCTGCTGCATACCTATTACAAGCTGTACGAAGTGACATCACCTCTCCATTCCTGCAGTGCGAATGTCTGGTGCCCAGGCATACAGCTAATACACAGATTTCCAAATCATCTAACTATTCGTGTAGTGGGCTGTGAGTGTCAAAACACCCTCTAAGAAAAGGCTCAGGAGACAAAAGGGAGCCCGATTGTGCAGTATGTAACAGCAATGTGGTAGTGGAAGAAATGTAAAAAAAAACTACTCACAAAGGTGGGTTGCAGGGGGGCAACCGACCACAGGAAGCAGGTGGAGACAATGAACCCGACTCCACTCGGGGAGGTCACCAGTGACCTGGATGAGGTCTCTCTCCTTGAAAAACGGTCGGAAACAGATCTTGACCGTTGCAGAACCACGGGTACTCTGCTTCTACCCCTCAGACGGGTGGCGTGTGGGGGTGTACAAAGCACAAATTGGTTTAAAGAGGCGCCCTGGTGTGTGATAAAAGCGTTTAAAAACAGTTTAAATGAAAAGTCCAGTGTAGGGAGGCTCCTTACACTGGACTTTTTATTTAGTTTGGCACTGTTATTGGCCCGAGGAAGCAGGCTCAGACCGCGAAACGCTTGCCTGTGCTATCACTAATAAAATATTTTGCACCATAAACATTTTTCGTCATTGAGGTAAGCTACCTCATTTCTTTGTCGATTTTAAACGGTTTTTAAATGCTTTTATCACACACCAGGGCACCTCTTTAAACCAATTTGTAACTATTCATGTTCTCCCACTGAACTGGCATGAAAACAATACACTGTATATATTTTTAAGTTCTTTAAAAATATTCCTGTTTTCACAATCCATTTGGGAGAAAGATTGTTCACTGTAAACAATATAAAGCTCTAAACCTATCAGGACAGCTGTCAGGGTCTTTATGAACAAATAAAATATTTCTGGGCACTTACGTCTGTAAAGACAGTTCTGATCGTCAGTTCAGGAGCCCAACATTGCCGACTTCAAATCTCTCTTGAAAAAGTGGATTACGGTAAGTGAAACATGGCTTGCTGCAGCAAGAAGATTATCATGGGTAAAACACTATATAGATCAAACCCAAATGAAACGGTGGAAACCTTTATGATATCAAATCAATTTTCTCTCTAAAGAAATCATGTTGGGGAAAACAAAACTACTGTCTGTCTTGGTTCAGTGTTGCATCTTAATGCAATTCACAAATCTGATTTTATTAAATTACACACAATTGATCCCTACAGAAGTATGTTAAAAAGTAACTTTTATTATTATACTTAAAATGTTTCACTTATTTATTTGTTTTCTTCTAATACACATAACCAGGGTGGGGCCGTATGTGTACAAAGAAGCACTCGCACAAATTTGACAGTTTCTATGTGACCGTGCTTCCAGGCCCATCCACTGGACTAATATAGCCCTCTCTTGCTCAGTCAGCACTTGCTCTCATTTGTTGTTTTCTTTATGGAATGTATATACACAATGCTTTATATTTCTTAATGCACTAGCACCTCTTAGCACAAAGCACTTTCTTTTCCCTGACGACGACTCCAGTTTTGGGGTCGAAACATGTCGGATTGGTGGGGGGTTTTCATCTATATGTAGGAATTTAGGGCTATATTAGTCCAGTGGATGGGCCTGGAAGCACGGTCACATAGAAACTGTCAAATTTGTGCGAGTGCTTCTTTGTACACATACGGCCCCACCCTGGTTATGTGTATTAGAAGAAAACAAATAAATAAGTGAAACATTTTAAGTATAATAATAAAAGTTACTTTTTAACATACTTCTGTAGGGATCAATTGTGTGTAAATTGCATCTTAATGCAACAGATTTCTGCATGTTGTTGAACGTGCTTGTTCATATACGCTGCATGTTTCCAACATGCTTCTGTGTGCAATTTTATTGCACAATGCATACATCTAAATACAGGGAGTGCAGAATTATTAGGCAAGGTTTTTTTTGTTTTTGTTTTTTTTTGTTTGTTAAATGCAACTGTATTATCTGGTTAATTGTGTTATCGTGTATGTCTCCTGTATACTGCACCACTGTCATGTTTGTTGCTGAGCTCTGTATGCGCCAAATCCAATTCCAGGCATGACCCTGTCATGCTTGGCGAAATAAAATGATTCTGATTCTGATTCTGAAGTTGTATTTTTGAGGAATAATTTTATTATTGAACAACAACCATGTTCTCAATGAACCCCCAAAACTCATTAATATCAAAGCTGAATATTTTTGAAAGTTTGTTTTTAGTTTTAGCTATTTTAGGGGGATCTCTGTGTGTGCAGGTGACTATTACTGTGCATAATTATTAGGCAACTTAACAAAAAAAATATATGCCCATTTCAATTATTTATTTTTACCAGTGAAACCAATATAACAGCTCAACATTCACAAATATACTTTTCTGACATTCAAAAACAAAACAAAAACAAATCAGTGACCAATATAGCCAGCGTTCTTTGCAAGGACACTCAAAAGCCTGCCATCCATGGATTCTGTCAGTGTTTTGATCTGTTCACCATCAACATTGCGTGCAGCAGCAACCACAGCCTCCCAGACACTGTTCAGAGAGGTGTACTGTTTTCCCTCCTTGTAAATCTCACATTTTATGATGGACCACAGGTTCTCAATGGGGTTCAGATCTGGTGAACAAGGCGGCCATGTCATTCGTTTTTCTTATTTTATACCCTTTCTTGCCAGCCACGCTGTGGAGTACTTGGACGCGTGTGATGGAGCATTGTCCTGCATGAAAATCATGTTTTTTTGAAGGATGCAGACTTCTTCCTGTACCACTGCTTGAAGGCGTCTTCCAGAAACTGGCAGTAGGACTGGGAGTTGAGCTTGACTCCATCCTCAACCCGAAAAGGCCCCACAAGCTCATCTTTGATGATACCAGCCCAAACCAGTACTCCACCTCCACCTTGCTGGCGTCTGAGTCGGACTGGAGCTCTCTGCCCTTTACCAATCCAGCCACGGGCCCATCCATCTGGCCCATCAAGGCTCACTCTCACTTCATCAGTCCATAAAACCTTAGAAAAATCAGTCTTGAGATATTTCTTGGCCCAGTCCTGACGTTTCAGCTTGTGTGTCTTGTTCAGTGGTGGTCGTCTTTCAGCCTTTCTTACCTTGGCCATGTCTCTGAGTATTGCACACCTTTTGCTTTTGGGCACTCCAGTGATGTTGCAGCTCTGAAATATGGCCAAACTGGTGGCAAGTGGCATCTTGGCAGCTGCACGCTTGACTTTTCTCAGTTCATGGGCAGTTATTTTGCGCCTTGGTTTTTCCACACGCTTCTTGCGACCCTGTTGACTATTTTGAATTAAATGCTTGATTGTTTGATGATCACGCTTCAGAAGCTTTGCAATTTTAAGAGTGCTGCATCCCTTTGCAAGATATTTCACTATTTTTTACTTTTCTGAGCCTGTCAAGTCCTTCTTTTGACCCATTTTGCCAAAGGAAAGGAAGTTGCCTAATAATTATGCACACCTGATATAGGGTGTTGATGTCATTAGACCACACCCCTTCTCATTACAGAGATGCACATCACCTAATATGCTTAATTGGTAGTAAGCTTTCGAGCCTATACAGCTTGGAGTAAGACAACATGCATAAAGAGGATGATGTGGTCAAAATACTCATTTGCCTAATAATTCTGCACTCCCTGTACATGCAAGATGCATTATGAAGCATATGTTTTGAAACCTTCAAGTGTGTGAATGTGACCCAAGTAATATAAAAACAGAAGTATATACTCAACTACACATCAAGTTCAAGCAATTTATTGTCATGTAAAACAACAAAATTACTTTCCATGACAACTCCAAAAGTGCATTTAAAGAACAGAAGTGTCAAAACAAAGGTATATAAAATGTATTATGTGTTATGTATGGAAATTTCTTTTTTTTATAGTCCTATAGTTATGTACTTCTTAATGCAGATCCCAGTGATTTTAAGTCAATATTGCTACAGCTCTACCAGTACATACTATTCAATAATTATAATTGGAGATTACTCATTGTTTTAAGATTAAGACTGATAAAGAGATGACTGTCAAAAAATACATAGAAATGCATTTGATTTGAATAAGAACCCTTTACCACTAAGTAATGTAATTTTTCTATTTCCACTACCATGATTCTGCCGCAATACATACACCAACCAACTGCTGTGCATTTGTGTTTTCCGACTGGAAGAAAAAAAAAATTGGCAAAAAAAAATAGTTTTAACTGCTGAATTGTGGGGATAATCGCATTGCAGCGCGATTGCTATCCAATTTTCCTGCGCTCCTATACTTTGTAACTTTACAGATTTAATAACCCAGTAAACAAGCAAGTTTCTAAATCCTAGAAACACACATTCAATGATCATCTAGCGGCTAATAGGGAACGTTTCTAGTCTTCTAAAACCGATGACTTCCACAAGGATGGACAAGTCAAGTACACATGAATTTCAGAATCATTAACAGAACTCTACACCATTTGGGAGGTGCATTTCCAGTCCCTCCAGAAGAGGTTCTTCTGTGACACTAATGCAGACAATGTTATGTTGTGTTCTCCAAAGTCAGAAGGAAAGAGACACATGGACAGTGGATACATTGGCACATGAAGACACACTGATCACAGGCACAGGGAAATGCAAATACACAGAAAGACACTCATACAAGCAACTCTGAAAACACACATATGCAAAACACAAATCCATTCGCATGTACAAAGATAGGCACATACATACTGTATATACACAACACAGATACACATGCTTCTGTATAGCTTATTCTTCATTTTACCTCAGTCTTCTCTGCACCTCATGCCGCCTCATAAGTCTTCCATGTAAGCTATACTTCACGCCTGATCTTACCTCACACTCCTCCAATCCTTCAATATACTCTACTGCACGTCATCATTCTGTATGCATTATTCCTCATTACATCTTGGTCTCCTCTGTACCTCATGCCTTATTACACCTTATTCCTCTCTGTGCCTCTTATTAACAATGCATGGCCAATTCTGATAAAGTAAACTTCTGATATAGTAAATTACTTTTCCTGATACCTTGGAGTTTACTATAAAGTGATTCTACTGTATAAGAAGTACTCTTAAAGTGGTGTGAAACTAATTGGGTGGGGGAGTGGGGGGTTTGAAGAATTCCAAAAAAAATAATACTCAATTAGCTTACCTATCCTGCTTCTAATGTTCACTGTAAGATTTAGAGAAAATGTGACATGAGGGGGGGGGGGGGAAAGAATATTTCTGCTGGTATTCATAATTACTGTTAATCTGTGATGCCAAAAGTGACATTAACTCTGCTCCTTTCTCTTTATTCTTCTACAACCAAACTCACCTCATCCCATTTCCCGAATAGTGTTGAGCTACGTGTAGCTCCGCAGCTTGTGATCGATGTACAATTTGCTGGCCGATGCAGAGGAGAGGAGGATTAACATCTGTTAACCAATGTCACTGCCTATAGTCGATGCACTGCGATTTGCGTTCACCGCGTTCCACATCACTCCCATTGAAGTGACGTGGAATACGAGTGAAAGTGACGTGGAACACATAGACCATAGACAGCGAAATCAGAAAGTTAACCCCAACCTATGCAAAAGCCTTCAAGTTGTACTCGTAATTTCGATAACGAGCGGCAGAGCTACACATAGCTCAACTCTAATCCCAAACATCTCCTACCTAACTACTTCCATTCCAACGATCACTGGTCCCTTAAGGACCAGAGACTGCTGGTACCGCAAAACAGCGCTTACTAACGATTCGCCACTTTCCCATCGCCGCAGGGTCCTCTCTCTGTCATCTTTATGATGGCAGAGCCGCTTTCATTGGCTCCTGACCTTGTCCATCAATGTAAGCTAATGGGATTGGTTTACAGTGATGACAGGGTCAGGAGCCAATGAAATTGGCTCCTGACCGGCTCACAGAGCTCTGCTGTCATGCTGACGACGGGGCGAGTGGGTTGTGGCGGGGGCAGAGTGGCATGATCAGCTGGAGCGTGTGGCTACGATTGTTGAAATCTACATCCTATCAGAGCTGCACAGCCACAAGCAGGGTGTAGATTTCAACTGCGCTGGTCCGGAAGCAGTTAAAATCAAACTCCCCCATAACTACAAGAGAACAAAGAGATTTTCTGTAGTGACCATTAACGCAATGCAATTCTGGACTGCATGTTGTAGTCTCCCACAGCATGCACCCGAATCCCTATAGCTGAGCATTGCACAACTAGGTTATTCAGGCAGCAGCTTCGCAGCAGCATGGGTGCCGTGGCCAAATCGGAGACAGCCGTGGCACCTACAGGAAATAAGCCCTAATACTGAATAATTCAGCCAATCCCAAATATTGCCCCTGGAAGTTGAAATATTATTCTATCTTTGCATTGATTTCTGTATTCTGTACTCGCTCCCATGAGAGCTGCTAGTAGGGCATCGTTATATGGAAATGCATGACTTAGGCTCAATTCACACTGGCATTAAAAAAAAGTCCGTTTACAAACGAATCCAATGTTAACCCATGGATCCGTTCAAACAGATCCGTTCCGCACAATCTGCTGAACGGACCGCAGGTTTCCTCCCTGCAGCAATTTTCCGGACACCACAGCCCAGCGGACCGGAAAACGAAAGATGAAGCCCTGCATTGGGGGCAATGAGAGAATGGAACACTAGTGAAGAAACAGACTGTTCTAAGGGCAAAATCCACTGGGGGTGGTGGTCTGGGGGGAATATGGGGATGCTCCACTGGGGGTGGGGGTCTGTACGGACGAAGTGTACCTGAGCGGGCAGGTAAGGGAGGGAGTGTTTCTTACCCAGGCTTCAGTCTTCTTCCCCTTCAATTGCATCCCACGTCATGTCATGTGACTACCACGCTTCCTCCTTCCGGGTTGAAGGAGAAAACATGGCAGTCGTGATGTGACTTGGAACGAGGACTGGAATGCAACTGAAAGCGGAAGACAGAAGCCTGGTAAGTTAACACTCCCTCACCTGCCCGCTCAGGTGCACAAATTGGCGGAACGGAGTGAAAACGGATCTGATCGACCAGTAATCAGACTCATCTTCACGGATCCGTTTGCCAGTGTGAACCAAGTCTTACAGATCTGGTGAAGCGGAAACCGGATCCATTTTATCAGTTTGGCTGAAAATGCCAGTCTGAAATGGCCCTTAAACCAAAGGTGATGCGTTTGTTGTTGCTGACCAGTATCAGCACATACTAAATCACTGGCAGTGTTTGAGAGGCTACTGACTTAGTTATGCTTTTCCCCATTCTGCACAGTTTCTTTACTATTTCCGCAGCCAGACATCCAGTTGAACAGTTACACGTAATGAGGAAACATCTCCACACACAGCCATTAAATAAAACCTGAACTGAAAATTAAAAGTCAAAATAAGCATACACAAGTCATACTTACCTTCCATGTAGTCTACTCCTCAGTGTCTTTCTCCTGTCCCGCGTCCTGTTTGTTCACTGTGATCAAGGGAATTTTCCGTCCTCCATTTTGAAAATGCCCATTACCCATAACAGCTTTCTGGTCAGCACACAGTTAAACTGTAACATCGCCCACTTGAGCCATAGAGAAACATGGACATTACCTGGTACATCAGTTTTCCTCTCAGCTATAACTGACAGCAACTGATATTTTACTGACAGCAACTGATTTATTTCAGATCTGACAAAATATTGTCAGAACTGGAAGGGATTATTGTCAGAAAAAAATGGTGAGCTTCTGAGAGGAACTGATGGCAAGGTAACTATGTAATGTTCATTTGAAGTTACCTCGTGTTTATTTTAAATGTTTTTACTCAGTACAGGTTCTCTTTAAACACCTATGAATATTCAGGGCATCATAGCCCTCCTTGTACAGGAACCATATGGTCCATTTCAGCGTCTAATAATTACATTCCTTGATTTTTCAGTTATATGCGTAGATTTGATGTACTTAGCCCATTGCTTGCCACTTTTGCACAATTCAATAAAATACCTTTAATATTCATCCTTTATTAACACACTGACTTTTATTGTCCGGAGGCTCACAGGGCCTGCATATAGGACTCAGTCTAAACCTCTTATGTGCAACCATTGTATTTACTTTTGTGCAATTGTAAGTAAATATTAATCAATCAATCTTTTAAGTGATATATTTTATTCCATAAAACTGAGCTTATCTCTCATCTTCCATTGAAAAAACAGGAGTTCATACACAGTTGTTCAGTAGCACATGTGCATGGTCTGTGACTGCACTCCTTCACCTCGGCCAACAGAAAATAAATAAATAAAATCAATCTATGGCAGGATACCATGGCAAAGAAGTATTTGCATATAAATGCATGTACATGCGCTGTAACCTAAAATGTGACCCTTTTTGACACTGCCATGGGTCTAGTAATACACAGTAGCAGGACTTCCATACTTCAGTATTACATTATTTCTTTCTTTTGTATTTTTGACTGATAATCATCACGGGTTTCAAATCCCACATGCAGTAAAATAAAGAAGAAGAAGAAGAAAAAAAAAAAAAAAAAGACGGTATTAAAAGCCTAACCTCCAGCTGCAACATAAAAAAGCCTAACTTCCAGCTGCAACATAACACAAATTGTGCTCAAATCATGTAAAACAGACAACAGGGATAAATAAATTGCCCCAAGTGGACAATACAGGAAAAGTGAGTAGCTTAAAAAGTAAAAACAAAAATATATGTCAATTCCAAACTTGGTGCTCCAAGCATGGAGCTTGAAAAGGTGCTCCAAGTTCCACCTTGCTACCTATCCAGCACTTTACTGACCTGCGGCCATGAAATGCGTTGTCCTCTGTGCTGAATAACGTTTATCTTAGTATACACCTGAGGCAGGGAACACACTTGACTGTTTTCGTATGTGTTTCCACGCACAGAAAAACTGAGAACTCATGTTAATCAATGTGTTAGTTCCCACATAATGTGTTTTTTGCGCACAGAAAAAAAACTGACATTCTACATCATGATTCTTCACATTTTGTCAGTTTTCTGTATCAATTACATTAGCTGCTGTGAAAAAAACATGCACGTTTTCCTGCATCTCTGCGAGCGTTTTTCTGCATACTTTTCTGCGTACCAAGTGTGTTTCACACTTGGTGCGCAGAAAAGTATGCAGAAAAACGCTTGCAGAGAACTGAAAGACAAGTTGGTTCACTGCGTGAGTCAGCTCTCTGAAAGTAGGGCAACATTTACCTTCAAGTTTAAAGGGTTTTAACATTTTTTATCATATGTGCGCTCTCAGTGATCTGTTTACCAGTATTTAGTCACTCCTGCACAGGGGGATTTTTTTTTATGAATTATCAAGAAGTCCTATTGTTTGGAGCAGCGACTACTGTACACCTCCACAAGGCTGAGTTAGGATGGTACTTTCTCACATGCATACTTTAGTGCTTGTTTGGCACAGCAACCAAACCTTGTAAGTTTTAGCGGCCAGCCACTCCCATTGACTAACTTTGGCGGCCCTGGTACTTCAGGTGAAGTTTGCCAGCCGTGATTATACTGCACTTGACACAGTAAGAAGATAAAGCAGCATCCCCTTCTAATGGCCTATGATGAATACAGATTTTGTCTAGGTTATCAGGACACCAGGGTGGCAGGCAAATAGTAAGTGCAATGTAATTGTAAAGGAACATATTGGGCAAACTGGATTATTACCGTTTTGAAAAGGATCAATGCTCACAACAGTTCAGCAAATTAGGCACACTGGCCCTTATTCAATTCACTTTTTCTCTAAGTTTTCTCATAGGTAGTATTTTCACACATTATCAATATAAAATGCCTTTTAAGACACATGCAAGCAAGGATATACACAGAATAATGACAGTACTTTTTCCCCTACTTTTTGGTACTTTTTCAATTGCAGGGTGCTGAAGTTATTTTAAAAAGAAGAAAAATGATCTCCTAGGAGAAAAAGTGAATTGAACAAGGGATACCGTGTCCACCTGTAACACCTTACATTGGAGCTTATGGGAAAAAAAAACAATTGTAAGGCTGCTTACACACTAAGACGTTACAGGCGCACGTTAGTGCGCCTGTAACGCTCCCCCAACGCACAGCAATGTAACACAAGTGGGCTGTTCACACAGCCCACGTTGCGTTACATGTAACGCTGCACGTTGTCCGGAAAGTGCAGCATGCTACAGCGTTAGAGCGGGTATAGCCGCGTTAGTCTGTTTGCACATGCGCAGTGGGGGGCAGAGAGGAGGCGGGGAGAGCCAGCTACAGTAGCCGCGCACATGGCTACTTAATATTCACTGCACTGGCGGCAGCTGATTGGCCGGCGGGACCACGTGATGCGGATGGTCTCGCTCCGCATCACGTGGTCCCGCCGGCCAATCAGCGCCACTCTGGGAGACCTTATAGGGATAGAGCCGCCTAACGCGGCTCACTCTACCGTCCTCTTTTGCAGCACCATACGTTGTGTTAGGTGCACGTTATGCGACCTTAACGTGGCACCTAACGCAACGTCTTGGTGTGCAAGTAGCCTAAGGGCTTGTTCACCCTAAGGGTGTTTTCAATATTTTTAAGCACTGGTGATTTTGAAAAATCGCCCTAAAAGCGCTTGTGCAATGATTCCCTTAGAGAGTGTTCACATCTGAGCGGTTCAATTATGATCCGTTCACCAAAGCACTGCCTGTACCATTTTTGGGGCGATCTGCCTCAATGGAAGGTTTTCATGAATAAATACATTGTATTTATTCATTTCCGGGTGAAAGACTTCACTTTCTGACCGACGTCAGGAAGTGAAAAAACAGAATCACTCTGCAAACACACTTTATAAAAAATTGCAACGCGCAGATAAGAGCCGAGAGGCGCTAAAAAAATTGTGCAAAAAAAACCGCAAAACGCTGGCATCAGCGATTTTGCGGGTTTTTACAAGGCCTTAGGCTAAATATATATTTTTAATGGTTAATGCATTCCAGTAAAACAAGGAAAAACAGATGTATAGAGTTGGGTATGTACAGTACATTACCAATGCGACTGCCTGAACTGAATCCTCAACCTTTAACAGGCATGGATTTGATAAATGTGTCCAACAATAAAAAATGGAATGTGAATACTGAATACCCAGATTGTGAAGATTAAGAAAACCCAGATAGAGTCAATATTACAAAGTGGCTCGGATGCTTTGAAACTCTCCTGTGGGTTCTTCTGGAAATGCATTATGCCATCGAACTAAAAAACAGACTTTTATAGCTGATAAGGCAATTTTTTTTTTTATCTCTGCATATTTACTTCTCTTCTTTGCAGCTGCAGTCATAAAAAAGCTTCACTGTGGGCTACCTGGACACTATAAATAAGTAATCTAATCTTACCTGGGAATCCAAATCTTCTCCTTTAAGGCACACATTTGCATCAATCATGTTGAGTCCAACAAGAAGACCGACAACCACAGCTCCTTCTTCCCCCAACATCAATGCTTCAGGTTCATAAAAATCACTTGTTTAATTAAAAAAAAAAAAGAAAAAAAAAGAAGAAAAATTAGATCTGCCAACAGCATTATAGTTACATTTGCATCATAAAATAGGGGGGGGAGGGGAAGGGGGGAAGTTTGCTTGCAATATACTTAAAGCAAGCAACATACCTACTTAAAGGGATAATTAAGTGCACACAAAAAAGGGCTTCTACTGGCCCCCTGTGCCGTTACTCTACAATCCTCCGGTCCCCCGCCGTGGCTCAGTTTCGGCAACTGAGCCTGTCGCTCGCCAATGTGCCTGCGCGACCATGGCTGCGCGCATCCTCGTTCGCGCTTCCAATAACAGGAGTCTCCTGCGTGGGTGCACTAGAGATTTTGTTGTACTGCACCCGGATGCTCCCGACGCTGAGAGCGCCAACGAGGACCCGCAACCAGCGACAGGCTCAGTTGCCAAAACTGAGCCACGGCGGGGGACGGGAGGACCGTAGAGTAATGGCTCAGGCACAGGTCGAATGCAGGGAAGCGGTAGAAGAACTGTTTTTTTTTGTGTACATTTAAGTATCACCTTAAAGGGAACCTAAAGTGTTTAACAAAAAAAAAAAGCAAGTTTAACTTACCCGGGGCTTCTACCGGCCCCCTGCAGCTGTCTTGTGCCACGCCATGCCAAACCGATCCTCCGGTCCCCAGCCACGACTTTCGTTTTCCTGTGAGTGAGTCAGTCGATTGCGACATGTCTGTGCCCCCGTCCTGCACAGGACACTCTCAGAAATGGGGGCACAAATGAGGACATGCATGGTCATCGACTGGCTCAGTCGCAGGAACACTGAACTGAGCCGCAGCGGGTACCAGAGGATCTGTTTATTTGGAAATAAAGGTGTACTTTTTTCTGTTTTGCATTTGTTTATAATGCTAATTACAAGCCCGTATTTGCAAAAATAATAGTATACATACATATATATATATATCTCTATCTATCTATCTATCTATCTATCTATCTATCTATCTATCTATCTATCTATCTATCTATCTATCTATCTATATCTATATCTAGATATATATAGATATCTATCTATCTATCTATCTATCTATCTCTCTATATATATCTATATACACACACATATATATATATATATATATATAGATAGATAGATAGATAGATAGATAGATATCCGCATGAAATACAGTACATATTAAAAAGCTGAAAGCTGAGTCTCTAAGGTAAATATTTAGGTATCTTTTTAAATACTGTCACTTTTTAATGTATTTGTAATTATTTTTACTTTTTGTCCGCTACATGTGCCCACACTTTATCCTGTGCACTGTAAATAGTACACATGAATTGAGTATTTCTGTGTTTTTACTTTCATTTTATTAATGATCACAGGTATCTTGCTGATGCTGGTGATTATTCACATTTCCATTCACCTATCACTGCTCTGTTTTTTTTTTGTTTTGTTTTTTTCCTTTTGTTATGTGAATCTCCAATGACCAAAACACAGGTAAAAAGACCCAAGACTGGTGAAGAACAAAACACTGGCAATTCTATTAGCCCCAATTTGAATTATTTCATTTATGGGAAGAACTGAAACGAAGTCTGGAGAAGGCACTGTGCAAATCTGACACACATGGAGCTGCTTTCTCACAAATGGAAAGGGTGGGGGGGCACAGTAGGTGTTAACAAGTACATAAAAGTTTTACTAAGCGCTACAGGAATCGCTTGGGCAACAAAACATTCAGTTAAGATTAAGAATGCCATCTTTTTTGTTCATACAATTTTCATTGGGGTTATTTCTTCAAATATTGTGTTGAATAAAACTAAAGCATAGTCGGATTTTTGATAAATACAAAACAAAAGACAGGTATTGGCTGTATTTATCAATAAGTTATTTCAGAGACAACTGTGGGCTCTTTTTCGTGGCGTGGGAACCAACATAATTGTCCAGGTTTATATATGCTGATAGATTAAATACAAAGTACTAAATACTAGCAAAAGAAATTTGCATATGCAAAGGGAAGGATTTTTTTTTTTTAACAATGTTATAGGTGTACTTGAACAATACCTCAGTAATTCCTTGTGGTCTATAAGCACTTGAAGATAATCCGCTAACTTCTTCTGCATTAATGAAAGATGCAGCCAAGCTCTCCCTCGCCCAACACCTGTCCTAAAGATAAATGCATACATTGGTAAACAGCATTTCAATACACGAGGTGGTTCAAATAACGCAATGCTTCATTCAAATAACACAATTCCGATTGTGATTTGACGAGTGTGATGCAAAGGACCCATCCGAACAGATTCCATGGTTGTTCCACCCTGTGGACATTGACAGCGTATGCACTTTTACTATCCATGGCACTGAAACACTGTAGTGCAAACCTAAAAACATTCAACCTTAGGTAAACCATAGTATCCGTTCTGACCAGTGTTCACCTATCCGTTCTGTCAAGTGTCCATTTTTAGTGATGGGACGCAAAGCCCCAACCTATGTGATTTTTCCAGAGACTGGACAGAAGTCAGATATGTAATAATGCTATTATGACTTGTCCAATGAGACAGGTCTGAACATTGTTTCGTGGGTGTTCCATTTTGTCGATGGCGACAGCATTGCTTTGGTTATGTGGGAGTGAACTGGAGAGCCTGCACTAAACCCACAAAACATAGTCTGAACATACACACCATGTAGACAGTGACGAGGCCAGAAACTCCTTAGGAACCACCAAAGAAAGAAAATGTCAGACAGTTAGATGTAAGCCCCATGGCACGCTGGTCACTTGGCACCCCTGGAACCATGTATATAAAATGTTAACATCAGGCATGAGCTCTGCCTTCAGCAATTTTCTTTATTGTTCTGCAATGTTATTGTTATTCTATAACATTGTCAACAATGCCTTCAGGCCCTGTGTGGCTGATGAATTGCACTTTGTACTGCTTTTCATTATGCTTTGGAACTGTTAAATACAATTATTCAAACAGAAATAAACTGTGCTAAAGCACAGTCTCATGCAATACCATAAGCATTAAAAAAAACAAATAGACTGCAAGACCGACAGAGGAACAGTTAGTGACAGATTATATACACTGTAAAGTGCTGTGGAAAAGGTTGATGATATACTGTATACCGGTAAGCACATAATAATATACACACCCTAATGTTCACCAACATCATAAAGCATTGATAAAAGAAATGCACATATATATAAAACTATCCAGCCACTCTACTGCTCTGTGCAGACAACGTAGAACTCAAAGGTTTTATTAGCAGTGCTTCTAATATATAGCACATAATTATAGTTACTGCATTACTGTCCTTGCTCTGAAACCTCTTTAAAGTGAATACATGTACCCACAGTTAAAATTGCACTAATACGGTGTGTCTAAAATCAGCCAAGCACCAATACAATCAGCAATTATTTAAAGGGGCACTATGGCGAAAAATTGTAAAATGAAGAGATGGACTAGTCCAAAAATCTGTTGGTTCTGTCAGATTTCTACTACTTACTGTAAGTGACAGCAACATAGGAGAAAAAGTAATTTATGGCTCATTTTGCTCTGGAAAAAACAGATTTCTCATTTGCACATATTTTAAATTTTAAAATTTTTCGCCATAGTGCCCCTTTAACCTCCTGAGCGGTCTGGACGAGCTCAGCTCGTCCATCACCGCCGGAGGCTGCCGCTCAGGCCCTGCTGGGCCGATTCTTATCAAATAAAGTGCAGCACACGCAGCCGGCACTTTGCCAGCCGCGTGTGCTGCCTGATCGCCGCCGCTCTGCGGCGATTCGCCGCGAGCAGCGGCGAAAGAGGGCCCCCCTAGCCGCCTGAGCCCTGCGCAGCCGGAACAAAAAGTTCCGGCCAGCGCTAAGGGCTGGATCGGAGGCGGCTGACGTCAGGACGTCGGCTGACGTCGATGACGTCACTCCGCTCGTCGCTATGGCGACGATATAAGCAAAACAAGGAAGGCCGCTCATTGCGGCCTTCCTTGTTTATTCTGGGCGCCGGAGGCGATCGGAAGATCGCCTCCGGAGCGCCCTCTAGTGGGCTTTCATGCAGCCAACTTTCAGTTGGCTGCATGAAATAGTTTTTTTTTTATTTAAAAAAAACCCTCCCGCAGCCACCCTGGCGATTTAATCAGAACGCCAGGGTGGTTAACAGCATAAACCTTAAAACATGTAAATGGCAGGCACACAGTGGTTGCTGTAGCAATGAGCGTGGGAAGGCTGAGCACAGCCATTCACACAGTATCAGGTGCCTGCCATACACCTGTCTCATACACAGGGTTAAAAGATGTAGTGTGAGGGATTCCCCCTCCCCTCATGGTTTGCTGGTCTGTCCGAATTGGTGCCACTGAAGTGTGAAAGGAACCTGGTAACAGTAAACAAAGAAATAAGCATTGAAATGTATACACCATTTCAGATGGGCTGAAATAACCCTTATGGGCTTGCCAGCACTTAAGCCAGGGACCAGTCTTGTGGAAAAATGTTCAACCAGTAGGAGCAGGAGAATGGGGCTGCAGCTGTAAATGGCAGGCACACGGTACTGTGTGAATGGCTGTGCTCAGCCTTCCCACACTTGCTGGAGCAAACACTCTTACCGTGTGCTTGCCATTTACATGGTTTAAGGTTTATGCTGTTAAAGAACTGCTGATTGTATTGGTGCTTGGTTGATTTTAGACACACAGTATTAGTGCATATTTTATCTGTGTGTATATATACTGTATTCACTTTAAAGAGGTTTCAGAGCAATGGAAGGAATTTTCCATTCTGTCCGATCAATGCTTTTGATCAATTTTCTGTCAAAATCGACCGAAAATCTATCGATCGGCATTTTGGGGTAGATTCCCTGCAGATAGATCGTTTCTGCAGGGAATCAAATGGGATAATCAATGTGTATGATCAACTTGGCATTCAAGTTCATTTTACTTACTTTATTTCCGGCAGATTTCTTATGTTTGCAAAGATGTCAGATGATTCGGGACAGAGTTTTTCCACTAGTTCCAAGGGACCAAAGAATGATTTATTTGCTCCAATAAAACTTTTTTTAACTGTAAAAGAACAAAACTTTTGACGTGAAAAGTTTGAAATAAAACTTAGAAGTGTATTTATAAATCTAAGTAGTTATTTATAATAGCATTTTATCTAAACATGATTTTGTAAAAATATTTGATCAGAATTAAAAATGCCTTGCAAGTTTCTGACAGATACATAATATGTATTTTTGTGTTATTCGGCATATGACACACTTTTTCTCCTCCCCAAAATGGAAGAAAACAGTCCCTGCGTGTTATACGCCAAATACAGGGAGTTCCTGACTTACAAATGCCTGCCATGATGTTGAGGACTTCCTGTATTGTCCCCATGTCCTCCTCCACTCCCCTCTCATGTCTCCTCCCTGTGCATAAATAAAAGTAGCGGAAGCGCAGCTCACTTAATACATGGCTCCAGCGGCGATCAGAGACCTCTCCTTCACTGTTTTGTTAGTGCCGGCTACTGTCGATGATGCAATCAGCAGACGCCAACACTAGGGAAGCCAGGAGAGAGAGAAGCGGCCTCTGATTACCACATGAGCCATGTATTAAATGAGCCACACTGCCGCTACTTATATTTATGCACGAGGAGCGGAGGAGACATGGGGGAGCGGAGTAGAACACGGGAACAGAAGGGGACTCACAGTGAGCAAAGCGGGACAGAAGGGGACACACTCGTACATGAAGGGAAGCGGCCACGAACCATCCAGAGGTTTCTGTCTACTAAAATATCCAACACCCAAACAAGACAAATTCTAATAGCAATTATGGTAGGTTGACAAGTGAATGCAAATAGTGTATAGAAGCAAAGTGGTGGACTGAATAACTGCTGCTTTACCTCTCTAAAATGTTTCAAGGGGCAACATTTTTACATACATCAAAAGCAGTACACAAATTCCCTGCAGGTCTTCAAATCATACATTTTAAAACGTACGGATCACAGTAAAAGAGGTCAGTAGTTCAAAAAGAGTAAAGCGAGCACTCCATGCAGTTCTGGGTGCTTGACATAGTGAAACAAAATACACACTTCTGATTTTTACTATAAACACACTTTTGTATCCTGTTTGAGACCCATTAAAAATTAACTTTTATTCATATTGGTTAAAATCACATAACCTATAATAAATCCTTTATTGTATCATTTTACTTTTTATTTTCCTTATATGTAGATAAACTGACATTACAAAAGGCAGTGAATTAATTTATTCACCCCTGGTGGCTTTATATCAGAAACGGCCACCTAGGGTCACTGCCTAAAGATCTAATAGTGCTGAGCTTATTCTATTAACAGAAATTAACCCCCCACCAAAAAACCGACATGTTTCGGCTCATAAAAATAGAGCCGTCATCAGGGCAGAAATGAATAAAGTGCTAGGGTGCAATGTGCATAGTAATAGAAACACACAGCTATTTACAAATCATAATCAAGGAAAATAACAAATGAGAGATGTTCTCTCAGACAAGGTCAGCTATCAAATGAGCAGGGGTATCAGCCTTCCTTTTATATCTTAGGGAGTAGGTGGAGCCGAAGTCTTTGTACCACCCATGCAATGGTAGAATCCCCATTGGTCCTTTTATCTATCAATCATAGATTTCCAGATCTCATTGGATAGACTATCTCACCTATGTAGATGAATGACCTTATTTCTATAAATCATATACCTCCATAAACTTCCCCACGTATAGTGTTTCCTTTTCTGATGGTATTAATCCTAAAAGCGCATCACCTGCATTAAAAACCAGCTAAAACGCCGTCCTCGGCGAGCTTCTCCATAGGAATTCATTGGAGTCTCACCATTGGTCAATCCAGACCATGTGACCTGACGTCATCCGTATTGAGTGCGGAGGACGTCATATTCATCGTCGCAATGCCCGTCACCTAGGGATATAGAGGGGGCGAGGTCTGTCTGTGTCAATGGTTGTCAAGGCAACGGCAGAAGCCGTCTTCTACGCACTTGTCAGCGGGGAGTTTCTTCTGGTATCGGGCTTTGTTTATATGTAGCCATGGTTACCTTTCATTATATCCAATCCCTCCTTTGTGCAGCGCTTTTACGTACGGGTGATTAATCACTTGATCTTTTAAAAAAACGTTGTAGGTTGTATATATTTGATATTATTACCCCATATAGTCATAAACACACATACTTTAGCTTTTTTAAGGCCAAACATATAGGGAAGGTAAATACTGGATCTAAAATAGATGATAAACATTTAGTACAAGAACAATGTCAGTAAGGGGAATACACCCACATAGACCTTTATATACTGTATGAATCCCTTAAATCACCAGGTGTCACCAATATCATAGCATAGCAAGGGACATCAGCACACCAGTCTCTATTCAAAATGCAATGCACATTTCTCAAGGCAATGTGGCATTCCACATTGCCTTGAGAAAGGGGGACCCTGTGTGGCCCCGAAACAATTGTCGGTTTAACCATGTGGAGTAGTGCACAATAAAATGTGCGTTGCATTTTGAATAGAGACTGGTGTGCTGATGTCCCTTGCTATGCAGTAAAAGAGGTCACGGAATTTCTAACTATCACTCTTTATACCTGTACATGCTTTCACCTTATTAAGAAGATTTTAGCACAGGTTTGCTACAAGTCTTTTAGCTAGAAAATATACCCTGCGCCTTCACCTTCATTTCAACTTGTCACTTAAAAGTAAATCTAATTCTGTTTTAAAGTGCAACTGAACTCTTGCACAGGACAGAAGGAAAACAGAGAAATGCACCCTGTATGTATTTAGAAAGTTTAGCCTGTTTAATTCTCCCTCATTTGTGTCTAATCACAAGATGTAATCTGATCTCTCCCCTGTCACATGACTACCTATGGCAGAGATGGCAGATAATCTAATTTGAAAGCACAGGCTGTTAACAAGATGTCTGCTTCCATGATTTAGGAAGTAGACACACTGCAGATTTATTGCTGGATTTGTATCAGCTGTAACAAAGAAATGTTTGGCTTTTTTGTTTAAAGGTTATTATGCTGTTGTGTATCTTTTAGTGCAGAGAGGACATTCTGAGTTCAGGTCCGCTTTAGGTTACAAGAGGGGTTGTGTTTCCAGCCTGCTTCAGCAGTATCTGCAGATAGTTCTGCAATGTTCTGGTTTCTCTTCTGTTTTTGCACTGAAGCTATCTAAATCAAGTGGTGTAACTGAATTTGTGTGGATGGTAGTCAGCCCATGTGATTTGCATGCATCTCTCCTGCTGCAATGAATGGAAAAGGAACCTGCTTAAACGCTTCCGGACCAGGCTAATTTAAATTTCGCCGTGTTTTGAAACGGTTATCCCTGCCAGGGTGTAGATCTAAGATTTCAATTTCCGCGTCGCATTAACCCGCTGCTACCGCCACTCTCTAGCCTCAATTGCCACCATACACCAACAAATCATTTAACCTCATAACTTGCAAGAGTTTTGTAACATTGGGACATATTCGCTAAACTACGGTAAAATGATTGTGCAGATACTGCGCACAGCACTTTTACCTGTATTTATGCATATGATAAAGCTCATATTTCATACATATGTAAAATGAATGTTGCTAGCATAATGCATGTTACGCTTCCTGCATAACATTTTTACACTAGCAACAAGTGTCTATGCATTCGAATTTGTAATGTCATTCTGAGAGCTTCGGATAAGAACCTGAATCCTTATATACTGTATGCGCAATGGCCAGAAGCAGCGACAAGGATGAGTTAGCCCTGCTGTATTCTGCATATGTAAAGACTCAGGTTCTCATCCGAAGAACTTGGAACGACGCTCCAAATTCGACTGTGTCAACATTACAAGCAGGGCATGCGCTAAGTACTGGTAAAATTGTTGTGCGCTAACTGTGCAGAGTAATTTTACCAGCGTTTAGTGAAGATGCCCCACTATCCCCTAGCACTAGGTCAGAAGACTTACTACCAGCATAAAGAGTGTAACTTAATTTAATAGTACTGTACAGAACGCCAGTAGATACAAAGATACAATTGTCAGAGGTATACTGAGGAATATCAGAAGGTTTTCCATATTTCAAAGCACTATGGTGCAAACATAGCTGAACCAACAATTTCAGGTGAAATTGCCTTTTCTAAGAAATCTAACATTAATGCTGCTATTTGCAGTTATCCGAGCTTAAAAGCAGACCTGAACTCTTGCACAACACACAATGAACGCTCTTTATTCCACAGTTGCTGAAGAGAAGTCCCTGCTCTGTGTTCTGTATTTGTTTAGCCAGATCAAATTGTCTAGTTAGTTCTAATCAGAAACTGCAAATAGACAGCAGGAGAGCTATTCCTAGGCAACTCTCCATATAGTAAACACCTAGGCTTAACCCTTTCAGTACCCCCTGCAGAAATGAAACTAAGCAAAACAAGTATTTTTAGGATTTTCATAAATTGTAACAGATATTTTTTTCCATGCTGTGGCATATCTCTTAGCGCAGAGAGGAAGTTTTGAGTTTAGTTTCATTTTAAAGGGAACCTTAACTGAGGGGGAGGGAAAGAAAAGAGTTTAACTTACCTGGGGCTTCTATCGGCCCCCTGCAGACGTCCTGTGCCCACGCCGGGAAAAAAAGCAATCCCCCGGTCCCGCGCAGTGAGCTAGTTTCATTTCTGGCCAGTCGGTGACCACTGTGCCTGCTTGGCCCTGGCCACATGTATCCTCGATCAAGCTCCCATCGCCATCCTGCGCAATACAAGATTTCTTGTACTGCACATGCACAGAACGGCGGTGTGAGGGAGGATGCATGGCCAAAAGCCATGAAGGCGCAGTGGCCCACTGACTGGTCAGTCAGCTGAAACGAAACTGGTTCGCTGGGGGGGACCAGAGGATCAATTTGTCCACGGTGCGAGCACAGGGCATCTGTAGGGCCGGTAGACGCTCCAGGTAGGTGAAACTCTTCCCCCCCCCTCAGTTAAGGTTCCCTTTAAAACTCTTGCACAGGACAGAAGGAAAAAACATAGAGAAATGCACCCTGTATGTATTTAGAGAGTTTAGCCAGTTTAATTGCCTCTTATTTGTGTCAAATCACAAGTTGTAATTTGATCTCTCCCCTTGGTCACATGACTGCCACTGCAGGTAAGGCAGATAATCTCATTTGAAAGCACAGGCTGTTAACAATATATCTGCTTCCATGAATCAGGAAGTAGAAACTGTGCAGATTTATTTTAGGATTTGTATCAGCTGTAACAAAGAAATATTTTTTGTTTAAAGGTTATTCTGCTGTTGTGTATCTTTTAGAGCAGAGAGGACATTCTGAGTTCAGGTCCGCTTTAAAGTGAACCAGAGACGAAGCACCCGCATGTATTTTACCATATATATCAGTGGGAACATTAGAGAAAACACCTACCCTGCTCTCTGTTTTATCATTTACTGCTCAGCCTGCTTGTTATCAGCCCTGATAAAATCCCTGCCTGAGCATTCAGTCTGGCTTTGCTCAGGAATCATTATAGCTGAGTCATTATTGCAGAGCCAGAAGGCAGACTTGGGCTTGCAAATACATCAGTAAAGACAGTCTCAGCTATGATTCCTGAGCAAAGCCAGACTGAATGCGGGGATTTTATCAGGGCTGATAACAAGCAGGCTGAGCAGTGAAGGATAAAACAGAAAGCAGGGTAGGTGTTTTCTCTAATGTTTCCACTGACATATATGGTAAAATACACGAGGGTGCCTCGTCTCTGGTTCACTTTAAATGCACAGCAATCTGAAAACAGAATCACACTGTAAACATTAACACCTTCTTGCACTGATTTACCGATATCTACCTTTTAATCCGTGCTTTAAACAGTGTTCCATCATAAATAAAAATTGCTGCAGTGGTGGGTAATCAGAATCTAGACTTCGATTTAGATTAAGTGCAGACTGGAGCAGTACTTTTATGGTTACTTTCATCATATTCATTAAGCTGGCACGCTCGTCCATCTTGTCTCCTAGAAAACATGAATATTTAAAATTAATTTCACCAACTTTCCAAAACGGCTGAACACTAATAGCTATGGCTGTGTAATATACAAAGCTTCTTATTGTAGGCTGGGTCAGGACAATGCTTTCACAAAGCCACTTTAGTGGCAGACCCTCCTGGACTTAGAAAGTAACCACTTCCCAGAAAAAATAACCAGCTTAACTGATTCGGGACCATTAGGCCTGGAACCCACTGAAATCAGCAAACGCAAAACGCACCCGCTAGCGTTTTGTCTGAGCGTTTTGCAAGCGGATTCATGTGCGTTTTTGGTCATGTTTTGCAACATTGTATTTTTTTGCCCAGCGGGTGCGTAGCGTTTTGCGTTTTTATCCTGATTGGTCCTGTGAATTATTTTTCATTTTGTTACAGTGTGCTGAACCGCAAAACGCTAGCAAAACCACTCAGTTTAGGTTTTGCTGAGCGTTTCCGCTAGCGGTTCAATACTTTAACATTGAAGCGCTAACGCTCCCAAAATGCTGCAGGTCCTGCGTTTGCGTTTCTGAGAAACGTAAACGCTCCTGTGGAAGTTGCCCCATCCATTAACATTAGCCCAGCGTTTTGGCAAACTGCTAGCGTATCGCAGTGCTGCCAAAACGCTACCAAAAGCGCTCCTGTGGGTTCCAGCCCTAAAGGTTGGTTCACATTCGTGAGCTTTACAGCGCTTTGTTGATTGACGGTGATCAGCAAAGTGCTGTGACTAACATATCCCTATGGTATCATTCTCACTGCAGCGTTTGCAATTTACATTATTAGTATTCGCAGAACATCCCTTTTTCCACATTTTGTTATGTTACAGCCTTATTCCAAAATTGATTAAATTATTATTTTTTTCTTAGAATTCTATACAAAACACCCCATAATGACATGGAGAAAAAAAAAATTTACTTGAGGTTTTGACACATTTATTAAAAATAAGAAAAAAATGAGAAAGCACATGTACATAAGTATTCTCGGGCTTTGCCATGGAGCTCAAAATTGAGCTCAGGTGAATCCTGCTTTCCCTGATCATCCTTGAGATGTTTCTGCAGCTTAATTGGAGTCCACCTGTGGTAAATTTAGTTGATTGTTCATGATTTGGAAAGGCACACACCTGCCTATATAAGGTCTCACAGTTGACAGTTCATGTAAGAGCACAAACACGTGAAGTCAAATGAATTCTCTGTAGATCTCATAGACAGGATTAAGGCACAAATATGAGGAAGGTTACAGAAACATTTCTGCTGCTTTAAAGGTCCCACTAAGCACAGTGACCTCCATCATCTGTAAGTGGAAGAAGTTCAAAACCATGAGGACTCTTCCTAGAGCTGGCCAGCCATCTAAACTGAGCGATCAGGGGAGACGGGCCTTAGTCAGGAAGCTGACCAAGAACCCAATGGTCACTCTGTCAGAGCTCCAGAGGTTCTCTGTGGTGAGAGAAATACTTTACATAAGGATAACCATCTCTGCAGCAATCCACTAATGAGGAATGTATGGTTGAGTGGCTAGATGGAAGCCACTCCTCAGTAAAATGCACATGGCAGCCTGTCTGGAGTTTGCCAAAAGGCCCCTGAATGACTAAGACCATGAGAAACACAATTCGCTGGTCTAATGAGACAAAGCTTGAACTGTTTGTGTGAATGCCAGGCATCTTATTTTGGAGGAAACCAGGCACGGCTCATCACTGGGCCAATACCATCCCTACAGTGAAGCATGGTGGTGGCAGCATCATGCTGTGGGAATGTTTTTCAGCGGCAGGAACTGGGAGACTAGTTAGGATAGAGGGAAAGGAAGCTGAGTTCATGAGGGCTCCTGATCCAAAGCGCTCATGAACTCAGACCGGGGTGATGGTTCATCTTTCAGCAGGACAACAACCCTAAACACAGAGTAAAGATAGCAAAGGAGTGGCTTCAGGGCAACTCTGTCAATGTCTTTAAAGGAGTCATCAGGCAAACAGTGCTGGGTGAAAGACGCATGTCTGCCTGTCACTCACCTTTTTTTATATACAAGATCGCCTCCTCTGTTACCTCTTGAAATGGCTCCTTTTGCCATAATATGCTCCGGTCGGGGACCCGACCTCGAGGTCGGGTTCACCCGCAACCTGGAAGTAACTTGGCCACGCAGGAGCAGTAGTAATTTCATCATATTGGAACGCTGGGGCAGTTGTATCATATAGCGTGCTTACATCTGCCTGCGCACGCATACTGCAGCAGTCGGAGGCATGTTAGGGGCTTGGCGTCATCACTTGCAAGCCAAACCCTCCACTTCAGCCTCCACCCACTAAACCATCCCTTCAGCCTACGCCTAGCAATGTGCGCGCACACTGCACAGCTAATTCATGCAGGAGACACGCTGGAATACAGGACAGGCAGGTGGAGGATGAGGCATACAATTGGTATGCACATTGCTAGATGTAGGCTGAAGGGAGGGTTTGGTGGGCAGAGGCTGAAGCGAAGGATTTGGCTTGGGAGTGAAGACGGCAAGCTCCTAACACGCCTCCGACGGCTGCGGTATGCGTGCACAGGCAGATGTAAGCACGCTATATGATACAACTGTGCCAGTGTTCCACAAACAGGAAACGTGTACTGCGCCTGCATGGTACCAATAACTTCCGGGGCACTGGGATTTTACAGGCTGAATTGCAGGGAATTGAAAGAGTTTGGGAGGAAACAGATAAGGAGATCCAGCAAGGCACAACTAAAAGGAATAGCTGGAGGTAGGCAGTTTTATTGATCCCGAACTTGCTTGTTGACTCCTTTAAGTGGCCCAGCCAGAGCCCAAACTTTAATCCAATTGAACATCTCTAGAGAGATCTTAAAATGGCTGTGCACCGTTGCTCCCCATCCAACCTGATGGAGCTGGAGAGGTGCTGCAAAGAGGAATGGGCAAAACTGGCCGAGGATAGGTGTGCCAAGCTTGTGGCATCATATTTAAAAATACATGAGACTGTAACTGCTGTCAAAGGAGCATCGCAAGTATTGCACAAAGGCTGTGAATACTTTTGTACATGTAATTTCTCTGATTTTATTTTTTTATACATTTGCCAAAACCTATCTGTCCTACCAGTGTGAACTTGCCCTAATGCTCTGGCCACGACCAGACCAGAGCCTTTTTTTGATTTGAGATCACTGTGATTGGCTGATTTAAGTGCCAGCAGGGACAGGCTATCATGTCCCATGCAAGTGAGCCGGTAGTTAAAACTACACCGCATCAGGCTTAAGCAGCCATAGGTACAGTGTAGTCCTAACTATGGGCAGTCCTGAACCAGTAAATAAGGCTAGTGTCTATTTTTCTGAATAGCTAGGTTTCACCTATAAATACATGGCTTACTTGGCATCAAATGCAAGTAAGTAGGGTGAGTAGAGGTACACTATTAAAGGGTTGGATAATAGTAAATTGGTTGCATGGCTGCATAGTATTTCTCCTTTGGTATAGCAGACCAAATGGCTACCACCGAGGACCGATTATATGCTGAAAAAGTACTGTATTTTATGGACTATAAGACTCACTTTTTCTCCCCCAAAAGTGGGGGAAAAAAAGTCACTGTGTCTTAAAATAGTCCAAATGCAGGGAGTTCCTGACTTGTGAACGCCTGCCAGTATGAACTTCCAACCCACCCCAATGTTTGGGACTCCCTGTACTGTGCCCATGTACAGGAGGAGACAGGGGGACACAAAGGGGCATAGAGGAGAACACAAGGGGGACACAAAAGGGCATAGAGGAGGACAGAGGCGGACACATGGGGGACAGAGGAGGACACAAGGAGACACAAGAGGTACAAGGGGGCAAGAGGTACAAAGGGGACATAATCCACAAGATGCCCCTTCACCATGGAAGCACCAGGTTTAGTATATCTTTTTTTCCCCTGGCTTTTGTCCCCTAAACCTGGGTGCATCTTATGGTCAGGAGCGTCTTATAGTCCAAAAAAAATACGGTAGTGTACCAGGATTCCTTCAAGTATAGTGATGCACCCCGACAAGTTAGAGGACGACGTGCCAGGCTGGAAGGACGACCAATCCCATCAGATATGTAGAAAAGCAGTCGGCACCGTCTTCAATTGCTATTATTTATTCAGCTTAGTCATGTAAATACACAACGTTTCGGAGCGCAGCTCCTTTTTCAAGTGATGACTGTCTGACAACAGAAGTGAACATAGATCTCCTTTATATACCAAATCACATGCCTAAGGCCCGGTTCACACTTGCGGTGGCCCTCCGGAATCGCCGTGCCGGAGCCGCACCGCTTGCAGAACGGACGGAACAGACGCACGGCATAGCAATGAAAGCCTATGCGTCCGTTCACATGCGTCCGTTCTGCCGAACCGGAGCCGGGCCGGATCCGGACTCCGTTCCAACATGCGCTATTTTTTCATCCGGCTCCTCCGGCAGCCGTATCCGGGGCGGAGCCGGACTGCACCATCCGGCCAATACAAACCAATGGGAACCGGAGAGCGCACAACACACAGGCTGAGAAATCCGGATGTTCTAACCCACTTCCTATGGGGATTGTTGCGGCGATATTGGATGGGGACACATGGGCAAGCATTTTGGAGTGGAGCAGCACAGCTGGATCCGGATCCGGAGATGTTGGCAGCATGTTGCAGGTGGAGGTGAGTGCTAAACAGCAGAGGGCCTGATTCCACAGGTCCCCCTTCTGCTGACCTCCCAGACCCCCAACTTTTTTTTTGTTTTTAACGTTTTTTTGCCAAACGGATCCGGATCGCATCCTGATGGACACCTGATGCAACCTGACCGGATCCGGATCGGATCCGGATCAGAACCGTACGGTTCCGATCTGGATCCGGTCAGGTCATCCGGTCCGTTTGGCAAACAACCGCAAGTGTGAACCGGGCCTAAATCACACCCCTAGACTACAAAAGAGCCAATCACCGCTCTCCCAAGGAGCGGACCTGATGGGGAACACATGTAAAGTGTACCAGGATTCAGAATGCTTCTTTCGCCGTAGAAGTACACAAGTACAAATCAGGTCACAAACTCCAAGAAGGCAACAAAAAATGTACCTGCTACTCTATTGCTTTTTACCTAGGAAAACCACCTGCATGATTGCACTTCAAAAAAACAGAGGCCTAGGGTGCCCTCCATGTAATGTAGCTCTAAAGTCACATTGTTTGGGTAATGCTTGAGAGAGGTCAGTGGAGGGCACAAGACAGCCTGCATGTGGCGCCCTTGCCAATGCATAATTGCAGCTCTTTATAGGATAAAAAGATAGTGTAGTCTTTTTCAGCTCCAGATACTTCTGGTACTGCAGACAACAACACACTTTATGCCTTTGAATTAGCCAGGGAGGCTCTTCCTGCAGCAAATAGTGTCCCTGGCGGTATAAAGGACCCTGACTCGTCCAGGTAAAAATAGCTGAAATTGATATGGACAAGTCAGGCTTGTCCAGCAGTTCAAAGGCAGGGTTCTGGTTTTTTTGCATGCACTTTTTGCATTAAAATTTGCATTGTATGCAACTTTTTATGCTCTGCAAACAAAGAAAAGAACTGTGGCCTGGCAGAAAAGAAAAATTACATTTATTTTTTTACATGATTTTGTGTTTGAAACGTGTTATACTCAAAATACATACTGGACTCTTGTTGCCACATTTTAATAAGATACAGGCAAAAATGTCATGAAAATTAATTGAACCACTTTTTTTGCACAGAAATCCAGCCAAAATTGAATGCCAGGGAAATTAATAGTCAGCTGCAACTTTGGGTGGAGGTTCACGTGGACTTTCCAGGTGGTGAGAGCGCCTGGAGCACCACCTACGCTGCTACCTCTTTTGAACACACTGGGCACCCATCACGTAATCTACCTCCCAAATCTCAGAGCAAACATGTCTCCAAAGTATAGTTAAAGCTCTAGAGAGGTTAGCAGGGGGCACGAGGCAGCTTGCACATAGTGCCCCTCCCAACACGTTGTTGCATGCTTATGCAAAACTGTGGTTGGATAGAGATTGTGTAGCCGATGTCAGCTCCTGCTATTTCTGGTACTGCAGAGAATTGCATGGTATGCGCCTTTAAATTTGCCAAGGAGGCTCTTGCTGCAGCCATTAATAGTCAGTTGCTGCTTGGTATTGAGCCCTTACCACCTGACTCTCCTGTGATAGTTTAAAAACTATAGCACTTTGTCACTTCAGTAGCCCACAATGCCATCACAAACAAGGCGTTTTGAGTCCCACTGTGAAGCCCAGTCATGCCACATCCTATCCCTACCGTACTTCCACTCAATGCCATGCCCATCCAAGTCCATCACACCTACCGTACTTCTATCATCTGGCGATGTCATTCCTGATGGAGCGGCACATGGCAGAGGATGGGATGAGTAGAAAGAATAAAATAATTTCTCAGTCGAGTCAATCCACCAGGTAGATTCCATTACACGCTGAGGGGGATCGGGGGTTGCTGTACACACTCTAGATTCTCGGCAGAGGCGGTCCCAATCAACCGCCTCAACTGAGAACCATCAAGTGCACAGGTGTTGAACTCCAGTCCTGGAGGGCCAGATCCATGCCAGTGCTTAGGATGAGCTGAGAAAGAGAGGAATGTGTTCTACCTGGTGGACCACACCTTTCCTGATTCAGACCTATCAATGAATTTGACCTGTGTCAAAAATGTGTGAGGACCTCGGCCCTCAAAGGACTGGTTTGACATCCCTGCTATAGTGTGTACGAAGCTTGAGGTTTTGTCAGACTCTGCTGATGGGGCATATATGAAGCAACATTTAGAAGTGTGTCTAGAGATGCATTGTTTGAATCAAAAACGACAGAGCCACAGATAAGAGGCAGGCAGGAAAGAGGGTTCTTACACAGCAAGTTTTGCAATGAAGTATCAGAATAATCAAAATTGTTTCCAAAGCAAAAAAAATTATAAAAAAAAATGAAAAACAGGCTTCTGGGTTTAAGCATGGTCACGGGGAATGCTACACAAGGATATTCCTCAGAAAATCCTTCTCTAGATCCCACAAACCTCACTAGCTGACATCCAATTTCTCCCCTCTCCGTTTCACCCAAATACTTATACGACATAACTTCCTGTTTATCTGCAGTCTGGCTTTCACTCTAATGATTCCACTGAAACAGCCCTAACCAATTTCTCAATCATTGCCTAAGAAAAAAAAAATTCAAAGAACATTACGCCTTTTTCCTTGTTCTGTGCTCAGAATCTGACACTGTGGACCACTCTCTGCTCTCCCAGACACCCTCATTTTTAGGTATCAGGGATTGTTTGCACCTAGGGCATTTTCAGTATTTTTTTTAAACGCCGGCGATTTTGAAAAATCGCCCTAAAAGCGCTTGTGCAATGATTCCCTATGAGAGTGTTCACATCTGAGCAGTTCGATTCCGATCCGCTAACCAAAGCGCTGCCTGTTCCATTTTTGGGGAGATTTGCCTAGGATGGAAGGCATAGGGAAATAGTAAAACGCTTGAAAAAGCGATTGTTATAGCGATTTCCCCAGTGCTTTTAAGAATAAGTACATTGTATTTATTTTTTTCCGGGTCAAAGAGTTCACTTTCTCACTTGCGTCAGGAAGTAAAAAAAACAAATCGCTCTGCAAAAGCGTTTCAACAAAATCGCAACATGCAAGTAAGCACCGGGAGTGGAAAAAAAAATTGTGCAAAAAAAAAAAAAAAAAAACGAAAATCGCTAGCATCAGCTATTTCGATTTTAGATGTGAACAAAGCCTAAAGGATCTTACAATTTCTGGGATTTCCCCCTACCTCCATTTTCAAAGGGGAGAACTTCAGCTTAAAGGACAACTGAAGCGGGAGGTATATGGTGGCTGCCATATTTATTTCCTTTTAAACAATACCAGTTGCCTGGCAGCCTTGCTGATGTATTTGACTGCAGTAGTGTCTGCTTAACACACCTGAAACAAGCATACAGTTAATCTTGTCAGATCTGACAATAATGTCAGAAACACCTGATCTGCATTTGCTTGTTCAGGGTCTATGGCTAAAACGATTAGAGGCAGCAGGATAGCCAGGCAACTGGTATCCTGCTGTCAGTGAGCAGTGCACAGACGCTGCCCGGTGACGCACATCTTTAACCGCACGCCTGTGGCGGGGAGTGCTTTGCGCATGTGCACGGCATCACAACTTTGTAGTCCGCATGTACAGAGCACTCCCAACCGCCGGATCAAGGACGCACGTCGCTGGACAGCACCTGTGCACTGCTCACTTACCCTCCCAACCCTGAAGAAGCTTTGGGGGGGGTGGCATTAAGAAATAACAGAGGAGGATGGAGGAGAATATGGGGAGCAGTGAGCATGCGGAGAGCTTCCTACACATGCCTGCTCCTCCCCGGTTTTAAACTTTTCACAGCGCTAAGGTATCCTTTAAACCAGGGATCACCAACCTGTGGTCCGCGGCCCGCTGGTGGTCCGCAGGACGTTTTCAGTTGGGCCGCGGGACTGTCCTCTTGCCTGCCCCCTCCGCATGTCCCCCTCCGCGGCCGCCGCTGCTGTTACCTTTGGCGGCCGCTTGGTCTCTTATATTCCCCTTCTCTCTCTCTTGCCAGCGTGTGAGTCACAGCAGCGCGCCCTGCGGCTGCTGTGATAGAGAGGGAGGAAGCAGGAGAGACAAAGCGGCTTCCTGTAGCGGCGCGCCGTTACTATGGGAACTGCTCTCTCTTTCCTGCTTCTTCCCTCTCCATCACAGCAGCCGCGGGGCGCGCTGCTGTGACTCACACTCCGGCGAGAGAGAGAGGGGGGAATGTAAAAAGACCGCCGGCAAAGGTAACTGCAGCGGCGGCCGCGGGAGGAGGGGTGTGGGCGGGGGCTAAAATACTGGGGCACAATGCTAGCTATATTTGGGCACTATACTGGCTGTACTGGGGCACTATACTGGCTGTACTGGGGCACTATACTAGCTATACCGGGGCACTATACTAGCCATACTGGGGCACTATACTAGCTATATTGGGGCACTATACTAGCTATATTGGGGCACTATACTAGCCATACTGGGGCACTATACTAGCTATACTGGGGCACTATACTAGCTATACTGGGGCACTATACTAGCTATACTGGGGCACTATACTAGCTATACTGGGGCACTATACTAGCTATACTGGGGCACTATACTAGCTATACTGGGGCACTATACTAGCTATACTGGGGCACTATACTAGCTTTACTGGGGCACTATACTAGCTTTACTGGGGCACTATACTAGCCATACTGGGGCACTATACTAGCCATACTGGGCCATACTAGCTATACTTGGGCACTATACTAGCTATACTGGGGCACTATACTGGCTGTACTGGGGCACTATACTGGCTGTACTGGGGCACTATACTGGCTGTACTGGGGCACTATACTGGCTGTACTGGGGCACTATACTGGCTGTACTGGGGCACTATACTGGCTGTACTGGGGCACTATACTGGCTGTACTGGGGCACTATACTGGCTGTACTGGGGCACTATACTGGCTGTACTGGGGCACTATACTAGCTATACTGGGGCACTATACTAGCTATATTGGGGCACTATACTAGCTATATTGGGGCACTATACTAGCTATACTGGGGCACTATACTAGCTATACTAGGGCACTATATACTGGGGCACTAGACTAGCTATACTGGGGCACTATACTAGCTATACTGGGGCACTATACTGGCTGTACTGGGGCACTATACTGGCTGTACTGGGGCACTATACTGGCTGTACTGGGGCACTATACTGGCTGTACTGGGGCACTATACTGGCTGTACTGGGGCACTATACTGGCTGTACTGGGGCACTATACTGGCTGTACTGGGGCACTATACTGGCTGTACTGGGGCACTATACTGGCTGTACTGGGGCACTATACTGGCTGTACTGGGGCACTATACTGGCTGTACTGGGGCACTATACTGGCTGTACTGGGGCACTATACTGGCTGTACTGGGGCACTATACTGGCTGTACTGGGGCACTATACTGGCTGTACTGGGGCACTATACTGGCTGTACTGGGGCACTATACTGGCTGTACTGGGGCACTATACTGGCTGTACTGGGGCACTATACTGGCTGTACTGGGGCACTATACTGGCTGTACTGGGGCACTATACTGGCTGTACTGGGGCACTATACTGGCTGTACTGGGGCACTATACTGGCTGTGCTGGGGCACTATACTAGCTATGCTGGGGCACTATACTAGCTATGCTGGGGCACTATACTAGCTATACTGGGGCACACTAGCTTTACTGGGGCACTATACTAGCCATACTGGGCCATCCTAGCTATACTGGGGCACTATACTAGCTCTACTGGGGCACTATACTAGCTCTATTGGGGCACTATACTAGCTATATTGGGGCACTATACTAGCTATACTGGGTCACTATACTAGCTATACTGGGGCACTATACTAGCCATACTAGCTATACTGGGGCACATTAGCTATACTGGGGCACACTAGCTATACTGGGGCACTATACTAGCCATACTGGGCCATTCTAGCTATACTGGAGCACTATACTAGCTATACTGGGGCACTATACTAGCTATATTGGGGCACACTAGCTATACTGGGGCACTATACGAGCCATACTAGCTATACTGGGGCACACTAGCTATACTGGGGCATACTAGCTATACTGGGGCACTATACTAGCTATACTGGGGCACTATACTAGCTATACTGGGGCACTATACTAGCTATACTGGGGCACTATACTAGCCATACTGGGCACTATACTAGTTATATTGGGGCACTATACTAGCCATACTAGCTATTCTGGGGCACTATACTAGCTATACTGGGGCACTATACTAGCTATACTGGGGCACTATACTAGCCATACTGGGCACTATACTAGTTATATTGGGGCACTATACTAGCTATATTGGGGCACTATACTAGCTATACTGGGGCACACTAGCTATACTGGGGCACACTAGCTATACTGGGGCACTATACTAGCCATACTGGGGCATACTAGCTATACTGGGGCACTATACTAGCTATACTGGGGCACTACCTACCTATACTGGGCACTATACTAGCTATACTGGGCACTATACTAGGTATACTGGGGTAACTGTACTAGCCATACTGGGGCAACTAAACTCCCTATACTGGGGCAACTATGCTAGCTATGCCCCCCCCCCCCGGTAACCCGATGCGCACGACATTGTCTCCCCCCAGGGCCCCCCCCCCGGCGGGCCCCGGAGAGAAATTTGAACAGAAAGTGGTCCCCAGGCCGGAAAAGGTTGGGGACCCCTGCTTCAAACAATTGAGGACCAGAGGTTTATACCCCCCAAGAGACCAAGTTTTTTTTTTACAATTCAGCACTTCACAACTTTAACAATTTATTGCTTAGTCATACATCTTTGCACCCAAATGAATCTCACCTCCTTTCCTTCCCAGTAATAGAGCTTTTTTGTGCTCTCTGGTTTCTGCTGTGATCTTTTTTTTTATTTTATCAAAATATAAGTAGATGATAGCATCCCCTTCACCACCAAATGGCCCTACACTACGATACATACACTACACATTATATACAGACACTGGCTATGTCAGGCATTAGATTGTGAGACAGTTTAGTGACAAGACAAATACTCTGGTCAGCACTGCGTTGGATGTCAGCGCTATGTAAATATATTTACGCTTGTAAATAAATAAACCAGCCTGCCAGTGCTGATCAGCTGCTGGCAGGCTGATCAATATACCCTGTTGTGCTTAGTAACGGGAGAGCGCGCTCGTACGAGCTCCCATATAATCTTGCTCCTCACGAGATGACGCCATATGGCGTAACTAAGGATCAAGTGAGCCTGCGTTAGGTGGTCGCAGAGTGGCTAAAACAAATTTGTGTCAAAAATGAGCCTAACATCACCCAGGCAATCTGCATTGTTCAATCACTTCCCTATAACAGATTATTTCCCCTTATAAACCACAGCAGTTTTTACATATTCTGCTCCTCCCATTCATTCACCAATAACTTTATTGCCACTTATCAAACCAAAAAGATCTATATTTTGTTGGGGATTTTGTCACAAATTAGGCTTTCCTTGGGTGGTACTTTTTGCTAAGAATTATTTTATATGCATTTTAAAGGGAATAAGAAGATAAACATTTAAAAAATGAATTCTCAGTTTTCAGCCATTCTAGTTTGAAAATAAATAGTGTTACTCTAAATAAAACCCACGCATTTTACTTGCCCATTTGTCCTGGTGATCACAACATTTAAAGTGTATTACTAGTACAATGTATGGTGACAATATTTTATTTGGAAATGGTGTATTTTTTCTGTTGTATTTCTTTATACTACATATCAATAAATACAATTCCTGATTTGAAAAAACAACAATCATAAACCCTCATGACATACATATTTAAAAAAAAGTCCCTATCGTAATTATTATGCTCTCACTTTTTTTTTTTTTTTTTAGAGCTTTATTTTGGTAATTATGGGGGAGGGGGTAGTAAGGGTTAATAACTAATGGGGTATTTATTTTTTGAATGTATGTTAATGTATTGTATATGTATTTTTTAACGACTAAACATCCACACTCTCTGTTAACAGGAAGGCCCAGTGCACACCAAAACCGCTAGCAGATCGTCAAAACGCTAGCGGTTTTGGGAGCAGAGAGCAGATATTTGGCCGGGTGCACACCAAGCGGATTTTGTATGCGATCCACCAGCCGCATCAGCCAGTGAAAACGCTTGGCTATTGTATTTCAATGTGTGGTGCACACCGGCGGTTTGAGGTTTTTTAGCAAACCGCAAACGCGTAGCAGGAGGCGCGTTTGCGGCTTGGCAAAAACCTCAAACCGCCGGTGTGCACCATCCCATTGCAATACATTTAGCCAATCATTTTTCCAGGCGGATGCGGCCGGCGGATCGCTCCAAAAACCGCTCGGTGTGCACTGGGCCGAAGTGTAGTAGATATGTGTTTACTTCAATTGTGTTCACCTCAGCTGTTCCATTACATTGCATTGTGAAAAGAAAAGCATACAGTGTGAAAAGGCCATAGAGAAACATCGACAAACTTGCACATCAGTTGTGGTTTCAACGGACATAGTCCGTTCCCCGCCATCGGTCCTGGTCTAATTCATCATGTAATCCAACTGCGGCTGCGCGTGTGCTTGCTCCCGCGCGCGTCATCAAGAAAAGTTTGTATTGCGTCTGCGCAGTAAGCTTCCAATGTTGCGCACGGGAGCAAGCACTATTCTTCTATTTAGACTAATATTAGCCCAGGACCGGCGGTGGGTAACCGAGGATCGTAGAAGGACGGTGTGGCACATGACAGCTGCAGGGGGCCAATAGAAGCCCCAGGTAAGTATCGGATTTTGTCTTTTAATCCCCTCCACAGAACCCCTTTAATGTATAAAAGGCAGAGACTTATCAAGACTGCCAGGCAATGGGCATTGTTTGGCCACCACGTAGTGGTAGACATTGTAGCCAATAAAAAACTCTGTCAATCAATCACAAGATGACAACTGATCAACTGCAAGCGCACGCACGCACGCACACACACACACCAGAGGAAAGTAGAGGAAGAGCCTAGACTACCAGGCAGCTCGTGACTGATCATTGCAGTCCTCTCAGAGTCCACACAGCATGATATAGTTGTAGTGCATCCTTCACTTAAAAATATGATTTCTTTAAAATGAAAGAAAAAAAAAAAAGCAGTGCTGAGCTGACTGGAGTAGAAGAGATTTCAGCAAATTCCTAAAATTGTATTGTCAGCTAACAAGACCTAATAGAAAAAAATATGGTTAAAAAAAGCCAATACGTAAGGTATGACGTCACGCCCAAGAATTCTGACATTGCATTTACAAAAGCGAATTATGGAGAACCTGTAACTGTGATTCGGAACATTCCACACATAACAGCACATCCTGCAGTTACCTGTGTGTCAGTCAGCGCTCTCGCGGTGCAGGAAGACTTTTATACAGCACGTTACCGCTCCTATACCGGCGACAGCCCTGCACCCTCCGGGGACTCCTTACGTCATTACTGTGTCCCGTGTCTGCGCACTGCCATGACTCTCGACGGTAACAGGCGTGGCTACACACTGAGCATGCGCTGCAGAACAGCAAAATAAGGAAGTACGCTGTACAGTTACAGTAATGAACTGATTATGACAGGATGTGGGATGTAATTTGCAGCGGTGGATGTCAGTTATTTCAGGAATATTAACCCAATTTTAGTATGCCAATAGGAAAAGTACGACTGAAAAGAAAAAGATCTACTGAGAACAAATAAAGATGCACCAAAAACACCTCAACCCTAGAAGCACAGCACATCCTGCGCCCCAACCCAGAGACAGCACTCTCTGCACCCTAACCCAGAGACAGCACTCCCTGCACCGTAACCCAGAGACAGCACTCCCTGCACCTCAACCCAGAGACAGCACTCCCTGCACCCCAACCCAGAGACACAGCACTCCCTGCACCCCAACCCAGAGACACAGCACTCTCTGCACCCCAACCCAGAGACACAGCACTCCCTGCGCCCCAACCCAGACACACAGCACTCTGCACCCCAACCCAGAGACACAGCACTCCCTGCGCCCCAACCCAGAGACACAGCACACCCTGCGCCCCAACCCAGAGACACAGCACACCCTGCACCCCAACCCAGAGACACAGCAGATCCTGCGCCCCAACCCAGAGAAACAGCACACCCTGCACCCCAACCCAGAGACACAGCACTCCCTGCGCCCCAACCCAAAAACACAGCACACCCTGCGCCCCAACCCAGAGACACAGCACACCCTGCGCCCCAACCCAGAGACACAGCACATCCTGCGCCCCAACCCAGAGACAGCACACCCTGCGCCCCAACCCAGAGACTCAGCACACCCTGCGCCCCAACCCAGAGACACAGCACACCCTGCGCCCCAACCCAGAGACACAGCACACCCTGCGCCCCAACCCAGAGACACAGCACACCCTGCGCCCCAACCCAGAGACACAGCACACCCTGCGCCCCAACCCAGAGACACAGCACATCCTGCGCCCCAACCCAGAGACACAGCATGCGCCCCAACCCAGAGACACAGCAAACCCTGCGCCCCAACCCAGAGACACAGCACACCCTGCGCCCCAACCCAGAGACACAGCACACCCTGCGCCCCAACCCAGAGACACAGCACACCCTGCACCCCAACCCAGAGACACAGCACATCCTGCGCCCCAACCCAGAGACACAGCACACCCTGCGCCCCAACCCAGAGACACAGCACATCCTGCGCCCCAACCCAGAGACACAGCATGCGCCCCAACCCAGAGACACAGCAAACCCTGCGCCCCAACCCAGAGACACAGCACACCCTGCGCCCCAACCCAGAGACACAGCACACCCTGCGCCCCAACCCAGAGACACAGCACACCCTGCACCCCAACCCAGAGACACAGCACATCCTGCGCCCCAACCCAGAGACACAGCACACCCTGCGCCCCAACCCAGAGACACAGCACACCCTGCGCCCCAACCCAGAGACACAGCACACCCTGTGCCCCAACCCAGAGACACAGCACACCCTGCACCCCAACCCAGAGACACAGCACATCCTGTGCCCCAACCCAGAGACACAGCACACCCTGCACCCCAACCCAGAGACACAGCATGCGCCCCAACCTAGAGTCACAGCACACCCTGCGCCCCAACCCAGAGACTCAGCACACCCTGCGCCCCAACCCAGAGACACAGCACACCCTGCGCCCCAACCCAGAGACACAGCACACCCTGCACCCCAACCCAGAGACACAGCACATCCTGCGCCCCAACCCAGAGACACAGCACTCCCTGCGCCCCAACCCAGAGACACAGCACTCCCTGCGCCCCAACCCAGAGACACAGCACTCCCTTGCGCCCCAACCCAGAGACACAGCACACCCTGCGCCCCAACCCAGAGACACAGCACACCCTGCGCCCCAACCCAGAAACACAGCACACCCTGCGCCCCAACCCAGAGACACAGCACACCTTGCGCCCCAACCCAGAGACACAGCACACCCTGCGCCCCAACCCAGAGACACAGCACACCCTGCGCCCCAACCCAGAGACACAGCACATCCTGCGCCCCAACCCAGAGACACAGTACTCCCTGCACCCCAACCCAGAGACACAGCACTCCCTGCGCCCCAACCCAGAGACACAGCACTCCCTGTGCCCCAACCCAGAGACACACATACCTCTCAACTTTTTGAGATGAGAAAAAGGGAAACTTAAGTAGAGGTGGGCCGAACGGTTCGCCTGCGAACGGTTCCATGCGAACTTCCGTGGTTCGCGTTCGCGTCCTGCAGGCGAACCTTTGCGGAAGTTCGGTTCGCCCCATAATGCACATGGAGGGTCAACTTTGACCCTCTACATCACAGTCAGCAGGCCCATTGTAGCCAATTAGGCTACACTAGCCCCTGGAGCCCCACCCCCCTTATATAAGGCAGGCAGCGGCGGCCATTACGGTCACTCGTGTGCCTGCATTAGTGAGAGTAGGGCGAGCTGCTGCAGACTGTCTCTCATAGGGAAAGATTAGTTAGGCTTAGCTTGTTCCTGGCTGCATACCTGTTCTGTGAACCCAACACTGCATACCTGTTCTGTGAACCCAACACTGCATACCTGTTCTGTGAACCCACCACTGCATACCTGTACTGTGAACCCACCACTGCATACCTGTTCTGTGAACCCAACCCTGCATACCTGTTCTGTGAACCCACCACTGCATACCTGTACTGTGAACCCACCACTGCATACCTGTTCTGTGAACCCAACACTGCATACCTGTACTGTGAACCCACCACTGCATACCTGTTCTGTGAACCCAACACTGCATACCTGTTCTGTAAACCCACCACTGCATACCTGTACTGTGAACCCACCACTGCATACCTGTACTGTGAACCCACCACTGCATACCTGTTCTGTGAACCCAACACTGCATACCTGTTCTGTGAAACCACCACTGCATACCTGTTCAGTGAACCCACCACTGCATACCTGTTCAGTGAACCTGCCACTGCATACCTGTTCTGTGAACCCACCACTGCATACCTGTTCTGTGAACCCACCACTGCATACCTGTTCTGTGAACCCACCACTGCATACCTGTTGTGTTCAGTGAACCTGCCACTGCATACCTGTTCTGTTCAGTGGACCCGCCACTGTATACCTGTTCAGTGAACCCGCCACTGCATACCTGTTGTGTTCAGTGAACCTGCCACTGCATACCTGTTCTGTGAACCCGCCAATGCATACCTGTTCTGTTCAGTGGACCCGCCACTGTATACCTGTTCTGTTCAGTGAACACGCCACTGTATACCTGTTCAGTGAACCCGCCACTGCATACCTGTTCTGTTCAGTGAACCTGCCACTGCATACCTGTTCTGTGAACCCGCCACTGTATACCTGTACTGTTCAGTGAACCCGCCACTGCATACCTGTTCTGTTCAGTGGACCAGCTACTGTATACCTGTTCTGTTCAGTGAACCCGCCACTGTATACCTGTACTGTTCAGTGAACCCGCCACTGCATACCTGTTCTGTTCAGTGGAGCCGCTACTGTATACCGGTTCTGTTCAGTGAACCCGCCACTGCATACCTGTTGTGTTCAGTGAACCCGCCACTGTATACCTGTACTGTTCAGTGAACCCGCCACTGCATACCTGTACTGTTCAGTGAACCCGCCACTGCATACCTGTTGTGTTCAGTGAACCCGCCACTGCATACCTGTTCTGTTCAGTGAACCTGCCACTGCATACCTGTTCTGTGAACCCGCCACTGTATACCTGTACTGTTCAGTGAACCCGCCACTGCATACCTGTTCTGTTCAGTGAACCTGCCACTGCATACCTGTTCTGTGAACCCGCCACTGTATACCTGTACTGTTCAGTGAACCCGCCACTGCATACCTGTTGTGTTCAGTGAACCTGCCACTGTATACCTGTTCTGTGAACCCGCCACTGTATACCTGTACTGTTCAGTGAACCCGCTACTGCATACCTGTTGTGTTCAGTGAACCTGCCACTGTATACCTGTTCTGTTTAGTGAACCCGCTACTGTATACCTGTTCAGTGAACCCGCCACTGCATACCTGTTCTGTTCAGTGAACCTGCCACTGCATATCTGTTCTGTGAACCCGCCACTGTATACCTGTACTGTTCAGTGAACCCGCCACTGCATACCTGTTGTGTTCAGTGAACCTGCCACTGCATACCTGTTCTGTGAACCCGCCACTGCATACCTGTTCTGTTCAGTGGACCCACCACTGTATACCTGTTCTGTTCAGTGAACACGCCACTGTATACCTGTTCAGTGAACCCGCCACTGCATACCTTTTCTGTTCAGTGAACCTGCCACTGCATACCTGTTCTGTGAACCCGCCAGTGTATACCTGTACTGTTCAGTGAACCCGCCACTGCATACCTGTTCTGTTCAGTGGACCCGCTACTGTATACCTGTTCTGTTCAGTGAACCCGCTACTGTATACCTGTACTGTTCAGTGAACCCGCCACTGCATACCTGTTCTGTTCAGTGGAGCCGCTACTGTATACCGGTTCTGTTCAGTGAACCCGCCACTGCATACCTGTTGTGTTAAGTGAACCCGCCACTGTATACCTGTACTGTTCAGTGAACCCGCCACTGCATACCTGTACTGTTCAGTGAACCCGCCACTGCATACCTGTTGTGTTCAGTGAACCCGCCACTGCATACCTGTTCTGTTCAGTGAACCTGCCACTGCATACCTGTTCTGTGAACCCGCCACTGTATACCTGTACTGTTCAGTGAACCCGCCACTGCATACCTGTTCTGTTCAGTGAACCTGCCACTGCATACCTGTTCTGTGAACCCGCCACTGTATACCTGTTCTGTTCAGTGAACGCACCGCATCAGTGCGCATACCTGTGCAGTTAAGTGAACCCACCTACCTACGTGAGTGCACGCAGTGTGATATACCACTCCGTGCATACCCGATATGGACAAAACAGGTAGAGGAAGAGGTAGTGCCAGAGCCAGAGGAAGGCCACCCGGCAGGTCTGCGCGAGGTCGTGTAAATGTAATTTCGTGTGGACCTGGCCCACAGTACAGTGCTCGGAAGAAGGCACGTCCCATTACCTCCCAAGATTGTCAGGACGTGGTTGAGTATTTAGCGACACAGAACACCTCATCTTGCTCAGCCACCAGCGCTACTACTAGCACCACTTCCGCTGCATTTGACACTTCGCAAGAATTATTTAGTGTTGAAATCACTGATGCACAGCCATTGTTGTTACAGCCAGATTAATTTTCACCAGCTCATATGTCTGAGTTACGCGGCAACACTATGGATGTAACATGTAAGGAGGATGAAGGATCTACTGATGGTGCATGTTTGGATTTGTCTGAGGCAAGCGAAGCTGGGCAGGATGATTACGATGATGACGATTATAGGGATCCTCTGTATGTTCCCAATAGAGGAGATGAAGAGGGGGACAGTTCAGAGGGGGAGTCAGAGAGTAGTAGGAGGAGAGAAGTTGCTGAAAGAAGCTGGGGCAGCTCTTCGTCAGAAACAGCTGGTGGCAGTGTCCGGCACCATGTATCGCCACCTATGTACAGCCAGCCAACTTGCCCTTCAGCATCAGCTGCTGAGGTCCCCATAGTGCCCACATCCCAGGGTGGCTCAGCGGTGTGGACATTTTTTAATGTGTGTGCCTCAGATCGGAGCAAAGCCATCTGTTCGCTCTGCCAACAAAAATTGAGCCGTGGAAAGGCCAACACTCACGTAGGGACAAGTGCCTTACGAAGGCACCTGGAGAAAAGGCACAAACAGCAATGGGATGGCCACCTGAGCAAAAGCAGCAGCAGCACACAAAAGAAAAGTCACCCTCCTTCTCCTCTTCCTCCTTCAGGTGCATCATCTGCTTCTGCCGCTTTCTCCCTTCCACCTTCACAGGCACCCTCCTCCACTCCGCCTCTGCCCTTGAGCGGTTCCTGCTCCTCTGCCCACAGCAGCAGTCAGGTGTCCGTGAAGGAAATGTTTGAGCGGAAGAAGCCAATTTCGGCCACCACCCCCTTGCCCGGCGTCTGACAGCTGGCGTGGCGGAACTGTTAGCTCGCCAGCTGTTACCATACCGGCTGGTGGACTCTGAGGCCTTCCGTAAATTTGTGGCCATCGGAACACCGCAGTGGAAGATGCCAGGCCGCACTTATTTTTCGAGAAAGGCCATACCCCAACTGCACCGTGAAGTTGAGAGGCAAGTGGTGTCATCTCTTGCGAAGAGCGTTGGGTCAAGGGTACACCTGACCACGGATGCCTGGTCTGCCAAGCACGGGCAGGGCCGCTACATTACGTACACAGCCCATTGGGTCAACCTGGTGGTGAACGATGGCAAGCAGGGCGCAGCGGACCAAATTGTGACACCTCCACGGCTTGCAGGCAGGCCTCCTGCCACCTCCTCTCCTCCTGCTACATGCTCTTCGCTGTCCTCCTCCTCCTTGGCTGAGTGGCAGTTCTCCTCTCCAGCTACACAGCCCCAGCTCCGCAGGGCCTATGCTGCATGCCAGGTACGACGCTGTCACGCCATCACACGTAGCGAGGTCGAGAGAATCTGCAACTGGTGCAGGGAGAACAACCTAGTTCTCAACACAGCAAAGACTGTTGAACTAGTTGTAGACTTCAGGAGGAACCCTCCCCCCCTCTCCCCTGTCCTCATTGGAGAAACAGAAGTCTCTACGGTGTCATCGGTTCGGTTCCTCGGCACGACTCTCACCAATAACCTGAAATGGGGGCAAAACACCACTAAAATTCAAAAGAAATCCCAGCAGAGGCTTTTCTTCCTGCGCCAACTGAAGAGATTTGGCATGCCACGGGAGCTGCTGACCAGCTTCTATACTGCCACCATAGAATCCATCCTCTGCTCCTCAGTCATTGTTTGGTACGCGGGTGCAACGGCCAGTGATAAACATAAACTGCAGAGGGTCATAGCTGATGCAGAGAGAATCATCGGATCTCCTCTTCCACCTCTTGATCTGCTCCACTCCGCTAGATTGAGGAAGAGGGCCACCATGATCTCCCGTGACCCCTCTCACCCTGGCAACCACTACTTCAAGCTCCTCCCGTTGGGCCGCCGCTTCAGGACTATACCAGCCAAAACCACCAGGCGGAAGAACACCTTCTTCCCCCAAGCCGTTCGGTCACTGAACTCTGACCTTTCCCGGTCCGGCCTGCACTCGTAGTTGCCGGGTCGGTCAGCTGGTCCCCGTCGCTGCCTCCCTCGGTTCTTCTCCGGAAACGGGGGCCTTTTACTAGTGTTTACCGGCATCACTATCTGTATATCTGATTACTGCATTTCAAAGTGTATGTGTTGTATGTCTTTACTCTGTCTTTGCCATGTGTACCACAAATAATTCCGATTATGGCTCTTGCTGTTCTTGGCGAAATAAAACTGATTCTGATTCTGATTCTGATTCTGACATGTCTTGTCTCAAAGCGGAGAGTCACACTGGAGCAGCTCTCCTGGCTGCTCTTAAGAAACAGGTGGATGAGTGGCTGACCCCGCACCACCTGGAGATAGGCAACGTGGTGTGCGACAACGGCAGCAATCTGCTTGCCGCTTTGCATATGGGGAAGCTGACACACATACCCTGCATGGCACATGTCATGAATCTAGTGGTTCAAAGATTTGTGGCAAAGTACCCTGGCTTAGCGGATGTCCTGAAGCAGGCCAGGAAGGTCTGTGGGCATTTGAGGCGGTCTTACACAGCCATGGCACGCTTTGCGGAAATTCAGCGGAAAAACAACATGCCGGTGAGACGCCTCATTTGCGATAGCCCGACTCGCTGGAATTCGACCCTGCTCATGTTCTCCCGCCTGCTAGAACAGAAGAAAGCCGTCACCCACTACCTCTACAACTACAGTAGAATGAAACAGTCTGGGAAGATGGGGATGTTCTGGCCCGACAACTGGACACTGATGAAAAATGCATGCAGGCTCATGCGGCCGTTTGAGGAGGTGACCAACCTGGTGAGCCGCAGTGAGGGCACCATCAGCGACTTAATTCCCTACGCTTACTTCTTGGAGCGTGCTGTGCGTAGAGTGGCGGATGAAGCTGCGAATGAGCGTGACCAGGAACCGTTACGGCAGGAACAGGCATGGGACCAATTTTCATCAGACCCAGCTGTTTCCTCAACACCTGCGGCAGCACAGAGGGGGGAGGAGGAGGAAGAAGAGAAGTCGTGTGCAGAAGATGAGTCAGACTCAGAGGATGATGAGCAAGGTGTTTCTTTGGGGGAGGAGAAGGAGGAGGGGACGGCGGCAGGAGAACACCCGCAGCAGGCGTCGCCGGGGGCTTGTGCTGCTCAACCTTCCCGTGGTATTGTTCGCGGCTGGGGGGAGGAGGTTGACTTACGTGACGTCACTGAGGAAGAGCAAGAGGAGATGGAGGGTACTGGATCCGACTTTGTGCAGATGTCGTCTTTTATGCTGTCCTGCCTGTTGAGGGACCCCCGTATAAAAAACCTCAAGGGGAATGAGCTGTACTGGGTGGCCACACTACTAGACCCTCGGTACAGGCACAAAGTGGCGGACCTGTTACCAACTCACCTGAAGGTGGAAAGGATGCAGCACATGCAGAACCAGCTGTCAACTATGCTTTACAATGCCTTTAAGGGTGATGTGACAGCACAACGCCAGCAAGGTACCACTGCCACTAATCCTCCTCCCGTGTCCACGCAGTCAAAGACAGGACGCTCCAGCGATCTCATGGTGATGTCGGACATGCGGACGTTCTTTAGTCCAACGCCTCGCCGTAGCCCTTCCGGATCCACCCTCCACCAACGCCTGGAACGGCAGGTAGCCGACTACCTGGCCTTAAGTGTGGATGTAGACACTGCTGTGAACAGCGATGAGGAACCCTTGAACTACTGGGTGCGCAGGCTTGACCTGTGGCCAGAGCTGTCCCAATTTGCCATCCAACTTCTCTCCTGCCCTGCCGCAGGCGTCCTGTCAGAAAGGACCTTCAGCACAGCTGGAGGCATTGTCACTGAGAAGAGAAGTCGCCTAAGTCACAAAAGTGTTAAGTACCTCACCTTTATCAAAATAAATGAGGCATGGATCCTGGAGGGCTGCTGCTCTCCCCAAGACTAAGTCAGTCCCCGCACACACAGCATCTCTGCCTGCACGCCGTGTGACTGGCTGCCTGGCCTGCCCCAAGAAGACTAAGTCGCTCCCAGTCCCTCCACACAGCATGTCTGCCTGCAGGCCGCTTGACTACCTTCTCCGCCACCACCAACAGGGTCCGGGACTCCAGGCGGATTGCTGAATTTTTTAGGCCGCTGCTAGCAGCAGCCGCTGTAATAATTTTTCTGGTGCGTGTACATGACTGCCTAACAAAAGAAAAGGCATGTACATGCGCCCATTCACCTTCGTGATCATTACCTTGCCGTGGTGAAGGGGCTTGCGTATCACAATGAAGCAATGACCGGCGCCTAGATGAGTGTCTCGGGGGGCACACAAAAGATAATAAGGTCGTTGCTTCATTGTGGTCAGACCAAATTTGATCAGCTGGACAGTCACTGTTCTGTCATTCAGCTACATCAGCCAGGCGACCATATGGGCTGTAAAGCCACCAAAACCTGCACTCTCGCCATGGTGCGCACCAGTCCAGCACGGCCGTCACTACACAAACAGCTGTTTGCGGTGCGTTACACTGTGAGTTTGGTGTGTCAGTGTGAAGCAGTACCTTAATTACACTACCTGATTGATGTATACACATGCAAGATGTTTTAAAGAGAAACTCCAACCAAGAATTTAACTTTTTCCCAATCAGTAGCTGATACCCCATTTTACATGAGAAAGACAACGATTTTCACAAACAGACCATCAGGGGGCGCTGTGTGACTGATTTTGTGCTGAAACCCCTCCCACAAGAGGCTCTGAATACCGCGGTACTGCTGGCAAACTGCCACAATGTAACAATGTTCAGAGACAGGAAATAGCTGTTATTAGCTGTCTGTAACAGACAGAGCAGCTAGAAACAGCTAAATAACCTGCCCACAGTAACAATGTCACCATGTAATAAATGTCAGAATGTGAATCAGGGAGAGGAAAGATTTTACAATGAGCAAACACTGACTAAATCATTTATACATAATTATGGTAAAAAATGAAGCACTTTTTTTACTACATTATTTTCACTGGAGTTCCTCTTTAAAGCACTTTAGGCCTGTCATTTAGCATTCAATGTGAAACGCTGCTTTGCGTCAAATCCAGATTTTTCCCGGGGACTTTTGGCGTGTATCCCACTCCGCCATGCCCCCCTCCAGGTGTTAGACCCCTTGAAACATCTTTTCCATCACTTTTGTGGCCAGCATAATTTTTTTTTTCCAAAGTTCGCATCCCCATTGAAGTCTATTGCGGTTCGCAAACTTTAACGCGAACTGAACCTTCCGCGGAAGTTCGCGAACCCGGTTCGCGAACCTAAAATCGGAGGTTCGGCCCAACTCTACACTTAAGCCATGCCCCTGCCACACCCCTGGCCACGCCCTCATCACGCCTCTAGTCATGCCTACCATAAAGATTTCATAAGAAACATATGTTGTTTTATAATTCAAACCACACTGGTCCTTTCTATCCTGGTTCATGTTCCTTCATATTAACATTTTAAAATTAGTAATATATCAATTTAAAGGTTGGGAATAAAGTTTAGAGTCAATCAAACACATTTTTAGTATAGAAATATATATATTTACATAGAAAGAGGGACAAAGTCATGAAAGAGGGACAAATGAGGGTGAAAGAGGGACAGAGGGACAGGGCTCCCAAAGAGGGACTGTCCTTCCGAAAAAGGGACAGTTGGGAGCTATGGACACAGCACTCCCTGCGCCTCAACCCAGAGACACAGCACTCTCTGCACCCCAACCCAGAGACACAGCACTCCCTGCGCCTCAACCCAGAGACACAGCACACCCTGCACCCCAACCCAGAGACACAGCACTCCCTGCGCCTCAACCCAGAGACACAGCACTCTCTGCACCCCAACCCAGAGACACAGCACTCCCTGCGCCTCAACCCAGAGACAGCACTCCCTGCGCCCCAACCCAGAGACACAGCACTCCCTGCGCCCCAACCCAGAGACACAGCACACCCTGCACCCCAACCCAGAGACAGCACACCCTGCGCCCCAACCCAGAGACACAGCACTCTCTGCGCCCCAACCCAGAGACACAGCACTCCCTGCACCCCAACCCAGAGACAGCACTCCCTGCGCCCCAACCCAGAGACACAGCACTCCCTGCACCCCAACCCAGAGACACAGCACACCCTGCACCCCAACCCAGAGACACAGCACTCCCTGCGCTCCAACCCAGAGACACAGCACACCCTGCGCCCCAACCCAGAGACACAGCACTCCCTGCGCCCCAAACCCAGAGACACAGCACTCCCTGCGCCCCAACCCAGAGACACAGCACACCCTGCGCCCCAACCCAGAGACACAGCACTCCCTGCGCCCCAACCCAGAGACACAGCACTCCCTGCGCCCCAACCCAGAGACACAGCACTCCCTGCGCCCCAACCCAGAGACACAGCACACCCTGCGCCCCAACCCAAAGACACAGCACACCCTGCGCCCCAACCCAGAGACCCAGCACACCCTGCGCCCCAACCCAGAGACACAGCACTTCCTGCGCCCCAACCCAGAGACACAGCACTCCCTGCGCCCCAACCCAGAGACACAGCAAACCCTGCACCCCAACCCAGAGACACAGCACTCCCTGCGCCCCAACCCAGAGACACAGCACTCCCTGCGCCCCAACCCCGAGACACAGCACTCCCTGCGCCCCAACCCAGAGACACAGCACACCCTGTGCCCCAACCCAGAGACACAGCACACCCTGCGCCCTAACCCAGAGACACAGCACTCTCTGCACCCCAACCCAGAGACACAGCACTCTCTGCACCCCAACCCAGAGACACAGCACTCCCTGCGCCTCAACCCAGAGACAGCACTCCCTGCTCCCCAACCCAGAGACACAGCACTCCCTGCGCCCCAACCCAGAGACACAGCACTCCCTGCGCCCCAACCCAGAGACAGCACTCTCTGTGCCCCAACCCAGTGTGCGCCCCAACCCAGAGGCACAGCACTCCCTGCACCCCAACCCAGAGACACAGCACACCCTGCGCCCCAACCCAGAGACAGCACTCTCTGCACCCCAACCCAGAGACACAGTACTCCCTGCAACCCAACCCAGAGACACGGCACACCCCAACCAAGAAACATGGCAGCACACTCTGCGCCCCAACCCAGAAACAGCACATCCTGCACCCCAACCCAGAGACACAGCACTCCCTGCACCCCAACCCAGAGACACAGCACACCCTGCACCCCAACCCAGAGACATAGCACTCCCTGCACCCCAACCCAGAGACATAGCACTTCCTGCACCCCAACCCAGAGACGCAGCACTCCCTGCACCCCAACCCAGAGACAGCACTCCCTACACCCCAACCCAGAGACACAGCACACCCTGCACCCCAACCCAGAGACACAGCACACCCTGCACTTCAACCCAGAAACACGGCACACCCCAACCAAGAAACATGGCAGCACACTCTGCGCCCCAACCCAGAAACACAGCACATCCTGCACCCCAACCCAGAGACACAGCACACCCTGCACCCCAACCGAGTGACACAGCACACCCTGCACCCCAACCCAGAGACATAGCACACCCTGAACCCCAACCCAGAGACACAGCACATCTTGCGCCCCAACCCAGAGACACAGCACTCCCTGCACCCCAACCCAGAGACACAGCACACCCTGCACCCCAACCCAGAGACACAGCACTTCCTGCAGCCCAACCCAGAGACACAGCACACCCTGCACCCCAACCGAGTGACACAGCACACCCTGCACCCCAACCCAGAGACATAGCACACCCTGCACCCCAACCGAGTGACACAGCACACCCTGCGCCCCAACCCAGAGACAGCACTCCCTGCACCCCAACCTAGAGACACTGTACACCCCAACCCCAACCCAGAAACAAGGCACACCCTTCTTCCCAGCACACCCCTCACTTCAACCCAGAAATGTGGCACACTCCTCACCCCATCCCAGAAACACAGCACACATGGCACTTCAAGCACAGTACACTATATCCCAAGTCACTCAAACTGCACCGCAACTGAGAAACAGCACACATTGCACCCCAACGTATATATACAGCATACTGTACCCCAGGACAGAAACATATCACAAATTGCCCCTCCAGCCATAAAAAAGCATGCAGTACACCCCTGCTGAGAAATACAGCACATACTGTACCACAAGGTACATATGTTGCACATTCTACCCCAGCCGCACACAAGATACAGCAGTGGGTCTGTATGTGTAGTGCTTTGATAGCTATATATGTGGTATATTATTTACTGGGTAGGTTTTACTATTAGGTATGGGTTGCTACTTGCTAATCTAGAGAACGCTTTGCTGAAATTATAAGTAAATAGTCCAATAAAAATACAGTATTAAACATACCTCCCAACTTTTTGAGATGAGAAAGAGGGACACCTAAGCCACGCCCCTGCCACACCCCTGATCATGCCCCCATCACACCCCTAGTCTTGCATACCATAAAGATTTCATCAGAAAAATATGTTGTTTTATAATTCATACCACACGGGTCCTTTCTATCCAGGTTCATTTTCCTTCATATTAACATTTTAAAATTAGTAATAAATCAATTAAAAGTATTGGGAATAAAGTTTAGAGTCAATCAAACACATTTTTAAGTAGAGAAATATATATATTTACATAGAAAGAGGGACAAAGTCCTGAAAGAGGGACAAATGAGGAAGAAAGAGGGACAGAGGGACAGGGCTCCCAAAGAGGGACTGTCCCTCCAAAAAAGGGACAGTTGGGAGCTATGTATTAAACAATAACTCCACAATAGTTAAAAGGAGAGTATTTATTGGTGTCCTGCTACCAAGGTTCTCGTGGTACGCATACCCTAGGTTACTTTAGTAAGGGGTTCAGGAGGTACTTGAACTTATCATAGTCAATCTGTTCTATTAAGTTTTGAGATGGCAAAAAAAGATACACCATACATACATTAATCTGAATAGGTGTGTATACATGCCCAGATTTACATCACAGGAGCCTATAGGCACAGATGTCCTGGCACCCTAGACTTCACCTCCATAAATCTGCCTTAGTATTAGGTAGCCAGAGGTATCCTCAATATTAAAGAGAACCCGAGGTGGGGATCTTAGGGTTAAGTCTATACACAGAAGCTGGGTCTGGCTATAGTGCCCAGCATCTGTTGCTAGTTGAATCCCCCGTAAGTCCCCCCTGCGCTCCGTTCTAGCCCATAAATTACAGCCGTGCTGCCGGGCTCTGTTTACCTTTCTAGTGCCACTCACGCCGCTCCCCCCGCCTCCTGCAGAGCGCCGGTCCCCGCCCGCGTCCCTTCTCTCCAATCAGCGGCGAGGGAAGGGACGTGGGCGGGGATCGGCACTCTGCAGGAGGCGTGGGAGCAGCGTGAGTGGCACTAGAATGGTAAACAGAGCCACCTGCGACACGCTCAGTGTCGACAGCGCCACTGTAATTTATGGGGGGAGAGCAGAGCGCAGAGGGGATTTAGGGAAGATTCAACTAGTAACAGAGGCCGGGCACTATAGCCAGACCCAGCCTCTGTGTATAGATTTTATTCTAAGATCCCCACCTCGGGATCTCTTTAAGTAGCTAGAGGTGCCCCTAAGTATTAGGTAGCTAGAGGAGACTCAATATTAAAGAGACTCTGTAAAGAAAAAAAAACTCAATATTAAGTAGCTAGAGGTGCGGTGCCCCCAAGTATTAGGTAGCGAGAGGAACTTCAGTATTAATTAGCTAGAAGTGCCCCCAAGTATTAGGTAGCTAGAGGGACATCAATATTAAGTAGCTAGAGGTGCCCCCAAGTATTAGGTAGCTAGAGGAGCCCCAGTATTAATTAGCTAGAGGTGCCCCCAAGTATAAGGTAGCTAGAAGGACCTCAATATTAAGTAGCTAGTAGTGCCCCCAAGTATTCGGTAGCTAGAGGAACCTCAGTATTAAGTAGCTAGAGGTGCCCTTGACTGAAGGGAGATCTTGTCAGTGGAATGCAGGGACCCAGTTGAGTAAGCTCTCATTTACACTCTCATCAAGACTCTGCATAGGGAAGGAGGGAGGGAGGCGCTGGGGAGGGGAGTGAGCCGCCTTTCCATTATTAGATGCCTGTAGGCACGTGCCTACAGTGCCTTATGGTAAATCCGGCCCTGTGTGTATAGCTAATTAAAACTATCAAGGGATGTTTCAAAAGCATTTATCCATAATTATGAAGAACTCCTAAGCAATATGTATGAGTCAAGGGGTACTTAAGATGATGTTACTCACAACAGGTGGTACTTGACCAACACAGTCATTAATAAAGGGGTATATGCTGTAATAATGTTGAGGAACACTGCCCTATTTCATCCGGCTTCTCTCATTTTGGACCTAATGTCTGGGGCCATCTTGTACTAGGGTTTGAAAAAAGTACATGGTACACATATGAGGACAAAACACATGAATATTTAGCATTGTCTGGGCCCTGTTGATCTCAGCAATGGTGGAAGATGTAGGGCTTCCTCAGGTAACAAACTCCAACTGACAAATGTGACAAAAGTATCAAAATATAGTTGGAGAAGTACTATCAACATTTATTCTTGCTTGCTGGTGGTTTAAAAGACATTTTATTAACAAGTTTGAAAATATCGCCTGGGAGAAAACTCAGGAGAAAAAGTTAAAAAGAGGTTTTTGACTCCACCATAGTACAATAAAAAAGGCCGTACTCTTAACCACTTGCCGACCGCACACTCATAACGTGCGTCGGCAAAGTGGCAGCTGCAGGACCAGCGACGCAGTACTGCGTCGCCAGCTGCAGCCTAATTAATCAGGAAGCAGCCGCTCGTACGAGCGGCTGCTTCCTGTCAAATCACGGCGGGGGGCTCCGTGAATAGCCTGCGGGCCGCCGATGGCGGCTCGCAGGCTAGATGTAAACACAAGCGGAAATAATCCGCTTTGTTTACATTTGTACGGCGCTGCTGCGCAGCAGCGCCGTAAGGCAGATCGGCGATCCCCGGCCAATCAGCGGCCGGGGATCGCCGCCATGTGACAGGGGACGTCCCGTCACAGGCTGCACAGGACGGATAGCCGTCCTGTGCAGCCCCGATCACCGGGGGAGGCAGCAGGTAGGAGAGGGAGGGGGGAATTTCAACGCGGAGGGGGGCTTTGAGGTGCCCCCTCCGCCACCCACAGCAGGCAGGAGAGATCAGACCCCCCCAGCACATCATCCCCATAGGGGGGAAAAAAGGGGGGCAATCTGATCTCCCTGCCTGCACCCTGATCTGTGCTGGGGGCTGCAGAGCCCACCCAGCACAGATCAATCAAACCAGCGCTGGTCCTTAAGGGGGGGTAAAGGGTGGGTCCTCAAGTGGTTAAAGGAATGATCCGCGGAAATGTAAAAAAAAAGTTCCACTTACCTGGGGCTTCCTCCAGCCCGGGGAAGCCGTCCTGTGCCCCCGCCGCAGCTCCTCCGTCTCCCGGTCCTCTTCGCCAGCAAAGCCGACTTCGCCAGGTCAGGTTCCGGGTCGGCCTCTTCTGCGCTCCATGGCGCGGGTCACGTGGTCCTGCCGACGTCATCTGGACGCTACTGCGCAGGCTTTTCCGCGTAGCACTTCTTTGCGGACCTCAGCTCTCTGTTCAGGTCGTTTCTTGCCTTTTTGTATTCCTCCTGGTTGCCGGACTTATGTGCAGCTTCCTTGCTATGTCGTAGTTGTCGTAGTCTTTTTGATAACCACGGTTTATCGTTTGAATACAGCTTGAAGGTTTTAGTTGGGATACAGGAGTCCTCGCAGAAGCTAATGTATGAGGATACGTTGTCTGCCCACTCGTCCAGGTTAGGCGATTCCAGAGCCTTCCAGTCTGTGCAGTCAAAGCAGGCCTGAAGTTGAAGTTTAGCCTCACTTGACCACACTTTGGAGGACTTAGTGACAGGTTTAGAGGTTTCCAGGCGCCTTTTATAAGTAAGTACCAGGTGGATGATGCAGTGGTCAGATGAGCCTAGGGCTGCCCACGGTGTCGCTTTGTATGCATCTTTCAGGGCCGTGTAGCAGTGGTCGAGGGTGTTGGCACTCCTGGTGGGGCAGGCGATGTGCTGATGGAAGCGGGGCAGCTCTTTGCGGAGGTTGGCCTTGTTAAAATCCCCCAAGATAATGAACAGCGAGTCCGGGAGGGCCGTCTCCCACTGCATGATGGTATCACTGAGATCACGCAGGGCAGCATTTACTTCTGCATCAGGAGGGATATACACACCCGCGAGGACGTAGGAGGAGAACTCCCTAGGCGAGTAGATTGGCCTGCAATTGATGAGGAGGAGTTCAAGTTCTGGTGTGCATTTCTTGGCCAGTACAGAGGTGTTTGAGCACCAGGCGGAGCTGATGTAGAAGCAGATGCCGCCCCCTTTCTTTTTCCCAGAGAGGGTGCTGTCTCGGTCTGCTCGGATGAGGCTGAAACCTGGGAGCTGGAGAGCACTCTCAGGGATGTCGTCATGGAGCCACGTTTCAGTAAAGCAAAAGACTGGGGTGTTGTGACCGAGTTCCCTCTTGTCGCTGATGAGTCTCAGCTCATCTAGCTTGTTGGGGAGGGAGCAGACGTTAGCGAGGAGGACCACAGGGATGGCTGACCGCAGGCCCCTCCTCTTCAGCCTCGCCCGGACGCCTGATCGACAGCCCCTGCGGCGCTGGCTACAAGGAGGCCAGGGCGCAGAAGCAGTGATTACTTGGACGTGGCTCCAGACAGAGTTGTACAAGAGCTCATGCTCCGGGTGTGTGGCTGTGATATGTTCCCATTTGAGGAGCTGTGCTCTGGAGTAGGTGGTACGAGGGGGGAGGGGTAGCATTTGGGGCATGGATGGTAAGCCAGCACAGTGCGACCGGAATGTGCAAAAATACTAGTAATAGTACAATAACAGTCTATCAGCAGTATGACACAGATGTAAGATGTAAGAGGCGAGTGCAACAACAGTCCATCAGCAGCAGTGTGACACAGATGTAAGAGGCGAGTGCAATAACAATAACAGACCATGAGCAGTAGTGTGACACAGATGTAAGAGGCGAATGCAATAATAATAACAGACCATCAGCAGCAGTGTGACACAGATGTAAGAGGCGAATGCAATAACAGACCATCAGCAGCAGTGTGACACAGATGTAAGGGGCATGTGCAATAACACTCCATCAGCAGCAGTGTGACACAGATGTAAGGGGCATGTGCAATAACAGTCCATCCGCAGTGTGACACAGATGTAAGGGCATGTGCAATAGCAGTCCATTCGCAGTGTGACACAGATGTAAGGGGCATGTGCAATAGCAGTCCATCCGCAGTGTGACACAGATGCAAGAGGCGGGTGCAATAACAATAACAGACCATCAGCAGCAGTGTGACACAGATGTAAGGGGCATGTGCAATAACAGTCCATCCGCAGTGTGACACAGATGCAAGAGGTGGGTGCAATAACAGTCCATCAGCAGTGTGACACAGATGTAAGGGGCGAGTGCAATAACAGACCATCATGTGTGCATTTATACTTTACCTGTCCACTGTCGACTCGCCTGCCATGGTGCCCATTCATCTTTGGCTTCCTCCATTTGCACCTCACACATTGCCGGTGTATAGCACATGGTGCGTGAATGAGGGCAAACATGCATCACATGCTATACACCGGCAGCGTGTGAGCGCAAATGGAGAAAGCAGAAGCCAGAAGGGCACCGCGGCAGGCGACAGCGGACAGGTAAAGTATAAATGCATGCACGGGGGGGGGGGGGGGGGGGAGGGGCACATTTACACTAGGAGGACAGCACCAGAGGTTCCTTCACATTCGTCGCTTGTCCCGATACCTGATTGAGCACGTCAGCCCGAGATTTACCAGCATGTCCGAGCAATTTTCCTGGTCGTGTTAATTACTATTCCCCCTCCAAGGCGCTGTACAGTGGGGGTAAGATGCAATTCAGCTTTTACTATTACTGGCGTCCAAATTGCAATGTATTTATCATAGTTTGGGCGCCATCTTTTGCGGGCGCCCAAATAACTCACTGAGCACCGCTATATCTGTAATTCACATTATGGCCTATGGCAGTGAAGAAATCTTTTTAGCTGCACGGCACCCTTTTTACCAGACTTGGTATACATCTCTATGGCGCAGGAAATAGAAGGAGCCGTGTGCTGAGACTGCCATCTAGTGGGCCACAACAGAAAAACACTATACCATGCACATGGTTTCACTGTTCAGCCATTTTATGTGGCCTATATGAATTTGCGGCTATGTTGCTGCTTGTTCTCCTATAACAATGATTAAATTGATGGTGAAAAAGTTAAAGGCGTCATATATGAACAGCGCAATGAATGCCAGGATAAGGGGCTTAAGAAAGGCTATACAAATTCCAGGAGGCAGACAAGACAAGACAAGACCCATAACATTTATATTGTACTTTTCTCCTAGCAGACTCAAAGCGCTTCAGGACTGCAGCCATTTAGGTCCCACTCTCCACAGGCAACTAGGAGCATTAGGGAGCCTTGACCAAAGACTCCTTAAACGTTTCTGTACTGGCTTGAGACAGCGTTTGAACCCTTGTCAAATGCTTGAACCCAGTCCCTACATCAAAGGCAACATCTTTAGGGCATGAGCCCACTAACGCAGTTGTGCACAGTTGTGTCCGCTTTTCAGCAGCACATCAATGTTACAGATGCTGAAAAGCGGACAGAAGCGGACACAAATGCACACAATCAGGATACAGGAAGAGCCACTTGCCAGATACGTCCAGGGCAAAAGCCTGTGAGCAACTAGTGACAGCACTGGGCCTCTTCAGACACAGGGCCTGGTGCGATTTCCCCACTTGCCACCCCCAAAGGTCGCCTCTGACCTAGAAGGCTACACATGAGATGGGAGGGGAGTGTGCTGCGTTTCTTTTTCTTTTTTTTGGGGGGGGGGGGGGGGGAGGGGATTAATGTTATTAAAAATGAGTAAAAAAATATCCTGTTTCATTATTTATTGTATTTATAAAGCGCCAACATATACTGTATTATTCTGCAGTGTTGTTTGAAGTACAGCTTAGTATTACCCATAACTACCATGATGCTGTAAGAATCAAGGCCGGGGGTACTTTATTAAACAAACTTTAAGCGCCTGCACTAATCTCCACTGCATGGCAACAAGTTTAATACAAACAAGTAAAACTACAAACATACCCGCTACCATTGTCACCAAGAGCAATGGCTGCCAGTTGCACAAAAGTTGTACACAATATATTACTATGGGAACCTATGGCGGCACCCAAACTTCCACGGCGGTGGGTTTACAGTGGGGGCGGTTAAGGTTAGGAGTTGGTGGGGGGGGGTTAAGGTTAGGCTTTGCTGGGGGGAGTTTCTTTTAAATGAAGGCATCTGCGTGTGTGTGGTCTGCCGATCGGCTGCAGCAGAGTGGCTCTCTAGTTCCTCCAGGACGCCACATGACGTCATGTCGCTCCTTGCGAAATTAGATGGGAGCTTGCTCTAGCGTGAGCTCCTGTCAGTAAACAAAGCAAGCCACAGTGATCGGCCTGCCAGCCTGTGATCGGAGCTGGCAGGCTGTTTTTTTTTTTTTTATTCACAGGGTGAAAATGATTTATATAGCTCTGACATCTTACACTGCACAGAGTACAGCCTTGTCATTTAACTGTCCCTCTGATGGGCTCACAATCTAATCCCTATCATAGGCATATGCCTATATATGTATAGTGTAGTGTATGTATAGTAGTGTAGGGCCAATTTAGGGGGGGGAAGGGGGTAAAAAAAAAGCAAAATTGTCGCTATTTTTTATTTATAAAAAAACCCCTAAACATTGTAGCAGTAATCAGATACCACCAAAAGAAAGCTCTATTGGTGAGAAGAAAAGGGGGTAAAATTCATTTGGGTGCTAAGTTGTATGAACGAGCACTAAACCATTAAAGTTGTGAAGTGCGGAATTGTAAAAAATGGCCTGGTCACTGGGAGGCAAAGGTTATTCATTACATAACTAGGACAGGTAAAATAAGAGGAAAGAAGAAAAGGCAAGTCTGAAAGAAGCCAAATCATTATGCTAACCAGTAACCCTTCACCTATGTATCATTCACTCCAAACACGAGGCAGAGGCTAGAAAGATAATTAAAATAATTAAAACAACTCAATCACCCCTTAATGAGAGTCTGAAGCCAAATTAAATACTTCTTTTTACCTGCTATTTATCTTAAGCTATATGAGCAGTGCCAAAACGCTGCATTCCTGCGGCAGAACGAGGTTTTTATACCCCCCCCCCCCCCCCCCAAATCCCAGAGCAAAATTCACGACTTTCCAGATCCTGGATTTTGCTGCCCCGGGGAGGCAGCTGTAGCTCTGCCTCTGCTGGAGTAAATCTCTGCGGATCTCCGCCTCTCCCTGCCCCTCCCAGTGAAAAGAAGACTGAGAGGGGCGGGGAGAGGCAGCAATGGGCAGATATTGACTCCTACCAAGAAGCGCTCCCTGATTTTTGCCCCGGGGATTTGGGGTATAAACACCTCGTTTTGCCGCGTTTCAGTACTGCTCATATTGCTTAAGATAAATTGCAGGTAAAAAGTATTTCATTTGGCTTCAGACGTTATTTAACTTCTAATCATGCACATAACACAATGACAATATAATTAATGTCCACTAGATGTCAGTACATTGCTACTGAATTTTACCAGCAGACAAAACACTAACCACAGGAGGATGAAACCGAATGAAACCCATTTTTTTTAATCCGTTGCTCATTCCTGCGCTGGGGCTGGGGCTAAGTGCAGAGAGTGTTATAATTGCCTGCACATGCTATGCTTCCATAGCGTGCGCAGTGAAATTACGCTGTGATTAGCTATTGTAAAGGGTGCTTTATTACTCTTAACGGGCGCTCCACTGAACCCGCCCAGAGTCCGGTGGGTTCAATAGCTTCAAAGTACAAGATTCCTGCACTTTGGCCTTATAGGTTGCCTATCACAGGGCCAATCAAAGTGCAGCTTTGTGAATCAAGCCCATAGTGTTTCTCTCCCTCTTGCCTCTTTCCCCTCCTCATGCTTGTAGTGCTGTGAGACACAGACTGGGGGCTGGCGGTATTTGTCTGTGATCTGTCCCACAGGAGCAGCTTACTAGCAAGTAAGGATTAAAGCATGCCAGCCACTGACGTAGCAATAGGGGATGCGACCCCTTCCCGCCGCGGGGCGGGGGGGGGGGGGGGGCTGGGGCCCCCCTAGGGCCTGCTCAGGGACGTTTGTGGGGCAGGAGGGGTCGCAGCATAAGAGGAGAGCTTGGCCGCAGATCGGTGGGAAGGGGGGACATCCCTCCCCTCCCTAACCTCGGGCTCTCCTCTCAGCGTTCCCCCTCTTGCAATCATTGGTGGCAGCGGGCAGGCAGCGGCGGCGGCAGGCTGAGCACATACCTCCTTCTCGCCGGAGGTCTTACGATCTCTAAGAGCTTCATGCAACTTCCTGTGTAAACAGGAAGTTGCTCTTAGAGATCGGAAGACCTCCGGGCGAGAAGGAGGTATGTGCTCAGCCTGCCACCCGCTGCCACCAATGATTGCAGGAGGGGGAGCGCTGAGAGGAGAGCCCGAGGTGAGGGAGGGAGGGGGGGAATGTCCAGAGGTGTAACAATAGACCCTGCAAGAGATGCACCTGCAGGGGGGCTCAGAAGCTTCAGGAAGCCCCATGGGGGAGAAGCTTCTTTTGCCTGTGTTGAGAGATTGACAAAGTTTTGTAGACAAAGACTTGTAGACAGTCCATATTCAGTGTGCAGCAGGCTCTGGTGTACAGCGCCCACCCCCCAACAACTCTACCCCTCGCCAAATGCTGTGTACTGTAGTGATGTGTTTTCTGCACACCTTGCGTGTCTGTATGTGTGAAAACATGCACATTTTATCACAGAAGCTAATGTCATTGATAGAGAAAATGCCTGCAGTGCTTCATTGCTGTCTGTTTTTATCTGCATGGGGAAACACATTCAAGTATACACTAACCAATTGAATAACATTGGTTCTCAGTTAACCTGTGCAGAAAGTGTGTGTGTGTGTGTGGGGGGGGGGGGGGCATACAAAGTTTTGCAGGGGTGCCCAGTGATTTCTAGTTGCGCCCCTGCTTGGTTCCTATCATTGCTGAACAAGTTAGCCTTAATTTTACCACCTGAGTTAGGCAAAAAATATCCAAATTTCGCCATGCAAACATCAATTTTAATCGCCCAAATGAGCCCTTCCAGCAGGCAGCCATAGTACCACCTTTGTGCCTCCCCAGAAATTTGAAGCTGGAGCTCCCACTGCACATTGCCAACTTACAACTAGACTTATAAGGTATGGACATAGAAAAAAGGACAGCAATTTTCTCCCGTAAACCTTCCCTACCCCCCTTCATCCTCCCCCACCCTATCATCCTCAGTGTGCTTTAACTAATCAAAGTACAGATCTCCAGTTTTGTTATGTAATCTTCAAATGACTCAGTTTGCCCTGCACATCTGAGAGGGCATGCCACCCTGTATACTTAAACGGTTCCATAAGAGATCTAATGTCCACCGTTGTAAAAGTATGCAAGATTAACATTTTCCAAGTGGTGAAAAACTCTTTAGTAGACTTTTCCAAGTGCAGTATGGTATCCAATGTATCTATATTCATCATATGTAACAGTTCTTCCTTTATATCCCATGTCGTAGGGGCAGATGCATATATCCAGTTGTTAACCACCCTGGCGTTCTGATTAAATCGCCAGGGTGGCTGCGGGAGGGTTTTTTTTAAATAAAAAAAAAAACTATTTCATGCAGCCAACTGAAAGTTGGCTGCATGAAAGCCCACTAGAGGGCGCTCCGGAGGCGATCTTCCGATCGCCTCCGGCGCCCAGAATAAACAAGGAAGGCCGCAATGAGCGGCCTTCCTTGTTTTGCTTATATCGTCGCCATAGCGACGAGCGGAGTGACGTCATCGACGTCAGCCGACGTCCTGACGTCAGCCGCCTCCGATCCAGCCCTTAGCGCTGGCCGGAACTTTTTGTTCCGGCTACGCTGGGCTCAGGCGGCTGGGGGGACCCTCTTTCGCCGCTGCTCGCGGCGGATCGCCGCAGAGCGGCGGCGATCAGGCAGCACACGCGGCTGGCAAAGTGCTGGCTGCGTGTGCTGCTTTTTATTTGACAAAAATCGGCCCAGCAGGGCCTGAGCGGCAGCCTCTGGCGGTGTTGGACGAGCTGAGCTCGTCCAGACCGCTCAGCAGGTTAAACATTGTTTTCCCTTGTATCTATTAACATAAGGTAAGCCAAATTAACTTTACCTTTGGGATTTGTGTTCAGAATCGATTTTTCCACATTTTGGGGTTCCATATAATGGAATAGAATAACCTGTGGGGAGAATTCATAGTCCACACCACACACCTTTGAGATATACAGTATAACAAAGCTTCATCTTATGCCTTATTCTAACCTTTCCTGTGTCTTGTCCCTTCCTTGTTGCTACCCCTGATAGTTCTAAGTGCAATATGAAGCCTATACTTAACACTTTCCCTGCTTGATGCTGAAAGCCTACCCATCTCCCTTTCCTTATGCTTACCCTTAAGCCACCAGCAAGCAAGAACATTGACAATACTTTTTCACCTACTTGTTAGGACCTTTTCAGTTGCAAAGTGTTGTTGAAAAGTTATTTTAAGCAGATGAACAATTATCTCCTAGGAGAAAACTTAAAGGAAAAAGTGAATTGAAACGTCTACCACCACCACACATCCAAGGAAGGCAGCAGGCATGGCATGCAAGTCCCGAGGTAGTGACAAAAAATAACAATACAGGAGGACTTTCGAGGCCCTGCTGTATATGAGACAAATCAACTTTAATACCTTTAACAATAATCTGTTATGGAGGGCAAGTCTGCCATCCATTCAAGTGAAAGATATGCACTGACTGCAAGGTATAATGCAATGTGCAGTCACAGAAGCAGTGAAAGGTATGCAGTGACTGCAAACAGCTGTTTGTGTAGTACTGGACTGGTGCGCACCACGACGAGAGTGCAGGTGATGGCGGCTTTCCAGCACATATGGTCACCGGGCTGAGGTAGCTGAATGAAAGAACAGTGACTGTCCAGCTAATCAAATTTGATCTGTCCACAATGAAGCAACGACCTTATTATTGTGGGTGTGCCCCCCCCCCCCGACACACTCATATAGCCATCGGTCATTGCTTCATTGTGATACGCAAGCCCCTTCACCGCGGCAAGGTAATGATCACGAAGGGGAATTGGCACATGTACATGCCTTTTGTTTTGTTGTTGCAGCTGCAGTGCAGCCAGAAAAATTAGGCAGGCATGTACACGCACCAGAAAAATTACTATAGCGGCCGCTGCTAGCAGCGGCCTTAAAAATTCAGGAATCCACCTGGAGTCCTGGACCCAGTTGGTGGTGTCGGAAAAGGCAGTCAACCGGCCTGCGGGCAGAGATGCTGTGTGTGTAGCGACTTAGTCTTGGTGCAGGCAGTCACACGGCATGCAGGCAGAGATGCTGTGTGTGGGGACTGACTTAGTCTTCGGGCAGGCCTGAGCGTGCTTTGCAGACCAGGCATCTGTGGGTAGATGGACGCTTGACCCAACGCTGTGTGCCAGAGATGTCACCACTTGCCTTTCAACATCACGGTACAGTTTAGGTATCGCCTTTTTTGAGAAAAAATTGCGGCCTGGTATCTTCCACTGCGGTGTGTGGCTTTGCTTTTGTGTGCTGCTTTTCCTGGGTATTATAATGTGCACCTGTCACACACAGACAGGTACTGGACAGGCACAGTGACACTGCGTGCGCTCACGTAGGTAGGTGGGTGCACTGTGAACAACAGGTAGGTGTATGCAGTGATGGGTATTATAATGTGCACCTGGCACAGTAGTAATTATACCACCAAGGGGACAAAGGCCAGTTGCGACTGACTGACAGGGCTGTATATAATTCAAGTGGGCCACACACACACACAAAAAATACTGCAGGCACATGAGTGAGTCCAATGCCTGATGCTGTCTGCCTTTTATAACGGGGGGGGGGGGGGGGGGGGCTCCAGGAGGGAGTGTAGCCTGATTGGCTACAATGTGCCTGCTGACTGTGATGCAGAGGGTCAAATTTAACCGTAATGATGCATTATGGGGGCGAATCAAACTTCCGGAAAAGTTTGCTCGCGAACGCGAACCACCGAAGTTCGCTGGGAACTGTTTGCCGGCGAACTGTTCGGGCCATCTCTACAGATGAGTTGCTATATATAAATGTATAAGAATTAAAGGCGTCCATGCTCGAGATGAAGCGGGCTGAAATCCATGAAACGCATTGTCTATTGTGCGTGAATAAATACATTTTCCATTAATTATTGGTTTGTCCTTTTGAGAAAGCTTAGAGTAGCTTTAGTTGTTGCCTATCATCAAGGGCATCTCCACCAGTGTATTTTACTAAAATATTTAGGGCACTTGTACCCCTTTAAAATATCATAAGTAATTGAATTGAAGCTACTGAACAAATAAATGAATTAGCATCACAGATGCCTCCAACCATGCAATAAGTCATTCATTTTATTTAGAGAAAAGTGGTCATTCTGCTGTACTCGCACTAGCGTCACAAGGGGGGGGGGCAGTGGGTGCGAGCCGCACCTGGATATTCGGGCTGAAGGGGTGAATACCGACAGAGTTCTTATATAAAGCTCGCTAGGGTGAGGGGGAGGAGTTATGGGCAAAAAGGCGAAGCTGAGGTAGAAGGGGTGGAGCCACATGAAAGGGGCGGAGCCACAAGTGCATGAGGAGCAATGCCCAATGGAGAGGGGAAAAACAACAGGCATGCAAACTTAGGGAGAAGTCACTTCTCCAGGATCCACTTCCTCTGGATGATGCAGATGACAGAGGAGTCTCCTCCCACCCAGTGTCACCCTTCCCACTCTGTGTCACCCGTCTAACTCAGTGTCACCCTCCTCCCACCCAGTGTCACCCTCCCAGCAGCACCCAGTGTAACCCACCCATCCCACTTAGCAGCTCAATCCCACCCCACCAGCACCCAGTGGAGGGAATATTAGATGCATTTTTGTTTTGAGGTAAAATGTGCTGCATTTCATATTTGTGGGGTAATGTATTTGTGCATTTCACATGTGTCAGAGGTACTGTTTGCTGCATGTCATGTGTGAGAGGAAATGTTTACTAAGTTTTAACATGTGTGGGAGGTAATGTTTCATTGCATGTATTGGAGGTATTGCTTGCTGCATTTCATGTGTCAGAGGTAACATTTGCCTCATTACATGTGTGACTGGTAAGTAAAGTTTGTTGCATTTCATGTGTAGGAGGTAACTTTTGCCTCATTGCACTTGTCGGAGGTAATGTTGCTGCATTTAATATTTAATGGTCATAGTAATTGCATTTGCTACATTGGGGTTATTGTTGCAGCATTTGGCATTTTGGGGTCTCATTATTACTAAATGGTATGCTAATAAATGAACCAAAAGAAATACGACTGGAAAATTGATATATTTTGCTGCTCAACTGTGTTGTTGTTTTTTTTTTACCATGGTGCCATGGTGTGCTTTGAGTGTCACACTCTCTCCCTTTTGGGGGGGGGGGGGGGGGCGTCTGTAGATAATCAGCACAGGGTGTCAAATACCCTAGATACGCCACTGTGTACATGGGTATCGCCATTGTGTTCCACACTGAGCATGGACCATAGAAAGCAAAGGGAGACGTAGTCTGAAGAGATCAGAAAGAAAGATTATAGTCGAGCATGTTAACTACAAACCCTATAGGACCATCTCCAAGCTGTTTCATGTTCCTGTGACAACAGTTGCAAGTATTATTAAGACGTTTAAAATCCATGGGACTGTAGCCAACCTTACTGGATGTGGCAGCAAGAGGTAAATCAACCTCAGAACGGACAGAAGAATAGTGACAATGGCAGATAAAAAAAACAAGGACAAGTTTTAAAGAGATACAAGGGTCTATCCATGTCTGATCGTAACATTCGCCACATTTGGAATGACAGGGGGCTCAATAGAAGAAGACCCAGGAGAATGTCACTACTATTGTAAGAAAAACATAAAAAGGCAAAACTGAAATGTGTTAAACTGCATATTGACATTCTGCAATGCTTCTGGGAGAATGTACTTTGGAAATATGAGGCAAAACTGAAGCTTTTTGGCAAGTCACATCAGCCTTATCTCCATAGGCAAAAAACAAAAACAAAATAAAAATGCAACTTTATCGTTTGGAATTATTTTCTTTTATTTGCAAAAAATTTAAACGATAAAGTTGTTGCTGATTAAAGTGGGCATTTTGCACAGGATAGAAGGAAAACAGAGAGAAATGCCCCCTGTATGTATTTAGAGAGTTTAGCCGGTCTAATTCCCCCTCATTTGTGTCTAATTAGTCTGTAATTTGATCTCACCCTGTGTCAGCTGACTACTATGGCAGAGATGGCAGAACATCTCGTTTCAAAAAGCACAGGATGTTAAATATGTCTGCTTCAGAAGTAGAAACAGTGCAGATTTATTGAAAAGGAATAGAAAAACCCATTTTTGCAAAAGTATAAACCAATTTATTAATAATCTTAAAAAAGACACGCAGTGTTAGTCCCTAAAGGGCTTTTGATACTGAAGAAAGCTGGCACTCAGCTGAAACGCGTTTATCGATTGTGGTTGTGTTGGGCCACTGTTGCTGGAGGAGGTGTGAGAAGCCTGTGCTGTTTGCAGCATCCATGTGAGTGGAAAGGGGAGAGGCTGCTGTGTGTCCCCCTGACTACTTCCATACCATCTTTCCCCCACAGGGAGACGTCCCTGATGGGGCAGCAATCTGAGAAGCCATCTAAATTCACCTGCTCCCCCGCAGCCTTAGCGGGGTAGAGCGCAGCGTGCGGTGACTCAACCACCTAAGACCCGGAACCTGTGTCGTGTCACTACTGCATGCACCCAGGAGGGTGCTGGTAAGCTAAATCACAACTCTGTTGATTGATTATTATAACCCTGAAGCATATATTTGCTGCATATGCTTTGCATCCCTGTTTGTGCTGCATAATATTATACACAAGCCTACTACTGGAGCAGCTTGGACTTGCATATTAGGTTGGAAGCATCCATCATCCTGAAGCATATATTTGCATTGTGAACTGCCATTTGCTGCCTATGCTTTGCAGCTTTGCTTGTGCTGGATAATACTATATACAAGATTCCGACTGGAGCAGCTTGGATCTGCATATTAGACTGGATGCACTTTGTGCTTGCCATTTATAGTGTGAACGCAGTTGATTTGCTGCATGTTGAACTTATCCTGCTTATTGTTCACAGCACCAGTGTTATTCACAGCAACAGGAACTTTATTTGCAGGCCTGCTTTACAAAGTGCACTTAGGGTTTAGGCAGGGAGCGTTACCTGGAGTGGTCTCTCTCCTCTGCCAGGGTTATTACATGCAGTTGGTGATTTAGGACATGTTTCCTGGGTCTTTTTAACTTATGGGGATTTGCACTTTAGGGACTAACACTGCGTGTCTTTTTTAAGATTATGAATAAATTGGTTTATACTTTTGCAAAAATGGGTTTTTCTATTCCTTTTCATTTGTTTATTGGTGTGCTATGCACACAATATGTGCTCTATTTTTGATAGTGCAGATTTATTGCAGGATTTGTATCAGCTATAACAAATAAATGTTTTTTTCTTTAAAGGTTATTATGCTGGTGTGTATCTTTTAGAGCAGAGAGTAGTTCTAAGTTCAAGTCCACTTTAATATTATTTTTTTTCACCTTTTTGAAGTACGTTTTTACTGACTACATCCCGAAAAGGTATTGCAGAGAAAAAAACAATATGGAAGGAGAACACATAAGAGAAGCCTAGTGAAATCAGGTCCTTTGTTTTACAAACTGCCACACTCATTTTTTTAAAAGTAACTAAAATGATGGCAGACACAATGCCTGTCCAATTTAAAACATTTGAAATGCCTGACTGTCCCGCTGCAGCATATTGAAAAAAGGAAGGTTGTGAATGGACGAGCTTCATCGTACACATATGGTGGTCCTGCTCCAGGGTATCGAGGCTGTGGACAAGGGTCTAAAGAGTACCTCCAGCATATTTGTATATATGTTATGTGAGTAATGGTCTCCTTTTATTTACTTAATGTTACTTCAGTGTATAAATCACAGGTTTGGCAGGAAATGGCCATTATTGTTAAACCCCAACCCCCGTCGCAAACCCGAAGTCTGCAGAGAAGTCTAAAGCGCTACAACCACCCTCACCTGTATTGCTGTGGCTCACCCCCATCTCAGTGGCCACCTATCATCAACAACAACAAATAACATTTGTAAAGCGCTTTTCTCCCATGGGACTCAAAGCGCATAAGCATGGCTCCGGCCATCATGGTACAGAGGAACAATTTTATAAGTCTGGAAATGCCAGGCTAAACAGGTGGCTTTTCAGTCTGGATTTGAATAGCTCCAGGGATGGTGCTGTCTTTACTGGGTGTGGCAGGGAGTTCCAAAGAGTAGGGGCAGCATGACAGAAGGCTCTATCTCCAGATTTTTTGAGGTGCACTCTGGGAGTGACCAAGTTTATAGAACTTGCTGATCTGAAGTTGTGAGAGTGGGGAAGCCAAGGTTGGGGTGGGCCAGGGCAACACAGGTGGGAGTAACCACAGAGCTCAGGATTTCTCAGCAGGCCTCAGGCAAAAACCCACTGTGGCATTTTTTTGTCAACAGGGGGTGGGGTTGAAGACTCATTCCCATTTATCGGCAAACAAGCACAGAACTTGACATGTTTACAGCAGCCCCTGACCTCTCTCGTCCGCCAGGCCAGTGATCTGCAGGGTCGATCAAATATATTTTATTGGAGGTGAAAAGATGAACAGTTAAGTGTTTCTTTTAGAAGAGGAAGGACTCGGAGAAGCATGGGTCTGCCCTTAAAGGACCACTATCACAAATAATTGTAAAATTTAAAGTACATGTAAACAAGTACAAAAAAGGAGTATGTTTCTCCCAGAGTAAAATGAGCCATAAATTACTTTTCTCCTATGTTGCTGTCACTTACAGTAGGTAGATGAAATCTGACAGAAGCGACATGTTTTAAACTAGTCCATCTCTTCATGGGGGATTCTCAGCAAGGCTTTTATTCTTTATAGAGGCACTCCCTGAAAAGGATTTATACAATGATGCTGGCCGGCCTCCCTGTTCGCAGCACACTTTTTTGGCAGTTGGAAAGAGCAACTGCCATTCACTGCTTTTGAAACTAAACAAAACCCTGAGAACCCTCTATGAACAGATGGGCTAGTCCAGGGGTCAGGAACCTTTTTGGCTTAGAGAGCCATAAACTCCACATATTTTAAAATGTAATTCCGTGAGAGCCATACAATATGTTTCAAACGGGACAGTAGTGCTCACGTCCCTGTTGCCATGGTGATATGTATACAGTTTAACCGCCGGGCAGCGGAAGTGTCAGACACGTTTTCTGCTTCTCTTGGGTTACAGCAAAATCAGCAATTTCCCGGAGAGCCAGACAGGAGAAATACTGACTAACAGCTTGTACAATTAGCTAACTGACTTGGGGGTTGATTCACTTTGTAGGACGAGATCCCCACACTTTGGCCCAATAGGCTGCCTGTCAAGTGACAGGCAGCCTATTGTGCCGATCAAAGTGCGGGGATCTCATCCTACAAAGTCACTGGACCTGACAGGGTCCATGGCGGGACAATTGGAGTGGCCGTTAGTTGTGGTGTAGCGTGAGTAAGTTAGTAGTGCATGCTACAGCAGTAGTGTGCACTACTATGAAAATGTTACTTGTGCTGCCACACTAAGCTGCGCTGCTGCAGTGTAGCTTAGTGAATCAACCCCTACTGATTTGTCTGTGAGCCAGATGTAGCCATCACAAGAGCCACATCTGGCTCCGGAGCCATAGGTTCCCTACCCCTGGGCTAGTCCAAAACCTGTTGGTTCTTTCAGATTTCTACTACCTACTGTAAGTGACAGCAAAGTAGGAGAAACGTCATTTATGGCTCATTTTACTGTGGAAGAAACGGACTTCATTTGTATGTCTTTACATGTATTTTTAATATTTTTATATTCGCGATAGTGGTCCTTTAAAGGTTCCACACACACAACTGACCCGTATAATTTTGGGTCCCAACTACTCGGTGAGTATCTGACCAATTGATTGTGGTCAAGGCTTACACTATTCTTGGTCTACTTTAGGCTAATTGCCGGAAAATCTCCTTGGTGAAGATCACTCCCATATTGATGGGCACTAACTAACTGGAGAACTATAGCCTCTTAATTCACACTAGTCTGTTTAGAGCCAAATTGTGTTACTTGTACTCACCTGTAAGCCCAGTGCTTCCAGCACAATATAGTCCCAGCGGCTTTCATGTGCTGCTCCATGGACTGGTATGGATCACTGTGTGAGATTGGCAGACATAACTTGCAGCTATTAAGATAACAATAACATTTCTATAGCACTTTTCTCCAATAGGACTCCCAGATGACCATACATTGGATGATGTTTTTAGAAACTTTAAATCTAAAGATGTTCTATTAAAATCTAAGGCCCTCTTACTTGATATTCTATTGTTTAACAAACTAAACACTGATAGGACAGGGCCATTCTTTAATGTTGGTGGTTATAACACAGGAGCTTGGGGTGGGGCTTAGGCAGAAGCATGCATTCAAACGCAGCACAACTTTGTACTGCATTGAACAGTACACAGCTAGCACTTGTGGTATTTTAGCTGATACTCAGGGCCGGTTCAGACAGACGGCTGCAGGTGTGTGTCCACGTTGTTTAGCGCTGGGATCCACCAAGTCCTGCCTGAATGCAGATGAACGGAAGCATTAACCTTAACATGTTTACAGTTGATTGTCACCAATGCAGTTGATCACATTTTCCGAAGCGTTGTATGTAGTTCTTAGCATTGTTTACGTTTGCAGCTCTGTATCACCCAAGGGGCTTAAAACACGACGATAGACCGATGGGAAGGTGGTAATCCAGGACAATCCAGGACAGTGTTCAACATCAAGGAAATGTCAGTAGTTTTTTTGAAAAGTCAGGAATCAGTTATGGATGGCTTTAGTTAAAGGATTACTAATGGCAATGACTTAAAGCTAATGTAAACTGAAATAAAAAACAAACAAACAGATACTTACCTATGGAGAGGAGTGGGTCCAATAGAGCCTTCCCGTTCCTCTTACGGTCTCCTCAATCTAGCGCTGTCACTTCTAATTTGCTGCCATGAGAGGCTTTGGAAGTTTTTGAGAGCCCGAGTGGTCCTGAAGACAGTCGGTTCTGTACTGCACATGCATGACCATGCAAAAGAGTGCAGTCACGGTGTCTGCCGCTCACTTGGTCTCCCGAAGACTTCCAAAGCCTCCAGCAGCAGCACAGAGCAATATTCGACCAATTGGTCAAATACTGCTGACGGGAGTAACAGCGCTGGAACGAGGGGACTGGGAGAGGAACGGGAAGGCTCTATAGGACCCAGAGCCTTCCCCCTCCATGGGTAAGTATTTATTTTGATTTGTTTTTCTTATTCAGCTGACATTAGCTTTAAAGAGGAACTCCAGTGAAAATAATTTAATAAAAAAAAGTGCTTCATTTTTACAATAATTATGTATAAATGATTTAGTCAGTGTTTGCTCATTGTAAAATCTTTCCTCTCCCAGATTCACATTCTGACATGTATTACATGGTGACATTGTTACTGTGGGCAAGTTATGTAGCTGTTTCTAGCTGCTCTGGCTGTTACAGACAGCTTTAAACAGCCATTTCCTGTCTGTGAACATTGTTACATTGTGGCAGTTTGCCCAGAGTACCGCGGTATTCAGAGCCTCTTGTGGGAGGGGTTTCAGCACAAAATTAGTCACACAGCGCCCCCTGATGGTCTGTTTGTGAAAATCATTCTATTTCTCATGTAAAAGGGGGTATCAGCTACTGATTGGGATAAAGTTCAATTCTTGGTTGGAGTTTCTCTTTAAAGTGTGCCTGAAGTGAATTTTAGGGAAAAAGATTACACTAGAGGGAAGCCTCTGAATAATCCAGAGGTTTGCCCCATCCCACCTCAAACTCACTGTTTCAGCGCTGGGACCCTCTGAACACATTTGACAAGGGCTTGTCAAAAATGTTTGCACAGCCGGGCCACACTATACAGGTGCAAGATGGCCACACCTTTGCAGTAGCAGGGAGCCGCTTTTAAGCGGCTTTTTTCCCCGTGTACGAGTGGCTTTGCCCTACTGCGTAGGGTGTCAGTGCGCCTGGATAGTGCAGTTGTGCTTGTAAAGATGGGAGCACAGCCACAAAGAAGAAGATGGTTTCGGCCATCAGCATTGGCCTCAAGCAGGATCAGAGAATCTTCTGGAGCCTGTGAGGTAAGTGTGTAACTTTGTTTGTTTTTGAAAGTCACAGGTTTGCTTTAACTGTTTTTGTCTTGGCTATAGTTCTGCTCAAAATTCAAATAATACTACAAGAACAAACAGGACACAGAAATAATTTCACAATTTTATTGCACAACTGAAAATAAACAAATTTCCTTTAATTTATTCACAACCCTAAAAGTCTGTAAACCTTTAAAACAAGCAACGTCGCTCTTCTCATCCATGCAACACTGGAGAATAAACCGTGGCCTCTAGAATAAGAGGGCACAAGCCAAAGTGTTTAAGTGCAAATCTATAATATGTGCATGAGTTTCCTGTCACCAGCCCTACATCTGCATAGTTATTGCACTAATGGTGGACTCTGATTCCTCCAGACTGTCAGTGGTTTCCCTACAGATCTGCCCCCCCCCCCATATCACAGCATGTATAGTATGTGGATTAACACTGATATGGCAGTGCAGGAAAATACTACAGTATGGAAAATTGAAACCATTTCTACCTTAACTATCTGAAGGACAGAACATCTTGTGCTCCCCCCAAAAAAATAAAATTGAAGCCAAAGGAGCTTATTATAAAATCAAAAACAAATTTTTTCATTTGACTTTTTATTTCAAGTTTTCAAAATCATTTTTTTTTGCCAGATTTATAAAACCTAAAACATTTTCCACTAGTGCACTAGGCAGGAAAACTGGAGAAAAGACTTTACTGTAAACAGCCTATGTGAAAAGCAAGTGTAACAACAAGAATGGGCCCCTGTGGGCTTTTGGAAATGTGGTCGCCGCCATAGAATGCAATGTTATGGGGGGTTATTCTGCTCCATAGTTCTCCATCTATATGAGGACCTGCATCTTCCCTGTGGCTGTGCTGCAGGTTGAAGTATGTGGGACAATGTAACACGCCCCCGGCCGGTGCAGTGCATGCTGGGAGATGTAGTCCATTCATGTGATTACATCTCTACCGACATGCACTGCGGCGGCCAGGGTCATACAACATTGCCGCAGGTATTTCAACCTCCGGTTCTGAGGCACAACGACAGAGAAGATGGGAGACCTTCATATAGATAGGAGGCTACAGAGCAGCCACTCATAGGTAAGTAAATGCACAATGCCCACCCCAAAATCTCACCGCATTTACAAACAAATCTTACTGGTATAATATATATTTGTGATGTGTGGTGCTCGGGTCCCTTTAACGTTCATCACGTGACAGTCACAAGACAGACATTGCTTTCTTGCAGCTCACATGAGGAAACAGAAGGTTGAAGGAAGATGTAAGGACTGCATCCATAGCCTGGAAGAGAAAACATAAATTATGCCAATGTCCATCGTGACCCTTCCTTACACACTCACGCTTCTAGCATGTGGTCTGCATGGGATCTAGGTGGGGGGTTGATTAACCAGTAGGAGGGCCAACATGGAGGCTGGCTTGTGTGCTTTTGCTTGATCATATATGGTAGGCTCCTGAATGCTGATTGTTCCCATGGCAGCACAGACCTTCTTACATACATAACTGTAGAGACATAAGTGAATGTTTATAAGCTTGTGCAGATTTTGTTTGTGGTACTGGATGTCATAACTGGACTTTTAGCCAGATTGCACCATTTTGGGTGTAAAAAAAGATGTTCATTAAAAAGCTGACATTTTGAATTTTTGAGAAAACCACAATCAAAGTAAAAAGTTTGCACAAACATTGACAACAATAAAAAAAAAAAATCGCTAAGCTAGATGTTCTCCAGATATTAGTGTAATGGTGAAAACAGTGGATTAGCTGCCAGATTTCTTTTCGAAAAAAAATCATTGGAGATGTAATCTTCAGAGAGACATTGCTCTTTCATTGAAGTACAAAGTGATTAGGCTAAATTATTCTCTCAGGCTGAATAAAATAAGGAATCATACAAAACTGGTTTGGATAAGCAATTGTTTGCTATAAGATGGCAAGTACTTGGGTCATTTCCAACCATAGCAAGGATTGCTGCAATGTTAGTAATTATTGATATAATACTAATGATTCTAAAAATATAGTCTTGAGCAGTGTTGGTGCTCGAATTCAGGATCCTGCATTTGGAAACCAGCATTATGTCACACTTCAGCACCCAAGCTTGTGGACAGCGTCATGGGGTGCACAGTACACGTTACATGACTCCGATGCTTCCTTTTTCCAAGTCTGAAGGAGGAAGCATTGGAGTCAAGTGAAGCATGCAAGTGAGTGACCTCCCTGTGACCCCGTCCACTGCTTCTGGTTGAAGTGAGATGTTTGGCATAATTCGGGTTTCTGAATGCAGAATACTGAGCTCGAACACCAACACTAGTCTTAAAGGGAGCCCGAGGTGGGCTCATGAAATAAAAAAAAACTAGGCTACCTGATCCGGGGGGCTGAGCGGATAAGGTAGCCTCCAAAACCGCTGCTCCCCGCCGCTCCTGTGGGCTGCAATGGCCCACTTTCACTTTTGTGACCACTGGGTCACGACGCTGGAATGAGAGATGAATTCTCTCATTCACAGCGTGCAGGAAGGTGGGGGAGTGGCAGGGGATGAGGCCAGGGAGAGAGAGCTGTCCAATGGCAGCTTGGAAATCCTGCAGGAACGCCTCTTGCGGGCATTTTGAACAGGGAATCCCTCTGCCACATGTTTACCTCCAAGACAGTGACAAAATGATCACTAATCTCGGGGGGCTATAGCGCAGCGCTGGGGAGGCAGAGAGCGGTGCTTGGTGGACACAGAGGCATGTCATGAGGCAGAGAACATGACTCTGTGTTCCATCTGCCCCCCAAAAAACCACCTTGGGTTCTCTTTAAGCATGCATCCACAGTGGGGAAAAAAAAATAAGGATATAAATGATGTCAAGTCCTCTCTGGAATGGCTAAGAGTAGAAATGGATAAAGATGAAATGGGGCTCTAGGCAAGATAGCAGTTTTTGCCCACCACTGATGTTCATATAGCTTTTTTTTAGTAACATTTATTGGGGGCTAGCATCCACCAGGCCCGTAGCAACTGCCTAGAATTGCCTTGTGGATGATCCAGCTGTAGCTAACAGAGGACTGGCTATATTACGTTCACATGTAATACTTTCTGTCGTTGTGTGGATAACTACTAAACATTTTCTGTACCTAAAATGTTTTCAACCTTACGCTTCTATTTTGCACGAAAAGACATGGCTGTGATCCAACAACACAATGCTATATGTAATGCTAAAATGGTGCTACATAACACAAGTTATTGGAATTTGCTACTGTCTCCATAGACAGATGAGAAGAGGACATTGCATGTTTTCTTTTTTCAGAGCATGGACTTTTTGCCATTGTTTAACAAGAAGCCTTTTGGCTATACTAGTGCATTAGACTTAATGTTTCCTTTTGTAAACATGACAATTAATACTGAACAGTAAAAACAGTGGTAAGTTCCATTCCATTAACCCATCCTGATTTCACTACCAACCTCAAATCTCTCCATCGTTTCTTGGGCAGGACTGAAATTGCAAGGGAAGTTATGGTAGGCGAGATTTCGTTGGCTTTTTTGTTGTTGTTCTGAGAATCATAAATCAACCCTTCATTACCTAAATTCCTCCACCTTGACTTCTGGCCTTGGAGTGACCAACAAGAACCCTACATTACGGATCCTAGCTGACTCTTTTTTTTTCCAGGAAAATGTTGCATAGTAATGATTTTCTGGGCCTACTGAATGGAAAAAAAGTAATAGTATTGTACACAGAAAGTGACCGTGCTGCGTCTTCACTGTGTCCACACATCCCTCGCGCCATTACTGTCTTGGAATTGACAGCTTATGTGCAATGGCATCTTTATTTACGATGAAAGACTAAACCCAAATATGCCTAAGGGCTTGGCCAGAATTTGGCACAGTGGACAAAAGATGTTTTAATCCCAACAAGCCCTCATTTGCTCCTAAAGACTATACTGAAGGCTTTCACAGAAAACTGGAAAGGATGCCCAAACTGCACCTAGCTCACTTTTAAAAGGAATACGACAGGCCAAAGAGGTGTTTTAAGGTTGAGTCACTGCAACTATTCATCCATGCTTCCAGTCTATGCACACCATCACATCGTATATATCCGTGCTTCCAGCTGATCCATGCCCATATACCACCTAGGTAAGTTTATTCGACACCAAGTGTATAGATAACAAGGCTTGTCTTTTGAGTCTTTTATACAGGGATGAGTAAGATACAAAAATAGAAAGAAATGCCCTTTGGAATTTTTACAAGGTGAACACCGCTATTATGTATATATATATATAATTTTCATTTTTTATGTTTTTGTTTTTTTTGCGTGAAGCATAAGAACACAACTAGTCATCTTCTCTTGCCAATCAAAGGCAAGTTTTGAAATAGCAATGGCCTCTGCTTTTCCACTGCACACAAAATTTCTCCAGCCCAGTCTGCACTCAGGATTCTGCAGTTTTTAAGCACTGAGCAACAACAAACTTTCTTTCCATGACAGCTGTTGATATGGCAATTTTGATGGATAGGAGAGCCTGGCCATTGTTTAAGGGAGAGGACTGTGTTGGCAGAAACAGTCTGTTGGTTCTTCAGTCCAAGTCTGTCTTCTGACTCCTCTGCATCTGTTCTGGACTCTGAAGTCTACACAACTCATTTTGATCTTCATTCCATTAGAGATCTCACTTTTTAATGGAAGGATAACCTTGCTGCCCTGCAACTGATTCTCACCATTAGAGGGTCAAGCTTTCTTTTTAGGAGATAATACAAAGGCTGTAATCTCTACATCCGACGCAGATGTAAAAGTCACATACTCCAGATTGTCATTCTACCACAATTTACATACATTATTTAAGCTCTGTTTTCGGTACCCTCACATTGTGGAGAAGGTAGAGAAATTAAAAGTTCTTGAAACCCTAAATAAACAATTCAGGGTTCCAAATATAAATGGCAGCCTCCAGCCAACATGGCCGACATCATGCCCTCCAGTTCTTCATCACTGCAGACATCAGGCACGGGTAATTCCCCTCTCCCCATCTCATTAGCTGTTGTTCTCAGCAGTGAGGTATTTGAGAGCCGTGAAGCCATAACGACGTGACATGTCCTGCTGGAACTCCTCCTTCAGTGTCTTCAGACAGATTCTGTATTGCTTATTGGAGCGGAACTTGGTGATGTCAAAGCTTGGGGCATGTGGCATATGGATCATGTAAGCATTTGGCAGCACTGTGAATGCATACTCCTGTTCAAAAAAATAAAAATAAAGTTCAGTGTGCAGGAAAGACATTATTATTGTGCATTGATATTTCAGAGATCAAAGCTGTGCAATGCAAAAAAAACAAGCAAAAAACAAAACATAAATATATATTTTAGTGAGCACTGAAGCGAAAAAAAAAATTATATAATGAATTGGTTGTGTAGTACAGATAATTACTAGAACATTAGTAGCAAAGAAAATATTCTCATTTTTATTTTCAGTTATATAGGTTTTTTTTATATAACATTGCATCATTCTCTAACATTTGCAGTTTACACATTACTCAGTATTCTAAATGATATTACAGAGCAGGCTACTGAACTTTTGAACCCTTCTCTGCAGAGAGAAATAAAATACATTGACAGACACTTGAGATAATACACTTCAGAAGACAGAGCTCTCTGCGACTTTGAAAGCCGTGGAGCCCAGTGGCTCTTTTGCATAGATAACTGGAGTTTCTTAACTCTTCCTGTACTGGAAACAATATTAGACTTATGTCTCTGCTCCTAATGTTTTATTTCTTAGCTGTACTACATATACAAAACATTGGCCTCAATTCACTAAGATCATGCTGGAGATAATAAGGCAAGAGAAAACTTATGCTGGGAATACACGGTTCGTTTTTGCCGTCGTTTAAACCTTCGATTCGTTCGGTAAACGAATCGAGTGTTGAAAACGTATGTGAAAATAGTCATAATCTCATTATAGTTTCGATTAATAGACCCCAAAAACGAACGACTAGTGATCGAACATGTTTGATATTATCTCTCTTTATCCATCTAATCGAGCCATTGGTAGGCTTGATGGCTGTTCAGATCGATTATATATTCGTTTATGCTAGTCCGTCCCTGTAAAAAGGGATTTTCGTTTTGTTTCTTTGCAGCCTTCGATCATTGGAAAAACGAAACCATCAGAATCGAAAAAAAAAACGAAACCGTGGGTGGTGATATTAACCGTATGACCGATTATTTCGGGATCGAAAAGGACAAAAGGTACAATCGAAACGAAGGTTTAAACGAAGGCAAAAACGAACCGTGTATTCCCAGCATTACCTTCACACAGTGAGAGAGTTATCTTATCTCTTCATTTCTTAAAGTGAATGGGAACCACATTTAAAAAATGAGATAGATACCCAAGGAGAGGGAAGGCTCTGGGTCCTATAGAGCCTTCCCGCTCCTCTCCTGGTCCCCTCGTTCCGGTGCTAGCTTGCCCGGTAGCAGCATTTGACTAAATTAGTCAAATACTGCTTTACCCGTCCGAAGGAGGCTTCAGAAGTCTTCAGGGAGCCCGAGTGCACCTGAAGAAGGGTGGCCCTGTACTGCACCTGCGCAAGCACGCTCTCTTGCACGCTAACGCCTGTGCAGTATGGAGCCGTACGTCTTTGGGAGGACACAGCTCCCGAAGACGTCCAAATACCCTTTCGGCGGGGGATTGAAACGGGGGGGGGGGGGGGGGATCCAGCACAGGATAGAGAGCACCGAGAGAGGAGACGGAAGGCTCTATACGACCCAGAGCCTTCCCTCTCCTTAGGTAAGTATTTGCTTCCTTTTTTTTAAATGCGGTTCTCATTCACTTTAAGTTACCTCCTCTGTAGTTAAGTTACCTCCTCTGTAGTTAAGTTACCTCCTCTGTAGTTAAAGTAAATCCGAGGTGAACTTTTACACATTGCATAATTGTGTTCCTTTCCTATTGTTTATAGGGCATTCCTCAAGCCAAATACTTTTTTGTTTTTGTTTTAAAGTGACTCTGTAACAAAAATTACGTTTTTTCTACCATCCTATAAGTTCCTAAACCTATTCTAATGTGTTCTGGCTAACTGCAGCACTTTGTACTATCACGGTCTCTGTAATAAATCAATGTATCTTTCCCCTGTCAGACTTGTTGGCCTGTGTCTGGAAGGCTGCCAACTCTTCCGTGCTGGTCTGTTCCTCTATGCACACTCCAGTGTGTGTTTTATTTACATAAGCCAGCAGCTTCTCTGCTATCTTATCAGTGATAGAAGAGCTGGATAAAAATCCTCCTCTGTTAGGTTGTGAAAGTAGCTGGCTGACACATACTGAGGGATTACAAACACAGGCACAAGCAGAGCTGTCTTCAGGAAGCCTGTAATGTTCAGTGCATGAGAGAAGAAGGGGACAGAAGGTAAACACACAAATGATCTTTTGAGATTCAAAAGGAAAGCTGTATACAGCCTGCTTGTGTATGGATGTATTTTCTATGTGTGGACATACTGTACATCAATCTACTTCCTGTTTTGGTGGCCATTTTGTTTGTTTATAAACAAACTTTTTAAAACTGTTTTTGACTACTTTTAATGCGGCGGGGAGCGGCGAAATTGTGACAGAGGGTAATAGGAGATGTCCCCTAACACACTGGTATGTTTACTTTTGTGCGATTTTAACAATACAGATTCTCTTTAATACTCTAATTCCCTATAAACTAAAAAAGCCACGCCCACAGGTTTTCCGAGAGCCTTGGCAGTAGCAAGGGCTCATGGGAGCTCAGTCTGGGCAGGAGGAGGGGGAGGTGTTACTAGCCAGTGATTGCAGAGGCAGAGGGGAGGAGGAGAGGGGATTAGGCTGATGGCTCAAGATACAGATAAGCCTGCCTCTGTGTAATGTTTACAAACAACATGGTTGCTGTCATTGTATCACAGGAATAAATAATCATATTGTATTAAAACTGTTTGCAGCTAGATTTGCTGTGTAAACCATCTAAACTTTAGATAAGGTATAAAGACAAGTTACTTGTTATAGTTAATTTTTCATTTCGGATCCGCTTTAAGTTACCTCCTCTGTAGATATTTCCACATGCAGTTAATTAAAAGCCTGTCTTTAACTTTAGAATTCTGCAGTTATTTTAAGGATCGAAGAGTTAACTTAAAGACAGAAGAGTTAACTTTAGGTTTGCCTGGGGAAAAACGTTTCCTGAATACTACATGCCTCATCACCATGGTGATAACTCTAGAAACGTTATTAAAGACAGGAGATAAGCTTAGTGAATTGAGGCCATAATATCATAATTTATTTTCCGCTTTAGTGTCTCTTTAAACAACTCCACAAATGGTCATTTTCTGGGGTGTGAGATAATATTTGTCATTTTTACCTGTTAAACTTTTTTGTCCTTCGATTACCGGTACTATCCGTTGTAAATGTTTTAATATTCCTCAAACAAACATCTTTTTAGTCAGCTGATCGAATTGTGCTTACAATAAAAAATATTAATAATTGAGAAATTGAGAGATCCAAGGATAATCGAGTATTCTATAACCAGTGCAGTACTGACATTCTAAACCTCTACAAGGCCATTTTTGTTTACAATTTTGCAATGGCTTTGCTTGAGTTTAAACAGCTCAGTTAATTTTTAGTCTATCCAAACAAATGTAGTATTGTTTTTCTTGGGACAACAAGGGCTTTCTTTTGGTACAGTTTATATTAAAAATTGGAATTTCCCTTAAAAAAAGGCTTAACTGAACTTTTAAACAAACTAACAAACAAAAAATAATAATAAAATGTGAATATCTTGAATTGCAGCATATAAACATTTCTTTGCAAGATTCTCATATATGTTTTCTATGCAAATAGGTATGCCACACCATAATTCTGAGAGCCCATCATTTATATCCTTCATCAGCCTTTCCAAAGGCCTCTTTTCCACGGGCAGTTGATAGGCAGTGAAATGCCTCTCAAACTCTCACAACTGCTTCCTGCTGCCTGGTAACTGCTTACTACTAAGTACACTCACAATATTACAGCGCTATCAACCACTATCAACCAGAGGTGGTGCGCTCTATATAGTTACCCAAACTGTCAATCACTGTTATCCACAAAGTTAGTAGCGCTCAGTCCATATAATTGCTTATCCTGATATCTTCAAGACCTTTGCCTGTCACATGGAACACACCTCAATAGAGATAAAAGAGAAACAAAGGAGTCGCAATAGTGCAGACTGTTATTAACTCCACGTAAGCACACCACTAGTGAAAAGCATGCACAAGCTTACGCTAGTGTCCAGGTAAGGGGGGCGGGGGAACCACCACCGTCTATCCACACACTCCCCTCCACTCCCAATATTACCCTGCTCACCGTCAGGCTGCAGTGTAGAATGGCGTAAACGTTCCTGCTTGTCACTGTAGTGTAATTTCCTCTAATACGCAGTTTGCTGCTGCACCTTTTAGCTCCTTCAAGCTTGCTCTGGCGTTACCACCGGCATAAAGACCTCTCAGGCCGGCTGCAACGTTACCTCAAATACAAGCACAAATGCCTCTCATGTGTAAAATCTCACTTTAATCCTCATAAAACCTATAAGTATTGCGCGTACATGTAAAAACATCATAAAAGCATGTCACAAGTTTATACCGATCCCCTGGTCACGGGCCACGGCATTCCTCGTCTCCCACCGTCGTCTGAGTTCAGCGTCCTCCTTGCTTGTTCCTTGGCCACGCCCTACCGGTTTCGTCACTATTGTGACTCATCAGGGGCTGGGGAACTAGCGTTGGGAGGACCAATAAATAGTATTCATTCGGCCATAATGGTCCGCCTCTCTGCGCGTCATCGCGCTGTGCGTCCCATCTTACACTTCCGCCCGCACTATCCGTAAGTTACGGAAGCTCATTGCGCAGGCGGACGCTGTACGTCATCCCGTCCACCTGCTACCACCCATTTCTATGCATAACCTCCCCCCTCATTTTCATCCTTTCCCCTCCCCATGGCAACGTGGCACTCCTCCCCATAGCAACTTGCCCCGTATGCCATTGCCATTTACAGTTATCCGTTCCAGCCGCAGTCTCAAACGTGACAGGCGATCGGTTTACATTCTACCTTTGGGGGACAGTGCTACTCCGACTCACATCAATACTATCCTATCACTAACAAATTACTTCTACTTTCCTATTCCATATTCTGCCAACTCCCATATTCATATTATCGCATATCATTTTCTATTGCCATTCCCATCTTGTAATTTCCTTTATTCATATATCTGTTTTGTCTCTTAATCATATGTTTTTTTGCATCATACTTATTTCCTTCATCATATTTTTCATTAATAATACTTGATGTTTCTAAAGTAATTTCTTCTCCTCCCCTACAATGTGTGTCTTATATATAATTGCTTAGTATATCACATCCTACTTTTTCCCAGCCCAGTTTTTCTTTTGTTGTTATTAACCACATTATCCGTACAATTACGTTACAGTTTGGTTCCACACAGTTAGGCTGCTGGCTGCTACATTAAGTTACATTTTCTCCCTTACTTATTAATCAGCGCCCCTTATTGTCCCGAACTCCTTCAATCATTCGTCAAGAAACAGTTGATATCTAGGTCTACATTTAGTCCCTCAGGGTGCATACTCCTTAGTTTGTAGATCCATTTTGTTTCCATTTGACATACTGTACGTAGTTTATGACACCCTCTCCAATTGGGCTCCACCTTTTCAATTGCACATGCTTTTAGATGTTTAGGGTTGCATCCATGTGCCATCTTAAAATGTCTGGGGACAGTGTGGTTTTCATGCCCCTTAGATATCTTCAAGATATGTTCCCCCAATCTTTCCTGCAAAGTGCGGGTGGTTCGTCCCACGTACCTGTAGCCACATGTGCACCACAGTAGGTACACTACGTGGCTACTTTTACATGTAATACACTGTTCAATCTTGTATTCTTTTGTATCCCCTCTCGCTGTAAAGGATTTCGTTTTCATCGTTATCCCCATTTTGCATGCTTTACAATCCCTGCACGGAAAGAATCCCTTCAGTTTATTTCCCGTGTTGTTTCCTATGGGGGGATTTACACAACTTGGGACTAGTTTGTCCCTTAAATTTGGTGCTTTACGGTAGATAAATCTTGGCTGTTCTGGGATTATCCTTCTTAGCTGTGGGTCACTCATCAGGATTGGCCAGTTCTTTTTAAAGATTTTTTCTACTGTTTTATGCTGTTTTGAGAATTCACTCACATATGCCAGTTGAAATGGCTCATTTTGTTGTACTTGATCTCTGTTATCCTTCAACAGTGTATCTCTCTCCACATTGCCCACCTGGTACATAATTTGCTGGATTTCCTCCGCTTTATTTCCCTTTTCAACAAATCTGGCGCTTAGCACCATTGATTGTTCCACATAATCTGACATGTTTGTACAGTTGCGTCGCACCCTCATAAATTGTCCTTTAGGGACCCCTCTTATCCAGCTTGGGTGGTGGCAACTATCCGTAGGGATGAATCCATTTCTATCTGTTTTTTTGAAAAAGCATTTGGTAATCAGTCTGTTATTACATTTCATGATATTCAAATCCAAGAAGTGTATATTCTCACTGCCATACTCCATAGTAAGTGTTATATTGGGTACTATGGCATTAATCTTATCCATGAACCCTATTAATGACCCTCTATCCTCCTGCCACAAGAACACCAGGTCATCAATGTACCGTTTCCATAAGGTTATATTTTCTCCTCCTATTCCTATGGCTTTTTCTTCCCAAATTGACATATATATGTTTGCTAGCGATGGGGCATACGATGCCCCCATCGCGCATCCAAATCTCTGGTTATAATATTTGCCTTTATACCAGAAATAGTTGTGTGTCAATGTGAAGCGTAATAGCTCCAATAGGAAGTTTATTTGTTTATTTGCCAAACCCCCATCTTTTTCCAGTGTAATTTTTACTGCCTCTATTCCCCCTTCATGGGGTATGTTCGTATACAACGAGGACACGTCTGCTGTTACTAGCAGCGTGTCCTCATTCACTATTACTCCTTCCAAAGTCTGGATTGCATGCTTCGTATCTTTTAGTACCCTTGGTAGTTGGTTTACAATTGGCTGTAGGTAAAAGTCCAAATATTGCCCCACTTCTACTGCAAAGCAGTAGAAGTGTTTAAAAACATAGTAAATGATCAAATAAGGAAAATACCAATCAGGAGACAAGACGACATAAAAGAACAGATTAAACGTCTATTGGAGGGAAAAGATTTGGTGATACGCCCGGCAGACAAAGGAGAGGGCGTTGTGGTTTTGAACAAAGAACAATATTTTGGGGAGCTTGATAGGTTGGTGTACGACACAGCCACCTATAGAGAACTACCCAGGGACCCCATGATTAAATACAAGGAAGAACTAGTGGGGGTCCTGAGGGGAGGTCTGAATGAGGGAATACTAACAGACAATGAATTCAAATTTTTGGTACCAACCGCACCCAGGACCCCAGTGGTATACCAAACCCCAAAGATACACAAAAGCCTACAAGAACCCCCGGGTAGACCCATCATAAGTGGGATTGGGTCCATCAACCACTGTGTGGGGCAATATTTGGACTTTTACCTACAGCCAATTGTAAACCAACTACCAAGGGTACTAAAAGATACGAAGCATGCAATCCAGACTTTGGAAGGAGTAATAGTGAATAAGGACACGCTGCTAGTAACAGCAGACGTGTCCTCGTTGTATACGAACATACCCCATGAAGGGGGAATAGAGGCAGTAAAAATTACACTGGAAAAAGATGGGGGTTTGGCAAATAAACAAATAAACTTCCTATTGGAGCTATTACGCTTCACATTGACACACAACTATTCCTGGTATAAAGGCAAATATTATAACCAGAGATTTGGATGCGCGATGGGGGCATCGTATGCCCCATCGCTAGCAAACATATATATGTCAATTTGGGAAGAAAAAGCCATAGGAATAGGTGGAGAAAATATAACCTTATGGAAACGGTACATTGATGACCTGGTGTTCTTGTGGCAGGGGGATAGAGGGTCATTAATAGGGTTCATGGATAAGATTAATGCCATAGTACCCAATATAACACTTACTATGGAGTATGGCAGTGAGAATATACACTTCTTGGATTTGAATATCATGAAATGTAATAACAGACTGATTACCAAATGCTTTTTCAAAAAAACAGATAGAAATGGATTCATCCCTACGGATAGTTGCCACCACCCAAGCTGGATAAGAGGGGTCCCTAAAGGACAATTTATGAGGGTGCGACGCAACTGTACAAACATGTCAGATTATGTGGAACAATCAATGGTGCTAAGCGCCAGATTTGTTGAAAAGGGATATAAAGCGGAGGAAATCCAGCAAATTATGTACCAGGTGGGCAATGTGGAGAGAGATACACTGTTGAAGGATAACAGAGATCAAGTACAACAAAATGAGCCATTTCAACTGGCATATGTGAGTGAATTCTCAAAACAGCATAAAACAGTAGAAAAAATCTTTAAAAAGAACTGGCCAATCCTGATGAGTGACCCACAGCTAAGAAGAATAATCCCAGAACAGCCAAGATTTATCTACCGTAAAGCACCAAATTTAAGGGACAAACTAGTGCCAAGTTGTGTAAATCCCCCCATAGGAAACAACACGGGAAATAAACTGAAGGGATTCTTTCCGTGCAGGGATTGTAAAGCATGCAAAATGGGGATAACGATGAAAACGAAATCCTTTACAGCGAGAGGGGATACAAAAGAATACAAGATTGAACAGTGTATTACATGTAAAAGTAGCCACGTAGTGTACCTACTGTGGTGCACATGTGGCTACAGGTACGTGGGACGAACCACCCGCACTTTGCAAGAAAGATTGGGGGAACATATCTTGAAGATATCTAAGGGGCATGAAAACCACACTGTCCCCAGACATTTTAAGATGGCACATGGATGCAACCCTAAACATCTAAAAGCATGTGCAATTGAAAAGGTGGAGCCCAATTGGAGAGGGTGTCATAAACTACGTACAGTATGTCAAATGGAAACAAAATGGATCTACAAACTAAGGAGTATGCACCCTGAGGGACTAAATGTAGACCTAGATATCAACTGTTTCTTGACGAATGATTGAAGGAGTTCGGGACAATAAGGGGCGCTGATTAATAAGTAAGGGAGAAAATGTAACTTAATGTAGCAGCCAGCAGCCTAACTGTGTGGAACCAAACTGTAACGTAATTGTACGGATAATGTGGTTAATAACAACAAAAGAAAAACTGGGCTGGGAAAAAGTAGGATGTGATATACTAAGCAATTATATATAAGACACACATTGTAGGGGAGGAGAAGAAATTACTTTAGAAACATCAAGTATTATTAATGAAAAATATGATGAAGGAAATAAGTATGATGCAAAAAAACATATGATTAAGAGACAAAACAGATATATGAATAAAGGAAATTACAAGATGGGAATGGCAATAGAAAATGATATGCGATAATATGAATATGGGAGTTGGCAGAATATGGAATAGGAAAGTAGAAGTAATTTGTTAGTGATAGGATAGTATTGATGTGAGTCGGAGTAGCACTGTCCCCCAAAGGTAGAATGTAAACCGATCGCCTGTCACGTTTGAGACTGCGGCTGGAACGGATAACTGTAAATGGCAATGGCATACGGGGCAAGTTGCTATGGGGAGGAGTGCCACGTTGCCATGGGGAGGGGAAAGGATGAAAATGAGGGGGGAGGTTATGCATAGAAATGGGTGGTAGCAGGTGGACGGGATGACGTACAGCGTCCGCCTGCGCAATGAGCTTCCGTAACTTACGGATAGTGCGGGCGGAAGTGTAAGATGGGACGCACAGCGCGATGACGCGCAGAGAGGCGGACCATTATGGCCGAATGAATACTATTTATTGGTCCTCCCAACGCTAGTTCCCCAGCCCCTGATGAGTCACAATAGTGACGAAGCCGGTAGGGCGTGGCCAAGGAACAAGCAAGGAGGACGCTGAACTCAGACGACGGTGGGAGACGAGGAATGCCGTGGCCCATGACCAGGGGATCGGTATAAACTTGTGACATGCTTTTATGATGTTTTTACATGTACGCGCAATACTTATAGGTTTTATGAGGATTAAAGTGAGATTTTACACATGAGAGGCATTTGTGCTTGTATTTGAGGTAACGTTGCAGCCGGCCTGAGAGGTCTTTATGCCGGTGGTAACGCCAGAGCAAGCTTGAAGGAGCTAAAAGGTGCAGCAGCAAACTGCGTATTAGAGGAAATTACACTACAGTGACTAGCAGGAACGTTTACGCCATTCTACACTGCAGCCTGACGGTGAGCAGGGTAATATTGGGAGTGGAGGGGAGTGTGTGGATAGACGGTGGTGGTTCCCCCGCCCCCCTTACCTGGACACTAGCGTAAGCTTGTGCATGCTTTTCACTAGTGGTGTGCTTACGTGGAGTTAATAACAGTCTGCACTATTGCGACTCCTTTGTTTCTCTTTTATCTCTATTGAGGTGTGTTCCATGTGACAGGCAAAGGTCTTGAAGATATCAGGATAAGCAATTATATGGACTGAGCGCTACTAACTTTGTGGATAACTGCTCACTACTGCCTGGTAACTGCTTGCTGAGGACACAGTTTAACTGCCCGTGGAGAAGAGGCCTTGGAATCGCTGCACAGTTTGTTTAATAGCACAATATTATTATCCTGTGTTTGTTCAAACCGTTAACCCCCTGAGGAATTCACACACTGCTCTTAACTTAGGACCATTTTTAGTGAATACCGTCAAAATTAATTTAAATCCTTTTCAGAGAGTGTCTTTATAAAATATAAAGGCCATGCTGAGAATCCCCAGAATCAGTTCTGTCAGATTTCTACTATCGACTATAAATCACAGCAGCATAAGAGTAAGTAATTTATGGGTCAACTTACTCTGGAAGAAACTCAGCTCTTACTTTTATGTGTTTTACTGTATTTTACATTTTTTCGCTATAGTGTTCCTTTAAGGTAAACTCCTGCAAAATAATGGCTAGTAGAACAAACTTCAGATTAGACTGGCTAATATAAATTTCCAGGTATCTTTCTAACTATTTAACCACTTGTGGGCCGTAGTCACTACAGAGCCATACTAATTAGCACACAAATGAACCCGCCCCCTTTTTTGCCCACCAACATAGCTTTCTGTTAGTCAGCTATGATCGCTGTTGTTGTTTTTTTTTTTAAATACATATAAATTTCATAATTTTTTAAATAAATGTGTCTATTTTATTTATTTTTTTACATCCCCCCTCTCTTCCTCCCCCCGCCAGCCAAACACAGCGATCAGCTCTCAAAGAATCAGCCTATGAGAGCCGATCGCTCTCTGAGCCTCTCCAGGGGACAGCCGAGTGACATGACTGTCCCCTGTACAGCGCTGCTGTAGATCGCAGCGCCCTGCAAAACCCCGCCGCAGGACTTGATGCCTTTCGGCGTTAGGCAGTCCTGGGGCTGCCACCTTCCTGACGTCTATCGGCGTTAGGCGGTCGTGAAGGGGTTAAAGTAAATCTGTACGTTTTTATCAAGAGGGATCCTCCAGAAGCGTCCCCTGTCTCCCTCCACATCCAGCACTGCACACTGCTTGTCTATGGTGGAAAAAGCAGCGGCCGATCGGGTATGTGTTACTGCACACGAGCGAGCCACAGGACAGAGCGAAGGAACAGGCAGGTGGAGGCGGAGCATTATCCAGAGGCTTCACTCTATTGAGGTAAGTACCTACTTGGGGCACTTTTTTCCCTACAGGTACACATTAACTATGTAACTACCTTATGTATTTATGAATTTAAATGTCACCTATTATTTATCTTACAGTCAGGCTCGGTCCCACTTGCGCCGTATCAGCGGGTGGGGACGGTGTAATGTCCGCTCTGATGGTCCAGCTGTAGCCCGGGGCAGATGCGTTATCCCCATAGGCTATATGAGAGAACACATCCACCTGCCCAGGACTATCGCGGACTACGGAGAAGTACGGCCAGCTTACCGCAACAGATCCCACTAATCCATTGCAGAGTGACAAGTGTGAATGGCTCCTAATTCTAAAATAGGAGCCATTGAGGCCTCTTTTCCATGGACTGTTGAACTGTGTCCTCAGCAAGCAGTTACCAGGCAGCAATGAGCAGTTACCAGGCAGCAGTGAGCAGTTGTGAGAGTTTGAGAGGCATTTCACTGCCTATCAACAGTCTGTGGAAAAGAGGCCTGTCTGTTTATACATAAAGTGCCTAACAAAATTTGCTAGCAATTAATTCCATGCCTTAAAAATAATGAAAATGTATTTCATTTTTCTATGGGAAGGTGTATAATAGGGTATTTGGATGTGGTTTTACATTTTGGCCACAAGGTGGAGATACAGAGTTAGTGTGTTCTAAAAATAGAAACAGAGCCAAGTGTTTTTTATTTGTTTATACAGGGAGTGCAGAATTATTAGGCAAATGAGTATTTTGACCACATCATCCTCTTTATGCATGTTGTCTTACTCCAAGCTATATAGGCTCGAAAGCCTACTACCAATTAAGCATATTAGGTGATGTGCATCTCTGTAATGAGAAGGGGTGTGGTCTAATGACATCAACACCCTATATCAGGTGTGCATAATTATTAGGCAACTT